>NC_134690.1:330040006-330665839 GCF_050947455.1 Rhinoderma darwinii
GACTTCTATAAATCCCTTAGAATACGTCATTTGTTGAGTACATTACCTCCTCTGATTGATTCCCCTAAAACGCCTTTTGAATTGTCATTCACTAATCTGGATAAAACATGCAAAGGGATATCAAAAATTTATACGGTATTGTGTGAGGGTTTGCATCGGGAGGAATTTCCTTGTCTGGGGCATTGGGAGAGAGATCTGGGAATCCCTATAAGTACGCAGGATTGGGAAGCCACTTTCAATCTAGCTTGCTGTCTCTCTAAGTGTGCTTCACATTTCGAAGCGTCTAGGAACATAATGTATTGGTGGTATTACACTCCTGGTCGTTTGTCGCGAATATATCCAACATCATCAGATAGGTGCTGGAGGTGCCTCACTTCTAAGGGTACCATCCTCCATATTTTCTGGGAGTGTACAGTATTGTCCAGCTTTTGGCAGCAAGTAGAAGATTTCTTACGATCTCTTTTAGGGGTTGACATTCAGCTCGCCCCTGCTCTAGCCCTACTGCATGTGGGATTGGTGGATTTCTCTCCGGGTGTCAGAAACGTACTTTTTCATGTATTGCTGTCTGCAAAAATATTGATTGCAAAATACTGGAAATCTACAAAAGTGCCTAGTATGAGTGAAGTGATTTTATATGTTAACAATAATTGTGTTATGGAACGCGCTTTAGCCTCTATTCAAGGGTCCTACGCTCATACTTCCTTATGGGATCAATGGACTGACTCTACTTACTCCGACATACTCTTATGATTACCTTAGTTGAATATGTGGTCAATTTGCCGTGTCTGGATCCAGAGTTTTGTTTGTTTGTTTGTTTGTATGTTTCTTTTTTGTTTTTCTGTAAAAAATGTGATCCTTATCCCAATGCTTTGTTTGCAATGTTTCATTGCTGTATGTAATGATTAGATGTATACTGGATCAATAAAAATCTGTTTATTAAAAAAAAAATGTATTGCTATTATAAAATAGAAAATGGATAGGCACAAGTCGAGACATTTTTTTTGCATAGTATTCTGACATAATGATCTACTGGGCCACACTCAGATTTCTATTTGTAGACTGTGATCTACCAATTGGCTATTGCAGAATTACACTATTGAATAGGGGTCAAATATAAAGAATTAAAGGGGTTGTCTGGGCATGGGGTGTTTATTATATACAATCGACCTTCCCCAGGATAGGTCATCAGTATATGTTCAGTGGGGTTCGACACCTGGACCCGCACTGATCAGCTGTTCCAGCTGCTTCCAGGCACCAGATGTTATGCAATTGTCTCTTGGAAGCAGATGGCTCCGTATACTGTATAGAACTCGTGCTGCAGCATGGCCACTATACTGTGACCGGAGCCATATGGTTCCAGCACCGACCGCTGCATAACATCCGATGCCTGGAGGCAGCCAGAACAACTGATCGGTGCGGGGTCCGGGTGTCCGACCCCCACCGATCATATACTGATGACCTATCCTGTGGATAGGTCATCAGTATGAAGAACCGCCCCGTGCGCGGACAACCCCTTTAATTTCTGAATATGTATTTTTCCATTTTTTTTTATATAGTATAGTTATAGTCTTCACTTCTGCTCCTGTGTTTATTCTTGAGTTGTTACAATCTGCAACATTAGATCAATGATGTAATGAAAGGATTTCAAATAAAAAGAGAAAATATGACTGCATCTCCAAAAAATTTAGATTTTTCTTAATGTCAAAACATATTTTATAAACTGGACATGTGTATACACAGGTGCTTGTTGACGTTCTTGATTTTTAATCTGACTAAGCTGAATGTCACTCTGTTAAATGCAGCTCAAACTGCTCCAGTTTATGGAGATTATGAAATGTCATTTACTTATTGTTAAATCTCCAGGTGGTATACATTGTATAAACTTTCTATGGGACCATTAAATTTTTTATATATATGTGACGTGTCCTGGACCCTAATCCCAGAGCACTGAGGCCTTTAATATATAATATACTTACCATCTACTAAATCACAACTAAGCACTTAATTGAGATAATCTATTGATTGTACTTTGGATTTTCCAAAGACACAAATTTACTGCATATACTGTAGTGAACACTCACTAACTACACAAAAGTGTAAATGTGCATTTTTCTCATCTTTTTTACAATCATCTACTTCAAATGGACCGGAGAAAGTCAAAAGAAAGCAATTTACTTATCACATAGAAAGGGTTATGGTTAGTCGCTACTGGAATTCTCATTTCAACAACTATAAAAATCTATAGAGGTAGATATGGTGATGTATTTTTGGGAATCTTATAATATTAAAAGTTTCTGGAAAAAGATATAGGGGCAGCTTTATTAATACTGTCTTTAGACAGTTTAGGACTAGACCAATCAGACAGAAGAAAAAAATGATCTCAGTGTTGCCCGCTGCGTCATAAATTCGGCGCATCGTGCTAGATATGTCAGACACTTTTCTCTTTTTTGTGTCAGCTCTTGGCTGGCTTACTTTACTCTAGTATTTTGGGCCAAAATTGCGGCACACTCCAATAATAAATCTGCTTCAGAGGACCGTCAGAAGGTCAAATAAGTTGAACTGGTTAAGGCCAAGTCCACATCTGGTTTTGTGCACACGTTTGTGGTATACGACGACATATAAGTTTTAAAAGTTACAAAAACGTATGCATTTGTAACATACGCTTACTTTTTTGTAGTATACGTCGTATATGTTTTTGTACGTTTGTGACCGTTCTTACTTCTAAAAACATATATTTTTTTTGTTCTTGAGCTAAATCAAACTTTGTAAAGTCAAGATTTCCCATATATGGTGACAAAAACATACGTCTTACGTATGCAAACTTAGGGTTTAAGATTGCATAAGTCGTCCATACATCGCCAATGATTTCAATACAAATAAAAACGTATATGTGTGGTATAGGTTCTGGAAAAGTACTGAAAAGCGTAGTAGACTACGCTTTTCAAGACATGTAAAAAAAAAAAAGGATCGAACGTAAGCACACAAAACGCATGCGCAAACTACACTATTAGGCCATCCGTCATGACCATAGAAATCAATATACACACTGTGGTACACGTTTTGACACTGTTTTTTCATGTCAAAAACTTCACGTCAGACGTACAGTAAAAACGAGATGTAAACTTAGCCTAACTGACCTGAATATCGCGGGCTCCATGATTTCAGCGCCATTTTTGTTTTTTTCCTAGACTCCATTTACCCACTTTCCAGACATATGGACCACTGTTGTGTTGGCTCCACTTATGCTAATTTTCTATAGTTAGCCAACAGGGTGTGAACTACCCTTAAGCTGCCTCGCGCTAATTGCTCAGCATCAGAGGCAGGCAAGCTAGCTCCACCCCGTTGGCTTACTACAGTAAATTAGCATATAGGGAGCCAACACAACAGAGGGCCATATCTCTAGAACGGGTCTAGGAAAAAAGCAAAAAACAGCACTGATATCAGGGAGACAGCACTTACACTTTAATCTAATCTATTGGTTCTGGTGTATGCCGAATAAAAGTCAATTTACTACATATTCACAATGAAAGACATCTATGATGTGAGTTTCATTTCAAAGGAGAGTGTGGAGAGGACCAATGATGGCCATTTCTGGGGATCGATAGGGATCCTAGTTGCTGGAACCTCATGATGAGAACTTTAGGACATACCCTACTGCCATGTCATGCAACATTCACCTGGGAAATGCCTTCAACTAGGATTTTGGTTTTAGTTCTATCGGTCACTTTGTTGTTCTCATCATTGGTTTTCACTTCAATTATATATATATTAAGTGATATTGTGAAAAAAAAATAACGTAAAAGGTATAAATAATGTGGAGTCAGGGAAGGAATTCCCCTTTAAGGCATATTGGCTCATGCTATGTAGGGGTTTCTCACCTTTCTCAACCAAGGTTAACAAAGATGCCCTTCGCCCACCCCATTCCTCTCTGCCACTCTAAATTCCTGTTACTTATCTCTCCCTCTCCAGCAACGCTCCTCCGCGTCTGGGTGCAAACAAATTCTGATGGCCTTTTTAAATAGGCACGGGTTAGGAGTGTCAGTTCCTGTTTTCATTTCCTTGCCACTAGTTTTCATACTGTATATACTATAGCCTGCCTGAGTTTTAACACAGCTTTCATATTTTGGACTTTCGTCTGACCCCTTGGATTAGTTGTCTTCTGTTTGCCTCTCCGGTTTGACCTCTGGCCTAGACCCACGATTCCTATTCCGTTATGCCCTCAGGATTGGTAGTTTCTAAATTAAACTTACGGTTCTGACACGCGGCTCCGTCTGACAATTGATGACCGCGACCTTGGAATCTGAATAGTTAAGTTCAGACTTCCTTGCATTGGTCCTTGGTTAAGAACGGGAAGATACCTTAGACCCACTTTAGTCAGCTGGATCCTGTGTTTCAGAGATAGTCAGGACCAGCTTTCAGCCAAGCCAACAGTTCTACTAAACTGACGGAATCTACTGAGACAGAAACATACAGCTTTTATATTTACGAGATACATAAAAGCCGTATTTTTGAAAGTCTAAATTTTATTTAATTTATAAAAGTGAATTTGTAGGATGGTTAAAAACACAAAATACATTAATGTAATAAAAAATAAAATGTGCTTACAAAAGGTGTACATAGCCTTTAAAGGCCATTCCTATAAAAGTACCTTCAGCAACCAAAATTCTTGTGCTATAGGCAGAATACACTACAGCATCATCAGCTATTTTGCCCATGAAATCTCTCAATTAGTATGAACACGGCTATTGCTGATGTTATTGTATGACAATCTTTATGGCTGATGCTACGGCACTACTGGATGTGCGCAGAGACAGCACTTACAACTTACCATTGAGATTTCAAGCAACTCATGGCAAAGAATAATGCCAGCAAGTATACTACTAGTTAACACTTTAAGGTAATTGAAAGGGAAAATTTGGGTGTTTGGAGGCTGAGGAGCTCTGCTTCAATTAATAAAACTCCTGAAAAGACTCTACTCATTAATGCAACTTCTAAAATGCGGTTAGCTGTCCACCGCTGATGTATAAATTGTGTCCTATGTTAAATCTGTGAAAACATGTCGCTAAGGTAAGACTAAAATGTAAAAACATATTACATAATAAAAGCAGCACTGAATTCATTGTATACAGGAACATTAGACATATTGTCATCATTCTAAAGAAACTAATGGTGTTTTAAGTGCAGTATAAATATGGGATTTACACATCGTTAGTTCTTTAATCCATCTCCCAGGGATGTAAGTAAACATTACATGGAAATGGCAAGAAATACAAACAGTAATCTTTATCTTCGCAGGGACCTTAGGAGAGAAGCGTAGCTCAGACATCCATAAAACCATCTGTGGTCAGCTTATGAAACCGAATATCTTTAGTTTCAGGAATATCAGACTGCTCAGTCCTACAAAATGCTTCATGCTTCAGAGATCAAAATGGATCATCGAATTACATAGACAGTTTAGGGCATTAAAGGAAATGACCTACACTACAGAGGTCTATTGTACAATAGAGGTTAAAGGAAAATAATACATCCAACTATTTAATGTCATCTATGATACGAGAGGTGCCTTGTTCATTCCACATATAGAGCTCTGTCTATATTGCTATGAGCTCCTTCGAAAGAGTTTTTTATTCGGACTGAATTCTTACAATGTTTACAGATCTATATAGGGAGTCTATTTCTGTTAAAATAAATTTTACAGCCTATAACCATTTATTTTTTTTGGGTTGACGCGTAATTTGTCATCTTGTAGGAAGATATGACATCAATCATTATCTTCAAGGATTTGTCTGGCCGCTGCAGGGAAAATTAAGTATTACATGTCGGCCATTCAAATGAATGGCTGACCATGCAATACATGGACAGGGCAGGTCTGCCAGAGCCCGTTTTTTAGAGGCTCCCGACCAGGGTCCCCCATCTATGACATCAATATGCCCTAATAGGGCAAATAAACAGTAGTGGTCTCATAAAGGTCATAGGGGGATCAGGCCACTTATACTGCTAAGCCAGATCCAAGGGCTATATCAAGTGTAGCACTGGTGGAGTACCAGTATCCAATTACATCAATCAACTTTGTGTACTTGTCATTATCTGATCCCAGGTAGCAGCACTTCTCACTAAGGTATCTGATATGCTGGACAGCTCCCTTTCTAGTGTCAGCGTCCACTTTACCCGGGTCTGCTAATTACCAAGTTTCTCATTCTAGGACTCTTTTGCTTATCCCTCTGACCTTCGATATAAAACTTGCCATTACTGTGCTTTACCTCTAGTCTAGTCTGCCTTAAGGCCCATTTACATAGATATTTATATTAGCAATAACTGATATGATTGCTGTAAGAAACCTAACAGTGATTACCGACAAGCATCAACACATAACCTTATCGTGTAAAAAATAATTCTAAATTCGTTTGTACGCTTAGTCGAACGTCGTTCACTGCATTCACACTTGTAGAATAGTAGAAGAAACATGCCTATTGTAGCGTCCATGGCCACGGGCCGTCGGGTTTACTCACCTCCCGACGCCCGCAGCCATGGATCCGTTTCGGTCTGCTGTGTCTCGTAGGGTGCGCGCGCACGTTCGTGTCCGGCCTTAAAGGGAAATCATCATTATCAACTGCCATGATTTCCTGGTCTATAAGAAGGCCCCAGCCCTTCTGATCCTTGCCTGAGCGTTGTTAGTTATCCCAAGTCTGTCTTGCAAATGGTCCCTTAGTGTTTCCCATTCCAGTTGTTACCCGTGCCCTGTATCCCGTGCTGTTCTTGCTCCAGTGCCTACTAGTGTCGGAGCCGTGTCACGTCCTGTGTCATGTGCCACGTCCAGAGGAATTTGCCACGTCTGGCGCAACCTGCGGCACCTGTGTCATCTGCCACGTTTGGCGTTACTTGCTGCACCCATCTCCATGAGTGCCAGAGCTGCGGCCACTGTCTGGACTATCAAGGTACCCTTGTGCAGGATATTGTATTGCTGGGGTTCCCTGTTGTTTGGCCAGCTGCCTCCCCGCTACGGCCTAGTGGGTCCACAAACCCACAACGTGACACCTATTTCATGTCAGTAGGCTATCGAACAAACAATACATTTTTACATACCACAACATCATAATAATCAACGATTATTTTTATGTTCGTGTCAATCGCCGCTCACTGCACACGTGACATGGATGCGACAGTAAAGGATTAATCAGCTTTCCACATTCATTGTCTCACACGCCTATCACATTTGGTGAAGAATGAGTTAAAGAGGCTCTGTCATCAGTTTTTAACTGCCTTATCTCCTACTTCCTGGCTGGAGGTGATGTCTGGTCATTCTCCCGACACTCCGGTGAAGTTACTGTGGGAGTTAGTGACGGCACAGCGTGATCTCGCGAGATCACGCTGTGCAGCGAGTACAGCTGGACATGAATGAGGAGAAGTGTATGACGCTGATTGGTCAGTGTCATACACTTTTCTTTACAACGCCCACTTGGTCAAAAGTTAAAAAAACCGCACAGTTGGGGCTTAAAGAACTAATTTGTATAAATCTTAAAATCTTCATAACTTTGTCAAAAATAAACGTTTTTTAAAAAAACAAGCCAAAAAAAACCCAGTAGTTATCTACATTAAAGCGCCTATTATATTAGGTAGGAGATAGGGCAGTTATAAACTGGTGACAGAGCCTCTTTAAGCGCACCCCAAAACCAGTCCACACAAAACACTGCTACCACTTGAAGTAGAGAGCCTACATTTCTGGCAATATACAAGTACACAGGCACACACTAAATCTGTCTAGCATTAAAGGGAAGGTGTCACGTTTTTTTTTTTTTTATATGTTATTGCTTTTATTATGTCATTAACCCCTTAACGACCAAGGACGAAAATGAACGTCATGGTCGGCTGCTAGTTCCCGCACCATGACGTTCATTTTCGTCCGCATTTCAAACTGTCACTCTGTGTAAACACAGAGTGACAGACCCGCGCTGACAGTTGTCCACGACAGCTGAGACATCAGTCTTGCCGGACAGCGGACCATCGCCGCTGATTTCGGCAGTTAACCCCTTAAGTGCGGCGACGGATTGCCGTCGCCGCATTTAAGTGGTTTGAAGCACATCAGCAGCCCCCACGAAGTGATCGTGGGGGCTACCGATGCTTGTCACGGCAATCGGAGGTCAGATAATGACCTCCGGGTTGCCATGCACGGAAGCCTCGGAGAAACAGCCTCCAGCCGTTCCTCCTCTGCTTCCTGTCAGTGTGACAGTCACGTCACAATGACAGTTAGAGTACATTACACTACGTGTGTAGTGTAATGTACTCTAGCAGCGATCAAAGCTGCAAGACTAAGTGTCCCCTAGTGGGACAAGTTAAAAAAGTAAAAAAAAGTAATAAAAATGTTTTTAAAAAAAAGTGTAAAAATAAAAGTTATAAGTTCTATAAACACTAAATGCTTTTTTTCCTATAATAAAACTTTTATTACAGAAAAAAAATGAACACGTTAAAAAAGTACACATATTTTGTATCACCGCGTTCGTAACGAACCCAACTATAAAACTATAATGTTGTTTTTCCCGCACGATGAACACCCCAAAAAAAACCAATAAAAAACTACGACAGAATCGCAATTTTTTGGGTCACCACCGCTCCCTAAATAAAGAATAAAAAGTGATCAAAAAGTCGCATGTACCCGAAAATAGTACCAATAAAAACTTCTATCCGTCCCGCAAAAAACAAGCCCTTACACAGCTTTTTTGACTAAAAAATAAAAAAATTATGGCTCTCAGAATATGGTGACACAGAATTATTTTTTTTTATAAATAAGTCATTTTATTGCGCAAACGCAAAAAAAAAAAGGACCAAACCTATATACATCTAGTATCGCCGTAATCGTACCAACCCGCAGAATAAAGTAAAAATGTCACCTATAGCGTACGGTGAGCGCCGCAAAAAGAAAACCTAAAAAACGGTGTCAGAATTCCTGTTTTTTGCTCAGGATTGCAAAAAAATGGAATAAAAAGTGATCAAAAAAAATCGCATGTACCCCAAAATGGTACCAATGAAAACTACAGATTGTCCCGCAACAAATAAGCCTTCACACCACTCTATTGATGGAAAAATAAAAAAGTTATGGCTCTTGGAAAGCGGGGAGTGAAAATCTAAAATATGAAAGCAAAAAATGGATCAGTCCTGAAAGGGTTAATTCATTTCTAATGAAAAAACGTATGACCCCATGTTGGGTATTTCCGTACTCGGGAGAAATTGCTTTATAAAAAAATGGTTGTTTTTTTCCTCCTTTATCCCTTGTGAAAATGAGAAAATGCAACATTTTAGTGGAAAAAATGTTGATATTAATTTTCGCCCCCTAATTCTAATAAACTCTGCAAAAGACCCGTGGGGTCTAAATGCTCACTATACCCCTAGAAAAATTCCTTGAAGGTTTTTCCAAAATGGGGTCACTTTAGGTGGGTTTCCACTGTTTTGGTCCCTCCAGTGCATTGCAAATGCGTCATGGCACCGAAAACCATTCCAGCAAAATCATAAATCCAAATGGCGCTCCTTCCCTTCTGAGCCCTGCTGTGGGTCCAAACAGCAGTTTATTACCACATATGGGGTATTGTCGTAATCGGGAGACATTGCTTTACAAATGTTGGGGTGCATTTTCTTCGTTATTCCTTGTAAATAATAAAAATTTCTATGTTGTTTCAGAAAAAAAGTACATTTTAATTCTTACAGACTAATTTCAATATATTTAGCGAAAAACCTGTGTGGTCAAAATGCTAACAATACCCCTAGATAAATACCTTAAGGGGTCTAGTTTTCGAAATGGGGTCGTTTATGGGGAGTTTCTATCATTCTGGCAGCTCAAAGCTTCTCCAAATGTACATTGGGGCCGAAAACATTTTCAAGCAAAATATGAGTCCTGAAAGCATCCGGGTGTTCCCTTCCTTTGGGGCCCTGCCGTGTGTCCAAACAACGCATTAGGGCCACAATGTGGGTATTTTTGAAAACAGGAGAAAGAGGGTGATAGATTTTGGGGTGTGTTTCTTCATTTTCATGGTCGCTTTACAAAGAAATCGGTCTTCAAACAAATACTTTTATGAAAAAAGTGAAATATTTTTTTTTTTCACCTGATATGCATTAAATTTACCAAAGAACTGTGGGGTCAAAATAATTACTATACCCCTAAATAAATACCTTATGGGGTCTAGTTTTCTAAATGGGGTCGTTTATGGGGAGTTTCTATCGTTCTGGCAGCTCAAAGCCTCTCCAAATGTACAGTGGGGTCTAAAACATTTTCAAGCAAAATATGAGTCCTGAAAGCCTCCGGGTGTTCCCTTCCTTTTGGGTCCTGCCGTGTGTCCAGGCAGCGCATTAGGGCCACAATGTTGGTATTTTTGAAAACAGGAGAAACAGGGTGATAGATTTTGTGGTGTGTTTCTTCATTCTCATGATCGCTTTACAAAGAAATTGGTCTTCAAACTGATACTTTTATGAAAAAAAAGTGTTTTTTTTTTTTTTTCACCTGCTATGTATTAAATTTAGCAAAAAACTATGGGGTCAAAATACTTACTATACCCCTAGGTAAATACCTTAAGGGGTCTAGTTTTCTAAATGGGGTCATTTGTGGGGGTTTCCATCACTCTGAGACCTATGAGCCTCTGAAAACCTGGCTTGGTGCAGGAAAACAAAATGTACTTCAAAATTTATAAAATTATTATTCAATTTGTAAGTCCTCTAAATTGCTGAAAATTTATTTTATTTTTTCAAAAGTGCTGCCAAAATGGAGTAAAGAGATAGAAATATATATTTAATTAAAAAAATTGTACAGTATGTGTGTACATATGTGACATATTGCAGTTAAAAATAGGGGAAAATGGTAATTTTTACAAAATTTCTTCCATTTTTCTATTTTTTAATTAATTTCCGCAAATCGTATCAGTCTACTTTTACCACTAAAATAAAGTACAACATGTGACGAAAAAACAGTGTCAGAATTACTTGGATATTCAAAACTTTCACAGAGTTATTCTCTGATAAAGTCAGACATACCAGATTTGACAAATCTGGCTTGGTCATTAAGGTACAAACATGCCCGGTCATTAAGGGGTTAAAATAAATTTTATTTATTTGTGTTTTTGTGTTGTACTTTTTTCTTTCTTTTACTTCTCTATGGGGGCTGCCATTTTTTTTTCACCTCTGTATGTGTCTATTAATGACACATACAGAGATGGAATATGGCACATACATCCCCATAGAGAATGCGAATGGGAGACGTTCCATTCACTATAGTGTACGCCGTCTGGACAGAGCGACATCCGGCGCCATTTTCATGTGGACCGGAAGCCACGGCCGGAGAGTAAGATGACTACTTACGGTCGCGGCTTCCGTCCATATGTTCAGAAGCAAGGACTAGGAGCGGAGGGAACAGCGGCAGGTAAGTTATGTTTGTGTATGTGATGTGTGTGTATGTTCGTGTTATACTGTGTGATTACCACTGTATCTAATCCTCCTACACTGTGCATTCGCACAAAAAATGGCGGCACACAGTGTAGGAGGTTTGAACATTCAACCCCCTCCTTTCTCCTGGCACTAGCCAGGAGAAAGGATTGTTTGAGCACACTAGAGCGAGTGTGTCTTCTCCAATTTTGCAGCATAAAGCAATGAGGTTGCTTTACCACATGCCATTGCTGCAATTTTGGGAATTCCTCCCTCTAGTGACCAGCACATGGAAATGTTATAAATTAGAATCGAATTTATAATATTTCATGACTAAAAAAATTCGAAAAATGTGTAATCATTTATATACTAACTGTTTAACAAAAAAAAAAAATTCTAGCGACACATTCCCTTTAAACAGGTTAATTTCTTGCACACTGCAACTAAGAGGGTTAACACAGCTAAGCAATACTTTTTCTCTTCCAGGCCTTGGGAAAGTTATAGCAGCAGGAAACAAACATATTAATTTTAGATTTAATATATGAAAGTAGAGTGCTTAAATAAGGCTACAAAAATGATGGAATAACAAGGACAAATATAAAGCAAAAACAGTTATAAAAAAGAAAAATACCTTTTACTAAATAGATCAGTATAGCATCATGCACACGACCGTAGTTATGCAGCTGTATATTATCCGCAATTGCGGATAGTATATAACACATGCTAACCTATGGGCCAATGCACACAAGTGCAGTTTACACGGTCCGTGAATTAACTGGAGCCCGAACTGCAAAAAAAAATAGGACATGTCATTATATGGTCCGCAATTGTGGTCCGGGCTCATTGAAACTAATGCACATCTTGTGTGTGCACGGTCTGTGATTGCAGACGGACTGCGGATGACACTCAGCGGCCTGACCGTGCTGTGATCACGGACCGAGTAAAAACAGCTGCGGCCGTGTGCAGGAAGCCGAAGAGATCTCGTTGAGAAGAACAACTTGAATATGGACAGGACTGCAATCTTGGTCACATCTCCAGTCTGACCCAGATGGTCTCTTGACATGACATTTTAAAGGTAGACCCCTTCACCCTCTATCCGTGTCATTCACACTTGTAGAATAGGAGGGTTAATTACATACACGGGATGAACGTTGCAGAATATAATTCTAGCTTATGTCATATTCTAATACGAATCTACCGATGAGATAATATGAACGGCAATTTAAAAAGCATATTTTTACCAATCTATGGATAGAAAAAATAGGGCCGGAAAATATTAATAATTTGAACCAATATGTAATTCTGTGGGTTACTAAAAAGGCAGAAAAGCGCAGCTAAGCTCCCTGATCATAAATACATAATTGGGTTGTTTAAAACATGAATTGTGACAGAAATGGCTTTGAAGTATAATACTTTGCACTTTATAGAGGAATTTAGACAATTTTGTAAATGAGCAGTCTACCCACAGATGAATTCACCTCCCACTTGTTAAAGGGTATTCGTCATCAGAAAGTTTTTATGTTAAACACATTTTTAAAGAAGTTTTGGTGATATTCTTTTTTCATTTTCTATATCATTATCTATATTAAAATAATCCTAAAATCTTGTTTCTCAGTATTTAGGGTGTGTCCACATCAGCGTTAATTTCCGCTGAGGGGTTCCGTCTGAGGTTTCCGTCGGGTTAACCCATCAGCGGAAAGGCAAACGGAAACTTCAGCTTCCGTTTTCCTCACCATTGAACTCAATGGTGACGGAAACCAAGCTAATGGTTTCCGTCTGTCACCGTTGTGACAGTGTTCCGTTATTTCGGACGGAATCAATAGCGCAGTTGAACCTCCGACAGACCCCCTCAACGGAAGGGCAACGGTTATCTGAACAGCCCCTTACCCTGATCACTAAGCCTCACAACAGCCTGACACTTCCTGCTCTGTAGAGATCATTTCTCAACAGTAATCTCATTATCATCATAGGCAGGATTACAATGAAAGGTCTATAAAGATAACACAGAATCCACCATTGACAATAGGTGGTGGACACAGCTCCTCTCCTATCTCATCCTACACAGGTCACAGAGCATGCCTAGAAAGCTCTCCCATAGAAGTCAATGGATCCCCTCCAGTTCACAGGTTCTCATAGTCCATGGGGCTGTTTCAAAAAATAACCCTAAATGCAGTTAACAGAAGCTCAGGCAAGATGACTGCCCCCATAATATTGTACAGAAAATAGAATTAAAAAAATTACAAATAAAAAAATAAAAAACATATTAGAATAAAAAACTATGTTTCACTATCTAGCTTTAATTAGGAAAATATATATATATATATGATACACGTTTTTGTGAGCTGGGACACCCACAGAACAACATTTGCTCTTGGTGTTTGTTTCCAAACATATTTAACCCCTTAAGGACACAGCCTATTTTGGCCTTCAGGACACAGCCGATTTTTGCAAATCTGACATGTGTCACTTTATGTGGTAATAACTCCGGAATGCTTTTGCCTATCTAAGCGATTCTGAGAATGTTTTCTCGTGACATGTTGTACTTTATGATACTGAAAAAATTTTGTCGTTAAATTCAATATTTATTTGTAAAAAATACCAAAATTTAGAGAAAATTTGCAAAAATCTGCATTTTTCTAAATTGTAATGTATCTGCTTGTAAAACAGATAGTAATACCACACAAAATAGTTACTAGTTAACATTTCCTATATGTCTACTTTATGTTTGCATCGTTTTTTGAACGTGCTTTTATTTTTCTAGGACGTTACAAGGCTTAGAACTTTGGCAGCAATTTCTCACATTTTCAGGAAAATTTCAAAAGGCTATTTTTTCAGGGACCAGTTCAGTTGTGAAGTGGCTTTGAGGGCCTTATATATTAGAAAATCCCCATAAATCATCCCATTTTAAAAACTGCACCCCTCAAAGTATTCAAAACAGCATTCAGAAATTATTTGAACCCTTTAGGCATTTCACAAGAAATAAAGCAAAGTAGAGGTGAAATGTATAAATATCAATTTTTTTTTACGAAATTCATTTGTAATACAGTTTTTTCTGTAACACAGAAGGTTTTATCAGAGAAATGCAACTCAATATTTATTGGCCAGATTCTGCAATTTTTAGAAATATCCCACATGTGGTCCTAGTGCGGTAAAGGACCGAAACACCGGCCTCAGAAGCAAAGGAGCACCTAGTGGATTTTGGGGCCTCTATTTTATTAGAATATATTTTAGGCACCATGTCAGGTTTGAAGAGGTCTTGTGGTGCCAAAACAGTGGAAACCCCCCAAAAGTGACCCCATCTTGGAGACTACACCCCTCAAGGAATTTTTCTAGGGGTATAGTTAGGATTTTTAGCCCACAGGTTTTTTGCTAAATTTATTGGAACTGGTCTGTGGAAAAACATACGATGTTTTAGATTTTACAAGGAATAAAGGAGAAAAAGCACCCCAACATTTGTAAAGCAATGTCTCCCGATTACAGCAATACCCCATATGTGGTAATAAACTGATGTTTGGACCCACGGCAGGGCTCAGAAGGGAACGAGGACCATTTGGATTTTGAAGCGCAGATTTTGCTGGAATGGTTTTCGGTGCCGTGTCGTGTTTGCAAAGCCCTGGAGGGATCATAACAGTGGAAACTCCCCAAAAGTGACCCCATTTTGGAAACTACACCCCTCAAGGAATTATTCTAGGGGTATAGTTAGCATTTTGACCCTACACGGTTTTTGCTGAATCTATGTGAATTATGCCGTGAAATTGAAAATCTAATTTTTTTCTAATAAAATGTTGTTTTAGCTCAGATTTTTTCATTTTTACAACAGATAAAGGAGAAAGAACACCCCAATATTTGTAAAGCAAACTCTTCTGAGCACATCAATACCCCATATGTGGTAATAAACTGGCGGAAGTTAGAAAGGACGGAGCGCAATTTGACTTTTGGAGCTCAAGTTTTGTGGAATGGTTTGCGGCCCCATGTCACATTTGCAAAGCCACTGAGGGGCCAAAATAGTGCAAACCCGGCAAAAGTGACCCCATTTGGGAAACTATACCCCTCGTGGAATTTATCTAGCGGTATAGTGAGCATTTTGACCCCACAGTTTTTTTGCTGAATTATTGGGATTATGCAGTGAAAATGAAAATCTACATTCTTTCCACTAAAATGTTGAATTGTTTTCATTTTCACAAGGCATAAAGGAGAAAAAGCGCCCCAACAATTGTAAAGCAATTTCTCCCGAGCACGGCAATACCCTATATGTGGTTATAAACTGCTGCTTGGATACACCTCAGGGCTCAGAATGGCAGGAGTGCTACTTGGCATGTAGATTTTGGTTGATTGTTTTTTGGGCGCCATGTCGCATTTGCAGAGCCCCTGAGGTACCCGTACAGTAGAAACCCCTGAGAAGTGAATCCATTTTGGAAACTTTACCCTTCAGGGTAATCATCTAGGGGTGTACTGAGCATTTTGATCCCACAGGTGTTTCATAGATTGTATTAGAATCAGGCAGTGAAAATGAAAAAAATAATTTTTTCCCAAAAATATGTAGTTTTGCACCCAATTTTTTTCCCCACAAGGGGTAATAGGAGAAAAAACAACACATAATTTGTTACCCAATTTCTCCCGAGTACGGCAATACCCAATGTGTGGCCCTAAACTGCTATTTGGGCACATGGCAGAGCTCAAAATGGAAGGAGTGCCATGTGGCCTTTGGAGGACAGATTTTGCTGGACTGGTGTACGGGCAACATGTCGCATTTGCAGAGCTCCCTTAGGTACCAGAGTAGAGTGTAAAACCATGAGAAGTGACCCCATTTTGTAAACTACACCCCTCAAGGCATTTATCATTTGCCTGGATATATGACAGGGCTTAGGAGTGAAAGGCGCATGTGAGACCTATTATGGTGATTTTCGCAGCATTAGCCCACAATGGCAGGGCTCTGGGGTCAAATAGGAAAACAAACCCCCAAGTAGTGACCCCCATTTTGGAAACTGCACCCCTAAAGGCATTTTATTAAGGGGTGTAGTGAGCATTTTGACCACACAGGTTTTTTTTTTTCTATTAGAAATGAATGCTCAGTTGATGGTGCAAAGTGAAAATTGCAAATTTCCACAGGTATGTGCCATTTTAGTGCACAATATTTTGTGCCCAGTTCGTGCCACTGAAGACAAATACCTCAAACTGTTAAGCGGGTTCTCCCAGGTATGGCGATGCCATATATGTGGACGTACACTGCTGCTTGGGCACGCTGCAGGGCCCAGAAGGGAGGGAGCGCCATTTGGCTTTTGGAGCGTGGATTTTGCTCGCTAGTTGTTCTGTTTGGGGTATTGCTGGTATTTGAGTTTATGATGTGGGGCAATATGTTATCTGTGCGGAGAACATCAGGGGCATAATAAGAGGGTGTAATAATGGTGTAAATAAATAATAATACGCAGATGTGTGGCCGGTGTCGCACTGATAAATGGCGCCTGATCTTATCCGCTTTTGGACACTTTGCACATTTTGCATCGCCATATTCTGAGAGCCAAAACGTCTTTATTTTTTCTCCCCCAGAGCTGTGTGAGGGCTTATATGTTGCGGGACAATCTGTAGATTTCATTGGCACCATTTTGCGGTACATGTGATTTTTTTGATCACTTTGTATTTCATTTTTTTGGCAAGCCAGGTGACCAAAAACCTGCAATTCTGATGTTTTTTATTATTTTTTTTTTTTACGGCATTCGCCATGCGCTATGACAATTTTACGTTATTCTGCGGGTCGGTACGATTACGGCGTTACCAGATGTATATAGTTTTTCTTATGTTTTGCAGCGTCTGCACGATAAAATCCCTTTTGTTTCAATTTTTGGTGTCACCATATTCTGAGAGCCATAACTTTTTTATTTTTCCATCAAAAAAGCTGTGGGAGGGCTTGTTTTTTGCGGGACGGGCTGCGTTTTTTAATGGTGTAATTTTGGGGTACATGCAACTTTTAGATCCCTTTTTTTATTCTGTTTTGCAAGGGGTAGTGACTAACAAACAGCGATTCTGGAATAGTTTTTTATTTAATTTTTTTACGGTGTTCACTGTACGGGTAAAATAGCATGATATTTTTATAGTTTGGGTCGTTACGGACGCGGTGATACCACATATGTGTACTTTTTTTATGTTTTTTGGTTTTTCCTATAATAAAAGACTTATTATAGGAAAAAAGGCTGTTATAGTGTTTTTTAACATGAAAAGTATTTTTTTTTACTTTTTTTCAACATTTTTATTAACTTGTTTTAACTTTTTTTTTTTGTCCCACTAGGGAACTTGAAGGCATGAAGCCCTGATCGCTATTCTAATACACTGCACTACCTACATAGTGCAGTGTATTAGAGCTGTCAGCTATTCACTGACAGCACGCCTATTAGGCTTCGCCTCCCGGCGGGGCCTAATAGGCTTCCGTACTAGGAAGCGATTGTTAGGCTATGGTTGCCATAGCAACCATCGGAACCTTCGTGGGTGCCGATGGTTGTTATTAGCAATTATAGGGTACGATCTAATCACTTAGATGCAGCGATAGCTGCATCTAAGGGGTTAATCGGCCGGATCGGAGCCTTGCTCCGGTCCTGGCCGTTAGGGCACGATGTCAGCTGTGACAAACAGCTGACACCCGCGCCCGTGGCAACCATCGTGGTTGCCGACAGGCTACAAGCCACTTCGATGCATCGATCACGTTGATCGATGCATCGAAAGGGTTAATCGGCCGGATCGGAGCCTAGCTCCGGTCCTGGCCGTTGCAGAGGGGTGCCGGACATCTGATTCCCGGCGGTGATAACGCTGGCTCAGTTTCTGAGCCAGCGTCATCACATACCCACGTCATAGAGCTGTGATTGGTCAGTCTGCTTTGACTGACCAATCACAGCGATCGCCGGCAGGAGACCGCTGTGAATGGTCCCCTGCCGTCTTACTGTGCCGGTCAACTGTCATAAACAGTTGACGGCACAGTTCTGTCACCTTGTCCTTTGACAGGGTGACAGTTTTTAGCCAGGACGCACCGGTACGTCCCTGTGGCTTAAAGCACTTCAATGCAGGACGTACCGGTACGTCCTGGTGCGCTAAGGGGTTAATTATCAACTACATCTGTCCAAGTAGATTTAATAGGGACATAACCCATAACAGTTCATATAAATGACTATTCACACGATCAACAAGCGTTTTATTGCTAGTTATTCAGTCACTTCACGCTTAAGTTTGACCGATTATCTACTCATGTGCCACCTGGGTCGTTTTTCCCGCCATCTGAGTGGCACCCAATAGTTTTCACGGACCCATTCACTATAGTGGGTGAAAATGGACCGTGGAAAGATAGAACATGTCCTATCTTTCCACGGATCATGGACAGGACTCGGGCAACACACACGGTTGCATGCATTAGGGCTTAGTTTTCTTTCACACGGCAGTATTTAGCCTCAGTATGTGTAAGCCTAAACCAGAAGTGAAAGTGACTTTATTCTCAAACTGTTGCTGCTGCTTTGTCTGACTAACTTGGATTGCTTCTAACCACGACTCTGCCTGAAGGTAGTAATACACAGCCCAACGTGGGCCGAGTAAATGAGCGCCGATCAACAGCTAGTTGATCGGCGCTCGTTTGGTCCTTTCACAAGGAGCTAGTATGAAGACGAGCGCTCATTACTCCGATCGCTGGTCCCCATACAGTTCTATCGTGTCGGCAGCACGTCTCCCTGTTTGCACAGGGAGATGTGCTGCTGAAAACGGTAAAAGTTTATGCATTTATAACGCCACGATCAGCCGATGAACGAGCGATAATTGGCCAGTGTTAAAGGGCCTTTAATCTCAACCTGCCGTTGCTTATTTGTGTACCGAACTTGACCACTCTTGCTTTAGAATACCATCCTTCAAGATTGCTTCAGCCGCTGGACTCCAAACCTGCTTCTAGACCTTGACAGCACTGCTACATTTTCTCTAAAGATGACACCTTACATAGTGAACATAACAGCTGTTGTAAAGTGGACCCAGTGACCTTCAGCTGCAGGCTCAGTGTACTTGCATATGTCCATAAAGCAGCCTATGAAAACAGGGCAAACATAGAAATAGTTTCTAATATTGGAGAAATCGAACAACTAGAAACTAAACAACCTTCAATCTCCCTTCAATAAAATAAAAGTATTAATTTAAGCATTTAGTAAGTAGCTGCACCTTTAAAGGGAAGCCTATCAATGATGTAAGTGTCTTGAATTCTTAAAATGTATATACTAAAAAATGCACATGTGTGTAGATGCTCCCATTCCCACTGGACCAGTTTACAGATTTTAAGTGATTTATGTTCTTTTTTTAGTGTCTACTGATTCCCCATTAAAGCTTTTATATAAATCCTAGAATTAAAAATAAATAAATAATACTACTTTATTCTCAGCAGTTATTTATAATATGTAATAACATGTATCAATTGTATTAATGTGAGGCAGTTGAATCCGCAAAAAAAATATTTGGCAAGGCTAATGAATGGACGAGTTAATAATGATCTATTCCTGCAGGTCAATGTTTTCCAAGATTAATACAATATGAATATAAACCAGACTTTAGTACCCAACATCCTCATGTATCTTCGTTTATACACACACACACACACACACACACACACACACACACACACACACACACACACACACACATATATATATATATACACACATATATATTCTTGAAATTTAAAATAATTCTTTACAGATGAATACTTCAGCTACAGAAAGAAGCTTTATTGTGGTCTCATTATAACCTACAGGACCTTTGACATGTTGGTGATATTCAAAACATGACATCTACTATTATTTTTGTAAAGTAATAAAGTGGTTGTAATGACGGGGTAGGGAGACAGTGAGGTGAGCCCTAATCTACCCGCCACTCAGTCCCTGCCTACTTGCACGGCCCGTCCTAGGCGACGGCGTACAAATGGGTGACGGTCCCTACGCTCATGATGTGCACGACAGACAAACAGACAAGGGTACACAGAAGCTAAGGGAAATGGGACAGTTGCCCACGGCAACACCGTGAGCAACAAGAGTAGTGAACAAGCCGAGTCAAACCAGGAGTGTACGAGGTACCAAACGCAGAGCAGGAGAGTAGTCAGTAAAGCCAGGGTCAATATGAAGGAGAGGTCAATAGTACAAGCAGCAGCAGCAGAGCCAGGAAAAAGGTAGAATCATAGGCAAAGGAGGAGCAGGAAATGAAGGTATAAATAGACAGAGGGCGGGAGCTAGCTCCGTCTGGCCAGGCTGTGATAGGCTCTCCCACTTCTCAGCCTCCCAGCCCGAGTGGTAGATGATCGAGTCACTCTATCAGACTTAGGAGCAGGTGCAGAATGATTAACCACGGGCGTCGACACAGAAGCTGTGTCTGGCAGATCCTTTACAGTACCCCTCCTTTTATGAGGGGCCACTGGACCCTTTCTAGGGGGACCTGGCTTATTGGGGAACCGAAGATGCAACCTCCTGAGCAATACCCCAGCGTGAACATCCCGGGCGGGTACCCAAGTCCTCTCCTCAGGCCCGTATCCTCTCCAATGGACCAGGTACTGGAGGGAGCCTTGGACCATCCTGCTGTCCACAATCTTGGCCACCTCTAATTCTACCCCTTCAGGGGTGAGAACAGGGACCGGAGGTTTCGTCGAGGTAGCCAAGGACGGGGAGCAGTGTTTCAGGAGGGAGGCATGAAACACATTGTGTATTCGAAAAGACGGGGGTAACTCCAGTCGGAAGGAGACAGGGTTAAGTACTTCAATGACCTTGTACGGCCCTATATACCAGGGAGCACATTTTTTGGACGGGACTTTAAGGCGCAAATTTTTTGAAGACAGCCACACCAGATCCCCGACCACAAACAAGGGGTTAGCAGAACGTCTTCTATGTGCCTGAGTCTTTTGTATGCTCTGGGACGCCTCTAGTTTCTTCTGAACCTGGGCCCAGACGGTGCACAGTTCCCGATGAACGACATCTACCTCGGGATTGTTGGAACCACCAGGTGAAACGGAGGAGAACAGTGGATTAAACCCAAAATTACAGAAAAAGGGGGAGACACCTGACGAGTTACTGACCCGGTTATTAAAGGAAAATTCGGTGAGGGAAATGAAGGAGACCCAATCATGTTGACAGTCAGAGATAAAACACCTTAAATATTGTTCTAGAGACTGATTAGTCCTCTCAGTTTGGCCATTAGTTTCAGGATGGAAGGCCGAGGAGAAGGACAGATCAATCTCCAACTTTTTACAGAAAGCTCTCCAAAACAATGAAACAAATTGTACCCCTCTGTCAGAAATTATATTGACAGGAACCCCATGGAGACGCAGGATGTGTTTGACAAACAAGGTAGCTAACGTCTTAGCATTGGTTAGTTTTTTGAGGGGCACAAAGTGGCACATCTTACTGAAGCGGTCTACTACGACCCACACCACCGACTTGCCTTGAGATGGAGGCAGATCGGTGATATGGGTCCAAGGTCTCTGGGGAATGGGCAAAGAACATAGTAAGCCCGCTGGTCGGGACCTGGGAGTCTTGGACCTAGCACAAATTTCACAAGCGGCGACGTAGGCCTTAACGTCTTTAGGCAACCCAGGTCACCAATAGTTTCTGGCAATGAGGTGCTTGGTACCCAGGATGCCTGGATGACCAGATAGTGCAGAGTCATGATTTTCCCTTAGCCGGAATTGCAGGGGAACAAACAGCTTGTTCTCAGGAAGGTTCCTGGGAGCTGAACCTTGATCAGCCGCAATTTCGGAGACTATGTCAGAATCAACAGAGGAAATGATTATACCTGTGGGCAAAACACAAGCAGGATCTTCCTCCGAAGGAGGGCTGGCCATGAAACTAAGCGACAGTGCATCAGCTTTAATATTTTTAGACCCAGCCCTATAGGTGACCAAAAAGTTGAATCTAGTAAAAAACAACGCCCATCGAGCTTGTCTCGGGTTTAGCCTCCGGGCAGATTTTAGGAAAACCAGATTCTTGTGGTGGGTAAGGACCGTTACCTGGTGCCCAGCCCCCTCCAAGAAGTGGCGCCACTCTTCAAAAGCCCATTTAATGGCTAAGAGTTTGCGGTTGCCAATGTCATAGTTACTCTCAGTGGGCGAGAACTTCCTGGAGAAGTAGGCACAGGGACGGAGATGGGTGAGGGACCTGGTACCCTGGGACAAGACAGCACCCACTCCCACCTCGGAGGCGTCAACCTCCACGATGAATGGCTCCATTTGGTTAGGCTGAATCAGCACTGGGGCCGAGATAAAGCACTTCTTAAGGACCTCAAAAGCCTGGACCGCCTCTGGAGGCCAGTGGAGGAGATCAGCACCTTTGCGAGTAAGATCCGTAAGTGGCTTAGCGATGACCGAGAAGTTAGCAATAAATCTCCTGTAATAATTAGCAAACCCCAGGAAGCACTGTAACGCCTTCAGGGAGGCAGGTTGGACCCATTCAGCCACAGCCTGGACCTTGGCAGGGTCCATGCGGAATTCATGAGGAGTGAGGATTTGACCCAAAAATGGTATCTCCTGCACCACAAACACACATTTTCCGGTTTTAGCAAACAGTTTGTTTTCCAGAAGGGCCTGGAGCACCTTCCTGACATGCTCAGTGTGGGAGGCCCAGTCCTTGGAAAACACAAGTATGTCATCAAGGTACACTACAAGAAATACCCCCAGGTAGTCTCTTAAAAGCTCATTTATGAAATTCTGGAAGACCGCGGGAGCATTACACAACCCAAAGGGCATGACGAGGTATTCGAAATGACCTTCGGGCGTGTTAAACGCAGTCTTCCACTCATCCCCCTCTCTGATGCGGATAAGGTTATAAGCCCCCCGTAGATCAAACTTAGAGAACCATTGGGCCCCCTGAACCTGATTGAAGAGATCAGGAATCAAAGGAAGGGGATACTGGTTCCTTACAGTGACCTTATTCAAGTTTCGGTAATCGATGCACGGCCTAAGACCACCATCCTTCTTCCCTACGAAGAAGAAGCCAGCACCTACCGGAGAAGTAGAGGTGCGAATGTAACCCTTGGCCAGGCATTCCTGGATATACTCTCTCATGGCTTCACGTTCGGGACAAGAGAGATTAAATATCCTACCCTTAGGGAGCTTAGCTCCTGGTACCAAATTGATTGCGCAATCGTATTCTCTATGAGGAGGTAACACGTCGGAGGCCTTTTTAGAAAAATCAGTGAAGTCCTGAATAAACTCAGGTAGAGTGTTCACCTCCTCAGAGAGAGAAATAAAATTAACAGAAAAACATGACGTCATGCATTCACTACCCCATTTGGTAAGATCCCCAGTATTCCAGTTAAACGTGGGATTATGCATCTGCAACCAGGGAAGGCCTAAAATCAAATCGGACGATAATCCCTGGATCACCAGTACAGAGCACTGCTCCAAATGCATGGAGCCAACAAGGAGTTCAAAAACAGGGGTATGCTGCGTAAAATAACCATTAGCAAGTGGAGAGGAGTCGATACCCACTACCGGGACAGGTTTAGGCAAATCAATCAATGGCATAGCTAGTGACATAGCAAATTCCACAGACATAATATTAGCAGAAGACCCTGAATCCACGAAGGCACTGCCGGTAGCAGACCTACCCTCAAAAGAAACCTGAAAGGGAAGAAAGATCTTATTAGGTTTCATATTTACGGGAAATACCTGTGCGCCCAAGTGACCTCCCCGATGCTCATTTAGGCGCGGAAGTTCTTCCGGCTGCTTATTCTTACACCTAGGACAGTTGTTCACTTGATGCTTGTCATCCCCACAGTAGAAGCAGAGACCATTCTTCCTGCGGAGCTCTCTACGTTGTTGGGGAGACACGGAGGCACCGATTTGCATTGGTTCATCCGAGTTTTCCGTGGAAGAACGAAGCAACGGAACCTCGGGAGCCATCATGGGGGAGCCAGAGGAGAAAGCACAAAAACGTTCAAGTCGTCGTTCCCTGAGAGGTCGGTCAAGACGTACCGCTAAAGCCATAACCTGATCTAGAGAGTCAGAAGAGGGATAGCTAACTAACAGGTCTTTCAGGGCGTTCGACAGACCCAATCCAAACTGGCACCTCAAGGCAGGGTCATTCCACCGAGAAGCTACACACCACTTCCTAAAGTCAGAACAGTACTCCTCAACGGGTCTCTTACCCTGACGTAAGGTCACCAGCTGACTCTCGGCAAAGGCAGTCTTGTCAGTCTCGTCATATATGAGCCCGAGAGCAGAAAAAAAAAAGATCAACAGAGGAAAGTTCAGGGGCGTCAGGAGCCAAGGAGAAGGCCCGTCCAGGAGCCGGGACATAATTATACCCACTCGCTGGCTCTCAGAACCTGAGGAGTGGGGCCTTAGACGGAAATAGAGCCTACAACTCTCCCGAAAGGAGAAAAAAGTCTTCCGGTCCCCTGAGAATCGGTCAGGCAACTTGAGTTGGGGTTCAAGAGGTGAGGTGGGAGGCACTACCAGGGTAGCAACATGCTGGTTGTCCCTCTGAGCCAGGGCTTGGACCTGTAGGGAGAGGCCCTGCATTTGCTGAGCCAGGGTCTCAAGGGGGTCCATAGTAGTGTCAGGGACCAGGGTAGAAAAGGTATATGGGCCTGTGATTATGTAATGACGGGGTAGGGAGACAGTCAGGTGAGCCCTAATCTACCCGCCACTCAGTCCCTGCCTACTTGCACGGCCCGTCCTAGGCGACGGTGTACAACTGGGTGACGGTCCCTACGCTCAATATGTGCAAGACAGACAAACAGACAAGGGTACACAGAAGCTAAGGGAAATGGGGCAGTTGCCCGCGGCAACACCGTGAGCAACAAGAGTAGTGAACAAGCCGAGTCAAATCAGGAGTGTACGAGGTACCAAACGCAGAGCAGGAGAGTAGTCCGTAAAGCCAGGGTCAATATGAAGCAGAGGTCAATAGTACAAGCAGCAGCAGAGCCAGGAAACAGGCAGAATCACATGCAAAGGAAGAGCAGGAAATGAAGGTATAAATAGACAGAGGGCGGGAGCTAGCTCCGTCTGGCCAGGCTGTGATAGGCTCTCCCACTTCTCAGCCTCCCAGCCCGAGTGGTAGATGATCGAGTCACTCTATCAGACTTAGGAGCAGGTGCAGACTGATTAACC
The DNA here is from genome assembly GCF_050947455.1 of Rhinoderma darwinii. Lineage (NCBI taxonomy): Eukaryota > Metazoa > Chordata > Amphibia > Anura > Rhinodermatidae > Rhinoderma > Rhinoderma darwinii. Next base: position 330,065,514 of record NC_134690.1, read on the forward strand.
ACAGGCGTCGACACAGAAGCTGTGTCTGGCAGATCCTTTAGGGTATGTTCACACGGTAGCTGGCTTTTACAGCTGAAATGACAGCCTGTTTTCAGAAGAAAACAGCTGCGTCGTTTCAGCCGTAAATGCTCCTCCTCGTAATATACGAGGCGTCTGTGACGCTCGTATATCTTGAGCTGCTCTTCATTGAGTTCAATGAAGAACGGCTCAAATTACGTTGCAAAGAAGTGCCCTGCACTTCTTTGCCGAGGCAGTCAATTTACGCGTCGTCGTTTGACAGCTGTCAAACGACGACGCGTAAATTACAGGTCGTCTGCACAATACGTCGGCAAACCCATTCAAATGAATGGCCAGATGTTTGCCGACGTATTGTAGCCTTATTTTCAGACGTAAAACGAGGCATAATACGCCTCGTTTACGTCTGAAAATAGGTCGTGTGAACCCAGCCTTACAGTGGTTTTCTGTGATCAAATAATCATACTTATGCACAAAAAATATATTTGTTAGATCTTAACCCTTTAAGGACACAGCTTATTTTGGACTTCAGGATACAGACATTATTCTAATCGGATGCTTCATTTTATGTGGTAATAATTTTGGAATGCTTTGACTTATCCAAATGATTCTGAGATTATTTCTTCTTGACACATTATACTTTAAAGGGTTTGTCCGGCCACGCAACTGCATACTGATGACCTATCTATCCTTTAATTGGGCAGTAAATTTTGGCCGATACAGTCTTTATTTCTAAAACAAATTCAAAATGTAAAGAAAAATGTTAAAAAAATTAGCATTTTCCTAAATTTGAAATCCTCTTCATTTTAGTAGAATAACTATACCACACAAATGAGTAAGTAAATCAGGTTTATCATATGTCTTTTATGTAGGCATCATCTTTAAATGTTATTGTTTTGTTTTTTTTTAGAAAAATATGAGGCTTTTAATTTATATGCCGTTTTTTAAATTTTCAACAAAATTTGCAAAACATTTTATTAGGCAACAAATACCTTCTGAAGTGGCTTTTAGAAACCCCCCATAAATCTCCCCATTTTAAAAACTACACCTCTCAAAGTATTTAATACAGCATTAAAGGAAGTTTGTTAATCCCTTAGGAATTTCACAAAAATTTAAGCAAAGTGGAGGTAAAATGTAAAAGTTAAATATTTTTTTTTAAAGAAATTAAATTTAAATTCTTTTTGACACGTGTGAACAGAGCCTTAGTGTTGCACTTTTCTCAGAGTGAATGTTTCTGATGTTTAAACAAAAATTTTGATTAAATAAAGGCATCCATGTTTTTTTAATACCCCATTGAATTATAAAAATGATTTAATTTTAGCTTTTAATTTCCACAACGGATATAGGAGAAAAGCACCCCAATTAGCTACGTAATTTCTTCCGATTACAACAATATTTTATATGTGGTCTTAGGCCTCATGCATACTTCCGTCGGCCGTTGAACGGCCGCTAATGACTTCCGTGAATCACGGGCCACACACGGATGGCTTCCGTGTGCAGTCCGTTGTTTCACGGACCAAATCAATGCAAAGGCAGAGACTGTTCCCGCCAAAAACGAGCAGGAATAGGACCTGCCCTATTTTTGACATAACGGCCGCACGGTTCCGTTAAAACAATGGAAGTGTGCATGGCCCCATTGAAATGAATGTGTAGGTGCTATCTGTTAAAACAACGGATAGCACCCTGATGAAAAAAAACTGAAGAGGGCATGAGGCCTTAAACTGCTGGTCCAGCTTTACTTTTCTTTCCTGGATAAAACAGTGCATCATGCTACAACATTCTGACCATCAAATAGCAAACATGGAAAAGAACTAACACAAGTGTGAAAATAGCCTTACTATTTGCTTTATCTGACACCCATATCACCATTTGACAAAGTAACTGCACCTTTCATTACTCAGTCAAAAAACTAATAATTAGATTGACTAAATAGACAGTCCTGTGTTTAAATGGACACTAAAAGCCCTATTACACCGGACAATTATCGGGCAAACGAGAGTTCACAGAAAACTTGTTCCCTATAATTGCTCTGTGTAAACAGGTCAACGATCAGCCGATGAACGATCAAACGCTCGTTCATCGGCTGATTGCATCGTTTTAAATGCCGAAACTATTAACGTTGTTGGCAGCACATCTACATGTGTAAACAAGGAGATGTGCTACCGAAATCCTAATCTGCCGTACCCCCCCCCCCCTGTTGTCAAGCAAAATCTGTCCCTAGTTAGAGGTGAGAAGACAAACTGCGAGAAGTGGGGGTGCGTCTCTGCAGTGCCTACCTATACAAGTTTATGGAGAGGGAGGAGGAAGAAGGAGGAAGCAGGGAGAGAAAGAGACGCAGACACACTGCCAATACAAGCCTATGGACAGGGCATGGAGGAACAGGAGCAGGATGATTCTCCTCTACTATGTGTACAGTATAGTGGAGACATGGAAGTCGTTAGGCTCCACCCACTAGCTTAGAGACAATAGACAATGAGAGATAGAGCCTGCAGAGGGAAAAACTGCTAAAATATGCAGAATTCATGAGTGGTATTTCTCATGTACACATATATGACAGCTTATTCTGAAAAGTCATCTGAAAAGTTAGGTACACTTTAAGGATGTGAATTTACATCAAATCTCGCAGCAAATGGTGTGGTTTTGTTATGATTCGCAACAAAAACGCATCTGAACTGCGTTAATTCTCAGCCTTAACCTTACTATGTACTGAACCTTACCATGATGAAAGTGAAGTACTCACCAAAAAGCTTCTACAAGAACATTTTTCCACAATCAAAGGAAATTCCAGAGGAGTTGATAAAAAGAAGTTGTTGAAATATATCAGTATGGAATGGGTTACAAAGCACAACTTGCTTTTGTATTGGCTTGATTTGAACCCAATACAGGGCAAACCAATGTCAATGTTAAAATAACATCAACTAATAGGAAGTAGGGTTGTCACGATACCAGAATTTGAACTTCGATACCGATACTTTGTGTAGTATTAAATTTTTCGATACTAAAACGATACTTTGCCAACAGTAATAAAAAATAAATAAGTTCTTCCATTTTCTGATGTGAGGCACAAGGCGTGATGAATTTTGAATGTGCCTCACATTAATAGTAATTAACCCCATCATGTTTCTCAGTCATAATGGACAACATTGGGTTAATGTGAAAGGTACATGATGGGGTTAATTACTATTAATGTGAGGCACATGGAGGTTAAATTCATTACCCCTCGTGTCTCACATTAATAAGTGAAAGAAAACAGTTTTTACTTTATTTTTTGACAGCGTACACATCATAAATGACGCAAAAAATTTGTTGTGCAGGTCATTACGGCCGCGTCAATCCCGAATATGTGTTTCATTTATGTATTAAGACATTTTTATTTTATTGTAAAAACTGTGTATGTATATTTTTTTTAATTTAACTTTACTTTATGTTTTTTTTTTTACTTTATTGTACTGGCATATGCCAGTACATTAGCCTGTGTACGGATAGTACACAGGTAGTTGTTAGGACATACCTAAGTATGCCCTAACAACAGGAAATATGGTCAGCCCTGTCTGCCATATATGGCATGTCCCTGGATCGCGTCACAGGGATTCCCTCTGACGTGATCCAAGTGCCATTCCACTTCTCATTTTTCCCTTGAATGCATCGTGCCTCCCTAATAGGAAGGTTGTAATAATTGCTGCTAAAGGTGGTGCAACCTCTTTTATTTTCATTTTTTTCTCATGTGATATGGATGTTGGATAACTTTGTTCCTGCACGAATTTCGAAAATCTTTTGTCTAGTATTACAATATGTTTAAAGATCAGGAATCGTTCATCTTTACAATATGCAATAACAGGGAACATCTGGATGGGGGGGGGGGGTCTAAAGATCAAGAATCATTAAGAGTCACAATATGCACTAACAAGGTACATCTGGAAAGGGGAATGTGGTGAACTCTCTTTTATATCATTGTAAAGCAAATCAAAAAGGATAAACCAAAAAAGATTATGATGCTTCTCATTAGATCTAATTGTATCTATGTACTGCTCTAATTATTACTTCGATATAAAACCTGAGGATTTTAACGTAGACATATAACTGGAAGATGAAAAGGAAAGTCTGTGACTCACAGAACTCTCCAGCAGGCAGGGGAATAGTTTGCTATGCCGTTACTGTGGGGATGAAAGGGTTATGTAACCGAAGGCAAAAGCATCCAATCCACACCTAGCATGCTGCCAAGCCACAGATTACCCCATCTGAGTGAACACATGGAAGACTTCTAATCAAAGGGAACTCCACACAGAAAAGGCATGTCTTGCCCGAGGTAGCGAGGCTTTTTCTTTTTGGCTTAACTTGATGGAAAGTACATTTTAATGCATACATTTCCTTTTTCAGGATTTGCTAAATAAAAGGGTTAAAGAAAGTCCAACAAGTTTTTAAAGGAAATGTGTCATCAGAAAATGACCTATAGCTTAAATCAAGTTTTTATGTTAAACATATTTTTAACGAATATTTGGTGATTTTTATTTATTTTTTTCTATGTCATTATCGAAAGTATATTTAAAAATAATCCTAAAATTCCTGCAGTTATTAGACGGGCCACTAAATTATAGATAACACAGGATCCACAGGATGGACACAGCTCCCTACTATCCCTTCCTGCACAATAACCCCTACAGGTCACAGAGAATGCCTAGAACACTCTCCCATGGAAGTCAATGAGTCATCTCCTCTTCACAGGTTTCTATGGTCCATGTGGCTGCTGTAAAGCATATCTCTAAATGCTGTTAACAGCAGCTCAGCCAAGATGGCTGCCTCCATGATCATGTACATGAAACAGAATTTTTTTTAAAAATCTACAAACAAAAAATTTAAATTGAGAAAATAGAAAAAACAATATGTATCAGTATCTGGTTTTAATAAGGACATCAGTATGATAACCTAAGGGCTCATGCAGTCGTGATTTCGTTTTTTTCTACTGTGTAACTAAGGCTGTGTTCACATCAGCGTTGCCCTTCCGTTGAGGAGTTCCGTCCGAGGTTTTCATCGGGTTAACCCCTCAACGGAAAGGTAAACTGTCGACTGCGCTATCAACGGAAAGGCAAACTGTCGACTGCGCTATGTATTCCGTTAAAACAACGGAACCCTGTCACAACGGTGACAAACGGAAACTATTAGCAATGTTTCCGTCACCATTGAAATCAATGGTGAGGGAAATGGAAGCTAAGGTTTCAGTTTGCCTTTCCGTTGAGGGGTTAACCCGACGGAAACTTCTGACGGAACCCCTCAACGGAAGGGCAATGCTGGTGTGAACAGGCCCTAACAATTATGGTACGGAGTCCATCAGGACCAGTGGCAAGATGATTACCAATACTGCTATTGCTATTTCGCAAACTGGCAATGATGTGCTACAGGTGTGGCAATTACATTTAAGGCTAAAATCTAATCCTGTTGAAAACAGAGTACGTCAATCAAAAAGATTTTTGCTTTTGATCAGTAGATTTCTCTTTCTTTGAAGTGATGAACGTCCGGTTGGATTGGACTATTTCTTCTGATTACTTGCTGCACCACTGCATTCCATACAAACATGTTGTAATGTTATTACATTTCCATAACAGATACAAGTTATTCTTTCTTGACTATAAACAATGAATAACAGTGGGAACAATAATGATGATCAAAAAAAAAGTAAAGAGGAGAAAATATGATTTACCCCAGAACTGGAGAAAAGTCTGTTGCCACCTCACCAAGGCGACTAGAAAATTGCATGGAACTTAGCTGTATGAAATTTGGCCATCACTGACAGCAACAGTCCCTGTCATTCCCAGCAAAGGAAGGATCGCACAGTGCGCTCCTGCTGGGCAGAAAGCACACAAGATAATGACAGTTCTGGGCGCTTCTCCTGCATTGATACAGAAGTTGGAAGCTGCCCATATGTACCTTCCTTCCAGCATAGGGCACATTGTGGGAGTGTGTGTTTCCAATATATATATAGGGAAGAGGACAATGTACTGCTGTAACCACTGGAGGGAACATGGCTGTGATCACTGGGGGGAAGGAAGATGGAAAAACCAAGGAACTGCTGAAACATTTTCGAAGATAGGGGATGAAAGCTTCTACTCGGACTACCAGTGTTGTGACACTATTGTGACTAGTAACAGTTGTCCAGGCCTGCTTTAGCTCCAGGAACTTCATTACCCGATTGTTATAATACAATAATAAATTATGAAATTGCTTTAAAAAATTAGCACTAATACCGAAAAAGCAAAATATTATAAAAAAATGTAAATACAAAAATAAACCAAAATCTACTGAAACCCTAAGGTGACGTTTACATTTTCCGTTTTTGTGCAGTTTTTTTTTTACCTAAAAGCAACAGTGTAACCTACAGAGGGGGGGGGGATATATTCCCAGTTTTGGATTTATTCCCAGTTTTGCTAAAAATAAAACTGCATCAAAATGCAAAGTGTGAACTGGATTTTAGTATTGACAGACATTATTAATTTTAAGAACTGTAGTGCATGGTCTGCGCTGTTATTACATTAATACATTTCAAGAGTTTTTGTACAAAACTAACGAATGATTTACCACTTACCAAACCCCAAGAATAAGAGCCAGTTCTTCTGCACATAGATCAGGCATCTGGAATTGATCTGGATCTGCTAGCTTGATTTTATTAAGAACCGTGTCATCTTGTAACTCTTGGTTCTGTCAGTGAAAAGATCATAATCAAAACCATAAATGTGAAGATATTGTAACATCTCATAACAATTCTTTCAGAGATTTAGTCTGGTTACAGAAAACTGGATAAAGGCTGGCCCTCTTGTCATAAAACTAAAATCCAGACAGAAAATACAAATACAGCATTGTCTGCAAATGCTTCATCCAACTAGTAATTTTTTCCTGCAGGCAAGATATATTGAAGAGGCATCATGGCTTTTTTCTTTTTTTACATACAGATGCTCGACCGAGGCTCTGTTCACACTATCGTTTTTCCTCTTCCGTAAGGGATTTTTTTTTTTTTTTAAGAACAAGAATAGCAGAACTAATTCTGCTGTCAAAAATACTGGAACCTCTGACAGAATCTTGACAGACCACATTATAGGTCAATGGGATCTGCCAGATAGCAATGACGCTAGTGTAAACAGAGGCTAACAAGGGCACAAGTGATGCTCCAGCATCTACAATTGAAACCATCTAAAAGTAGAGGCAGTTCTTAAAGCTATTCAACAAATATCCATACCTACTGTATAAATCACCTTTAAAAGATACATAAAAATCATTCCCGAATAACAAATAAAATAGATATTGGAGACCTCATATAATAATATTAGTGTTGATAGATAAAACAAGGTATCAACAACCGTAGGCACAAAAAGTGAGAGTATAAGCCAATGGAAAAATGTCGGAATACTGATCACCACTAAATAGTCTCCACACCATCTATGAGGATGCGGAACATCAATATATAAGAACCTGAATATGAAGATTACTTATGGAGTTATTGTTATATTTCAATCATCACTTTTCTGCCTATGACCATTGATACCTTGTTTAATATAACAAAACTAATATTATTTTTATGAGGTCTCAAAAATCTATTTTAAATGTTACTTTTTATTTATATATTTTGGTTTGCTTATATAGCATCAACATATTTGCAGAACCGTTCAGAGATTGTCATCACTCGCAACAGTTCCTGTCCACAATCTGGCTTACAATCTAATTTTTTAAGCTCTCTCTCACACACACACGGGGTGATTTCATACGAAACCGATTAAAGAGGTTTTTCCATAAAGGACATTTATCACCTATACACAGGATAGGTGATAAATGTATGGTGGCTTCACCACTGGGACTTTCACCAATCTCTAAAATGGGGGTCCCGATACCCGTTCCTCCTCACTGCACGATAGCAGGGAGGAGGATTTTAAATGGAGAAGCGGTCGCGAATGTGTGTTGACACTCCATTTAAAGTTTAAGGGAACGATGAAAGCAGCTGAGCTGTACTGGTCTGTCCCTGTCAGCCGGATAGACGTTAAATAGAGCGGCAGCGCATGTGTGGCCACCACTATTAAAAATCCTCCTCACTGCCATCGTGCAGCAAGAAGGAACGGGGATCAGAACTCCTATTCTAGAGATCGGTGGGGGTCCCAGCGATCATACATTTATCACCTATCCTGTGGATAGGTATAAATGTGGAAAAAAAAACCTTTAATTTATCAGTATGTTTTGGAGTGTGGGAGAAGACCAGAGTACATCTAGAAACCCCACAGAAACACTGGCAGAACATACAAACACCAAACAGATGTTGTCTTTGATTGAATTTAAACCTAAGACTCCAGTTCTGCAAGGAAACATTGCAAATCTGTTTTCATTCTTATAAAGATGATTTTAGCATTGCGATATAGGTCTGGACTTTTATTGAATACATTTATCTCTATAAAACGCCAGAAAATATTGTTTATTGAAGAAGTTTTTGGATACTGAAGGGTAATATTTTGGATTTCCTGGCTATATGATTGTTATCGTTGGTTTATACTTTGTACGTAATTGGACCATAACTTTTCAAACAACTTATGGTAATCGAATAGTATACATGATATATACTGATAAAATTTAGTTGTTTCATCCATACAAATTCTGTGTGAAGTTAATGCCACTGGGTGTCTTCCTTCCTGTAATCTGCTGTCCACCCTCAGTTGTCAAGCAAAATCTGTGCCCATTTATAGAGCAATAGCAGTCTATGGAGGGCAGGAGAAACATGAGGAGGGAGAGAAACACAGACACACTGCCAATACAAGTCTATAGAGAGGGGAGGAGGAGCAAAAGGATGAAACAGAGTGAGACACAGATGCTGCTGCCCATAGAAGTCTATGGAGGGGGAGAGGTGAGCAGGAGGAGGGAGCAGAGAAAGAGAGACCGATGCTGCTGCCCACAAAAGTTTAAGCAGAGGGGAGGGTGGAGGAGGTATAGGGAGCAGAAAGAGAGACACAGACATGCTGCCTATAGAAGTCTATGGAGCAGGATGGGGAGCATAGTGAGAGAGTAGACACAGATGTACTGCAGCTGCTGGTAAGTGTTCTATCTTACCCCAGTGCTGGATTATCAGCCTTACTGCTCATTACTAATGTATATTGTCCTCCATGCTGCTGCTGCAGCTTCTATATATGTGATAGCTAGAGATAGGAGTGCAGGATTCTCCTCCTCTATGTGTGCAGTGTTTAGAACACAAGATAGCAGTCAGGCTCTGCCCACTAGCTCAGAAAAAAACAGAGAAATAGAGATTGAGCCTGCAGAGGGAAAATTGCTTTAAAAAAATATGCCATTTACAACTCATATAATGGCCAGAAATAGTGTTATTTCTCATGTACACACGTATGGCAGCTAATTCTGAAAATTCACCTGAAAAGTTAGGTATGCTTTAAATCAGTTGCTTAGGGAGCACTGTATACTAATTTATGTTCTCTCATGGACATAAGATATGTGAGTTAACAATGTATATGCATCCTTTCCATATGGGCGAGAGCTATGTAAATAAACACGCTTTGTCTCATGAACACAACCCCTGTCTACTGTATTGGAGAATTTGGACGTCATAGAGAGGGGGCGTCCTGCTTCGGACCACTATCTAGGAGTCAGTCTGGAGAGCCGCAAAGAACGGCTCTCGCTTTGGCGTCCATATGAATAGCCGGCATGTAGTTCTACATTTCCCCAGCAATGGCTGCCGAAGGGAAAACATATGTCTGGCTTCAGTTCCTAAAGTCGGACGAAAATCAGAAGGTCCTACTAACATACACACACAGGACAACAGCAATGATCCAATTTATCAACATGTCTGAAAATTGCCAAATCAATATCAACCTGATTATTGCGGGGCAAGGTTGTCTTGGGATCACATTAAGCCTGTGCTGCAATACTGCAACCTGAGTGACAGTGTCATTATAAACCAATGACTGTTACCTACAGTACACAATGTTAGCAATTATGAAATTTATATAAGGTGCAGATCTAGATAGATAGATAGATAGATAGATAGATAGATAGATAGATAGATAGATAGATAGATAGATAGATAGATAGATAGATAGATAGGACACATTTGGTAGAGAACGAAACATCCTGCTGTAAACATGCATTGCTGAAAATTACACTGCTTGCACTTTACCACTTTAAAGAAAATGCAAAGAAAATAGTATTGGTTTATACAAAAGGCTACATAACCGAACAGGGACACATACTTGTGGTTTATACAGTCTATATGAGCCTTCTCCTAAATCTGATACAGTCACCATGTAGAAAACTGGGATATTATTTTAATTATTAATGTAAAATAGTAATTATTTGTGTTTTAATAAAAACATCAAATATATGCAGCTATACATACGTTACCCAATATTGGAGCACAAAATAACACAATGTATTCCAATAACAATTAACAGTTTATTAAATATTCAGTGATGACACAAAAGGAATTTAAAGGGTTCCTACTGTGGTGATGAATTGGTTAATCAAGATGCAAGCACAACTGATGATTTTTCGTTTCATACCTTAGGCAAGTTCTCTACAGGGGTTGGAGCAGGCGTCAGTCCATTGCGTAAGAAGGAATCGCCTTCCCTTTGCACATCTAAAACAAGTTGAGCCAAGTCGTTTTCCTGAAACCGTGTCCGTTTTCCCAAAGCACCTGCAGGAAATGAAGACACAATTTACTGCCTGTCAAAGGAAAAGTCCCAGCTCCTTTTTTTTTTTGTCTTTTTCTTTACAGGAGAAAGAAAATGCCGCCATTGAGACAGTTAACTCTTCTATTGTGGATAGAAAAGATTGTGTATGGTGCGTGCATCCAAAAGCACTGCATGTGACAAGTGACCAGGTCTGTAACTTAGTCACTGTGCAGCATTGTAATGTTTCTATACCGCTCACACCTAATCATTCCGTGGGGACTCCCCCACACAGCACAATGAGAGATGCCAGCTCGCATAGTCCTTTGTCCTAAATGTGTCCAACATGAAAAATAATCACAAATTTATGATGCTACCAGTCAGATTCCTATGAAATCTGGCTTTTAATTTAGAAATAATGGCCTCACTTATGCATAGAACGGTTTATTTCTGTGCAGGTTCTATAATAAAGATGCTGATGAGAGAGCTAAAAGAAAAAAAAAAAGTAACTAAAGGGGAGTAGGTGCCTTGTTCATGTGATTCTCTGGTATCTATTGTGGGAACGCTTATTCCACAGGAAAAAAATTGCATTATTTATTGCAGTAAACACATCGTACGATTATATTACAAGAGGGGACACAGAGTTGTCACACACATAATAATGCAGGATTATCTGCAGCTCAAATAAGGGATAACGTGAATACTATCATTATATAGATCCTTGGATCGAACACATTCAGTTACAAAGTGAACATAGAAATACATACGATACACCCAATCAATATGGGGCTATGAACAAAATAGCATAATCAGTCAGAAACAAAAGTATTCATTAAATAATACACATGATACAATGTAAAGCAAGAAACTGTGTTCTGACAAATAAAAAACAACAGCGTTACATGTTGAATAAAGAAAGTATTTACACAAGACTGGACTGAATGATCATAGACTATACATCAGACAGTGGACTGACCTACGGCACCATTCACATCAGAGAGTGGACTGACCTACGGCGCCATTTTCATCAGTGGAATGACCTACGGCACCATTCACATCAGAGAGTGGACTGACCTACGGCGCCATTTTCATCAGTGGACTGACCTACGGCACCATTTACATCAAAATGTGGACTGCTCGCATTTATATTACTGTATACCAGGGGTCTCAAACTCGGCGGGGTAAATGGTATATACATTGAGAAGTTGACAGGCTGCATTACTTTCAAATTTGATACAATATAAAATAATTTGTTAATCAATTCGTTATTTGAACTACTATAAAAATACTACATTACCATATCAATACTACGCTACTATAATACCTCTAGGTTTAAACTTTCATTTTCCACAGTTTAAGTGTCACTACATGTAGTCTGGCTACTCAGTTGGCAGCGTTTAGCAGACGCAAGAATGTCAAGATTTGGCAGCCCCTTTCTAGATAGTGCCATATTGCCCTCTGTAGATAATGCCACAGTGCCCCCTGGAGATAATGCTACCCCCCCCCACACACTGGATAATGCCACAGTGCCCTCTGGAGATAATGCTACCCCCCCCCCCCCCCACACACACACACACACACACACACACACACACACACTAGATAATGCCATAGTGCCCTCTGTAGATAGTGCCATATTGCCCTCTGTAGATAACACCACAGTGCCCTCTGGAGATAATGCTACCCCCCCCCACACACTAGATAATGCCACAGTGCCCTCTGGAGATAATGCTACCCCCCCCCCACACACTAGATAATGCCATAGTGCCCTCTGTAGATAATGCCATATTGCCCGCTGTAGTTTGTGCCACATTGTCCCCTGTAGATGCCACAGTGCCCTCTGTAGATACTTCCAAAGTGACCTCTGTAGATACTGCCACAGTGCCCCAGCCAGAGCATTGCCGACGCTTTGGCCAAGAATTCCTCTGCTGGAGGAGCCCTTGCCCTCACTGTCCATAGACGTGACGTCAGGGGAACCTCCTGGATCGGCATGTGATGTCCGGGGCAACACCAGAGCCAGAGTCTCAGAGCAGAGCACTAGTATAGGCTCTGCTTTGGAACTCTGGGGAAGCCCCCGACATCACTGGGACTCCAGATCTGCTCCTGACATCACTGTCCATATGTTGCTTTATCTACAGAGGGCACTATGGCACGATCTAGAAAGGGGCTGCCCAATCTTGACATTCTTGTGGCTGCAAACTGAGCAGCCAGACTACATTTAGCGACACTTAAACTGTGGAAAACTGGATTGCTTTAATAAGCACATGGAGTAAACTCGCAAATTTAATAAAAGTTTAAACCTAGAGGTATTATTATAGTAACGTAGTATTGATATAGTAATGTAGTATTTTTATAGACGTTCGAATAACTAATTGATTAACAAATAATTTTATATTGTATCAAATTTGAAAGTAATGCTGCCTGTCAACTTCTGCTCTGGTGGCCAACCACAGAGCCCACTCTGCCTGGGACTCTAGCTCTGATCCTGACATCACTGTCCAGATATGGACAGTGATGTGAGGGGCTTCCCCAGAGCCGGAGTCCCGGAGCAGAGCATTTTCTAGCACTCGAACGCTCCTCTTCAGCCAGCTCCCTCCTCTCGCGAGGGAGCTACGGTGCCCTGCTGGCCACAGATGACAGCCTCAGGGGCCACGTGTTTGAGACCCCTGCTGCAGACCCTTTTTTCATTCCCTCTGCTCTCAGGTGGGATGGGTGGTGAAGGGGATTTCTTATATTAAACGGATTCTATGGATGTAAAGATGAAATCTGTGTATTGAATATAAAATCTATCGGATTGCAGACTGACCAACTACAGTATTTACACAGGACTGCGGACTGACTGACCATGGTGTTTACACTATATAGTGGACTGACTAGCAGTAGCACTTACAGTAGGCTGACCGGCGGCATGGTTTACACTAGACTGTGGACTGGCTGTATCATATACACCACAGTTTACTTATCAACCGGAATAAATACACTAGACTGTGGTTTGACCGACAGCAGTTACAGTAGACTCTGGATTGACTGACTGCAGCAGTTACAGTAGACTTCTGTCTGACCGACGGCAGCATTCACGCTAGGAAGGGTGACAGGATCAGTAGCTTCACAAGCAGAACATAACTATGGGCAATAGTTTCGGAATTGGTTCCACAAGCCCATATGGTTGTTATATTTAGGTGTCCACATTCTTTTTCCTTGCAGTAGCAATTACAAAAGGTATTATATGCAATATCTTATTAAAATAAAATTGTATAGCAGTAAGCCATGTGATATATGCCTTGCCACATTTTTATTATTTAATAAAGTCTATAAATCTTAATGTACCATGAGTAAAAATGTAATAAGCATAATGTGTGTGCTCAGCTTATTGTGCGCTGTCTGACCTAATTACCGGTACCGTCACCCAGGTGCAAATACCTTCAGACAGGAAAATATACAGCAGCTGAATTACCAGGCCCATGCGACCATCACAAGACTCACACTTTTTAGGAAGATCTGGCAAACATGCTGGTCGTCAGATTTGATCCTAATAAATTTGTCGCAAATATAAAGTGCCCTGATTGCCATAGAAAGTCATGTATGACACTCTGAGACTGTATCCAACCCCTTTCAAGCTCTTTTTTGTTTTGTTTTTAAAATCACATTATTTCTTTATGCAATACATAACAGTAATATCACTTTTGTACAAATAATTTACACCAGATATCTATAGACACAGTTTTAGAAATTTAAACCAGAACTCCCCCCCCCCCCCACCCCTGCATACCACCCTCCCTGCCACAGTGTGGAAAGAAGAGAGCAGCGTCGATCAACGAGACATCTCGTAGATCGGCGCTTGTTTCACAAGGAGCTATGTATGGGGACAATCAGTTACTACGATCGCTCATCCTCATACATTTCTATCATGTCTGCAGCACATCACCCTGTTTACACAGGGAGATGTGCTGCCAACAACGATAATATATCTTGCAGCATAAACCATACAATCAGCTGATGAATGAGCATTTGCTTGTTTATCGGCTGTTTTTGCCCTGTTTACACAGGGCAGTGATCAGGAAGGAGCGTTCACATGAACACTCGTTAGCCCAATAATTGTCCCGTGTAAAAGGGCCTTAACCCTTTCATGCTGACAATCTGTCATTTTCACAGACAAACTCCAATAAATATAGCAAAAGAACTGTGGGGTCAAGATGCTAACTATACCCCTAGATAAATTCCTTGAGGTGTGTAGTTTCCAAAACCATGTCACTTTTGGGGAGTTGCCACTGTTTTGGCACCACAAGACCTCTTCAAACCTGACATGGTGCCTAAAATATATTCTAAAAAAAAAAAAAAAAAAGGGAGGCCCCAATATCCACTAGGTGCTCCTTTGCTTCTGAGGGCGGTGTTTCAGTCCAGTAGCACACTAGGGCCACATGTTAGATATTTATAAAAACTTCAGAATCTGGGCAATAAATATTGAGTTGTGTTTCTCTGGTAAAACCTTCTGTGTTACAGATTTTTTTTTATTACAAATGAATTTCGGCAACAAAAATGAAATTTGTAAATTTCATCTCTGCTTTAATTCCTGTGAGATGCCTAAATTGTTAAAACACTTTCTGAATCCTGTTTTGAATACTTTGAGGGGTGCAGTTTTTAAAATGGGGTGATTTATGGGTATTATCTAGTACATAAGGCGCTCAAAGCCACTTCAGAACTGAACGGGTCCTTGTCAGAAATTGCTGCTAAAGTTCTAAGCTTTGTAATGTCCTAGAAAAATTTAATAATGTTCAAAAAATGCTGCAAATATAAAGTAGATATATGGGGGATGTTAATTAGCAACAATTTTGTGTGTTATTACTATCTGTTTTACAAGTAGATACATTTAAAATTAAAAAAATCATAATATTTGCAACTTTTCTTACAATTTTAGTGTTTTTCACAAATAAGCAATGAATTTATTTACCAAATTTTCCCACTAACATAAAGTACAATATGTCACGAGAAAACAGTCTCAGAATCGCTTGGATAGACAAAAGCATTCTTCCAGAGTAATTACCACATAAAATGACACGTCAGATTTGAAAAAATGGGGCTGGTCCCAAAAGGGCCAAAATGACCTTGCTCCTGAAAGGGATAAGGGAGAGGAGAGAACAACGGTGAGCTGATAACCTATTTTCTATCGCTTCTAGAACATGCTAGTTATCACTGTTTTTTGATGAATAGGAGCCTTAGATCGATTAAACATAACATATTAATATGATTCAAATGTCAAAACTTTCCTAAATTCCTATGAACGTAAATGTGCAACAAATTAGTACAATATTAATAAAAACAGAATATGTAATATTTTTATTTTGGTACATTTCTACCGAGACCAACTCCACCAAAAACTGACCCTGACTGACTCAATGACTCCAACTCTACAGACCTGTTGAAGAGTCATGCACAAAGTTTCACATTGTTTTGGGGTTTATTGTGGGAGGGTGGTGCTGGGGTTAACTTTTGTAGCATTAACACGTCAACAACAACACACAATTGAAAAAAAAAAGCTTGACGTGAAGAAACGAAGATAACATAACCAGTACAACTTTGAATACAGTTCTAAATAAAAGGGAAAGACGACATTACATAGTACAAATAAGAAATAAGTAAAGAAAGGAAAGATAAACTTTTTAAACTTACTATCCCAGACTGTAATTTTGACCTTAGGAATGCCTACTTCAGTGCCAACTCTCTTACTCACTAGCCATTTGGCTGGGATGACCTCCCTTGGGTCTTTGTGTTGAAATTTAGTTATTATTCTTTCCCCTTTTATTACTTCTGAAAATACCAATGCTTTCATATGTCAACAAAAACTTAAAGGCTATGTAAAACCTTAGAAGACCTTTTTTTTTTTTTCAATAAAACAATGTATTATAGTGGTTAATGCAACTTTGTAATTGTTATTTATTTAAAAAAATGTTTTTACTTGTTGAGACACAGCTTCTATGTATTCTGGACACATTGAAGCTGTATCTTGCGTTGGAATCCGAATCAGTCAGGTCAGTTTGACTGACTGCTTCGATAGCAGTGGGTCCTGCGTGTCTCTAACACGGAGGATCCACCTGTTATCGATCACTTCTGAGTTTGGCCTTTAAAACTACGCTAAGTTAAAGAGGCTCTGTCACCAGATTTTGCAGCCCCTATCTGCTATTGCAGCAGATAGGCGCTGCAATGTAGATTACAGTAACGTTTTTATTTTTAAAAAACGAGCATTTTTGGCCAAGTTATGACCATTTTCGTATTTATGCAAATGAGGCTTGCAAAAGTACAACTGGGCGTGTTGAAAAGTAAAAGTACAAGTGGGCGTGTATTATGTGCGTACATCGGGGCGTGTTTACTACTTTTACTAGCTGGGCGTTGTGTATAGAAGTATCATCCACTTCTCTTCACAACGCCCAGCTTCTGGCAGTGCAGCACTGTGACGTCACTCACAGGTCCTGCATCGTGTCGGCACCAGAGGCTACAGATGATTCTGCAGCAGCATCGGCGTTTGCAGGTAAGTCGTTGTAGCTACTTACCTGCAAATGCTGATGCTGCTGCAGAATCAACTGTAGCCTCTGGTGCCGACACGATGCAGGACCTGTGAGTGACGTCACAGTGCTGCACTGCCAGAAGCTGGGCGTTCTGAAGAGAAGTGGATGACACTTCTATACACAACGCCCAGCTAGTAAAAGTAGTAAAAACGCCCCGATGTACGCACATAATACACGCCCAGTTGTACTTTTAGGGTATGTTCACACGGCCTATTTACGGACGTAAATCGGGCGTTTTTGCCCCGAAGTACGCCCGAAAATAGCGCCTCAATAGCGCTGACAAACATCTGCCCATTGAAAGCAATGGGCAGACGTTTGTCTGTTCACACAAGGCGTATATTTACGCGCCGCTGTCAAATAACGGCGCGTAAATAGACGCCCGCGTCAAAGAAGTGACCTGTCACTTCTTTGGCCGTAATTGGAGCCGCTATTCATTGACTCCAATGAATAGCAGCGCTAATTACGGCCGTAATTGACGCGCCGTTCAAGCGCCTGCACATGCCGGTACGGCTGAATTTACGGGGATGTTTTCAGGCTGAAACATCCCCGTAATTTCAGCCGTTACGGACCCCCGCCGTGTGAACATACCCTTACTTTTCAACACGCCCAGTTGTACTTTTGCAAGCCTCATTTGCATAAATACGAAAATGGTCATAACTTGGCCAAAAATGCTCGTTTTTTAAAAATAAAAACGTTACTGTAATCTACATTGCAGCGCCTATCTGCTGCAATAGCAGATAGGGGTTGCAAAATCTGGTGACAGAGCCTCTTTAAAGAAGCTCTGTCACCAGTTTAATACTTCTCTATCTCCTACCTAATCTAATAAATGCTTTGATGTAGAAAACTACTGTTTTGTTTTTTAAAAACGGTTTATTATAGACAAAGTTCTGATAATTTTTAGATTTATGCAAATTTTTTCTAAATGCTGAAGTGGGCGTTTTTCTCGTTTCACCAAGTGAGCGTTGTAAAAAAAAAAAAAAAAAAAAAAAGTGTATGATGCTAACCAGTCAACATCATACACTTCTCTTCATTCATGCCCAGTTTTATTCACAGCCCAGCATGATCTCAGCTAGAATCACGAGATCACGCTGTGACGTCACTTACTCCCACAGTTCCTTCACCGGAGCGACGGGAGAATGACCAGACATCGCCTACAGCCGTGCCAGGACGATAATCCTCCTCAGCAGCAGTCCTGGTACGGTTGGAGATTGCATAAATCTAAAAATGATCAGAACTTTGTCAATAATAAACGGTTTTAAGAAAAAAACAAAAAAACAGTAGTTATCTATATCAAAGCGTTAATTAGATTAGGTAGGAGATAGAGAAGTAATAAACTGGTGACAGAGTCTCTTTAACCTTTAAACTGTAGCCCAGTGTTATCCCACTAAGTGGATTAAAGAAAACAATTTGCCATAAAACTTCTCAAATTTTTGGATGCCAGTGTGACAGTTGTGCCAAAAAAAATGGCAAAAGAAAAATGGTCTGCGACACTGATTTGGCAACATTTCAAGATCTCTTCTTGATCGCTTATACTTGTTAGCCTAGAGCCAGACAAAAAAGTTCCAAGATACCAGCCAGCATTAGCACCCAGCAAACCTGGGAAGGTGCCAGTGTCCACTACACTTGTGGTATAGGAAATGGCCCGTATGCCGCAGTTCTCTTTTGGTCTGTCATACGCATACCCTACACACACAGGTGCAATGTGGGAACAAGGCAGACAGGTAAAGGAGCACTGTTGGGGCATTGCATGTCAGTATAATGGGTCACTGAATTGCACTATTCATATGAGCACAATATGGCACTATTTACTACTGACATCTATGCAGTATAATGAGGTGTCGGCCTTGTAGGGAGAAGTAAATGGGAGCCCACTGTAACGCTGTCATACACAAATCCACATAAAGCTGGACCTGGCCGTGTAAATACTACTAATACTAAAGGCAGCACCATACTGAACTACAAATTCTTATTTTGCTTCAATGAGTACATCTAAAAATTCTGAGAAAAACCGAACCCTGTGAAAGAAAAAAACACGAATCATTTTTTAGTAGCAAATTAGATGACAACATAAACATGCTTTCTCAAACACCAAAAGCCTGACGGGTTGTTTCATCCGACCCAAGACTGTCAATTTTGACGCAGACTTGTCCACTATCCATTATAAACAATCAATTATAGTGATTTTAACATCACTGCCTTGAAGTCTTCAGTGGTGAATGACAAACAATACTTTGATTATGTTGTGGAGAAATTCTTCTACAGAAAAAAAGGATAAAAAAACCCAAAAATAAAAAACATTGTGGACTTGAGTTGCAATTATTATTGAGGTGGAATAATTTAGATATAACAAGCACTCTAATGTATTAATATATAACCCTTGTAGTAAAACTCATGCTAGCAAATTCTCTAAAAGATGAATGGTTAAAAATATTTGCCGGCTGGGAAGTATGGGGCTTATTATAAAATGGGTGATTTAGACATGTATGACTAGAAAGAATACGTGAGTTATCATTAAATTGACATCAACTAATACAAAACCAAAAAACAAGTTCATTCTGTGTTCAATAAATAGAATAAAGATTTCTTCATCGTTTCAAAGCCCTATGACTTAAATTGAGTCTCTTATGAAACAGTTGCAGTATAAATAAGTAAATAGGAAACATATCTTATAGCTGGTAGTGAGGCTTCCTTTTAAAAAAGGGTTTTCTTGTTGAGACAACCTATTTAAACTAATGGGCACTAAAAGTGCCCACATAGAAGCCCAGTATAATGCAGTTCATGGACACTGATAAAGGAGACGTGTGTGTGTATATGTATTTTCTCCCTTTACGACGTTCCTAGTGAGTTATCTCTGTTTCCTATATAGTCCGCTTACCTTGTATGGTTTAAAATGTACACACACTCCAGTCCTTCACACACCACAGGAGTAACATACAACCCTCGCAGATACTTAAATATATAAAAAATACTTTACTTATAACATAGAAGTGACAAAGCAATATACATTACATCAAGATACAATACATTACATAGAGAACACAAAATCACACAGCCCCCTCCTTTTTCTACCTCCCCTCTGTACTAAGCAAATGTGACCAGTAATGTGTATGTATATATTATATATATATATATATATATATATATACACACACACATGACCCACGGCCTCGAACCGTCCTTCCTACTCACCCCCCGACGGCCGCGGCCATGGACTCGTAAGTGCTGGCCGCCATCTCCTTCCTAGGAGACGACAGAACTCACTTACGCTCCACTGTGTCCTGTAGGTGCGCGTGCGTGCATATGTTTAAAATTACTAATTAGCCCATGATCACCTTGGACTATAAAAAGGGCTCTGCTCTTTCATTCCTTGCCTGAGCATTGTTGTGTTATCCCATGTTAGTCTTACCAAACAGTCCCTTAGTGTTATCCTGTTCCCGTTTTTCCCCGTTCCCTGCTGCTGCCTGTATCCCGTGCGGTGTTTGTTCCTGAGCTTTAGAGTGTTGGAGTCGTGTTGTGCCACCTGTCATTTCTGCTGTCATACACCACGTCTGGTGTCATCTGCCACGCCTGATATCATCCGCCACGTGTGGCGTCATGTATCTTCAAGTTCCATCCGTGCTTAAGCCTCTGCTACTGTCCGGACTATCACAGGTACTCTTGTACTAGGACTTTGTATAGACTGTTGTTTGGCCAGCTGCTACTCCACTAAGGCCTAGTGGGTCCACATACCCACGGATCGTGATAAACCATATATGGTCTCCTGGAACTACACTTACAACCGAAGCCACATCTAGCACCTGACTTTTAGTACATGTACATATAGAGATTAATGCATAAATAGCATATATATATTCTACTCATTTATAATGCACATAAGAGATTCCTAGAATCTCTCTCTGTGTACACATATAAACTCTACTGTAATGGTATTATACTTATATGTATATACATACACACACAGAAAGCACACACATAATGTAACTTAAGCTGTTCCGGATGTAGGTGTTGTTCATCCAGGGGTGGTAGGAAAAGAGAGACCCAGAGATTCACATGGCCTAAAGGTTCCTATCTCTGAGTTGACTCCGCCCACTCCATTGATGCCACCTTAAAGGAACAGTGTCATCACAAATTATTTTTTTATATGTTAAAGATGTTAGTGCTTTATTAAAAACGTTTATATTTATTTGTGTGTTTGTGTTTTACTTTTTCTTATTTTTACACTTTTTCTTCCCTATGGGGGCTGCCATTTTTTGTTCCATTTCTGTATGTGTCGATTAACGACACATACAGACATGGAATACGGCAGCCACAGTCCCATAGGGACTGTGAACGGCTCCCGTCCCATTCACTTGTGTGTACGGCGTCTGTGTGGGAACTGCCCACACAGTCCAATTTGAAATTGGCGCCGTCCGGCGCCATTTTCCTGTGGACCGGAAGTCGCGGCCGGACAGTAATATTACTACTTCCGGTCGCGGCTTCCGGACTTGTGCACTTGGACCAGCGGCAGCAGACGGAGCGGACGGGCCGGAGGGAGCCGCGGCGGCAGGAGCAGGTAAGAGATTTCAATGTATGTTCGTGTTTGTGTGTGTTTACTACTGTATGTAAACCTACTACACTGTGTGTTAGCTCAAAAAATGGCGACACACAGTGTAGGAGGTTACACCGTTCAAACCCCTCATTTATCCCGGCACTAGCCAGGATAAAGGAGGGGGGGATGCTGAGAGCTCACTAGAGCGAGGGCTTTTTACCCAATTTTGCAATGCTGCAATTTTGGGAATAGCTCCATCTAGTGACCAGAAATGGGTAATACTATAAATTAGAATTAATTTATAATATTTCCTGACTCGTGAAAAAAATAAAAAAAATTTGAACAATGTTTAATCACCCACACACTAAATGTTTAATTTTAAAAAAAAAACCATGTTTTTCTGGCAACACATTCCCTTTAAGACGACCCAGCAGCCTCCACATCCAGTTTACAATGGCTCCTTCTTGTACTGAAAACCATTGAAATGCTAATAATGCAGTAGATAAGAATCTATTGCCAAATGACCTCTGGGCATACGGACACCTTAATGGGTGAACATCACTGAATAATATCAGTACATACTACCTCCATTTACCAGGTATATTTTATGTGGTCATAGGATAGAATGTCTGGATGGTAACAATATTCTCCTTTAACAGACACTACAAACTGCTTTCACCCACTAGCCAAATTGGTCAGTAGACCTGAGAAGTGTGAAGGAATCCATGTTTGCCACATTGCTCTCAACTAGCCAGAATTGCAGTGACTCCGCTTGAAGATGCCAAATGGCAGAGGTCCACCTGAAATTCTCTCATACTGCCCCACCAAGATACTATAATTGATTTAGCCAGAAAAACAAGCAGTGTTTAGCCCCACATGTGTATTTCAGTGTTTTTATAGTCAAATATTAGAATCCATACCAGTGATCGGATGAGACTGAATGGTTATTGCAATAGGAACGTATGCTAAAATCCC
Organism: Rhinoderma darwinii; assembly: GCF_050947455.1. NCBI lineage: Eukaryota > Metazoa > Chordata > Amphibia > Anura > Rhinodermatidae > Rhinoderma > Rhinoderma darwinii. The sequence goes on from NC_134690.1 coordinate 330,088,232, forward strand.
AACATGCCCAATGTTTGTTTATGACAACAGCAGATGTTGGTGGGCAGTTGGGCTGTTCCTATACATTTACACTGTACTGCTGTGGCCTACATTAACAGTGAAGGATACTTAAAACTGCACGGCTACACTAATCGTTGGTGGCACGAAGAACTCTATGGGAGGAAATAAGACTGGCGTTTCATACGACCGTCTCTATCCAAAGAGCGATGGAGTACAACACGCACGCCTCTTTGTGCGCCAGAAAGTAAAACCTACGGCAGCTATGTGCTTGCGTAGATCTGCGCTATAATTGATATCAATTTCTGGTGTAAATGATAGTATATTTGTCGAGCCGTGGATAACTCTGCCTCTTCGGCTAAGCTTTGCCATTTTATGGTAAAGCGTTTCATACGCCATTAAATCTAAAGAATGCTTAATTTATTAAGCAAAGGCCCCCAGGCCTGCCATTGTAGTCTGCCTATCATGCCGTGCTAAAGGCCTAATTTTACACGGACAGGCAATAGTGCTTTGGTATACTACATATACAAAAGCAGCAAATTAAGAATCACAATGTGAAGTCCTCTAGTCGGGCTGAGAAATAAATGTTTTCTTTTTTAAGGTAATAAAAAAAGAGGGTTCACAAAAAAAAAAGTGTTTTTATTTTGTTAAAGCAACATAAAAAAAATATTTTTTTTAAATGAAATATGTTATTATTGTGCAAAAGTATTAACCCCTTCCCGACATTTGCCGTACATGTACGTCATGGAAAGCATTGACTTCCCGCATCTTGCCGTACATGTACGCCGAATGTTTGGGACCGGCTCAGAAGCTGAGCCGGTGCCATTATCACCGGATCTCAGCTGTATCTTACAGCTGACATCCGGCTGTAACGGCGGGGACCGAAATTAGCTTCGATCCCCGCCATTAACCCCTTAAGTGCAGCGCTCAAACGCGATCGCTGCACTTAAGGTGTTTGCAGCTCATCGGAACCCCAGTAATGAAATTGCCGGGGTTCCGGTGGCTGCAATGGCAACCGGAGGCCTAATACTGGCCTCCCGGTCTGCCTAGCACCGAAGCCGGTCAAGATCCGCCAAGCGGCAGAGCCTGATCGGCTTCCGTAGCTGCCGGCAAGATGGCGCCGGGTCAGGAGCTGATCCGGCGTCATCAGCGGTGGAAGTCAGCTGTACTGTACAGCTGACATCCACCTGTAACGGCAGGAACCAGAGCTAGCTCCGATCCCTGCTATTAACCCCTTCGATGCAGCAATCGAAAGCGATTGCTGCATCGTAGCGGTTACTAGCAGATCGCCAGCCCTGACAGGCAATCAGGACTGGCGACTGCTGTTATGGCAACAGGAGACACAATGGTCTCCTGCTCTGCCATTACGGAAGCAGATTTAGGCCCCGCCGGGAGGCGAAGCCTAATCGGCTTGCTGTCAGTGAATGACTGACAGATCTAATACATTGCACTACATAGGTAGTGCAATGTATTAGAAAAAAAAAAATCTGACCGTTGGACCTTCAAGTCCCCTAGTGGGACTTGAGAAAAAGTGTAAAAAAAAGTATAAAAAAGTGTAAAAAAAAAGTGCAAAAAATAAAAGTTTGAAAACAATAAAAGTTTCAAGTAATGAAATAAAACACAATCCCCCTTTTACACTTATCAAGTCCTTTATTATTGAAAAATAATAATAAACCATATGTATTTGGTATCGCCACGACCGTAACGACCGGAGGTATCAAAATATTATATTATTTATTGCACGCGGTGAACAGCGTAAAAAAACAAACATAAAAAACGTTACCAGAGTTTCTGTTTTTTGGTCACTTTGCCCTACAAATGTTAGAATAAAAAGTGATCAAAAAGTCGCACGTATCCAAAAATGATACCTATAAAAACTATAGCTCGTCCCGCAAAAAACAAGCCCTCATACACCTCCGTCGACAAAAAAATTAAAAAGTTATGGTTCTCACAACTTGGCGACAGAAAAAATACATTCTTTTTACAAAAGTTACTTTATTGTGCAAAAAGTTGTAAAACATAAAAAAGTCCTATAAAATAGGTATCGCCAGAATCGTACTGACCCACAGAATAAAGTTAACATGTAATTTATAACGCATGGTGAACGCTGTATAAAAAAAACGAAAAAAGCTGTGCCAGAATTGCGTTTTTTTGTTTACCTGGCATCCCAAAAAATAGGATAAAAGGTGATCAAAAAGTCACATGTACCCCAAAATGGTACCAATAATAACTACAGCTCGTCCCGCAACAAACCAGCCCTCATACCGCTACGTCTATGAAAAATAAAATTAGTTATGGCTCCAATAAGTCAGGAAATAAAAAAATATGCAGTTGTGCCCGAGGGGAACATTTCTTCTGTTTGAAGAGGCGATTTATCAAGGACCTAAAATTAGGGAACCAGGAAAGGGAGGGCCCAAACATATCCGCTGGAATCGACGGTGCCCGTATTATACCAGGAACACTTTCCCAGCAAAATTCCCCAAACTGCAAAGGCGCGGAGTGTGCACCAAAAGGGGGATAAGAAAGGACGCCATATATCAGTGCGACACCGGCCTGTGCGGAAAGGATTGCTTCACAGCGTAACACACATCTATGGATCATTTTATTGTTTTTTTTTACCCCATTATTATACCACCTGACTATGCCCCTTATATACTCCGCCCCGCTTACATATGCCCTACATTATAAACGGAAACACCAGTAAGACTCCAAACAAAACTACTACCAAGCAAAATCCACGCTCCAAAAGCCAAATGGCATTTCCTCCCATCTGAACCCTACAGCGTCCCCAAACAGCAGTTTCCTTCCACATATATGGCACCGTCATACCCGGGAGAACCCTTTTAGCAATTTTTGGGGTGTGTGTCTCCAGTGGCATAAGCTGGGCACGACATATTTGCCACTGAATGGCATATCTAGGGAAAAATATTAATTTTGAATTTGCACAATCCACAGCGCATTTATTAATGGAAAAGACCTGTGGGGTGAAAATGCTCACTACACCCCTTAATAAGTGCCTTGAGGGGTGCAGTTTCCAAATGGGGTCACTTCTCAGGGGTTTATTTTTATTATTTCACATCAGAGCCTCTGCAGTTGTGAACCAATACTTTGTAAATCGCCAAATTAGGCCTCAATTTGACATGGTACGCTTTCACTCCTGAGCCTGGTCGACTGTCCAGGCAAGAGATTAGGGCCACATGTAGGGTGTTTCTAAAACCGGGAAACACCGCATAATAATTAGAGAGCTGTCTTGTTATGGTGGCACAAGCTGGGCACCACATATTAGCATATCTACGGAAAAAAATCCCATTTTCACTCTGCAACATCGAGTGCACACCAATTTCTGCCAATCACCTGCAGGGTTAAAATGCTTACTACACCCCTAGGTAAATGCATTGAGGAGTGTAGTTTCCAAAATGGGGTCACTTCTGGGGGGTTTCCACTGTTTTGGGCCCACAGGCGCCCAGAAACCAATCCAGCAACATCTGCACTCCAAATGGCGGTCCTTCCCTTCTGAGCCCTGCCGCGTGCCCAAACAGCAGTTTATGACCACATATGGGGTATTGCCGTACTCGGGAGAAATTGCTTTACAAATGTTGGGTTCTTTTTTTTCCTTTATTTGTCGCGAAAATGAAAAAATTTGAGCTAAAGCTACGTCTTATTGAAGAAAAAGGATTGTTTTTATTTTCACTGCCCAATTCTAATAAATTCTATGAAACATCTGTGGGGTCAAAATGCTCACTACACCCCTAGATGAATTCCTCAAGAGGTGTAGTTTCCTAAATGGAGTCACTTTTTGGGCGTTTTCATTGTTTTTTCCCCCTCAGGGGCTTTGCAAATGTGACATGGCCTCCGCAAACCATTCCTGCTTAATGTGATCTCCAAAAGCCAAATAGCGCTCTTTCCCTTCTAAGCCACGCCGTGTCTTCAAACAGCCGTTTATTACCACATGTGGGGCATTGTTTTACTCGGGAGAAATAGCTTTACAAATTTTGTGGTGCTTTTTCTCCTTCAGTCCTTGTGGAAATGAGAAAAAATAAGCTAAACCTACATTTTCTTTGAAAAAATGTAGATTTTTATTTTCAGGGCCTACTTCCAATAATTTCTGCAAAAAAACTGTGGGGTCAAATCGCTCACTATACCCCTAGATAATTTCCTCAATGGGTGTAGTCTCCAAAATGGGGTCTCTTGTGGGGGGTTTCCACTGTTTTGTCTCCTCAGGGACTTCGTAAATGTGACATGGCCTCCGCAAACCATTCCTGCTAAATGTGATCTCCAAAAGCCAAGTGGCACTCCATCCCTTCTAAGCCCTGCCGTGTGTTCAAACAGCCGGTTATTGCCACATGTGGGGTATTGTTTTACTCGGGAGAAATTGCTTTACAAATTTTGCGGTGCTTTTTCTCCTTCAGTCCTTGTGGAAATGAGAAAAAATTAGCTAAACCTACATTTTCTTTGAAAAAATTTAGATTGTCATTTTCAGGGCCTACTTCCAATAATTTATGCAAAAAACCTGTTGGGTCAAAACGCTCACTATACCCCTAGATAATTTCCTCAATGGGTGTAGTTTCCAAAATGGGGTCACTTGTGGGGGGTTTCCACTGTTTTGTCCCCTCAGGGGCTTTGTAAATGTGACATGGCCTCCGCAAACCATTCCTGTTAAACTTGAGCTCCAAAAGCCAAATAGCGCTCTTTCCCTTCTCAGCCACGCCGTGTCTCCAAACAACCGTTTATTACCACATGTGGGGTATTGTTTTACTCGGGAGAAATTGCTTTACAAATTTTACGGTGCTTTTTCTCCTTTAGTCCTTGTGGAAATGAGAAAAAAAATCGCTAAACCTACATTTTCTTTGAAAAAATGTTGATTTTAATTTTCATGGTCTACTTCCAATAATTTCTGTAAAAAACCTATGCGGTCAAAATGCTCACTGTACCCCTAGATAATTTCCTTGAGGTGTGTAGTTTCCCAGATGGGGTCACTTTTGGTGGATTTTGACTGTTTTGGCACCGCAAGAGCCCTTCAAACCTGACATGGTGCCTAAAATTTATTCTAACAAAAATAAGGCCCCAAAATCCACTAGGTGCTCCTTTGCTTCTGAGGCCGGTGCTTCAGTCCAGTAGCACGCTACGTCCACATGTGGGATATTTCCTAAAACTGCAGAAACTGGCAACAAATATTGAGTTGCATTTCTCTGGTAAAACCTTCTGTGTTATAAAAAAAATTGTATTAAAAATTTATTTCTGCAAAAAAATATGAAATTTGTAAATTTCACCTCTACTTTGCTTTAATTCCTGAGAAATGTGTAAAGGGTTAAGACATTTTCTAAATGCTGCTTTGAATACTTTGAGGGGTGAAGTTTTTAAAATGGGGTGACTTTTTGGGGGTTTCTAATATATAAGGCCCTCAAAGCCACTTCACAACTGAACTGGCCCCTGTAAAAATGGCCTTTTGACATTTTCTTGAAAATGTGAGAAATTGCTGCTAAAGTTCTAAGCCTTGTGAGGTCATAGAAAAATAAAAGGATGTTCAAAAAACGATACCAATCTAAAGTAGACATATGGGGGATGTTAATTAGCAACAATTTTGTGTGGTATAACTGCCTGTATTACAAGCAGATACATTTAAATTGAGAAAAATGCTAATTTTTGCAATTTTTCGCTAAATTTTGGTGTTTTTCACAATTAAATACTGAACATATCGAGCAAATTTTGCCAGTAACTTAAAGTCCAATGTGTCACGAGAAAACAATCTCAGAATCGCTTGGATGGGTGAAAGCATTCCGGAGTTATTACCACATAAAGTGACACATGTCAGATTTGAAAAATGAGGCTCGGTCAGGAAGGTCAAAAGTGGCTAAAGAGGGAAGGGGTTAAAACATAAAATAAACGGCATATTTGGTGTTACCGTAATTGTACTAACCCATAGAATAAGGGCAACCTGTTATTTTTCCCGCAAAATTTATTACGAAAAAAAAATGGAAGAATTGAGTTGTTTTTTTTCCCCATTCCGCCAGAAAGAGTGAATAACTATATTTACCCCAAAATTGTGCCATTGAAAAATTCAGCTTACCCTGCAAGAATCAAGCTACAATGACGAAAATATAAAAAGTTATGTCTCTGGTTTAGAGAACCCGTTTAGTCGAAATTTAGCCAGTGAATATTGGGTTCAGTTCACGCAGCGTTTTTTGGCCCTGATTTTGCCACCGTGTCTGAATCAGTGCTAAAACCGCCTCGAATCTCCCCCCATTGATTTCAATTGGAGACAGAGGCTTTTCTTTCCCCGGGCGGCTTTTGATCGCCTATAGGGGAAAAAAAGTGCTTTTTCTTGTAGCGGTTTTCGCCTATCTACAGGGGGCTGTGTGTGTAACGCTATATACAGGGGGATGTGTGTGACGCTATATACAGGGGAATGTGTGTGTGACGCTATATACAGGGGGATGTGTGTGACGCTATCTACAGGGGGCTGTGTGTGTGTGTGTGTGTGTGTGTGTGTGTGACGCTATCTACAGGGGGGTGTGTGTGTGTGTGTGTGTGTGTGTGTGTAACGCTATCTACAGGGGGATGTGTGTGTGTGTGTGTAACGCTATCTACAGGGGGATGTGTGTGTGGTGCTATATATAGGAGGATGTGTGTGTAACGCTATATACAGGGGGATGTGTGTGACGCTATATACAGGGGGCTGTGTGTGACGCTATATACAGGGGGCTGTGTGTGTGATGCTATCTACAGGGGCTGTGTGTGTAACGCTATCTACAGGGGGATGTGTGTGTAACGCTATATACAGGGGGCTGTGTGTGACACTATATACAGGGGGATGTGTGTGACGCTATATACAGGGGGCTGTGTGTGTAACGCTATCTACAGGGGGGCTGTGTGTGTAACGCTATCTACAGGGGGGCTGTGTGTGTAACGCTATCTACAGGGGGGCTGTGTGTGTAACGCTATCTACAGGGGGGCTGTGCGTGTGATGCTATCTACAGGGGGCTGTGTGTGTAACGCTATCTACAGGGGGGCTGTGTGGTGTGACGCTATCTACAGGGGGCTGTGTGTGTGTGATGCTATCTACAGGGGGCTGTGTGTTTAACGCTATCTACAGGGGGGCTGTGTGTGAGACGCTATCTACAGGGGTATGTGTGTGTGACGCTATCTACAGGGGGCTATGTGTGTGTAACACTATCTACAGGGGGGCTGTGTGTGTGATGCTATCTACAGGGGGATGTGTGTGTGTGTGATGCTATCTACAGGGGGCTGTGTGTGAGACGCTATCTACAGGGGGATGTGTGACGCTATCTACAGGGGGATGTGTGTGTGTGACGCTATCTACAGGGGGCTGTGTGTGTGTAACGCTATCTACAGGGGGGCTGTGTGTGTGATGCTATCTACAGGGGGATGTGTGTGTGTGTGATGCTATCTACAGGGGGCTGTGTGTGCGACGCTATCTACAGGGGGATGTGTGTGTGTGATGCTATCTACAGGGGGCTGTGTGTGTGACGCTATCTACAGGGGGATGTGTGTGTGTGTGTGTGTGTGTGTGATGCTATCTACAGGGGGCTGTGTGTGTGACGCTATCTACAGGGGGATGTGTGTGTGACGCTATCTACAGGGGGGCTGTGTGTGTGATACTATCTACAGGGGCGCTGTGTGTGTGACGCTATATACAGGGGATGTGTGTGTGATGCTATCTACAGAGGGCTGTGATGCTATCTACAGGGGCCTTTGTGCATGTGGTGCTTTACTATACAGTGTTTGACACAATTATATTCAGGGGCGCAGTGTTTGGTGCTATTATATTTAGAGGCACAGTCTGTGGCACCATGATCATTTTGTTTTCCTTTATAGGTGTAGAAATGTTGGAAAAGTGAGCAACAAAAGACATCTAAGTGGCAAATTCTGCAGAAATGAGTCATGGCCAGGAGAAGTCGTCATGTGCTCTGGACCGGATGGAGAAGAAAAGAGGAAAAAAGTTACCAGAATCTGAGAAGTCGTCACATGTGAGTCACTAGATTTATAGAGAATCTGTCACCTCTCCTGACATGTTTATTATAGGAAATCCTTGTGTTTCACTAAAAGTCTTTGTGCCGTCCAGGACTGATAGACAAATGCGTGTTACCATTCCCCTTGTTACTGTCAGCGATGGTTGGAGACTGTCAGTATGTAGGGACACAACCCTTTGACAAGGGGAATCGTAACACCCATTTGTTAATGCTTGCACAAAAGGTAGTGTTACGGCTCGGCGGGGGAGAAGGGGGGCCCAAGTTTGGGTAACAGCCCAGGGCCTATAGTCTACTTAATCCGCCACTGCATCCAGGTCTATAATGTGGTAGGAAATGTATAGGGAATCTATGAGGAAGGTAGGGAAAGAGCAAAACTGGAGGAAATTCTCTACTTGAACTAGTACAGTTAACGGCTACTCACGAGGAGATCTCCTTCAACCCTGTGCGGATGTCAAACCATGGTGAGCATCCCAGGTTACATTTGAAAAAAAAAATGGAAGTATAAACTGTAAAGTAGTTAACAGAACAATGCACACAAGGTAATAGTTAAAATAGAAAAACTGTGTGTCATAATTCGCCAGGGGAACATTCAGAAGCAGACCTAACAAATAATAATAATTTCTTGTTGTTGTTTTTCCTAGACCCCCCCCCCCCCCCCCCCGTTCCAGAGTTATTGTCCACTCTTGTGTTGGCTCCCTATATGCTAATTTGCTGTAGTTAGCCAACGGGGTGGGGCTACCTTCCCTGCCTCTGACCAATCAGCATGAGGCAGCTTGAACTTATATAACCTAGTGACATGTCCTCTTTAAAGACAAAGTTTGCTCCTAGTAGCTTTGGAATCTGATGAGGGAAATTTGGCAGAAAATACTCATCTTACAAAAATGCCAGAATGTTGTCAGAAGAAGCAGACGGTTCTGACATACGAAACTAATATTCGGAGGTTAAATAAATAGTGACATTATTATCAAGTTCTGAAAATGCGTCCTTAAGTATAAATAGCCTATGCCTTAGATTACACATGGAAGGAAATACAGAGGTTTTATTAGTACTGAGATGGTAAGACTGTAATGATATAAACTAGAATAAACAGTATATTTGACAAGCAGGAAAGTGTACAGGGCCTTGCAAAAGAAATCACCCCCTTGGTGTTTTCCTGTTTTGTTGCATCACAACCTGGAATTAAAATGGATTTGAAATTTTATTCCATGAAATGGACAATAGTCAAAATTGTTACAGTAGAATGAAAAAAAAAAACCTGGTTTAACCCCTTGGAGCTGCAGCCATTTTTCTTTTTTCCGTTTTCCACTTCCCACCTTCCAAGAGCCATAACATTTTTTGTTTGGAGTGGTGTGAAGGCTTACTTTTTGCAGGAGGGGTTGTAGTTTCTATTGCCACTATTTAAAGTACCATATAATGTAATGGGAGACTGACAAAAAAAATCTTTATGGGGTGTAATTGGAGAAAATTTTATGCTGCTCAATACAATTACGGCGATACCAAATTTATATAGGTTTTGTTTTAGGTTTTACTACTTTTACAAAAAAATAACTATTTGTTCAAAAAAAATTGTGTGTCACCATATTCTGAAAGCCATAACTTTTTTATTATTTTTTCGGCAATTTAGCAGTATGAGGGCTTATTTTTACATACGACTTTTTGATCACATTTTATTACATTTTTTGAGAGCTAAGGTGACCAAAAATTTTGTTTCGTTTTTTACAGCCTTCACCATCCGAGTTAAATGTTATATAGTAATAGTTCAGACTTTTACAGATGCGGCGATACCAATTTTGTTTATTGTCTTTATTTTTTACATTGCTTTAGAGGAAAAATGGGAACGATTTTTTTTTTTTTTTAAACTTAATATTTTTCAATTTTTTTACTACTAAAAACGTTAACTATTTTTAATTTTTTTTATTAGTCCCCCCTAGGAGATTTGAACCAGTGATTGTCCCAAACTTTGAACATCCTACAGAGCACCATTATAACAAAATGGAAAGGATATGATACAACTGCAAACCTGACAATAGAAGGCTGCCGACTAAAACAGACCGGGCAAGAAGGGCATTGATCAGAGATTTAACAAAGACACCAGCCTTAACACTAAAGGGAGCTTCAAAACATCTACAGCGTAGGTGGCATCTATCCATCGGACCACTATAATCCGTACACTCAACAGAGTGGGGCTTTATGGAAGAGTGGCTATTAAAAAAAAACTAAAAAAACATAAGAAGATATGTTTCTAGTTCGCCAAACAGCACGTGACAGACTCGTCAAACATATGGAAGAAGGATCTCTAGTCAGATGAGACTAGAATTTAACTTTTCGGCCATTATGGGAAACTATATGCATGGCGCAAACCCAACACTTCCCATGACCTCAAGAACACCTTTCCCATGGTGAAGCATAGTGGTGGCAGCATCATCCTGTGAGGATGCTTTTCATGGACAGGCACTGGAAAATTGGTCAGGATTGAAGAAAAGATGAACGCCAGTAAATACAGGGCAATTCTTAAGGAAAAAATCTGTTTCAGTCTGCTATAGATTTGAGACTGGGACGGAGGATCCCCTTACAGTAGGACAATTACCCTAAACATCGTGATAACACTACACTAGGGTGGTTTAAGAGGAAACAATTAACTGCCTTGGAATGGCCGATTCAAAGCCCAGATCTCAATTCAATGACCAATCTAACTTGAAGGTTAGAGCAGTTTTGCCTCGAAGTATGGACAAAAATCACAGTGTCTATATGTGCTAAACTAATAGAGGCATACCCCAAGAGACATACATCTGTAATTGGAGGAAAAGGTGGCTCCACAAAGTATTGACTTTCAGGGGGTGAATACTTATGCATATGAAAGTCCTTTGTTTTTTTATCTTAATTATTGTTTATTTCACAGCAAAAAATATTTGGCACCTTCAAAGTGGTAGTCATGTTGTGTATATCACACGCGCGTGCACGCACGCACGCACGCACATCTTAATTCAAGGTTGTAATGCAACAAAAGAGGAAAAACAAGGGGACGAAGAATTTTGCACTGGCACTGTATGTAAATTCTAAGATAGAACATGTGATTACTTCTCGACACACACTGTAAATATGAATTCCCAGGGGTCCCACAATATTGAGATCTGGTTGATACTTTCGGGCAACTTTCTACAGCTAACAAAAACCTAAGGAAGGGATAGGCAACGGACGGCTCTATAGTGCTCCCCAGTGGCCCTTGGCTCCCCTCTACCATCAGTGCACTGTACAGTGAATTTGTCAGTAGTACATATATCATCTTCTGATCCTGGAGTCCAGGAACCCTAGACAAGTGATGCAGTTTGTGATGCAGTTTGAGATGCAGTTTTTTGAGCCAAAGCCAGAAGTGGATCTAGCAGGAAGGAGAAGTATAAGTTCTTCCTTTATATTTCACATTCCTTTTAAATCCACTCCTGGTTTCGGCTCAGAAAACGACATAGAAAACTGCACCTCAAACGGCAAGTGTGATTCCAGCCTTAGGATAGCTCTATATATAAACAATTCCTCTTCAGAGAGAGCATGTATAGTATTAGGCTGGGTTCACATCTGCGTTAGTTTTTCCGTTGTTGTGCTGTGTCATAGGAGCAGGACAACAAAGAAAACGGAAGCGCTGGATCCATTACATGACAGAACCCACTGGAGCAGATTTACTATTGGCGCTGCGCCAGAATTCTTTTCGAAGTTGCAGCTTCTTTTTGTTGTAAATCGTTTTAGAAACATTTTATCAATGAAACGCACCAAAATCAGATGTTTGCGACTCGCCTGACAAAGGGTAGAGTGGAGGAGCTTTAAATAAAATTTTATCCACAAACTGAGAAAAAATTCTCAAGAAAATATGTGCATAAATTGACCTGTGGTGTGCATTCTCAACCTACAACATATCAATTTAGCTTTCGTAAACACAGCAGAATTCTCGCATGGAAATTCCAGATGGAAATTCTGCAACATTTCCGTCCTGTGTGTAGGAGGCCTAAAAATTACAATTTGCAAAAAAATTAGAGCTTGTACTCAGACAGTAATGGTATCATACACGTACCTAGGCTAAAAGATTAAAAAAAACATTTGAGAAATAGAACTGAAAAATGAGAGAGATATTACATATTTCTGACAATAAAAAACAATGTGTAAATAATGTTATTTCTACAGTCCATATCTTTCACTCATTAAGCAAGTTTGTATGGTTATGGCATATGTTTAAATAATAAAATAGTCAGACCATTAGTTACACATTACTATGGGATAATATTTTATATGGGCGCACTCTGTATGTGCCCTTTGATTCCTGAAATATGTGGGTACATTTAACAAATGGTGCCAATGGTACCATTCCTTCCTAGCCACAGCGATTACATGCAAATTGCTGAAATTATACGAAGCGAATTGTATATTAATTTACGTCATATTGTAGTTTGGTATATTCCTCCGAATGACAGTGAGCCTGCGTAATATAAAAAAAAGATGCTTACAAGCACTGATAAACAACCATTTGTCTGAAGGCCACTATAAAAAAAAAAACATAAAAAAACTATTACTGAAATGTTGGCATTTCTGTTCATTTCTGCACAAAACATTTTAAGTGGCGGAACATTCCTATGTAATTTGACATGTTGATTGAATTTAAAATATTATAGCATCTACCACCGCGTCTTGGCTACAGGTTTGGTTTCGCTGCACACATGCTTTTGAACATTTTAACTGTGGAATTCCTAGCAGAACGAATCCAAAAGAGCATTTACTTTTATTCAAAAAACGTAACAAATAATTACTGCATATAATATCATCCATAATCATATCTGCCATATAACCTGTAGTACTGCCAGTGGTGGATTTAGGCGATGGCAAGACCACCCTAGACCACTGCGTCGACTTTTTAAATTGGCCACTATCTATTAGATTTAACTTTCTTACTCCCAGGCCTCTCTCCTGAGGACGTGGGGTACGGCAAGCGACGCCTGATGCTAATAAGTAATTGGGAGCGGTCAGTATAAGCATCTGATCTTGAGTCTGTATCATTTTTTATTTCTCTGGTCTGGGGTCTGAGGGGTCTATCTATGGGACAGACGGGGACAGTTGAGTACAGCACTCGGCTGTTTCCGTTATTCCCATAGACTTTGAATAGTGCGGCAGCTCACATGCGTGACAGTCGCTCCATTCAAATTCCTTCAAACTGCAATCGTGCGGTCCCGTTCTTGAGATCAGTTGGGGTCCTGTGGGTGGATAGAAGATTAAAGGGGTTTTCCGGAAGCAATTAACTAATTTCTATTTCACTGCACAAATACAAATAATGTAATTTGTAATATACTTACATTTTGATCTCATCTTCTAAAACCCGATTCCAGCACTGGTCACGTGATGCGTCTCCAGTAGCAAAAACCTTACTTCTGGCGCTAGCCCGTCCATGATCTGAGTTTCGTTTTCCGGCTGACGTCACTGTACACTGAGGGAAGTGGTGTACCGGATACTCTCTTTCTTCTGATAATTTCCAGTCTGCTGCTAGGGGAGAGAAACACTGCTGGTCTCGGAGCATGCGTGGTAAACACGGCAAGTCTCTGAGCATGCGTTGTTTCTACATTAGCCGTGTTTACCACACATGCCCACTCCTGTGCTATCACAGCCCCTGCGCGCCATTTTTTCCCCTCTAGCAGCGGACCGAAAATCAGAAGAAATTATGTGATGTCCGGAGCAAGTTGCTAGTAGCACTTTGACAAGGACTCTGGCGCTGGTGTTCGAGCCGGAGTCACGGGCAGAGCGCTAGTATAGGCCCTGCTCCGGAACTCTGGGGAATCCCCTGACATCACTGTCCATATAAGGACATATAAGCGCTAGTATAGGCTCTGCTCCGGGACTCTGTGGAATTCCTTGACATCACTGACCGGGACTCCAGCTTTGGGGAAGACCCTGACAACACTGTCCATATATGGACGGTGATGTCAGGAGATTCCCCAGAGTCCCTTAGCAGAGCCTATACTAGCGCTCTGCCCTGCTCTGGGACTCCGGCTCTGGGGTCAAATGAATTATTTTTTTTAACCATTATGTAATAGAGTATTGTTTGGTACAGCACTGATATGTTGCAGGTTTATCGTTAGCTCTCACTGATCTAATGAGAGCAGTAAAATGGCAACAGAGATTGTTTATAGCTGGGTGTAGTAGGCGTGATGAGTCCCTGCTGCCGGCACATTGCATGCTGGGACACAAGGGGTGCATGCCGGGAACTGTATGACCGGAAGAGCAAGACAACGAACACAGAGGTAAACAAACCTCTAAATGTAAACAAAAGAGAATGGTAAATAAATAAAAAATAATGTAGATAACATTATTCAGGGGGCATTGATAGATAAACTGAAAAGCGTTGCAGTGATTAAAAGGGATTTCCAATACTTTTTTTTTAATTTTAATTCTGGGAAAACCCCTTTGGGTCAGTTCACACTGAGTTTTTTTGACCCGTTTTTTGTTGCGAAAACGGCGTCGGGAAACGCGTCATAAAACGGCCGAAAATGCCTCCCATTGATTTTAATGGGAGGCGGAGGAGTTTTTTCCCGCAAGCGGAAAAACCGCCTCGCGGGAAAAAGAAGCGACATGCCCCATCTTCGGGCGTTTACGTCTCTGACCTCCTATTGACAGCGATGAGAGGCAAAGAAAGCGTTTTTCGCTGCGTTTTTCACATGAGGCCATTGAGCACCGAGGGCAAAAAAATACAGCAAAAGGCGTGCATGCAGATCAAAATCTTTTCTGCCTGCAAAAAACTCAGTGTGAACATACTCTAAGTTCCAACCTACTTTCTGGAATACAACAGTCTTCCCTCACTCCTGTGTGATGATGGGCACTTTGTGTCTAGTTTGCAAGACACGAGATTTCAACAAAAATGCCTAGTGGCTGGTAAATCAGGTCATATCCCTGTACTTCAAGAAATTCCATCTCAGACCACCAGAACTGCAGCATTTTCCCATGAGAAGATTAAACAAAGCTTACTGGATCATCTATCTAAAGCTATTCAGAACTCATTAGAAAATCAATCTCAACTTTTTTGTGAGTTAAGTGTCCATAAATATTAGAGGATTGTCAGGTGAACCCACCGAGAGTGCATGTGTATGGGATATTGGCTGTCAGCTGAACGGTCATTAGGCCGACAACGGTCACAGGTGTTTGGGCAGCCTTAGTCAAATCTCAACATTTAAATATTTTTTTTTTTTAATACAAATGGAAAAGTTACAGAAATCCTAGATTTCTACTTCTAACTTTTCTCAACTACTGCCACAAAATCCAAATACTAGGTGGTATAAAGAAGACAAAAGTGTCTAACATGTATTTGGGGTGCCTGGAATTGATGTGTAGTGTAGATGTTTTGGGGGGGTTGGGAATCTATAGGGTATTTTGTGGCAGTAGTTGTACTACTCTCCATTGTGTTTGTATCGCAATATTTAAAAATAAAAAAAATAAAAATTTATAATAAAAAAAACATTAATTTGTTTTTTTTAAAACAAACGGAAAAGTCACAGAATTCACAGATTTCTCATACTAAGTTTTCTCAACTACTGACACAAAATTCTGACACAAAATAAGCCAAATATGGTATAAGGAAGAGAAAAGTGTCTAACATGTCTAGTAACATGGGCCAAACTTACATTAAAGCATGCACCACTTTGATAAATTTGGTGCATCTTCTGACTGCCTGCTCTAAGTCTACACTGTCTAAATCTTAGACAGCATTAGTACATCTGTTCCATTATCTTACATACAAGTCCTTGAGTCGCTGTTATCTGATAATAATAAAAAAGCTTCTAGGCCTATTTTTAATAATATTGCTGCGGCCACCTCACCAGGCGGGGACAGGGAACCCCCATTCTCGATACCCTGTGGATGTGCCATAAATGTCTGAGATAGGAATATCCAGCACAATAATAGAACGTGTGCCAAATATGGGAAATCAGACTCTTACCCGTTAAATTAACTTGCAGCCTAGCCACGTTCTTTGCGCGATTAAGATGTTCCTTTGCTTTCTTGTAGTCATAGAAATAGAGACATACATATCCACACTCAAGATGGAGTTGTACAAGTAAGTCTTGAGCTCCTTTTTCCAAAAGTAGGTCTTCAATTATTGGGGCTAAGAGAGAATAAAAATCGTTATAAATAAAAAAAATACTGGGCATAACAGTTCTAAAACGACATAATAATTTAAGTAAACAAAAATTAAAATAATGAAAAAAATCCTGAAGCTAGCCATGCACCTGCAAACAAGCAAAGACAATTTCTTGCAGAAATATCCGAAATTTATCATACATGGTATTTTCTGACCGTCATAAACTAGAACAAATTTTAGCTAAAATGTGTGCGCCTCATAATGTGAACTCAAGGGAGCCCACCAGCACCTGACTCCCCTGATTCTTTCCTTAAGGGGATATCCCACCAAAACAACTTATCACCTATCTACATCACTCCGCCCGATTATAAGGAACTTTGCAGCTGTTCGATCACAGCCACATAGTCCCCTCTGTCCCTGGATCTACTGCCCAGTGCAGGGCTAAAAAGGTGAATGCGAAAGGAGATATTGCTGGAGCCTGAGAAGGCAAGTACATGGAACCAGGCAGGGGAGGGGGGGAGGGGAGGAGGGTATGGGCAATCGTCCTTATACTACTGCGGTGATTTGTTTCATGGTCTGCTTTGTGTTGGACTTATCCAATAGACAACGGCTGATAATTCTTACATTCCCCGCTCTCTGCTTCTATTCATCTCCGGGAGCTGCCGTCCAGAGTCAGGACATAGTGTGCGACGGTGCACATAACCAAACTAGGTAAAATTCGCTGCACCGTGCGCTGTTTTACCATTCCTGTATGCGCTATATTTAAATCCTGGATGGGCCCGATACCAGAAATGAATCCCTCTGATACCCTAGATTAGCAGGGAAGCAGGAGTCCACCCCCTTCATTACCCTAGACCACCGGGAAAGCTGACTTTAACCGTTCCACAGCCCTTAACCACCAGGGAAACCTTTTTTCTTTATTTTCTGTTGCAGGGTATAGTCCAGTGTATCTTAGAATACATCCACACATACTGGATTTACTGTGAAAACTCTCTGCAGAAAAACCGGAGGGAACCGCAGGAAAATTTTCACCAAATCATGAAGATTATGGTACAGATTTGCTTGCAGATGTGTTGCTGCGGACTGACTAAAATAAGAATTCTGTATACTCGCTTTCCCAGTCTTCTGGTAACACTTGATGTGTCATCATATGTTATTGCTGCAGCAGTCTTGTGTTTACAAGACACATCATCACTGAAGGCCAAGATACAGAGACTGGCCGGGGACCAGACTAGCAATACCAGGGGAGCGGCAGAAGGTTGGGAAGAGGAGTTTAGTGTTTTTTTTGTTTTCTTTTTGAAACAGATTTCTCTTTTTTTTTTTTTTTGTTTAATTGTTTAAATCTCATCTTCTTTGCTACTGCTTTCTGCGGTGGATTTTCCACCCACAATTCCGGATGGAAAATCAGTAGAAAATCCGCCACGTGGCCTCATAGTGTAAAACAATAAGGGAATAAACAATTCAAGAAAACGTTTAGAACTTAACCCCTTAATGACCAGCATATTTTGAACCTTAATGACCAAGGTATTTTTTAAGTTTTTCCATCGTCGCATTCCAAGAGCTATAACTTTTTTATTTTTGCATCGACCTAGCTGTATAAGGTCTTGTTTTTTGCAGGACAAGTTGTATTTTTTAATAGCACAATTTTGAGGTACATATTATTTATTGATTAACTTTTATTAACTTTTTTTGGGGAGGAATAGAAATAAAAACAGACATTTCGCCACGCTTTTTTGCGTCATTAATCTACGCCGTTTTTTCACTTTTTTTTTTTATTAACTTTATTAAACTTTTTCTTTTTACTTTTTTACTAGTCCCACTAGGGCACTTTAATATGCAATCCTCCGATCGCTTTTGTAATACACTGCAATACTTTTGTATTGCAATGTATTACTGCCTGTCCGCTTAAAACAGACAGGCATCTGCTAGGCCAGGGGTGTCAAACTCGGCCGGGGAAGTGGACCACATATAGAAAAAATGGGAAGTTGATGGCCACATTACTTTCAAATTTGATACAATACAAAATTATTGTTAATCAATTAGTTATTTGAACTACTATAACACTATATTACTATAATACTAATACTAAATACTAATAATACCGCTAGCTTTAAAATTTGAGATATTTCTCCACCTGCTTATTTCAACAATCCAGTTTTCCAGTTTAAGTGTCGCTAAATGCAGTCCGGCGGCTCAGTTGGCAGTGTTTGGCAGACACACATGTCAAGATTGGGCAGCCCCTTTTTAGATAGTGCCACAGTGCCCTCTGTGGATGCTGCCACAGTGGCCTCTGTGGATGCTGCCACAGTGGCCTCTGTGGATGCTGCCACAGAGTCCTCTGTGGATGCTGCCTCAGTGCCTTCTGCAGAGAATGCCACAGTGCCCTCTGCAGATAATGCCACAGTGCCCTCTGTAGATAATGCCACAGTGCCCTCTGTAGATGCTGCCATAGTGCCCTCTGTAGATGCTGCCACAGTACCCTCTGTAGATGCTGCCACAGTACCCTCTGTAGATGCTGCCACAGTACCCTCTGTAGATGCTGCCACAGTGCCCTCCGCAGGTGCTGCCACAGTACCCTCCGCAGGTGCTGCCACAGTGCCCTCCGCAGGTGCTGCCACAGTGCCCTCCGCAGATGCTGCCACAGTGCCCTCCGCAGATGCTGCCACAGTGCCCTCCGCAGATGCTGCCACAGTGCCCTCCGCAGATGCTGCCACAGTGCCCTCCGCAGATGCTGCCACAGTGCCCTCCGCAGATGCTGCCACAGTGCCCTCCGCAGATGCTGCCACAGTGCCCTCCGCAGATAATGCCACACACCCCCCAAGTAGATAGCTCCATTGGGGCTCCCTCTAGGAGTGGAATCCCCAGCCAGAGCGTTGCCAATGCTTTGGCTGGGGATTCCTCTACTGTTGGAGCCCCTGACGTCACTGTCCATACACAATGACATCAGGGCATCCTCCTGGACCGGAATGTGAAATCAGGGGCAACCCCAGAGCCGGAGTCCCAGAGCAGGGCACTAGTATAGGCTCTGCGCCAGACCTCTGGGGAAGCCATTAACATCAGTGTACATATATGGACAGTGATGTCATGGGCTTGCCCAGAGCTGTAGTCGCGGAGCAGAGCTGTTTCTAGCACTCTGCCTGGGATTCCAGCTCTGCTCCTGACATCACTATCCATATATGGACATGGATGTCAGGGGCAACCCCAGAGCTGGAGTCCCGGGCAGAGCGCTAGTAGGCTGTTCCTGGGACTCCAGCTATGCTCCTGACATCACTGAGACTCCTGCTCTGGGGAAGCCCCTGACATCACTGTCGATGTATGGACAGCGATGTCAGAGGCTTCCCCAGAGTCCCAGAGCAGAGCATATACTAGCGCTCTGCCCGAGACTCCAGCACTGGCAAAGCCCCAGAAATCCCTGTCCATATGTGGACAGCGATGTCAGAAGATTCCACAGTCCCGGAGCAGAGCCGATACTAGCGCTCTGCCTGGGACTCCGCTCTGGGGAAAACCCTGACACACTGTCCATATACGGACAGCGATATCAGGGAATTTCACAGAGTCCCGGAGCAGAGCCTATACTAGCGCTCTGCACGGGATACCGGCTCTGGGGAAGCCCCAGACATCGCTGTCCATATGTGGACAGCAATGTCAGGGAATTCCAGAGTGCCGGAGCAGAGTCTGTACTAGCGGCTCTGTGTCCCGCGGGCTGCAGATGACAGCCCCAGGGGCCGTATGCGGCCGCGTGCTTGAGACCCCTGTGCTAGGCCATGCCTCCGGCATGACCTAGCAGGTATTCACTACAGGCAGACCTGGGGGCCTTTATTAGGCCCCTGGCTGCCATCGGAGACACAGACACTCGGCGATCTTATCGCCGTGTGTCAGTGGGCTGAGAGGGAGCTCCCTCCCTCTCTTCAAAACAATTCAGATGTGGCGCTCGCTATTGAGCGACGCATCTGAGGGGTTAAACGGGTGAGATCGATAATTATATCGATCTCACCTGTTCGAGCAGGGACGCCCTCAGCTACCTCTGGTAGCTAAGAGCAGGGAGATTTAATGAGAGATTTGCTCTGTTTGTTTATTCTGATGCAGCGCCGTGAAAAGGCTTATGCATCGGAATAAAGCCCATTAGTGGTCGCCGTGAAAAGGCGGATTGGTGGTCGCTAACGGGTTAAAGCGTACCGCCACTTGTGGTCTCCTGTGGTAACCGTACAATGACTGGAGAGAATGGTGCATGGGTCCTATTAATTAGAATTTAATTCCGGCACAATACTCCCCGGGTGTCATATGGTTGCCATGGCAACTATACTGCGCAGATTGTAGTAGCGTCTCTCTGACACCGATGTTAGATCGGGTGGGAGACAAGTAGAGGTACATACTCTTTAACAATGATTTGATGCTTACACTCTCCCGGTAATACTTTAATCTTTCTCTGTCTCACCTACGCATCTAATCTCTTACAGTTTTGTTTTTTTCGCTGAAACTTGTAAACTAGTTTGCGAGAGTAACTACAGAGAAGTTTGCAAAAAAAAACACAGATTTCACCATTTGCAATCTGCAGCAAAAACTTCAGCAACATGTGCATGTAACCAATGATTTTGCTGCGAATTTACTATTAAACCCGAGACGGACAGAGTCCGGAGTATGTGGAAATGTTTTACTTAGGTAAGGTAAGCAATTGTGATTAATTCCCTCCTCCGATATATTGCACTAATTGTATGGGTTAGACATTGTGAAACCTGAGATTTACATTAGAATACAAAATACTATACTATAACTGTGACCTACAGATAACCTTCAATCCCTATTGTCTGATACCGCTGGCATTTCTTATTTATTATAGTGACCTAATGTGCAGTTACTGGAATTCATTTTTGCTCCAGGAATCGGCCAGGTGTACCCTTGAGAGCTGTTCCTTAAATAAGATGAGGCAGTAAACTAACACACATTCATGAATGATAAGTCCAGGATTACTTGTGATTTCATGGTGTTTTGCCTTTATGTGCAGATGCTTTGCAGTTCTTGCCGAATATATTTTAGAACTAAAGACTTGTAAAGTATAACATTCCTGATGTTCTCACTCTGTTTTATAAAGCCTTGAGGTGTACTTCAAAGGCCTCATGCGCACAACCGTGTCCGTAATTACGACCTGTAATTACGGGCACGACCACAGGCAGCCGGCCTTTTTTTACATGCCATGCTCCCATTGTAAAGTATAGTAGCACTGCCCGTAAAATAAAAAAATAGCACATGTTCTATATTTTTCAACGGCACGGGCACCTTCCCGTAAGCAAACGGAAAGGTACCCGTGGCCAATAGAAGTCTATGGGCCCATAATTACGGGCGTTTTTATGTTCATGTGCATGGGGCCTAAACCTGTTAAACTCTTTGTGAAAAAAAGAAAAGAAAGGAAAAAAACAATACGTATTTCCTGTCTCAAGGACAGAGGATGGCAAGGTCGATGGTAATTTAGACATACATACAGTGAAGGAAATAAGTATTTGATCCCTTGCTCATTTTGTAAGTTTGCCCACTGTCAAAGACATGAACAGTCTAGAATTTTTAGGCTAGGTTAATTTTACCAGTGAGAGATAGATTATATTTTTTTAAAAAAAGAAGAAAATCACATTGTCAAAATTATATATATTTATTTGCATTGTGCACAGAGAAATAAGTATTTGATCCCTTTGGCAAACAAGACTTAATACTTGGTGGCAAAACCCTTGTTGGCAAGCACAGCAGTCAGACGTTTTTTGTAGTTGATGATGAGGTTTGCACACATGTTAGATGGAATTTTGGCCCACCCCTCTTTGCAGATCATTTGTAAAGCATTAAGATTTCGAGGCTGTCGCTTGGCAACTCGGATCTTCAGCTCCCTCCATAAGTTTTTGATGGGATTAAGGTCTGGAGACTGGCTAGGCCACTCCATGACCTTAATGTGCTTCTTTTTGAGCCACTCCTTTGTTGCCTTGGCTGTATGTTTCGGGTCATTGTCGTGCTAGAAGACCCAGCCATGAGCCATTTTTAATGTCCTGGTGGAGGGAAGGAGGTTGTTACTCAGGATTTGACCGTACATGGCTCCATCCATTCTCCCATTGATGTGGTGAAGTAGTCCTATGCCCTTAGCAGAGAAACACCCCCAAAAAATAATGTTTCCACCTCCATGCTTGACAGTGGGGACGGTGTTCTTTGGGTCATAGGCAGCATTTCTCTTCCTCCAAACACAGCGAGTTGAGTTAATGCCAAAGAGCTCAATTTTAGTCTCATCTGACCACAGCACCTTCTCCCAATCACTCTCAGAATCATCCAGATGTTCATTTGCAAACTTCAGACGGTCCTGTACATGTGCCTTCTTGAGCAGGGGGACCTTGCGGGCACTGCAGGATTTTAATCCATTACGGCGTAATGTGTTACCAATGGTTTTCTTGGTAACTGTGGTCCCAGCTGCCTTGAGATCATTAACAAGTTCCCCCCGTGTAGTTTTCGGCTGAGCTCTCACCTTCCTCAGGATCAAGGATACCCCACGAGGTGAGATTTTGCATGGAGCCCCAGATCGATGTCTATTGACAGTCATTTTGTATGTCTTCCATTTTCTTACTATTGCACCAACAGTTGTCTCCTTCTCACCCAGCGTCTTACTTATGGTTTTGGAGCCCATTCCAGCCTTGTGCAGGTCTATGATCTTGTCCCTGACATCCTTAGAAAGCTCTTTGGTCTTGCCCATATTGTAGAGGTTAGAGTCAGACTGATTAATTGAGTCTGTGGACAGGAGTCTTTTATACAGGTGATCATTTAAGACAGTGGTCTTTAATGCAGGCACCAAGTTGATTTGGAGCGTGTAACTGGTCTGGAGGAGGCTGGTTGGTAGGGGATCAAATACTTATTTCTCTGTGCACAATGCAAATAAATATATATAATTTTGACTATGTGATTTTCAGTTTTTGTTTTAATATAATCTCTCACTGGTAAAATTAACCTAGCCTAAAAATTCTAGACTGTTCATGACTTTGACAGTGGGCAAGCTTACAAAATCAGCAAGGGATCAAATACTTATTTCCTTCACTGTACATGTTGTGTAAATCAAATGGTGCAAACCCCCAAAAATCAATTTTAATTCAAAGTTGCAATGCAACAAAACAGGAAAACACCAGGGGAGCTGAATACTTTTACAAGGCACTATATTTGCACCATTTGATTTACACAACATGCATACCACTTTGAAGGAACAAAATATTTTTAGCTGTGACACAAAAAAAATACAGAATTAAAGGTGTTTTCCCACGAGGGACATTTATGACACATCCATAGGATATGTCATAAATGTAAGATAGTTACAGGTCCCACCTCTGGGCCCTTCACCAATCTCTAGAACGGGGACCCCTAAACCCCATTCTAGCTTTTTGACCTCACTCCGACTCCCAGCCACTTCCTGGTTACATGGTCGGGAGTAACGGAAACAGCGTAACTTGTTGACCTACGCCGATTCCGTAACTCCCATAGTAGTGAATGGCAGTTACAGAAGCAGCGTAGCATGCGAGCAACGCTGTTTCCTTAACTACCATTCAGTTCTATGGGGCTTAGGGAAACAGCGTAGCATAGCGAACTACTCTGTTTTCTCCTTCATGGTCGAAAATCAGCTGGAACACAAACAGGTAGAACAGGGTTTAGGGGCCCCATTCTAGGGATAGGTGCGGGTGCCGCATCCATCTATCCTGTGGATATGTCATAGCTGTTCCAAGTGGGAATAAGCACAAGTATTCACCCCCTGTAAGTCAATACTTTGTCGAGCCACGTGTTGCTGCAATTAGATACAAGTCTCTTGGGGTAAGTCTCTTTTAGCTTAGCTCGTCTAGGAACTGGGATTTAGTCATAAGTGCCCAAGGCTCATTGATGCGCGATGTGAGAAAAGGAACACCCCTCTGGTCCAAACCCACAGAAGTGCTGAAAAACTGCTGGCTATGATAGAAAGGTGCCAGAACACACAGTGAATCGCAGTTTGCTGTATTTGGGGGCCATGTAGCCGCAGACTGGTCAGAGTGCCCATGCAGACCCCTGTCCACCGTTGAAAGCAACAACAACCTATTGGTACAAACAGGAAGCAATCTCGTCAATGTAAATGTAAATACATAAATTGAGTGAAAAACGAGATCCTATGTAAAACCAAGTATATCTTGGTGCACTGACCCTCAACATCTGATATAAGCCTATAAGGTGTGGGGTACAGTTAACACAACCATGTAACAGAGAGAGGAATAACAATCTTTATTGAAAAAGTCACAGAATTAAAAGATGAGTCATGCACAGCATGAAAGTAAAACGTTCATCTGATGCCAGAGATACAAGTACACCATGGGTGAGTAGACACATATATATGTGGTAATAACAGCTATGTTTTTCTGACCACAGGAGATATGGAAAGCACGCTTTCGGACTTTATCATTACATTATTAGAGTTCGCATTGACACATAACTTCTTCATATTTAACGAGAATTTTTATCTACAGCTCCAGGGAACGTCAATGGGGGCAGCTTGTGCCCCATCATATGCCAATTTGTTCCTGGGGCTGTGGGAGAGGGGCCTTTTTCAGGAGGGGCAGGATGTCTCTATGGACCAGGTCATCTTTTGGGCCAGGTACATAGATGACATCCTCCTCATCTGGAAGGGCACCTCTGAATCACTTGAGGATTTAATCGGTGACTTAAACAGAAACAGCTTGAATATCAAACTTACATACAAGTATGACAAGCATCAAATAGATTTCCTTGATGTTAAGCTGTCCAGAGACCTAGAGGGTTTCCTTCAATCTGATGTATTTAGGAAGGCTACTGCAGTTAATTCCCTCCTTCTTGCCTCTTCCTCTCATCCCATACAGACCGTTCAAGCTGTCCCTATAGGCCAATTTTTAAGAATTCGACGGATCTGTTCATCAATAGAAAATTTTGAAAAACAGGCATTTGACCTTACCAACCGTTTTTTGGCACGTGGATACAGTAAACGCTCAATAAAGAAAGCATACCATCGTGCAAAGAACACCTCTAGAGAGACTCTCTTGTTTCCTAAACCTAAAAACAAATCCCGGACACAGGTAAGATTTGTCACTGAATACCACTCTCGTTGGTACCAGATGAAAAGAATTTTAAAACAGTTCTGGCCCATTTTGTTGACAGATCCTGCTATTGCAAAATACATCCCTAAACATCCAAGCATTTCAGCGAGACGGTCTAAGAATCTTAAAGATTTCTTGGTCAGAAGTCACTATCAGACCAATAGTTACAGGTTTCCCTTTGGTACTAAAGGCCCGAAATGGGGATGTAAGTCATGTGGCCATTGTGTTGCCTGTCCTAATATTGAGCAGGCAACATCCTTCACTGATGCAACAGGTGAGCATACCTATAAAATTACACACCCAATTACATGCTCGACCAAAGCAGTCATTTATTATGCAACGTGTCCCTGCCCCATGATATACATTGGCTTGACCACAAGGGAACTTAAAATTCGAGTAAGGGAACATGTACGTGACATCAAAATGGCGAAAGAAATAGAGATGACTGAGACTTTGAAACCAATCGCGAGACATTTTAAAGCTCATCACTCATGTGATTCTACTAAATTGAAAATTAAAGGGATTGACTGTATCAAACAAAATATCCGAAAAGGAGATATTGGGAAAAATTTAGCCAAATGTGAGTCTAAATGGATCTGGACTCTGGGAACATTACGACCTAGGGGACTCAATGAAAATCTGAATTTCGCTCCGTTTCTCTGATCGTTGACCTCCAGCGGGTCATTTTTAAGTATGTTTTAATTCTATATACATCTAATTATTTTTCCCTTTTTTCAATTATAGAAGTAATTAATTAGGCTACATTGGAGAGAACCGAGTTGGAAGAATCATTATACGAAGACCAAAAACTACTGCTTGAATTTTTCGAATTTTTCGAAGACATGTCGCATATTTATATACAATTTGTATTCGAAATATGATATGAAATGTGTGTATGCTCTTTGTGTACATATTTTTATTTTTACAGGTTTTAAGATATTCTAAGTGGTTGCTCGTTACAGTATTTCACATTTTTTATATATATTGGCACATTTGCACTTTATGTATCATGTGTATTTCTTATTTTTCTTTTTTAACACTATATTGTTTCTCAGTATTCATATTTGTGAGACATATATATTTAGTTTTACACTCACGTTACACACATCACTGAGTATATTTATGAACATGATTATTTATTATATTTATGAACATAATTTCAGCACTTTTTCATATTCTTCCATGCACAATATTTATTTGTTCACTTATTTATTTATTTATTTATTTATCCGTTCATTATTTTTATCACTAATGTATTCTATTTATATCACATCACATTTCATTAAATTTATTATATACTTATCAATATATGCATATATATTAATTTATTTATTATTTTAATTTTTTTCATTTCCTTTTTGTAATTGTCTGTATTGACGCACTTTTTATGACATTATATCTTTTTAAATGTATATGTATATATATGGATGCAGCATACATTGTATATTAGATATAGTCTTGGTCTTCGTTATGTATTTGTAGATCGATAATCTATTTACTAATAAAGCTTTTATGTGTTGATATCATCTCGATTTCTCCCCCTCATCAGTCCAGTCGGGTGTTCTGTTTATATATACAAATTACCTGTGTCTATGGAGACTGCTCCTGTGTGCTTGTGTCGGGGGGAGGGGTGTCGCTTCCTTCTGTGGGCGCGTCTGTATCGGAGTGGGCACGGCTCATCGGCGTCAGTCGCCGGTGACCCGCCCCCCCCTCTGATGACGCGTGGCCGGAAGTACGGCGATCGTCTCCTTGCCTGACACATGACGCCGTCGTTGCCGTCTCCTGGAACACACCTGTGTTACATACATACACACGATTGGACAGATGACGCCTTAAAAGAGTGACCTTGGCTGGAGAGACGCCACCCCCGGACGAAGGCATCCCGCCGAAACGCGCGTCGAGTCTGACGATCTCTCCTGCCTGAGACATCACCATGGGTATGTGACCTGGTTACATTAATTTTTCTTTGCCGTTTTTCTCATAGACCTGACTCACTTAGAGTAGTATTGGTGGTTAAATTTTCCAACTTGTATTGATACAGAGACTTCATCAATTTATTTGCATTATTATCTTAAATGTGATATCTATTCCTTACTTGTGTTGTATAATCTCTGTTTCCTTGGATTGACTTCTAATCAACTTGCAAGGTCTATGTGTCTAACATAGCTGTTATTACCACATATATATGTGTCTACTCACCCATGGTGTACTTGTATCTCTGGCATCAGATGAACGTTTTACTTTCATGCTGTGCATGACTCATCTTTTAATTCTGTGACTTTTTCAATAAAGATTGTTATTCCTCTCTCTGTTACATGGTTGTGTTAACTGTACCCCACACCTTATAGGCTTATACCACCGTTGAAAGCGCCTACAGTTGGCACCTGAACATAAGAATTGGACCATGGAGCAATGGAAGAAGGTGGCCTGGTCTGAGGAAATGCGTTTTTTTTTTTACATCATGTGAATGGCCGGTTGCGTGTGCATTGCTTGGCACCAGGATAAACTGTGGGGTGCCAGCCAATGGAGGCAATGTGAAGCTCTGGGCAATGTTCTGCTAAGTAACCTTTGGTCCAGTCATTCATGTGGATGTGACACGTACCAACTACCTAAACATTGTTGCAGACCAAGTACATCCCTTCACAGTAATGGTATTCCCTAATAGCAGTAGCTTTTATTTGCAGGATAATGCGCCCTGCCACACTGCGTAAATTAATTAGGAGTGGTGAGGAACATGATATAGTTTTAAACAGCTGACACCTGCCTGCAACGGCCGGGATCAGAGATAACTTTGATCCTGACTGCTTAACCTCTCAATCGCCACCCCCCCAGCAACAAAATCGAGAGGTGTCGATCATGGTTGCCATGGCAGCCAGAGGTCCACTGAATGCCTCCATGTCGGCCATCTGTGCTCTCTTAATAAGCCTTGCTAAAGTAAGGGCTTAATAGTAGAGCATAGATAAAGGCAATACGCTGCAATACATAATTATTGCTGTGTATTGCATGAGCAATCTATCCATCACTTGATGAAAAAAAGAACAATGTTTAATTAAAATATATGTATATATAGAATAAACTAAAAGTTAAAAAAAAATTTTTTCACAAAGAATAATGTAAGCAATAAAAAAAACAAAAAACAAAGGAAACATAGTTGGTATCGGAGCGTCCGTAATAGTCCGAACTATTAAAATATCACATTATTTAACCAGCTGGGTGAATGCCATAGGAAAAAAACACTCTCAATGCTAGAATTGCTGTTTTTTGGCACCTCGCTTTTCCAAACATAAATATGAAATGAAAAGTGAAAAAAAAAAAGTTCAATGACAACTATATAAATTTGGTATCACTGTTAGGGCATGTGCACACGCTAGCTGGCTTTTACGTCTGAAAAGACAGACTGTTTTCAGGAGAAAACAGCTGCGTCGTTTCAGACGTAAAAGCTCCTCCTCGCATTTTGCGAGGCGTCTTTGACGCTCGTAAATCTTGAGTTGCTCTTCATTGACTTCAATAAAGAACAGCTCAAATTACGTTGCAAAGAAGTGTCCTGCACTTCTTTGCCGAGGCAATCAATTTACGTGTCGTAGTTTGACAGCTGTCAAACGACGACGCGTAAATGACAGGTCGTCTGCACAGTACGTCGGCAAACCCATTCAAATGAATGGGCAGATGTTTGCCGACGTATTGGAGCCCTATTTTCAGACGTAAAACGAGGCATAATACGCCTCGTTTACGTCTGAAAATAGGTCGTGTGAACCCAGCCTTATCGTATTGATCCGCATGGTGAACTCCATAAAAACGAAATCCAGAAACAATGGAGGATTTGCTGTTTTTTTTTCCATTCCACCTCACAAAATTATTTTTTATGTTTCTCAGTACATTATATGGTACAATAAAAAGATACAACATATCCCGCAAAAAACAAGCCCTTGTATGGATATCTCAACAGAAAAAGAAAAATTTATGGATCTTGGAATTCGACCGTGGGAAAACAGAAAATGGAAAAAAAATGATTAGCTGCGTCTCAAAGGGGTTAAATAATTTGCTGCCAGATATAACAGGACGCCTTCAGAGGTCTTGTAAAGTCCATACTTCGACAGATTACAGCTGTTTTGGCGGCACAAGGGATGGCATACCGTTTACTCATGTGACCACTGCAGCAAATCACTCGCCTTACCACCACAAGACCGCTGAGGTCAGGTAGAGACCTGATGTGCAGAGAACCGGAGACTAGTCCATCAGAAAAGAAAACTTTAAAAGGGGAAACTGTCAGCAGGTTCATGCTGGCCTAACCATAGGCAGCTTGATATAGCGACAGGTGTTCTTATTACATAAAACTATATTTTACTCTGAAGCTCTTCAGCGGCTCAGCTTCATTGACAGGTGGCTCATTACGAGTTGAGCTGGGAGAATCCGGAGGGGAGCCACCAAGCAGACACTTTCTTCTGAGTCCGGGACTTCATAAAGCTATAATTCCACCAAAACGCCGAAGTGCTTCAAGATTAAAACCATAGTTTAGCGTAGTCAGGACACCTGACGCTATTTCACGCTGCCCGTGGTTAGCGGACACGTTCCCTTTAACCTTCGAAAACACATGTATGCTAGACACAATCACTAAATGCATGAAAGAATGAATACCAAAGCTTTATCAAGCCATCTAAACTATTTTTTAATGTATAAAAAGGCTGGGTTCATTCTAGGTGACAGATTCATTTGAATGTTTTTGTGTCAGGAACACTGTAAAACGCATAAAAATAAATAGCACCACATCTCAAGAACGGAGCTGCAGAATAGCCCTGTAATAAAATCCTCCTTCAGATCTTGTGATTTCTGGATAAAAACCTTCATTTACCTTTTGCCTTTTGACAAGTATTGAAGTTGGCACAACAATAAAAAGTAGAAAATTAAAGATTACAATCTGTGGCAAAAGGATATTTTACATTAGACAGTTCTGCTTGACATCCCATACGGACGGCTTCTCATTGCTGAACAAAGAGCAGAAGGAACACATTTTCTATGAATTAAATGGATGTTTGCATGATGCTGGGCTCAAAGTATAACAAGTGAGCTAATGTGTTTTATACTCAAGAGGATAGCGGACCACAAGTGAGTGAGACGGACAGGAGCTATCCAATGTTTTTGGCATAGTGATGGACATGTTCACATTGTGTCATGCAAAATATTACTACTGGGTAAACCGGCCCAAAAAGTAATTTTCCATCAAAAAGACATTTCAACAATCACATTGGAGGAGTACGTAAACTAAGACCTCCACTGATTTAAAAAATAAAAAAATCGATACTGCACCCAAATGGCTTGCTAAATTCCTATGACTGCAAACCTGTAATGGTCCTAACTAAGAACCAGTCAAACCAATGGCCATATGCTTATTCTATTGTGTCAGATTTACATTACAGCAATACCAAAGTGTTTTCAGTACTCTATAGACCAAAGCAACTCCTTCAATCTAGAAATCAGTGGTGGTCGGAGCTCAAACCCGCATGTGATGTATCTATGGCATGTCAGAAGGTCATTTTATTGGCTGGATCATAACCATGTCTACCGTCTGCAACAAGCAAGACCAAGATTTGGCATATGTATATTTTACTTAAGAGCTGTACAAATGTATGCAAAGTTCTGTAGGAATGGTGATGTTTACAATATAGGATGGGTTCTTAACCATGAGGCTATGTTCAAACGTGGTGTATTTCTTGTGGATGAAAATCTGCAATAAAGTGCAGTACAATGCATGTGTAATGTGTTATTCTCAGTCAGCAGAAAAAAAGAATTGGATTTTCATAGGGCTCCACTGCACACATAGTCCACAGTGTGTGAACAGAGCTTAAAGCGGAAGTATTATCAGACAGGTCTGCTGTCTTATTAGCTAAAATGGCACAAAAAAAAATATTGTGCCATTTGGCTAGTAGAAGAGTTCCAAGAATAAACTGGATTCATAGTTATGAGTTCAATGTGTTCACAAGGGGGTAGGTAGAGAGCGGCGCGGAGAGCGCTTTCCTCATTATTACACTCAACTTATAACGTAGAGTCCATTGTATGATGCCCTGTGGTCGGACCCCCACCGATCTAGCATTTTTCACAGCTATCCAGTCGATAAAATGCCCTAGGCTGGAATACCCCTTTAAGAATGTTCTTCATCCCACTGTATACCTCAAATAGAAACACTTTCTTATTAAAATAATCTCTCTAATGGATGGGTCATGGCATCACATAACACTTATCTATTGTCGTTTAGATCGTTCTCAGTCTGTTTAGCTAAGAGTTAGTCTAGTCCAGTGATTCCCAACCTTATCATTGGAGAACCCCTGAAAATAAGACACTCATAGGGAATGTCTCTGAACATTCTCACCTTAAAGAAACTTAGTTTTGCGGTGGGTAAAACATTCTAACACTATATTCTGGTCAGGATTTTTAGCCGATTCCAAATCTTAGATTTTTTTTATTCCTTCCGTAAAAGTCAGAGCTCTGCTGCGGCTATCTTCTGGGGAATCCCTCACTATATTCAAGGAACCCTAGTTAGGAACCTCTAGTCTAGTCCCACTCCAAAACTATAGTTAACCCCTCACAATCTGAAAAAATATGAAATCCTTATGTATAGATTAGTAAAGAGAAGGAATTTTGGTGAACAAAAAGACTAACCAATATCTTAAATTGGACAAGCGATATACAAAATGCATCAACAAAAATGTTAACATTCTTTGAAAACCCATAGAAATTAAAAGGACCGTCAACAGATCTATTTATACAAAACATAAGAGAGATCAGATCGATTAATAGATATCTGGGTGTCTTTAGCTTTTGGTCTAGACTAGATTCATATGCTTAATAAGAAAGAGAAGAGGATTCCAGGTAGTCAGACAACCATACTGTCCTTGGTATTTCACATAAGATTGATCAATAAGACAGTAATGCATCTAAAACAAGGGAAAAAGAGTTATATAAAAGGAAAGAAAAAACTATTCTGAGGCTACCTTAAGGGAAAATGTTTTGTACTTGCTGACCTGGAAATATGAAGTGAGTGGCAGTCACCCTAATTACTTTCTACTGAGGCAGACTGGCTGGGTTCCTTGGGATATAAACTTACAATAACATAGTAAGACAAGGATGTGGAAGCCTAGTGCCATTTTAATGATGTCATCACCACACGAGGCCAACCAGAAATCCGACTAACCACAAAGCTTTCAAGTGAGTGCTGCCAACAGTCATGTTTGGAAGAGTGGAACATTTAAGCCCACAGATGCCTGATAAAAGGATAGGATCAAGGGGATTTGTTCTAATTATTGGCTTTTGAGATTAGACTAATTAAATAGGGACATGTGCTTTTTTAGGATACGATTCAAATTATTATTAATATGCCGACAATGGACGATGTTGAGTGTTTACACACAATAAAAGAAGCCTGTGTATAAATTTCACGGCAGCCAGATCTTTAAAGGGCTCTAACCCTAAATTAGGCAATTTCAGTTTAATTAGTAGGGGCCCGACTCCTGGCACCTCGACTGATCAGCAGAATGAAGGACACTGTGGCGCTCACTGGAGTGTCACCTGTTCACTCCTTTGGTTTCCTCCGATCATAGGTCCAACACACTAAATGTGCATGCGAGTCGGGTATGATGAATAAAGATCTTGGAGACGTTCTGTCCACAGTGAAATTATGTCTCAAAGCAGCAATAGGCCGCTGCCATGTTGGTAAGATGAATTTTAAAGGCTATTACATAGTTTAATATTTTTCAAAAGGGTCAGCCTTCAAGGCGTGAAAGTTTGACAGTTTCTTGAAAACCATTGTGCTACAATGAGAATTCAAAATAATGGTGGGCATTCCCACTGGCACATTTTCATCTAAACCTTAGTGCCTAAAAACGCTTGTCTTGCAAGATATTGAGGCACAAACTGCCCAGTATCTGTGTTGCACATGGTTCAAAAGGCTCCTATCTGAGGTACCGGAGTCTCACTATGCGGCTCCTCGTACAATGAATAAGAGCTTTTCAGATTTACTGAATACTCCGGGTACGACGTGAGCGCTCTGTCTCCATTCCTTCATTCTATGAATGGCCCGCAGTGTGAACACTGGTACATGCTGCAAAATCTTGTAAAACAAGCATTTATAGGCAATGAAGTATAACATGTAAATGTGCAGGTAGGTAGTCCCTGTATTATATAAATATATCACTGTAGTGTCAGGTACAACTTAAATCTTCACAGCAGACTGTAAAATGAGATGAGGTGTAATTGTTTACTAGCGAGGAGTATAATGTATATAACCTATTGTGCTGACATCTGGTGGTTAATCTAAACATTGCAAATATTGCACTAATTAATTTATACGGGGAAATAAAATACGAGCCGGTCTAAAGATAGAGCCCATTTAGGTCTAGTTCACACAGTTTTTTGCAGGCAGAAAAAAATCTGCCTCAAATTACTTTCAGAAATTTTTACCTGCCTGCGCTTTTCGCAGCGTTTTTCACCCATGGCCATTAAAGCTAATGCAAGGACCGTGGGCAAAACACGCTGCAAAAAAACGCTCCAAAAGCGGCGCATTTTTTTTCTGCCTTCCATGGATTGCAATGGGAGGTCAGAGGCGGAAACCACGGCAAGATAGGACACGGCGCCTTTTTTTTCGATCATTTTTTGGTGCAGATTCCGACGTAGTTTCCGCATAAAAAGATTCTGTGTGAACTGAGCCTATGGCTACATGCACATGTTGCAGAATTTCATGCGTAAAATCCACAGATAAATGCAACTAATTCGGCAGCTAAAATCCGCATCTCATATTGTGTTTATTTTATTTTTTGTTTTTAGATGCAGATTTTCATCTAATAATCATCCAACAAAGCAATACCAACCCAATAAACCCAGACCGAAAAAAAAGTACTGATGTCATGACTGCATCATATTAGAAATTCATCACACAGATTGTGAACAGAAAACGGTACTTTTCTTTATCAAGCCTGTCAGACCTCAACTCCAGAGACTTATGGTCCACTGCAACTTACATCACTGCCAGGGAATATATAATTTCTACATTTCAAAAGAAAATGTCTCCAATGGTTTGAGAATGACATAATGCTTTAGAGATAGGCGGCAGCTGTGGATAACTCGTTGCTCTCTCACGGACAATGTATTTCAAGGTCTAGGCATTTTGAAATATATACCCTGGAGTTTTTACGGCCAAGTCTGCAGACAAGGAACACAGTCCAAATAAAAAAATCTGCTTGTGTCTTGTTTAGTTCTTATAGGAAGCGGACTATCTCCTGGACTATGTTTTAAAGTCTTGTCTTGTGTACTAGTTGCCAAGGGAACATGTACCATGGCAGGTCCAGTTTTAGAGAAAATGAGAACCTGGGCAAAAATTAAAGTGTCCCACTCCCCTTCCTATATTACACAATCATGTATATAATATGCAGCTCACAGGGGACTCAGCGACATATTTAATAAACAGAGGGGCAGTGCGGTGGTTCAGTGGTAAGCACTGCTGCTTTGCAGCTCTGGTAAGAAGGGAATAACCCTTTAACGGAAGTGGCCTCGGACAAGAAAAGGTCCATTTTACCCCAGAAATGTCTCTTGTTTGTGACATTTATTTACAATACAATTTAGAGCCATTTGCGCTA
Organism: Rhinoderma darwinii; assembly: GCF_050947455.1. Taxonomy (NCBI): domain Eukaryota; kingdom Metazoa; phylum Chordata; class Amphibia; order Anura; family Rhinodermatidae; genus Rhinoderma; species Rhinoderma darwinii. Next base: position 330,123,045 of record NC_134690.1, read on the forward strand.
TGCAACACAGTTTGTAAAAGCAGAGAAAAAGTGAGCGTGGCTTACTACTTGGCTAGGAATTAGACACATTTAAATGGACACGAACATGTCAAATAATTTATGCTAATCTAATAGTATACCGGATATAAAACAACTTTGTAATTAAAATGTAGTTGTTTTACCAATGCAAAACCTGTGTGAAGATACTGCTACTAGGTGTCTCCCTTCCTGTAATCTGCTGTCCACCCCCTCATTGGCCGTCCCTGGTTACAGAGCAGAGGTGACGGCTGTAGGGGATGGAGAGGGGAGGGGGAGCAGGAGGAAAGAACAGGAGCAAAGAGAGATTGTCACTCAGCAACACACACACACGGCATGTAAGTCTAAGGAGGGGTGAGCACGGGCAAAAGTAGGAGTAGAGAGAAACGCACAGACTCTATGGTGGTATGACAATGTCACACCAGTGCTGGATTTTCAGCTACACTTCTCAGTACTGCTGTAAAATCTCCTCCATTCTACTGATAGATACATACATACATACATACATACATACATATACAGTGAAGGAAATAAGTATTTGATCCCTTGCTGATTTTGTAAGTTTCCCCACTGTCAAAGTCATGAACAGTCTAGAATTTTTAGGCTAGGTTAATTTTACGAGTGAGAAATAGATTATATATTTAAAAGAAAAAAAAAAAATCTGTCAAAATTATATATATTTATTTGCATTGTGCACAGAGAAATAAGTATTTGATCCCCTACCAACCATTAAGAGTTCAGCCTCCTCCAGACCAGTTACACGCTCCAAATCAACTTGGTGCCTGCATTAAAGACAGCTGTCTTAAATGGTCAACTGTATAAAAGACTCCTGTCCACAGACTCAATTAATCAGTCTGACTCTAACCTCTACAACATGGGCAAGACCAAAGAGCTTTCTAAGGATGTCAGGGACAAGATCATAGACCTGCACAAGGCTGAAATGGGCTCCAAAACCATAAGTAAGACGCTGGGTGAGAAGGAGACAACTGTTGGTGCAATAGTAAGAAAATGGAAGACATACAAAATGACTGTCAATAGACATCGATCTGGGGCTCCATGCAAAATCTCACCTCGTGGGGTATCCTTGATCCTGAGGAAGGTGAGAGCTCAGCCGAAAACTACACGGGGGGAACTTGTTAATGATCTCAAGGCAGCTGGGACCAAAGTCACCAAGAAAACCATTGGTAACACATTACGCCGTAATGGATTAAAATCCTGCAGTGCCCGCAAGGTCCCCCTGCTCAAGAAGGCACATGTACAGGCCCGTCTGAAGTTCGCAAATGAACATCTGGATGATTCTGAGAGTGATTGGGAGAAGGTGCTGTGGTCAGATGATACTAAAATTGAGCTCTTTGGCATTAACTCAACTCGCCGTGTTTGGAGGAACAGAAATGCTGTCTATGACCCAAAGAACACCGTCCCCACTGTCAAGCATGGAGGTGGAAACATTATGTTTTGGGGGTGTTTCTCTGCTAAGGGCACAGGACTACTTCACCGCATCAATGGGAGAATGGATGGAGCCATGTACCGTCAAATCCTGAGTGACAACCTCCTTCCCTCCACCAGGACATTAAAAATGGCTCGTGGCTGGGTCTTCCAGCACGACAATGACCCGAAACATACAGCCAAGGCAACAAAGGAGTGGGTCAAAAAGAAGCACGTTAAGGTCATGGAGTGGCCTAGCCAGTCTCCAGACCTTAATCCCATCGAAAACTTATGGAGGGAGCTGAAGATCCGAGTTGCCAAGCGACAGCCTCGAAATCTTAATGATTTACAGATGATCTGCAAAGAGGAGTGGGCCAAAATTCCATCTAACATGTGTGCAAACCTCATCATCAACTACAAAAAACGTCTGACTGCTGTGCTTGCCAACAAGGGTTTTGCCACCAAGTATTAAGACTTGTTTGCCAAAGGGATCAAATACTTATTTCTCTGTGCACAATGCAAATAAATATATATAATTTTGACAATGTGATTTTCTGTGTTTTTTTTAATATAATCTATCTCTCACTGGTAAAATTAACCTAGCCTAAAAATTCTAGACTGTTCATGTCTTTGACAGTGGGCAAACTTACAAAATCAGAAAAGGGATCAAATACTTATTTCCTTCACTGTATATGTGATAAATAGAGACAGGAAAGCAGGATTCTCCTCTTCTATGGTCGCAGTCTATGCGAAGACATGATAGCCGATAGGCTCCACCCACTAGCTCAGAGACAACTGAGAATTAGAGCTAGGGCCTGCAGAGGGGAAAACGGCTAAATAATGCCATATCCATGTCATGTAATGGCCAGAAATAGTGTTATTATTCTTCATGTACACACATATGACAGCTTATTATGAAAAGTCATCTTAAAAGTTAGGTACACTCTAAGAAATATAACAACTTTTCAAAAAAGTGGCAAGTGACAAAAAAAGAAATAACATTTTTAACTCCACACAGACCATGGCATAGAAAAAGTTTTGTTATTTTAGCCAGTGTGAAATTTAGTTGCTATATGTTGTGAAAGATTTATCAAAAAAGGCACATGCGGTCAGAACATCAATAAATTAGTCTCGCTTTAATTTAGACATTGGCTAAAATGACGCCACTGTGATAATTGTGGGCCATAGAGTTACATGATCATATTCTCTCTGCCTGCAGCACACACTAGGGGGAGTTCACTATATGGAAATTTATACAGCACCCAATGACCTTTATAATAAATTCATATGCAGTGAACTCCCTCTGGTGGCAAAAATAATTTTTTGCACTTAAAGAGGCTCTGTCACCAGATTTTGCAACCCCTATCTGCTATTGCAGCAGATCGGCGCTGCAATGTAGATTACAGTAACGTTTTTTATTTTTTTAAAACGAGCATTTTTTGCCAAGTTATGACCATTTTTGTATTTATGCAAATGAGGCTTGCAAAAGTCCAAGTGGGCGTGTATTATGTGCGTACATCGGGGCGTTTTTACTACTTTTACTAGCTGGGCGTTCTGACGAGAAGTATCATCCACTTCTCTTCAGAACGCCTAGCTTCTTGCAGTGCAGACAGCGTGTTCGAGAGATCACGCTGTGACGTCACTCACTTCCTGCCCCAGGTCCTGCATCGTGTCGGCCACATCGGCACCAGAGGCTACAGTTGATTCTGCAGCAGCATCAGCGTTTGCAGGTAAGTAGCTACATCGACTTACCTGCTAACACCGATGCTGCTGCAGAATCAACTGTAGCCTCTGGTGCCGATATGTCCTCGCTCGTCCGACACGATGCAGGACCTGTGAGTGACGTCACAGCGTGATCTATCGAGAACACGCTGTGTGTCTGCGCTGCCAGAAGCTGGGCGTTCTGAAGAGAAGTGGATGATACTTCTCGTCAGAACGCCCAGCTAGTAAAAGTAGTAAAAACGCCCCGATGTACGCACATAATACACGCCAACTTGGACTTTTACTTTAAACACGCCCACTTGGACTTTTGCAAGCCTCATTTGCATAAATACAAAAATGGTCATAACTTGGCCAAAAATGCTCGTTTTTTAAAAATAAAAACGTTACTGTAATCTACATTGCAGCGCCTATCTGCTGCAATAGCAGATAGGGGTTGCAAAATCTGGTGACAGAGCCTCTTTAACTCAACCCGTGGTGTGTATGTTTTCTCCGTGTTTGAGTCGGTTTCCTACAGGTAATCTAGTTTCCTTGCACAATCTAAAAGCATACTAATAGGCTAACTTGCTTAGGGAAATTAGATTGTGAGTCCCATTGTTGGAAGGCAACTGTTGTGAATGGTGACAATCTCTGTACAGTATATATTTGTATGATTCTATTGTCATATGTTGTTTAACTATGTAATTTATACACTCCATATTATTGACCGTTTAGATTGTTTGAAATTTTTAGATTTTGTATCTGTAGATTTATTAGGTATTTACCAATTACTGCATGTACTTCCTATATAAACCTGGCATTGTGGACTGTGTGGTAGCTTGAGAAAGCTTCTGTGCTAAACCGAAACGTCGCTCACTTGAGGTGAATAAAGCAACCGTTTTTCATCTGCATTGAAGTCCTGGTGCCGTTCCTTTGTCCTATGTTTCTTTCTACAAATTTGTTGGGGAAGTGATTCATCCTCCGGTAACGTGAACATGGCCTAATATTTAGCTGCGTTGGAGTGCTGTGCTCGACTGTGTGTGTGCGCGCGTGTATATATATATATATATATATATATATATATATATACATATATATATATATCTTTTAATTCATGCTGCCAAAACCGCTCTGACTCATCGAGGCATGGACTTCACAAGACCTCTGAAGGTGTCCTGTGGCATCTGACGCCATGACATTAGCAGCAGATCCTTTATGTACTGTAAGTTGTAAGGTGGAGCCTCTATGGACCAGACTTATTTTTCCAGCACATCCCACAGATCTTTGAACAGATTAAGATCTGGGGAATATGAAGGCCAAGTCAACACCTTGAACTCTTAGTCAGGTTCCTCAAACCATTCCCGAATAGTTTTTGAAGTGGCAGGACACATCATTCCGCTGAAAGAGGCCATTACTATTAATGAATACTGTTGCCCTAAAGAGGTATACGTGGTCTGTAACAATGTTTAGGTAGGTGGTATGTGTCAAGGTAACATCCACATAAATGCCAGAGCCCAAGGTTTCCCAGCAGAACATTGCTCAGAGCATCACACTGCCTCCATTAGCTTGCCTTCTTCCCATAGTGCATCCTGGTACTATCTCTTCCCCAGGTAAGTAACCAGGCCACCTTCTTCCATTGCTCTATGATCCAATTCGGATGGTCTCACGTAAGGACTTTCGGCGGTGGACAGGGTTTAGCATGGGAACTCTGACCAGTCTAAGGCTATGCAGCCACAAACTGCAGCTAGTTGTGATACACTGTTTTCTGACTCCTTTTACAGCATTTACTTTTTACAGCAAAGTGCTACAGTAGCTATTCCGTGGGATCAGACCAGACAGGCTAGCCTTCACTCCCAATGCGCATCAATGAGCCTTGGGTGCCCATGACCCTGTCACTGGTTGTCCTTCCTTGGAACACTTTTGGTAGGTACTAACCCCTGCATACCTGGAACAGCCCACTAGCCATCACAATTTGATCTTATTTTAGGAAACATTTGAGAGAGCACAAGGTTCTCTTTCTTAGGTTGGAATGGCTTTGATAAATTTCCTTTTAAATAGTGTGGGAGAATCTCTTCCAGAAAGGGAGTTGGTCTGCATTTTACAAGAGTATGCATATGTCATTAGGTACAATCCACCTTAAAAACAATCTGCTTCATGTCAACGTTTAGTGCCATAAAAATTTTAAACATCTAAGGAAGTAAATTCTGAAACAGTTTCATAGTTGTCTGGAATCCATCCCCAATCAGTAGAAGTTATTGTGTAAGTGCATCTGTAACTGCCTAAATATTTTTAGAGTATGGCATGACATTTAGGTTTTATTTAAAAAGTGTACCTATACGTTACAAAAAACTTCTAAGTGACATGTCGCAAATTTTTATCTGTTGGGGTCCAAGCACGGAGACGCTGACCCATCGTTAAAATGAAGCGGAAGAAGCGCTCAGGTAAGGGATGTGCAGCTTTGTTTCCGCTCTGCTTTCCTCAGAAACCATACACTGCTCGCTCGGCTTTCTGAGAAACAAATGCTTGTGGTCTCAGTGCTTGGACCTCCACCGATCAAAACTTCTGACATTTCACTATGACACATTAAAAGTTTTTTGAAAGTATAGGTACACTTTTATTAGGGTGTGAACCATTGTCTCGTCCTTAAAAGCTCTTAGGTCACCTGAATGTATTTTGTTTTATTCTTTATGTTAATATTTTTTGTTTTGTTTTTTATTGCATTACAAAGTACAGGGCGAAAGAAAAATGAAACACAGTCCAAAGGGAAGTCCCCAGAAAAGTGTTTAGAGAAGGACAGGATGATCAACCATACCAAGAAGTACCTGCAGCTAGGAAATAAACAAGGGAAAGAGAAATTAACAAGAAATAAATAATGGGAGTATTGTAAGATTACCGCCAACCAACACCAAGGTATCAGGTTATAAGAGACACCAGAAAGCAATGTTTCATTGCACGACAGACATGTAGTTTGAGGTATGCAGGATTCAAGTAAGGGCAGGTTTTAAAAAAAATAAGTCAGAAGTGTATTTAATATTAATTAGATACTCCGTGCACATAATTTCCTTCAATTTATGTAAATTATATGCTTAAAGGGATTGTCCACTACCGGACAACTGATGACCTATCCACCGGATAGGTCATCAGTACATGATCTGTGGGTGTCAGACACCCAGACTCCGCACCGTTAAGCCGCTCCAGCTGCCTCCGGGCACCGGACATCCGTTCCGGAAGCAGATAGCTCTGGTCATGGAATAGTGGCCGAGCTGCAGCTCTGCTCCTATTCAAGTAAATTGGAGCAGAGGTGCAGTTGTGCAGCACGGCCGCTATGCAATGTACGGAGCCAACTACTTCCAGCTCCATACATTGCATAATGTGCCATATCATCAAGTGCCCTAAGGCCACCGGAGCAGCTGATCGGTGCGGAGTTCGGGTGTCGAACCCGCACGGATGATATACTAATGACCTATCCGGTGGAATCCGGTAGTGGACAACCCCTTTAAGGATGGTACTTCACAGCGCTAAAATATATAGTTGGGCTGCACGGAGGTTCCGGGAAAATGTTGCTGTGGGCTGGTATCAAAGAATTGGTAAGACCATGAATTTAAAGGGTATACAACACATCTCCCTAGAAGTCTGAACAATCTTTTAGTAAATCAGTAAGGGTACTAGCGTAATCTCACCTGACCATAGCTTCAACTTCCTGATCGTCCTATGGCAACACACTTAAGGGTTAAGATACTTCATCTGACCGGATAGAAGAGACATATTACTCAGCAGTAATCAATTAAACAATTAGGAGGTCCCAGGCAACCTTAAATAAAGCCCAAATCCCTTCAGAAAGCGTATTTTTTCTCTTCTATGAACATGGATAGTTGAAGACAGAAGACACCTATACCAAAACGCTTTATACAGATGGGGTTCCTCTGTCCCTAAGCTGCGACCCATGAGGACATGGGAGGCTGTATACTGGGGGTTTCCTCGGTCCCTCAGCCTGACTTTTGAAACGCTTACCTGGAGGTAATGAGAAGCCACGCTTCCAGTCTGGAGCGGCATACAGGTCTTACCTGTCCCTCGGCTCCTAGACGTGGATCCCATACACCTCCGGATGGGTGTTCCAAGATGGCCACCGTCAAGGTAAGGTGTACGCTGGATTCCGGCGCATGCGCTGTGCACTCTCCCGGGCTTCGGTGCAGTCTGCGGATGCGCGAGAACGGAAGTCTCACGGGATCCCGGCGGTTCAATAAAAGACCGCGAATCCGGGGCTACGGCGCTGGTGCAGCTGCTCGACCCTGGAGATTAAGGTACCCAAAGCTTTCATTGTGTAATGTGAGAAGGGTTTTTTTGCTTCCTTAAGGCCACTTACAGTTAAGATTGTAATTTGCATGCCTTTTTCCCAGATGGCAAGTCCTGCATCTCAAGGGAAACGTAAAAGGAAATCCAAGCACAATATGTGTAAAGGTTGTCAGCAACCGTTGCCAGTGGATTGGAACCAGAGTTTCTGCTCATCTTGCAGACCTTCTGAACAATCCTTCCATACTGAAGCCGTGGGGTTTCTTTCCTGTTTTAAAGATCAGCTTACAGATACCTTTCAGGAGATTAAGTCAGCTGCTATGCCGAAAAAATCTAAAGGTAGAAAGCGGTCAGCCTCTCCGCAACCCCTTCCGAATATGATCTATCAGAGGAGGATCTGGATTAAGAGGACTCTGATGGGGAACCCTTAGATAATATTTATCTGTTAGATAAAGACAAGGTCCCGCACTTGCTAAAAGCAGTCAAACTGACCGTGGAGACTGATAAAGATGTGTCTCATAAACCTAAAAAGGAACAACTTTATTATTTTCTGGTCAATAAAGACAGAGTCCTTCCCTCCCATCCTGTTTTTACAGACTGGGTCCAGAAAGATTGGGATAAGCCGGAGAGACACATCGATCAAGGGGCGAGGTTTAAACACACCTACAAAACAGATCCCAAGTTCAGTCCTAACTGGGATGTTCCGCCCAATGTTGATCTTGCTGTCGCCAGATTGTCAAATAAATCTGTGTTTCCTTCAGAGGAGTCCTCGCTCTTAAAGGATCCAATGGATCGTAGAGCCGATTCGATAATAAAGAAAGCCTACTCTTCCTCGGCTGCGGCGTGTAGCGTGGCATCAGCTTCCATTCTGGTTGCCAGAGCCCTTCGTACATGGCTTAGTGAGCTCTATCAAGATCTGGAGGAAGGTGTACCGAGAGAAAAGATTTTGCAAAATATCCCGCTCATGAAAGCGGCTGCATAAATTTTTGTGCGACGAGCCTCTGGATGTCTTGAAGTTATTTCCAGATCCCTGGCTCTCTCTAATATGGCACGTAGAACCATCTGGATCAAGCAATGGACAGAGGACGTGCCATCTAAAAATCATTTCTGTTCCCTACCATTCCATCCCACCTCTCTCTTCGGCCCTCAGCTGGAAGACATCCTTAAATTAATTAATGATGAAAAAGGGGTTTCCTTCCCCCGTCCTCCAATGAGGCCGCCATGTAGAACCTTACAAAACCGTTCCAAAAGGTCCCCTAAGGGTCAAAAATATTTTCGGGGGATGTGACAAACAGTATAGATTCAAACGGAAGCAAGAGGGTAACCCCTCCGTTAGAAAGAATTCACCATTTCAAAAAAATTCTAACCTATGACACCAAGAGAGAGGAGTGTCCAGTAGGTGGAAGACTGGGAAAGTTTGTTCACCTATGGCTAAAAACATCCACAGACGCCTGGGTCAGATCCACCATCCAGAATGGCTATTCGCTGGAACTAAACACCGTTCCAAAGAACAGATTCAGGACTTCATAAGGAAAGGAGCATTGGAGGAAGTCCAGTATCATCAGCGGGGTCGAGGAGTGTACTCCCCTTTCTTTGCCGTTCCAAAAAAGTGGCGATTAGTGATAGATTTGACATATCTGAACCAGATCTTTGTAAAGAAAAAGTTCAAAATGGAATCTATTCAATCAGTCATAAATATTATCCGGGAAGGAGATTTTCTAGCCACTGTCGATCTGCAAGATGCATACCTTCATATCCCTGGCCTGAGGAAACACAGGAAGTTTCTTCGGGTAGCAGTTCTTGTTCATCATCAAGTCCTACATCTTCAGTTCACCTGCCTACCCTTTGGGATAACATCAGGACCCCGAGTGTTTACGAAGGTAGTGGTGGTACTGTATGCAGTACTACGCATGAAAGGGATCTTCATATGTCAATACCTGGACGATTGGCTGGTGCGAGCCCTGTCATAAAGTTCCAGAAGTCTCATCTAACACCATGCACCAAGTTGAAATACTTAGGCTTCATGGTAGACACACAGAAAACGTCACTGACTTTGTCCAGCGACTGGATATGTTCTATTCGTCAGGGTGTTCAGCGACTAACTTCATTGAGTCACTGCTCCATCCGTCAGGCCATGAGAGTGTTAGGCCTTCTAACATCGGCTATCGAGGCAGTACCCTGGGCAAGGGCACACATCTCAATGTTGCAATCCAACATACTAAAAAGCTGGGACAAGAGAATAGTCTCACTCGACACCTTAATATCAGTACCTCCGGATGTGAAACGGGACCTCCAGTGGTGGCTGGTACCCTACCATCTCGATCGAGGCAGATCTCTGAAACCAGTTCATCGGATACTCCTCACTACGGATGCCTCAGGCTCAGGCTGGGGTGCACATGTGGGAACATCATGGGTGCAAAAGAAATGGTCCACACACGACAGCTGCCTTTCATCCAACATGAAAGAGCTCAGGGAGATCAAACTAGCCCTGTTACACTTTCAGGCTGTACTCCATCATCACGATGTACAAATTCAGTCGGACAACCTCCCCGCAGTGTTTTTCAAAAACAAGCAGGGGGTACCAGAAGCAATTCTCTCAGAAAGGAATATAGTCAGATCATGCACTGGGCAGAACGAAATCTGAGATCACTCTCCGCAGTCCACACTCGGGGAGTGTTGAATCTGAAAACTGATTGGCTGAGCAGGAAACGGATTCACCCAGGAGAGTGGAGCTTGAATCCGGAAATCTTCCTCCATATCACCAGGAAGATGGGCAAACCATCTTTAGACGTCATGGCGACCGCAACGAATGCCAAATTAAGGAAGTTTTTGCTCCCTCAACAGGTCGGATCACCCATATGCCATAGACAGTCTATCATTGAGTTGGGAAAATACATTCATATAGGTCTTTCTCCCCGTCCCTCTAATTCCTCGGGTGTTGAGGAAAATAAGTGACGAGAAAGTGAAGGCCATAGCGATCATTCATCATTGGCCCAGAAGGGCATGGTTTCCGCTCGTGTTGAAACTCTCGAACGGAAACTTCTGGAAACTCCCATTACGTCAAGATCTCCTGCTACAGGAAAATTGGTTTCATCCCACGTTAGACAGGTTATAGTTGACAGCATGGAAACTGAACGACAGTCTCTAAATAATAAGGGCTTCTCTGATGAAGTAGTTAATACCCTATTAGCCTCCAGGAAACCCAGTACGACAAAAATATATTCTCGAATATCACTTATATTTTCAAAATGGTGTAAGGATAATGACAGGTCACGAGATACAATGTCCACGGTATTGCAGTTTCTGCAAGAGGGATACCAGAAAGGCCTCAAACCCAATACATTAAAAGTGCATTTAACAGCCATTAATGCGAATTCAGAGGGGATGTTCTCCAAAAATCCACTGACAACCAGATTCCTGAAAGCAGTTCAAAAATTAAGGCCATACTATCACAATCCTCTGCTCTCTTGGGAATTGCCCATTGTTTTGAAACACGTCAGCCGTGCCCAGTGTGAACCGCTTCACAGTATAAGCCTTAAACTTCTCTTATAAAACCCTATTCTTGATAGCTATTACCTCCGCAAGGCGGGTTGGCGAGTTGCAAGCTCTGTCCTGTAAAGAGCCTTATCTTAGGATCTTACCCGAGTGGGAACAATGCCAGAGTTCTTACCAAAAGTACAGTTTAGCTCCAACTTAAATCAAGAGATAGTTTCGCCGGTCCTGCCAGTAGACTCAGCCTCTGATACCCCTATTGATTCACAATTCTTAGACGTAAGGAGGTCCCTACTTGCTTATCTAGAAATAACAGCCCCCTTTAGACACACCAAAAGTGCTGTTTCTCCAATTTCAGGGGCCAAATAAGGGGGAAAAAGCCAGCAAAGCCTCACTAGCTAGATGGCTCAAAGAAATCATCAGGGACTGCTACTCCCTGGAAGGCCTAGAGTCCCCTGTAGATATTCGGGCCGACTCAACCAGATCTGCATCCACATCGTGGGCAGAAAAATGGCATGTCCCTTTAGACCAGGTCTGCAAAGCAGCCACTTGGTCTACTTCCTCAACCTTCATTAAACACTATAGGCTCGACTTGTTTTCTTCTGAAGGTTCTGCCTTTGGCAGGAAAATACTTGTGGGAGCATCCAAAGCCTAAACCCAACCCCCATTGTCATTGCTTATTAGGTACCTTAAGTGTGCTGCCGTAGGACGATCAGGAAGTGGAAAATTTACCTGAAATTTTCATTTCCTGGAGTCGGTAGGCAGCACAAGTTTCCCACCCTATATATATATGTATATACTGCTGCATACGTTACGCTTTCTGAAGGGATTTGGGCGCTACTTAAGGCTACCTGGGACCTCCTAATTGTTTAATTGATTACTGCTGAGTAATATGTCTCTTCTATCCGGTCATATGAAGTATATTAACCCTTAAGTGTGCTGCCTACGGACTCCAGGAAATGAAAATTTCAGGTAAATTTTTCCACATATGCACAAGATAGAAATATATATAAAGATATATCGGGTCCTTGGGCACACGTATTCGACCCATATTGCACCAGTATTTACAGACCCGTGCCCGTAAATACGGGTCCGGTGTCACCAGTATTCCACCCGTATTTACGGGCACGTTTTCGCTGCAAAATTGCCCTGCAGTAATCGGCAGCCGTTCTCTCTATCAGTGCAGGATAGAGAGAAGGGGCAGCCCTTTCCGAGGTAAAAGTAAAAGAAATTCATACTTACCCGGCCGTTGTCTTGGTGACGCGTCCCTCTCTTGACATCCAGTCCGACCTCCCTGGATGACGCGGCAGTCCATGTGACCGCTGCAGCCTGTGAATGGCTGCAGCGGTCACATGGGCTGAAACATCATCCCGGGAGGCCGAACTGGAGGAAGAAGCAGGGAGTTCTGGGTAAGTATGAACTTCTATTTTTTTTACAGGTTGATCTATATTGTGATCAGTAGTCACTGTTCAGGGTGCTGAAAGAGTTACTGCCGATTGTTTAACTCTTTCAGCACCCCGGACAGTGACTATCCCCTGACGTCGCCTAGCAACGCTCCCGTAATTACGGGTGCACACACGTAGTCACCCGTAATTACGGGAGCCCCATAGACTTCTATGGGCCTGCCTGTGCCGTTATTACGGCCTGAAATAGGACATGTTCTATATTTTTTAACGGCACGGGCACCTTCCCGTAAGCATACGGGGAGGTACCCGTGGCCAAAAGAAATCTATGGGCCTGTACTTACGGGCCGTAATTACGGGCGATTTTACGTTCGTGTGCTTGGGCCTAAGTCTTGGATTTTTATTTTATTTATAACCAATTGTAGTGAACCACTACATTTAGCACTGCAGTCCTACCTGGTGAAGCAAAAATAATATAGTACATATATATGTGCACATGCACAAACACAACTTAAGTGACTAGAGCATTTTACCTCAATTCACTGTACACCGCGTTATGCAAAGCCTTAAAGGAGTATGGCATAACATAAAGGATTCATAGAGAAAATTGGAACACGGCAGTGCTAAACGTATGGCTCGTATTCAGTTCTGAAAAAAATGGATGGCCTTTTCCAAACTCTCTTGTCACTACATTAAATTAATTCAGCACATGAGAGTAAGAGAGTAAGAGTAAGCTTAGTTGAGATGAGAATTAACCCAATAGACAAGAGTGAAAAGAAGAGGGCACGTTCTCAGCCCAGTATCATCTCAGATGTCGCATCTAGAAGAATGGATGAGAGGCAAACTATTCTAAAGAGACAAAAAAAAACAAAGACAACTTGCTAGGACATAAAAAGTAGCTCAATAAATCTCCAGACATAATTATCCCATACAAAATAAAAAAAGGAGTGGAAAAAAGAAATTCAAATGTAATCTACTAAATGGTCAATGTCATCACCCAATACTGTTCTAGGACAGCAAGCACATCCTTTATGATAAATGCTCTTGGAGCACTCATGCAGACACAGCTTTGTATTTGTAACCATTCCATAAGGTGATATCTATCTCCACACATTCTCCATCAATCTTATAACAGGAGGAAAGTCATACAACACCATGCTATTCGGTTCTCGTTTCATTGTGTGCACCGTGCACGAGAGATGTAGTCTGAAATACATCATTAAAGAGAACCTGACATTGAACATGCGGTCCGGTCTGCCAGCAGCATCTTATAGAGCAGGAGGAGCTGAGCAGATTCAAATATAGTATTGTAGGAAAAGAATAATTTAAATCCATGTTTATTCTGGGCTTAGGGTTCTCAGTGGGCGGTCCTACTTAGTGATTGACAGCTATCTCCACCCACAAAGGCTGTAATTCATTGAGTGAGACCGCCCACTGGACTCCTAAGCACAGAATAAACAGTTAAGTAAAAAAATATTATTAAAAGTTATACTGAATATTTTAGTACAAAACTATATATCAATCTGCTTCGCTCCTCCTGCTCTTTAAAATGCTGCCCTCAGATTGGACAGCATTTTTAAGGTGACAAATTCGCTTTAAGCACACTATTTGTAACTAACCGGATATGTTTTTATGAAGAGGTGAGCAGTAGCCAAGACAGAGGGGCCGCTGTGGATATAGTGTTTTTGTACTTTGCAAAGGCATTTGACACTGTCCCTCATAGACGTCTAATGGGTAAATTAAGGACTATAGGTTTAGAAAATATAGTTTGTAATTGGATTGAGAATTGGCTCAAGGACCGTATCCAGAGAGTTGTGGTCAATGATTCCTACTCTGAATGGTCCCTGGTAATAAGTGGTGTACCCCAGGGTTCAGTGCTGGGACCACTATTATTCAACTTATTTATTAATGATATAGAGGATGGGATTAATAGCACTATTTCTATTTCTATTTTTTCAGTCTATGGAAGATGTTCATGAATTGCAAGCGGATTTAAACAAACTAAGTGTTTGGGCATCCAGTTGGCTCATGAAGTTTAATGTAGATAAATGTAAAGTTATGCACCTGGGTACCAACAACCTGCATGCATCATATGTCCTGGCGGGAGCTACACTGGGGGGATCTGAGTGAACTTGTAAATCATAAACTAAATAACAGCATGCACTGTCAATCAGCTGCTTCAAAGGCCAGCAAGATATTGTCGTGTATTAAAAGAGGCATGGACTCGCGGGACAGGGATGTAATATTACCACTTTACAAAGCATTAGTGAGGCCTCATCTAGAATATGTAGTTCAGTTCTGGGCTCCAGTTCATAGAAAGGATGCCCTGGAGTTGGAAAAAATACAAAGAAGAGCAACGAAGCTAATAAGGGGCATGGAGAATCTAAGTTATGAGGAAAGATTAAAAGAGCTAAACCTATTTAGCCTTGAAAAAAGACGACTAAGGGGGGACATGATTAATTTATATAAATATGTTAATGGCACATACAAAAAATTATAGTGAAATCCTGTTCCTTGTAAAACCCCCTCAAAAAACAAGGGAGCACTCCCTCCGTCTGGAAAAAGAAAGGTTCAACCTGCAGAGGCGACAAGCCTTCTTTACTGGGAGAACTGTGAATTTATGGAATAGTCTACCGCAGGAGCTGGTCACAGCAGGGACAGTAGATGGCTTTAACCCCTTCCTGACCACCCCACGTAGATTAACGGGCTACAGAGCTGGTCGTTGTGCCTGCAGCCCGTTAATCTACGTGTGCTCCTAACAGAGCACACAGACGCTCCCCGCAGCCCGGCATCTCCCAGTACAGGCTGCTACTAGCAGCCTTAGTACTGGGGGAAAACATCGGGTCGGATCACATCGGTGATCCGAACCGATTAACCCCTTAATTGCGGCAGTCAATAGTGACTGCCGCATTTAAGTTATGGCAACATCGGCACTCCGCTACGCAATTGCGGGGGGCCGATTGTTGCGGGGGGTGATTGCTATGGCAACCGGAAGCCTAACAAAGGCTTCGGGTCTGCCATTTATTGAAGGCGATTACGTCCTGCCAGAGGCAGGCCCTAATATGCCTCCTGTCAGTGTGAAACTGACAGGTATAATACCCTGCAATACATAAGTATTGCAGGGCATTATAAGAACGATCCAACAATTGGATCTTCAAGTCCATAGAAGGACTAAAAAAAAAAAAAAAGTTCAAAAAGTTACAAAAAATGTACAAAAGTAAAATTTAAAAATAATAAAATGTAAAAATTTACTTTTTTCCCTTATAAAGTCCTTTATTATTGGAAAAAAATAATAATAAACTATGCATCATTGGTATCGCTGCGTCCGTAACGGCCTAAACTATAAACATATAATGTAATTTATCCCGCACGGTGACCACCATAAAAAAAATAATTAAAAAACTATACCGGAATCGCTATTTTTAGTCACTTCAGCTCCCAAATAATTTTCATAAATAGGGATCAAAAAGTCGCATGTACCCAAAAATTGTACCGATAAAAACTACAGTTTGTTCCGCAAACAAGCCCTCACACAGCTTTCCTGATAGAAAAATAAAAAAGTTGTGGCTCTTAGAATATGGCGACACAAAAACGACAATTGTTTTAAAACCGTGATTTTATCGTGCAAACACCGTAAAACATAAAAAAAACTATATACATATGGTATCGACGTAATCGCATCGACCCGCAGAATAAATTAAATATGTCATTTATAGCGCACGGTGAACGCCATAAAAAACAAAAAAGAATAAAAAACAATAGAAGTTTTGACGGCCTAATTCACCAAAAAACCTAGAAAAATTATTTTTAGGGCTGTAGTTTCCCAAATGGGGTCACTTCTGGGGGTTGTCCACTGTTTTGGTCCCTCAGGGGCTTTGCAACATGACACCCGAAAACCAATTGAGTAAACTTGATCTCCAATAGCCAAATAGCGCTTCTTCGCTTCTGAGCCCTGCTGTGCGTCCAAACAGCAGTTTATTACCACATATGGGGTATTGCCGTAATCAGCAGAAATTGCTTTACAAATCTTGGGGTGCTTTTTCTTCTTTATTGCTTGTAAAAATTTATAATTTCTAAGTTTTATTGAAAAAAATTTAGATTTTCATTTTTATGGACTAATTCCACATAATTCAGCAAAACACCTGTGGGGTTAAAATGCTCACTTCACCCCTTGATGAATTCCTTGAGGTGTGTAGTTTGCTAAATGGTGTCTTTTTGGAGGTGTTTCCACTGTTTTGGCCCCACGAGACCTCTTCAAACCTGACATGGTGCCTAAAATATATTCTAATAAAAAGGAGGCCCCAAAATCCACTAGGTGCTCCTTTGCTTCTGAGGCCTGTGGTTCAGTCCATTATAGCAATAGAGCCACATGTGGTTTATTTCTAAAAACTGCACAATCCGGGTAATATATATTGATTTGCTTTTCTCTGGTGAATGCTTTTGTGTTCCAGAAAAAAAATGGATTAAAATTAATTTTCTGACAAAAAAAGACATTTGTAAATTTCCCCTCTACTTTGCTTTAATTCCTGTGAAATACCTAAAGGGTTAAGAAACTTTCTAAATGCTGTATTGAATACTTTAAGGGGTGTAGTTTTTAAAAAAATTGGGTGACTTATCGGGGTTTCTATATATAAGGCCCCCAAAGCCACTTCAGAACTGAACTGGTACCTATAAAAATAGGTTTTGGTAATTTTCTTGAAAATGTGAGAAATTGCTGCTAAATTTCTAAGCCTTGTAACGTCGTAGAAAAATAAAATAATGTTCAAAAAACAATGCAAATATAAAGTAGACATATGGAATATGTGAAATAGTAACTATTTTGTGTGGTATTACTGTCTGTCTTACAAGCAGATACATTTAAAATTAGAAAAATTATAATTTTTGCAAATTTTCTCTAAATTTTGGTGTTTTTCACAAATAAGCAATGAATTTATTGACCACATTTTTCCACTAGCATAAAGTACAATATGTCACAAGAAAACAATCTCAGAATGGCTTAGATTGGCAAAAGCATTCCGGAGTTATTACCACATAAAGTGACACGTCAGATTTGAAAAAATGGGGCTGGTCCTGAAGGCCAAAGTGAGCTTGGTAATGAAGGGGTTAAAAAAGGCTTAGATAATTTCCTAGAACAAAAAAATATTAGCTCCTATGTGTAGATATTTTTCCTTCCCTTTTCCCATCCCTTGGTTGAACTTGATGGACATGTGTCTTTTTTCAACTTACTAACTATGTAACTATCTATTACTGTAACCCTTTACTAACTGACTATACGACCATTTCTCTTTTCCCGGTTTTCATACAGAATTATGATTAAATATCTTTCAAAAATGCTGGAAAACTTTATTTTCTTCATATAGCCTGATAACTAAGCTTTTTGGTCTATTAATGACTTATGCTTTTCATCACCTAATCTTGTCTGCTCTCCCTCCACCTACACAAACACTGTTGAACATTCTTCTCTTTCCTATCACCTAAACTTCAAAGCTTTACAATGTTTTAGGAAAACCTTGAACTCCCTCATCAAGGAATGTAATCACATCTCTTGTACACCCTATATTTTCTTGTAAAAAGATACAAGTCTAACACTAAAGGGCACAATTTATAAAGACCGGCTTTTCATACGTCAGTCTTAATACAAAGAAAAGTTGGAATGAGAAGAGATACATTTATTAAGAGGCGATGTGGTCGGGCCTTGCACCACAATTGTGGCCCAATTACTGCAGGCCATGCGCCATCCATTCCCCCATATAGGCCATAGAATTTTTTTTAAAAAACACACTCGCCTCACCGCTTTTCTTCTCCCTCTCTGGGTCACCTAATCACCCCAGCAGTAGCATAAAGACCTTATATGCCACGCAGCACTTTAACGTCATCGGTGCTGCAACGCATAGAACATCCTGACACTGCCCTGCTGGGGGCGACACGGCAAGGAGAAGAGGAGCGGTGAGATAAGCATTCTTATTTTTTTTAACTGTCCAATGGGGGGTGTGGGGAGGTAGTCTGATCAGGATGGGGTGGCAAGGTATGAAGCCCAGCAGAGGCCTCTATCTTGCTATGACCCATAGAGTGAAATCTACGCCAGTTAGAAGATGGAGTATATTTCCACTATAATTTATGCAAGATTTCTGGCGTAAATTATAGTATATATTTGTCGGGCCGCTGTGACCCTGTCCCCTTCTTTGAAGCCATGCCCCCTTTCCACAAAAGTCACGAGGACGGTGTAAAATGCCCAAAAGTTGCAATTTGCGACTTCTGGGTCCTTATGCGACTTATGCCAGAAAACTGGCATAGAAAGGTTGATAAATTAGCCCCTAACCATTTTTTTACGTTTTGGCAGCAGCACTAAACGACAGAATTTTAAACTGCTAAGGCCCACGCAACGTAAACGTACGGTGTGTGATCCTGGGCTTTAAATCCACGCAATCTAGTAGAAGCAGGGCTGGTGCTCGACTATGGACCCTGAGGAGAATAGAGGAAGCGACAATGGTAGAGCTGTTGGGTCTTAGCAGATCAGATCGCCAGTGACTGATGTCACAACAGGAGGCTGTTTTCCCCTGTAACAGGAACTCTTATGGGTGCCCCAGTTACTGTATAAAACTGCAAGATAAAAAAAAAAAATAATAATAATAATAATAATAATAAAGTCTTGTCTCTTTTATAACCTCTTGGGGGACACGTAATATGAACGTTATCTGTTCTCACTACACCACTGGAGTGCTGCCATTTTTAGTCTGCCACAGGAGTATAAAATCAAGCACCTCGCCATGCAGTCTGCCTTTCCAACACATTTGTGAAAGAATTGGGTCATTCTAAAGAGATCACTGAATTTGAGAGTGGTACTGTAATGGCTTGCCACCTTTGCAACAAGTCAGTCTGTGAAATTTCTTCCCTCCTAGTTATTCCGCGTTCAGCTGTGAGTGGTATTATTGCAAAGTGGAAGCATTTAGGAACCACAGCAACTCAGCCATGAAGTTACAGACCATGTAAAAAGTTAGAGCGTGGTATCACCGAGTGAAGAGGCGCATAGTGCAGTTGCCAACGCTCTGGTGAAAACGCAGAGTTCTAAAGCTCCTCTGGAATTAAAATCAGCACAAAAACTGTCCACCGAGAGCTTCATGGAATGGGTTTCCATGGCCAAGCAGCTGCATGCAAGCGTCGGATAGAGGAATTTAAAGCATGCAGCCGCTGGACTCTGTAGGAGAACTGCGGAGTGATGAATCACTTTTCTCTATCTGGTACTCTGATGGACAAATCTGGGTTTGGAGAATGACAGGAGAAAGTTATCTGCCTGACTGACTGCATTGTGCCAACTGTAAAGTTTGGTGAAGGCGGGATAATGCTATGAGGTTGTTTTTCAGGGGTTGGCCTAAGCCCCTTCGTTCTAGTGAAGGGAAATCTTAATGCTTCAGCATACCAGGACATTGCTGAAAATTGTATGCTTTGTCTGAACAGTTTGGGGAAGGCCCCTTTCTGTTCCAGCATGACTGTGCCCCAGTGCACAAAGCAAGGTCCAAAAAGGCATGGTTGGGTGATTTTGGTGTAGAAGAACTTAACTGGCCCGCACAGAGCCCTGACCTTAACCCCATAGAGTACCTTTGGGATGAACTATAAGAGAGATTGCGATCCAGACCCTCTCAACCAACATTAGTGTCTGACGTCACAAATGCTATACTTAAATAAATAAATAAACAAAACTTCCCACCAACACACTCCAAAGTCTTCCCAGAATAGTGGAAGCAAAGGGAGGACCAACTCCATATTAATGTCTATGGAATTAGAATGGAATGTCATAAAAACTCCTAAAGGTGTAATGTGTAGGTGTCCCAATACTTTTGTCCATAAGTGTCTATTGTAAGTCTGTGACTGGGAAAGTACTGGAGGTGATGTATTTTTCACCTGGCTGGTTTAGATGGTTAAGATGAGGAATCCAGGAACGTTTGGCTTCTCAGCAAAACTTAGTTTGCTGAGGCTTTTTGTGAAGTCTGTTTTCCAAGCCTGGATTTCCATGGAATGTCAGGTAGGATTGCTAGAGGGACTTGCCTTTCCCTAACCATACCAATGCTTGGTTAATCCCTAGCCCAAATCAATACATTTGAAGCCACTGGACTAGTTACTGAGCCATAAAAACTCTGCAGCAAGTGCAGAAAGGGTCAGAGCCTGGGAATGGACACAGGGATAGTGTGGAAAGCCTGATCCAAGGAACATTGTACTCATGATTTGCAATAGGGGAGGAAACCTGCTGTTCTGTTAGTGTCCAGACGTTTTTTTTGCTTCAAATCTAGTATGCTGGATAAGTTTACCTGTATCTACGTTTACATTGCCAACCACAACCCCCCCCCCCCCCCCATACATACAGATCCCAACAATGTACACACCTATACAAAAATAAGTAAAAAAACCAAAACAAAAACATATATATATATATATATATATATATATATTATATATGTAACCTAACAAATGAAAAAGAAAGGATGGTTAAAGAGGCTCTGTCACCACATTATAAGTGCCCTATCTTCTACATAATGTGATTGGCGCTGTAATGTAGATTACAGCAGTGTTTTTTATTAAGAAAATCAATTTTAACAAAGTTATGACCTATTTTAGATTTATGCTAATGACTTTTTCTTAATAGACAACTGGGCGTGTTTTTACTTTTTTACCAAGTGGGCGTTGTGGGGAGAAGTGTGAGACACTGACCAATCAGCGTCATACACTTCTCTCCATTCATTTATTCAGCACATCGTGATCTTGCTAGATCATGATGTGCAGTCACGTACTCACACGTTAACGTTCCTGAATTGTGTTGAGAGTTAATAGACATTGCTTCCAGCCAGGACGCGATGTCTATTCACAATCCCGACACTTTGGTAACGTTTGTGTGGGAACTGTCATCTACAGTGTGATCTCGCGAGATTACGCTTGCTGTGCTGTAAATCCCGCACAAACGTTACCGAAGTGTCGGAATTGTGAATAGACATTGCGTCCTGGCTGGAGGTGATGTCTATTAACTCTCAAGACACTTTCCAATAACCGATGGTGTTGAGCCACACTTAAAATGGTAAAAACCTATTATTTAAAGACACGACCAAGTGATATGGTCCTTACCCTTGTTTTAGATTCTGCCAGTGATACAGTTTTGACTGTGGTAAGTTCTAGTAAGACCATGACCTCCTGGTGCCAGTAGTGAACTATAGTATCTGCATCTGCTAACAACTGGGTAGCCATAGGATAGTGACAACTGCTGGTCACACAGGACAATAAAAATATGGGGTGATCACGTAAAGGTGGCAATGGAGATACAATTTTCTTTCCTCCTTATGGAGTAGAGTTTTGCATTCTTTTTCCATGTAGCATTGCTTTAAAGATTTCTGACTTTTTGCTAGATTTCTACCATGAGAATTAGTACCATTATAGGAAATTCGCATTGGCAGTATGACACATTTTAACGTTCCAGTGTCATAAATAGGACAAGCTATACCATGTACAGAGAAAACCCTAGAAAAGTGTCTACAGGAAATCTACATTTCACTGTGTATTTCATCTATAAACATTACTTTTTCATTCTTAAAGACTAACTTACATTAAAAATATAAAATGATGCATACAGACTTCGATCATTAGCATACGTTGACTTTTCTTACTTTGTTTGCCAGGACTGATATAAATGGATATCACGGCAATAACTTTATCACATATCATTAGTATTCAGAATAAAACCTTATTTTATCATCATCAAAACAGACAGCTCCATCATTCACCACATATCAGACAAGTACAGCAATTCCAGCTTTCTATTTAAATAGGGAATTTTGAGGCACCTCTAGATAGGATCTTCAAGTCGCCTTGAAGTAAACAGCTAAAAAGCGTAAATATACAAATTAACAATCCTGAAATGTAAATAGTTTGTTCATATTAACTTTTTGTATATCATTTTTGCTAGTAATCCGACCTGTTGTTTAACCCGTTAGTGACCGGCCCATCGTGTTTCTACGTCGGTCACTAACGGGCCTTATTCCGATGCCATAGACTTTTTACATCGCGGCATCGAAATAAGTAAACAGAGCAGGGAGCTGTCAAATCTCCCTGCTCTCAGCTGCCAGAGGCAGCTGAGGGCTGGGGGCGTCCCTGCTCTGCCGTGTGAGATCGATATTAGTATCGATCTCACCCGTTTAACCCCTCAGATGCGGTGCTCAATAGCGTGCACCGCATCGGAGTGGTTTTGGAGAGAGGGAGGGAGCTCCCTCTCTCTCCCACCGACACCCGGCGATACGATCGCCGAGTGTCTGTGTCTCCAATGGCAGCCGGGGGCCTAATAAAGGCCCCAAGGTCTGCCTGGAGTGAATGCCTGCTAGATCATGCCGCAGGCATGACCTAGCAGATGCCTGTCCGTGTTAAACGGACAGGCAGTAATACACTGCAATACAAAAGTATTGCAGTGTATTATAAATGTGATCGCAGAATCGCATATTATAGTCCCCTAGTGGGACTAGTAAAAAAGTGAAAAAAAAGTTTAATAAAGTTAATTTTAAAAAAAAATGTGAAAAAAAAATTAAAAACCCAGCTTTTCCCCTTACAAAATGCTTTACTATTAAAAAAACTAAATAAAGTTAAAAAGTTACACATATTTGGTATCGCCGCGTCCGTAACGACTACGACTATAAATCTGTTACATTATTTAACCCGCACGGTGAACGCCGTAAAAAATTTAATAAAAAACTATGGAAAAATTGCTGTTTTCTGTGAATACTGACTTTAAAAAAATGTGATAAAAAGTGATCAAAAAGTCGCATCTACTCCAAAATGGTACCAATAAAAACTACAAGTCTTCCCGCAAAAAAAAAGCCCTCATACAACCACATCGGCGAAAAAATAAAAACGTTACGGCTCTTCAAATATGGAGACACAAAAACAAATAATTTTGAAAAAAAAGCGTTTTTACTGTGTAAAAGTAGTAAAACATATAAAAACTATACAAATTTGGTATAGTTGCAATCGTAACAACCCGCTGAATAAAGTTATTGTGTTATTTATATCACACGGTAAACGGCGTAGATTTAAGACGCGAAAAAGAGTGGCGAAATTTCAGGTTTTTTTCTATTTCCCCCCAAATAAAAGTTAATAAAAGTTAATCAATAAATAATATGTACCCCAAAATGGTGCTATTAAAAAATACAACTTGTCCCGCAAAAAAACAAGACCTTATACAGCTATGTCGACGCAAAAATAAAAAGGTTATAGCTCTTGGAATGTGACGATGGAAAAACGTAAAAAATTGCTTGGTCATTAAGGTTTAAAATAGGCTGGTCATTAAGGGGTTAAGTCAGATGCTGTATATAAATAAGAGACCGATGCACAACAATGGTGTTTTCTAATAAGCACTCATGGCTATTCCAAAAACGTCTGACTAATGTGGGTTTAAAATAGTGCAACTCCAGATCTGGCGCTATGTTGGAATAGCGTTTGACTCAAAGGTGAAAACTGCAGGCAGCTACAAAATTTCCCTGCAGAGTCCTGCAGGGCAGGAGCCGCTCTATGCAGCGCTTTTTCAGAATACGCATGGTTAGCCCATTTTAGCCAATGGTCGACTATATGGCATCTAAAAAAATCCAAGTGGATCGGAAAGCTTTTTCCAAGCACCGCTGCACTTCATTCTAGCAATCAGCAGGGGTCACAGCAGTAGGACCCCCCACCAATTGGATGTTATTGCCATATCCTAGCAACAAGCCATCAATGTGTTTAGTGGGGAAAACCTATTTAACCTATGTTTATAGAAAACATTTATTTAACCCTATTCTGTCCTGCACTGTAACAGAAAGTTGAGGTGAGCAGGCCGTCCCCATAACCCGATGACTATGACAATATAGTGATGGTGTGGGCTCGGTCGTTTAACCCCTGATCATCCCGGGGTGCCGATGGATTGTCATGGCAGCCGGGCGCCTAACAACGTGCCCTAGGTCTGCCACGTACGAGAGCATATTAGGCCACCTGTCAGTGTAACACTGACAGGCATAATATATTGCAATACATGAGTATTGCAACGTATTATAGAAGTTTATAGAAAAAAAATGTAAAACAATAAATCAGAAGAAAAAAAAACAAAAAAAATTTCCCCTTACAAAATGCTTTATTCTGAGGGGTAAAAATTAACCCATAATCCATAATTGGTATCACCTCTCTGTAATGACCCGTTTTATAAAATTAAAGTGTTAGTTATCTATCCCAGAGAGCACCATAGACAAAAAAATACAATGGTAGGATTGCTGTTTTATGGTAATCTCACCACCCAAAAAAAGCAATAAAAAGTAAATCAAGAAGTCATATGTACCCCTAAAATGGTAGCAATGGAAACTATAACTTGTCCTGCAGAATGTGGGGTCACAAAAGAGAATTGATAATAGTTGTACAATACACTATATGTACCCCAAAGTGGTGTGAAAAATGCAACTCATCCTGTTACAAACAAGCCTGTTATACGCATACACCAACAGAAAAAAAAAAGTTATGGGCTTTGGGGATGCAGAGATAGAAAAAAAATAATAAATTGATACGTCCTTTTTAAAAATAAAAAAAAAGGTTCTCCTGGTAAAAATGTTTTGAGCTTCCCCAGTTTGTAATTTAACTGGCATAAATGATACCGTGGTTAGAAAACCCACCAATGGCTTTACCTGGTTGTTTCAGACTCTTTAACGAGCTGCTGTTCGGTCACATGACGCCCGCTCTGACTAACTGAATCTTACAGCGTCTGCTGTGTGGACAGGAAGTCAGTCTATCTATTCATTCCTATGAGGCCCACGATGTGAGTCGAACAGGAATAAATTTAGACTTCCGGTCCACACAAAACCCACCGTAAGACTCGGTTAGTCAGCCCAGAACAGAGTCTGAAACTACAAGACAAAGAGTTTTCTAACTACTGTATGGTTTATGCCACTACAATTTATGCCACTCCACTTCTGCTGGGAGTGCTTCTTTAAGGCTCAAACTAGGCTGCGCCTTTGAGGGATTCATTAAGCTCTAAACTTTAGCTACTTCTACTTATGATAGATTAACTATGGGTAGTGGAAGTCAAAAGAGGGTAGGCATGTTCCTACTTGACCCGAATTATTAAAACATGAATTTAAGGAGCTTTCTTTTTTTTTTTTTTTAAGAAATTGAACCAAAAACTTTGTCTGTATTTTTGTAGTTTAAACACGTAAAACTAGTACTCTTATCATCCTCTGGCATGATATGGATACAAAGTACGCAATAACATAACGGTACCTACCTGCATCTATACTGGTTTGTGCAACAGAGAACAATTCAGGAGAACGCTCCTCCAAAAGTTGTTGGTGAATGTTCACACATCTTAAAGTCCACCAAGGTAACACCTGAAAGGGGGAATGGATACAATGTAAACGATTACCCAAAACATGTGAAATGTAAGGAATAAACAAGAGAAAAAATGAAACTATAAGTAATAAAAAATATACGTGCATATAATGACATAGCAAGTACTGGTCAATGCCAAATGACGGTAAACAAATGTTTGCCGTCAAATGAAACATAGTTAATACATTCAAAACTATACTCCCCTGACAATGGTGGAGTCATAGATGAAATAATATTGAGTGGTTACTCAATGACATCGGACTCGTTATGAAATAAAACATATCTGTGACTTGCTAATTGTGGAAAAAAGAAAGCTACAGATACCCATTTAAAAATAATTTCACATTTTTAAAGCCATGTAATGGCCACAGATTGCGGATTTAGACAGGGTTGCACATACCCTAAGGCCTTATGCACACGGAAGAGCGATTTGAATGAAGCCTATACGTCAGCACATGGAGCTCCTACAGCGCCATATTACAGAATGTCAGTGCATCTGATAGACAAGACTATGGATATGAACAGGTAGTAAGTAGTTCTCTTAAAACAATGCGAGAAAAACAAGTAATGTCATTTAACAGATAACCGGTAATCAGGTCAAATAAATTGTGCATAAACATAATAAGCAAACTATATATTAGCCTAAAATAAAGTAAAATCAATTCGATTAAAATCCAAAACCCATTTGATTAAAGTGTTTTTTCTATCTGTATAATTTCAACAGCATATCACAATTTCAAGAAATAAAAACCTTCATCCTACAAAGACCAACCCAACACGTCCAAAATGCAATTTACATTTTAAACAGCACAAAATCTTTTATATTCTTTGAAATATTTGTTTTCTTTTATTATTTTTTAGACTTGCCTAAGGCCACATAGTCATGAGCAGAAAATTAAAGTAGTATAAACGCTCAATATGAGCAGACAAACATTTGTATTCTTCTGGAGTATTCCAAGGGCAGTAGACAGAGGGATTTTGGTTTGAAGAGAAAATTACAAGCGGACATACTTAACTTAAAGCAGGTCAACACACACGAGAGCGTTGTCGCCACAAAAGCATATTACAAGGTGAGGTACTATTCAGACACGGGGTGATGGAAGTGACAAGAATTGAATATGATGGACCATCAAGACCCTTCTGATCCTTATCTGCTGCTGATTTACTGTACGGCCTTTGGGAGGATATATCTGGTAGCCGGTGTGAACTTAAAATGACAACATATCAACCAATCTCAGGGATAATCTCTAGACCAGTTTTAAAGCATAGGTTAGTATGCGACTTAATATCTGAACATGGATTTATGAGAAAATTACATAATCTCCAATATCCGCAAAATATTTCCTCCATTGCACTTTCAGTGTTGATGAGCCAGACTGTTCTGACAAAGAAAATAATTTACAATCTGTAAGGCCCCATGCACACGACGTAATTACGGCCCCGTTCAGTTCTATTGGCCACGTACACCTTTTCGTATCGCTACGGATGGGTGTCTCAGCCGTAGAACTGTGCCGGGAGTTAAGGAGCATGTCCGTGTTTTTCGGGCTGTGCACCCAACTTTGTAAGGAAGCACGGCCCGACAATGCAGGAGGCCATTGGCGGGCGTGGGCACGTCCGTGTGCATGGGGCCTAAGGGACTTAAAGGGGTTGTCCGGTTTTATTCTTTGTACAATAAAAAGTTAGACACTTTTCCAATATACTTTCTGTATCAATTCTTCGCAGTTTTCAAAATCTCTGCTTGCTCTCATACAATAGGAATCTTTTCTGTTTATTTCGAGTGGATACAATTCTGTCATGTGATGTACACACAGCTGCTGGGATAGAAGACACAGCTGTGATACACATACTGTAACGAGCCGAGCACGTGTGTGTCCATCAAATGGCATGGACAGATTTTTATCCACTGGAAGTAAAAAATGACAGTTCTTATTAAATGACTGCAAGCAAAGATCTTGCAAAATATAAAGAATTGATACATAGTTTATATTGGAAAATTGTCTAACTTTTGTTATACAAAGAATAACATTTGTATGCTTAAACCAAAATACCTCTTTCACACACTAGTTTTTAATCCCTTTACGTTGTCTATTTCAATGAGAGGTGTTTGGAAAGACATCAGAACAGATCTGAATGATTTAAATGGAATTTCACTTTGCACAAAATTGTGTCCAAATACATTCATTTTTAATTAATAGTTTTTAAAAAAAAGTAACATGTTATCTATATTATGCTGCCGTCACTAGGGGCAGCATAATGTAGTGACAAACACACTGATTTCAGGGGTCTGTCACTTATCTGCTAAATCTGAGAACCATATTCATTACCTCCACCTACCCTCTGATGATTGACAGACGTCTCAGTAAGCAAAGTAATAAGTAGATATCTGTCAATCAGTAGTAAGTAGGTGGTGCTAGCGGAGAGTGGGCGGGGATAGCGGCAGCTCATAAATACGCCGGACTCGTCTCTCGGGGGGCTGTCTGGGCTTTGAAGGTAAGTTCTCATAAAAGGGTTCACATCAGCACATAAGAGACAGCCCGCTGAAATCAGTGTCTCTGTCAGTACATTACGCTGCCCTCAGTGAGAGCACCATCATGTAGATAATAGATATTCTCCAGTGGCATAACTATAGGGGTCTCTTGTACGAGTGCTGAACCCCCTTCAAAACAGCTGATTGGCGGGGGTCCCGGGAGTCGTTCCCCGACCCATCAGCTATTTATGGCCTATCCTGAGGATAGGCCATCCATGTTTAGTGTCTGGACAACCCCTTTTAAGCCTACCGTGTGTTAGGCTTAGATACAGGGCCCAAGCACATGTGTGATACGGTTTGTTGGACCCTGTATATCAGCCTAAGGTAGGCTTAGATAAAGGGCCCCAGCAGACCGTAATCTTATACTGTATAAGATTACGGTCTGCTGGAGCCTGTATCTAAGCCTACCTCAGGCTTAGATGCAGGGGCTAACAAACAGTATCACACATGCACTTGGGCCCTGTATTTAAGCCTACCATATGTGTTAGGCTGTGTTCACATCACCAATGCCCTTCCGTTGGCGGTTTCCGTCGGGTAACCCCTCAACGATACGGCAAACTGAAACTTCAGCTTCCGCTTCCCTCACCATTGATCTCCATGATGACGGAAACGTTGCTAAAGGTTCCCGTTTGTCCCCGTTGTGACAGGGTCCCGTTGTTCTTGACGCAACCAATAGCGCAGTCGACTGCGCTATTGACTCCGTCAAAACAACGGAACCAATCAATGGTGAGGGAATCAGAAGCTGAGGTTACAGTTTGCCTTTCCGTTGAGGGGTCACCTAATGGAAACCTCCAACGGAAGGACAGCGGTGATGTGAACAGACCCTTACTATGGTTCCCCCATTTTTATAACCAGCCAGATACAACACAGCAGCAGGCAGCATTACCAGACTGGGAAGGGCCACTGTTTTTGGGCTTTCCCAGCCTTATAATACCGGCCTGCGGCCGCGCCAGTGACTCTCCGTCACTACAGATGGTCGGGTACTGGATCGTACCCAGGTCTTCCTGGTGGCGGTTTGTACCGGTGTAATAATGGGGGTTAGTGTTAGCCTCTTCATGTCTAACATTAAGCCCCGCCTTAGTAATGGGCATTGTCAATCAGCCAGCAGCCATTACTAAGGAGGTAGTATTAAAGTTAGAAAACTACAAGGACATAAAAAAAATATTTTATGGAAATAAAAATTCCACACAACCCTCATTAACTATTTTATTGAGAAAAAAAAAAAACAGTTATCGCAGTAATCCTCGAATCCGAAGTAGTCCAACAACCAAATCTGTAAAAAAAAACACAAACACACGAAAAAAATTAGTAACATGTAAAAAAGCAAAACAATTCTTACGCTTACCTTTCCTGGGTCCAGCGCTGGAGCCGCAATGTCAGCGAGATGGGCCCTATATCTAATCCGATCATGTGTGATACGGTCTGCTGAGCCACTGTATCTAATCCTATCATGTGTGATACGGTCTGCTGGGCCTTATATCTAATCCTATCATGTGTAATACTGACTGCTGAGCCACTGTATCTAATCCTATCATGTGTGATATTGTCTGCTGGGCCACTGTATTTAATCCTATCATATGTGATACTGTCTGCTGGGCCTTCTATCTAAGCCTATCATGTGTGATATTGTCTGCTGAGCAACTGTGTCTAATCCTATTCATTGCTATAGGGTCGTAGTGCTATAAATATGCTGTCTCCTATATACACATACGCGCGCATTTTTTTGGGGGGTATATGTATTGGGGCTATATCCCCTGACGTTTCAAGACCTTAGTGACACCCCCGGCTGCTGGTGCTGCATCGTTGGGTCACTTAGGAGACCCAGCGATGCAGGTGAAAGCTGCAGGCCCTCGGCCATGAGAAGTTTGGGGGTGGCGGGCCCAAGAAGAATCTTTGCATCGGGGCCCATGAGCCTTTAGCTACGCCCCTGATATTCTCGCTAGGCTTCCATCTTCATTATGAGTGCTAGCACTGTCAAATGTAATGTGATTCTACAGCACTAACTCCCATACTGAAGACAGTAGCATTGGAGGCAGAGCAGGAAGTTCAGTCTCACACTGCATCAGTAAGAGCAGCCAGTAGCACAGGCCACCATTATGCCCGCGGTCGCAGACCACCGGCATTCCCCACTTAACAGCAGCCACAGGCCTCTTACGAGTTGCTGGCATCCCCTCCTCCAGAGACGCCGGCACACACTGCTCTCTCCTCCTGCTGTAACACCCAAGGTGTTAAAGGGCCAGCAGACGCACCTGCAACTTAGTCCCTGTCCAATCCCCACACACCGGGACGTTAAAAAGGACTATGCTCACTTCCACCTTGCCTGAGAAATGTTGTGTCTTTCCTATGTTTGTCTTGCAAATAGTTCCTTAGCTGTATCCGTATGCTGAATCCTGTTTCCCGTATCCAGTATTTGTGTTTAGTTCTAATGCCTAAGTCGAGTGTCCGAGACGACTTCACCATCTGCGTCCAGTGCCCGTGCCAACCTGAGTATCCGAGATGACTTCATCATCTTAGTTCAATGTCCTAGCCAAGTCCAGTGTCCTAGACGACTGCACTACTCCAGTCCGGAGTCCTAGCGCACTTCATTATCCTGCACAGGCCTGCTTCTCCCTGACTGTCTGGCATATAGGGAGGTCACGATACCAGAGTTTGAACTTCGATACGATACTTTGTGTAGTATTGCGATTTCGATACCAATTCGATACTTTGCCAACAGTAATAAAAAAAAAAAAGTTCTTCCATTTTCTGATGTGAGGCGTGAGGTGTGATTCTGAATTTAACCTCCCGTGCCTTAGGCTGGATTCACACGAACGTGGCGTTTTTGCGGACGCAAAAACACGGCGTTTTGCACGCGCAAAAATCACTTGCCAGCTCCGTGTGTCATCCGTGTATGATGCGCGGCTGCGTGATTTTCGCGCAGCCCCCATCAGAGAGATAATTCTAGCCGACGTCAGTCACTGTCCAGGGTGCTGAAAGAGTTAACTGATCGGCAGTAACTCTTTCAGCACCCTCGACAGTGAATTCCGATCACCATATCTAGCAACCTGTTAAAAAAAAAAAAAAAGAGGTTCGTACTTACCGAGAACTTCCTGGCCGTTGCCTTGGTGACGCGCCTCTCTTGACATCTGGCCCCACCTCCCTGAATGACGCGGCAGTCCATGTGACCGCTGCAGCCTGTGCTTGGCCTGTGATTGGCTGCAGCTGTCACTTGGACTGAATTGTCATCCCGGGAGGTCAGACTGGAGGAAGAAGCCGGGAGTTATCGGTAAGTCAGAACTTTTTTTTTTTTTACCCGTTCATGTATATTGGGATCGGAAGTCACTGTCCGGGGTGCTGAAACAGTTTAACTCTTTCTGCACCCTGGACAGTGACTATATCCGGACGTCGCGTACCGGAAATTTTTTTGCCGGGTTCGGCCAAAACGAGTTCGGCCGAACCCGGTGAAGTTCGGTTCGGTTGTCCGGGTTCGCTCTTCTCAAAGACACTCCGTTTGGATGTTTGTAAATAGAAAAGCACGTGGTGCTTTTATGTTTACATTCATCCTTTTGACAGCTCTTGCGCGAATCACGCAGTTCGCACGGAAGTGCTTCCGTGCGGCATGCGTGGTTTTCACGCACCCATTGACTTCAATGGGTGCGTGATGCGTGCAAAACGCCGAAAGAACGGACATGTTGTGACTTTTTTTCAGCGGACTCACGCTGAGCAAAAATCACGGACATGTCTGCACGGCCCCATAGACACATATAAGTCCGTGCAACGCGCGTGCAAATCACGTGCGTTGCACGGACGTTTTTCACGTTCGTCTGAATAAAGCCTTATATTAATAGTAATTAACCCCATCATGTTTCTCAGTCATAATGGGTTAATATGTAAGGTACATGATGGGGTTAATTACTATTAATGTGAGGCACATGGAGGTTAAATTCATCCCACCTCGTGCCTTACATTAATAAGTGAAAAGTTTTTATTTTATTTTTTTACAGCGTACACATCATATGATGCAAACAAATTGTTGTGCAGGTTAATACGGCCGCGCCAATACTGAATATGTATGTTTTATGTATTGAGACTTATTTTAATGTTTATTGTAAAAAAAAAAAAAAAGGTGTATGTGTATTTTTTTACATTTAATATTACTTTATGTTTTTACTTTATTTTTAAACTTTAATACACTGGCATATATCTATATTACAGTACATTAGCCTGTGTACTGATAGTACACAGGCAGTTGTTAAGACATACCTAAGTATGCCCTAACAACAGGAAATATGGTAGGACAGCCCTGGGGACCTTCATTAGACCCTGGGCTGTCTGCCCATATATGGTATTACCCTCGATCGCGCCACAGGAATTCTCTGTGACGCGATCCAAGGGGCATCCCCCCTTCTCACTTTCCCCTGAATGCTGCAGTCAGCTGTGATCACAGCATTCACGGGAATAGCGGTGGAGATGAGCGGTTTCTCTGATCTCCACCAGCGGGGCTGCGGCTGTGTAATACAGTCATTGCCCCGCTCCTGACAGGAAGTGCGTGTGCGGTCACCATGAGGAGATGCGGCCAGCGCTGCACTAATGAGCAGCGTTCAGGCACTGAGGGGAGAATATGGGGGTGTTTTGCAGTGTGGCCGCCATGTTCTCTTTTCAGTGCCGGCAATCATTAGTGCAGTGCCGGCCGCATCGCATCATCCTGACAGCGCGCACTTGTTATCAGAACTAAGGAGCGGGGCAATGGCTGTATTACACAGCCGCAGCCCCGCTCTCATACATTCATGTGTTACTATACTGAGCTGTGCGGCCGCACAGCTAAGTATCGAATTACATGAGATAACGGTATCGAACCGTTTGGGGATGAAAAGTATCGAAACAGTATCGAAGTTTCGATGCATCGTGCATCTCTACTGGCGTATACCCACTTCTGACCTTCCAGGTACTTTAGAATTACCGACCCTCACGGACTCTGTTGATCAGAAGAGGCTCCATTACGGCGGAGTGGCCCAGTGGGTCCACATACCTGCTAGTTGTTACAGCCACAGCCAGTTATACGACTAGTACATATGTATTTGGACTGTTATAGCAGTATCTACTGCAGGGATAGGCAACATTTTTTGTATGGCATGCCAATAAAAAAAAAAAAATAATCAATGTTTACGTACTCAGTGTGCCATGCAAACATGAAAGTATGAAAGTCATATAAGACAAACGGTTACCACATACGTGACATAAATTAATCCGTTAATTAAATTTACATTACAGTGTAACCCTGGTCTCTGAATTTCTTTGCAAAGATGATCCATCTGTGGTGCATACAAGACTACTAAACACCTGCTGGGGTAGTGCACATAGGAGGGCCCGCAGCTACTGAAAACCAGCTTGGGTGGCTGCACACAGGACAGAGAGCGACTACTGAACATCAGCTTGGGGGCGCACACAGGATAGACCATGGCTACTGAATACCAAATTGGGGGGGGGTGAACATAGGTGAGACCACGGCTACTGTAGGTGAGGAGGCGGTATAATGACGCCGGGTATGAACACATAGGGGAGAGAGCTGCCAACTTTTGCAAACTTTTTCTTTCACAGAGCGGTTACTGAACTCCCTCCTTAGGGCCTGTTCACACAGAGTTTTTTGCTGGCAGAAAATTCTGCCTGGAAAAATCAGCTCCGTTTTGTTTGTTTTTTAAGTGGTTTTGCACCACACGCATTTTTTGAGACTTTTTTGCCACGGTTTTTAAGTCTTTTTTTTTCCTATTTCTTCGAGAGACAAAGTGAGATTCCGCAAGCGTTTTTTGCCGAAGACGAGTAAAAAATAAAAAAATAAATAAAAATCGGGGCAAAAAAACGCATTCAAAAAACGCATTTATTTCCGTCTCCCATTTATTTGGGGTTTTTGAGGCGGAAAATGCCTGAACATGGGGCATGTCACTTATTTTTCCCGCGAGCGGTAAAAAAACGGCTCCACCTCCCAAATTTCAATGGGAGTCAATTTCGAATGGTTTTTGCCACGGTTTACATGGCAAAAACCGCGGCAAAAAAACTCTGTGTGAACAGGGCCTCACAGCGCTGATCATCAGGAGAGAGAAGCGCTTCATTATTCGCTTGCCGACGCTGATGAACAGGAGAGAGGGTCGTGCTGTATGTATTGTGTGCTCGCCATGTGTTCAGCAGCGACAAAGACAATAAAGCACTACTCTTTGTCCTGGTGATCAGCGCCACCAAGCGCATAATGAAACGCTGCTCTCTGTCTCTGTGTTCAGCGACGTCAAGTGCACAACGGCATTGGACACTGGGAAAGGAAAGTGCCAGAAAACCATGCCACACGTGCCGGCTGTGGCACTGGTGCCATTGGTTGCTGATCCCTGATCTACTGTGTGGGCACTGCTATTTGACCAACTTTTTTATAGTTCATTTCAAATAATCAAGCAATTTTTGCAATAGAATGCTTTTAAAGAGACCCGTCACCTCTCATGACATGTCTGTTTTAGTAAATACTTGTGTTACCCATGAAATCACAATTCTGGGGAATCTTTTTAGATTCCTGCCTTGTGCCATTCCTCTGTTATTCCACCTGGAAACGCAAATAAATGGACAACTGGGTGTTACCATTCCCAATGTCAAAGGGGTGTGTCCCTACCCAGTCTGGGTAACCCCCCTTCCCAACTGGTAACACCTAGTTGTCAATTCATTCACAAATTTCTAGGAGGAATAATGGTATGTTCACACAATGTGTTTTCAGACGTAATTCGGGCAGTTTACGCCTCGAATTACGCCTGAAAAAATGGCACCATTACGCCTCCAAACATCTGCCCACTGCTTGCAATGGGATTTAGTGTTCTGTTCCCACGAGGCGTCATTTTACGCGTCGTTTTCAAAATACGGCGCATAAAAAGACGCCACGTAAAAAGAAGTGCAGGTAATTTCTTGGGGCGTTTTTGGAGCCGTTTTTCATTGACTCCATTGAAAAACAGCTCCAAAAACGGCCGTAAAATACGCCACGAAAAACGCGAGTTGCTACAAAAATGTCTGAAAATCAGGAGCTGTTTTCGCTTGAAAACAGCTCCGTATTTTCAGACGTATTTTGCTAAGCCGTGTGAACATACCCTCAGGGTATATTTACACTGTGGGGTCAAATCATAGTTAATTACTGTGATTTCGACAAAACCGCGTCAAAACGCTGTGTTATTGCTAAACAGCATTTTACTGGAATTTCACGGTAATCTAAGTAATAATAATAATAATCTTTATTTATATAGCGCCAACATATTACGCAGCACTTTACAATTTAGAGGGGACATGAAACAAGCAATATCAGACATTACATAGTGACAAAGATCATTTACAGTTCAAACATGGAGAGTGAGGACCCTGCTCGCAAGAGCTTACAATCTATGAGGAAATAAGGGAGACACTATGTATAAGAGTGTTTGTTCAGTACAATGGTCCGGCCATTTTTATACACATGCGGTGGTGACATAAAGCTGCATGAGCCGGTCACCAGCCAGTATCCGTGTATGACGGACATGAAGAGAAGGAGTGTGAGGGAATCTTATTCTAATGACTAATCTAAATGGAGGGCCATGGAAAGGAGTCAGATTAGGGAATGTTATAGGCCTGTCTAAATAGATGTGTTTTCAGGGCACGTTTAAAACTGTGGATATTGAGAATTAATCGGATTATCTGGGGTAGCACATTCCAGAGGACTGGTGCAGCACGAGAGAAATCCTGGAGACGGTAGTGGGAGGTTCGGATTATGGAGGATTTTAATCTAAAGTCGTTGGCAGAACGTAGAGCCCGAGTAGGGTGGTAGACAGAGATGAGGGAGGAGATGTAAGGAGGTGCAGCACTGTGGAAAGCTTTGTGGGTGAGAGTAATAAGTTTGAATTTTATTCGGAAGGAGATGGGCAACCAGTGCAGTGACTGGCACAGATTAGAGGCGTTGGTGTAGCAGTTGGTCATAAAGATGATTTGACTGCACCCTGTAAACTTACCCTAACAAAGAAAGGCACATTGCAGAGCTCTAAGAAAATGTTCTCAAAAATTACTATATTATGGGAAATGCAAGTATTTCGACTCATGAAAGCTGGCAGGTCCTCTTTAAGAATTTGTGCTTTCCCAACTATAAACGGTCAGTTCACACAGAGTTTGTAGACGCAGATTTTGACCTGGAAATCTCTTCGGAATCCGCGCCAAACAATGGCCGAAATCGCCCCTCTTTGATTTCAATGGGAGGCAGAGCCGTTTTTTTCTTTATTGCGGGGATAAAAAGTGGAATGTTCTTTCATGCCGTGGTTTCCACCTCTGACCTCCCATTGAAATCAATGGGAGGCAAAAAAATTAATTGCGGCTCTCGTTTTTGAACGTTTGTCGCCACGGTCCTTGCATTAGATTCAATAGCCACAGGCGAAAAACGCGGGAAAAAAGAGCAGGTAGTTTAAAATCCCAGAAGGAATTATGAGGCCTGCAAAAAAAGTGTGAACAGGGCCTATGGCTGGATTCACACGGAGTATTTGTAGCAGATTTTGATGCAGATTTTTTAGCTAAAGTCATAAGTGGCACCAGGAGGAAGAAGTATAAGTTCTTTCTTTATATTTCTTATTCTCTTTGAAACCACTCCTGGCTGTGGCGAAAAAATCTGCATCAAAATCTGCAACAAATACGCAACGTGTGAATCAAGCATCAGGCTGGGTTCACATCTGCGTTCGGCTTTTCGATTTTTCTGCTCCGTCACTGGAGCAGAACAATAAAAATACTGGAAGCGCCAGTCCCACTGCACGACGGATACCACCGGCGGCCATCAGAACCCATGGACTTTAATGGGTTCTGTCCGGTTTCCGTGTTGTACTGTGCTATTTTCAGCCGAAACTGCGACGGAGGCTAACACAGCCTCCAATGAAGATGTAAACAAGTCCTAAAAATTCGCAATATGACATAGGTTTAAAACCAAAACAAAACAAATAAAACTGTATTTTTAAAAATTATTTAATTTGTGGCAGAAGCCTCAAGAAAATGCACTTTGCTAAATTGTAACAATTATTTTCATAACAAAATTGCTAAAAGTTCATCTAAGGAAATGTTCACATCAGCATTGGCTTTCCGTTGAGGGGTTCCGTCGGTGGTAACCGCACTATGGATTCCGTCATAAAAACGGAAACCTGTCAGAATGGTCACAAACCATTAGCAATGTTTCCGTCACCATTGAGATCAATGGTGATGCAAACGGAAACTTGACTTTGACTTTCCGTCGAGGGGTTTACCTGACGGAAACCTCCGACGGAACCCCTAAACGGAAAGCGAACGCTGATCTGAACCAGCCCTAAAATCTTCATTTTCCATCTTTTAAAACCTCTTTTTGCAGGGCATTTGAAAATTACCAGTAGCGGCATTTCAAACATAGAATTTGCCACGCTCGTGCCAAGAGAGCATTTTTTTACATTAAGGATCATTTATCTGCTGTTTGATACTTATAGTTAGTCTTTAAATCCTGGTCTGAGTGATTTTTTTTTTGATTTTTTTTTAAGTATAACAAAGACATTGCTTGCTTGTAAAATGGTCTGTGCTAAATTCTTTGAGTGTAACTTATATGGCTACACCCACTAAAACACTACTTAGGGCCTGTTCACATCAGCGTTGCTTTTCCGTTCATAGGTTCCGTTACAGATTTCCGCCGGTGGAACCCATCAACGGAAAGCCAAACGTAAACCACAGCTTCCGTTTGCATTACCATTGGTTTCAATGGTAATGCTTCCATTGGAAATGGATTCCGTTTGCTTCCGTTCTGTAAACTTTCCGTTTGTTTTTTTTAGTGGAATCAATAACTTAATCGGCTTAAAAACGGAAACCTTATGGAATGGACACAAATGGAAACCATTTGCAATGGAAGAATAACCATTGAAATCAATGAAAATTTTAAAAAAATGACAGTTTTGAATACTTCGGGAATGCCTGAGTGACATCAGTTGGAATAATGCCTTTTACTTTTTAGGTTAGTAAAACAAGTATAATACTTAGTACTAAAAGTATAAATAATGTTTTGTTTCTGAAAATAATTACTACTACACTTCATTTAACATCTTCTATTTCTGCTTTACTTATGGCTCAATCTATAGATTCTTTTTTTCCCCTAAAGGAACAATTCATTAAGAAAAGCTCACCTCAAAGTCTCATGCGAACCCGACAGAACAAAAACGTGGCATGCTCCATTGGATTCCCTATGCATGGAGCTTTTCTCCCCTAGAACCATCCCTTTACAGAACCGTGTTTCCAAATAATAATAGCATACATTATAGCATATATTGTACACAAAGCCGCCATATGGTCTCCCAACATACAGTACTGTCAACTGCTCAAATTATAGGACCAGCCATTTCAGTGTCCATACCAGGCTTACAACCAACCAAACAATATTCCAAAGCCCAAGTAAACCTATTATAGTCCCAGACAAAGCACCCCTATAACAGTGCCTACAACAGTAGGTCTACAATAGTGCCAGTCACCTTTAGTCAATTTACCAGCAGTGTCAGCCACAATGTCCAGAAATATTGTCACCCACAGTGCAAATATAATAACACCACCGAACATAGAGCTAATATAATAATACCTGCCCCAGCTCTCCTAAATTAGTAATGGTGCCAGCTACAGTGCGCACCGGTAATGGTTCCAGTCACAAAACCCTGTGGTAATAATGCCAGTCACCCTCCCCTGTAATCGTGTCAATCACAGCGCTCATACTCTATACTTCTGAGCTGCGCTCCTCCTTTACGGATCAGCCAGAAGTCATTTCAGATTTGTACAGTAAAAAGTACAGTGCCCGGAAACTGCCCACGTTTTTCTCAGGTCAGGAGAGCTGGACCTCCCACGCCTATAGGAATATCTGGCCCTGTCAATTATTAATGACATGATCACAATTAGGTATTGACCGACTATATACATAGAACTGCATTATAACTTTGCATGAAAGTATAAACTCGCATGCATTTGCAAATATGTTACATTCCTCTATGTATTCAATACAAAATGCATTTATTTATTTTTCAACAAAAAATACCACTGTACATACTTCTGTATAGACATTGTCCATGCTGAGCACATCAACAGACGCAGATCATTTCTTACCTGGAATGCTGTGAGTTTGTTCCTGAGGTTCACAAGGATTACTCTGGCCAGAAGTAAGAAGACTGGATTGGCTGTCAAGCTGTAGACTGATTCTCCGTCAAGAACAAGCGTGCCCAGAATTGCAGCTCTCACAGCCCTGCCCTGGAAAGCAGCACAAATAAAGATGGATTCAAGAACGTAAACATTCAGTAACAAAACTTAGTAAACTGTTTTGTAGTAAGTATTGGGTGGCCAGTATGGTATATTAAACATATAAATTTTCATACACATTAACATTTGAAGTGGATCTCCAGGATAACCCCTTTCTAATTTTTCTGTAAGATGCGTGATAACCTAAAATAAAAGTCAGCACTCCATGGACTAGTTTCCTGATGGAATAGGGCATAGACAAAAATGCTAATCTGAAAAATAAAACATAATGGCAGTGTAAAGCATGAGGGAGGGGCATAGCAGTATCTGGTGGAGTTCAGAACTTCCAAAAGAATCATAGCTCCTAATGGGGAAAAAAGCTGAATATATATATATATATATATATATATATATATATTATATATATAGATATATATCGATAGATAGATATATATCGATAGATAGATATCGATAGATATCGATAGATAGATAGATAGATAGATAGATAGATAGAGATAGATAGGATACACACACAGCGCAAGAATTAAAAATAGGTGGAAATCTACATATTTTCAAGAACACAATTTAGATACAGTAACAAAAACAGTTCTTTACCTAGACTAAATTACTCTGTATTTTTAAGATCAGAGGACATCGCACTACCCAAGTCTTTACTTCATATGTGAGAAGTTCTTTGACGTGAACCTGTCCCTACCATTTTTAAAACAAGGAGAATTTGTGTAACACAATATGCAGTATGTTCCGATGCTCCCCCTAGTGGTGACTGCAGGCAGCCAGGAAGTTATGTTTTAACTACGTCTGTGTATGGAAATTGGAGATCTGTATGAGAAAAACAGAGCTCTGACTGCTATCAGCACAGGATTTTGGACCCATTTAGATAAAAACAAAAACAAAATAATGATATTCACTTTAACCCCTTAATGACCAGGCCTGAAAAGACCTTAATGACCAGCTAAATTTTTCTGTTTTTGCCTCTCTGCGCTTCAGCAGCCATAACTTTTTTATTTTTTCATTGACGTGGCTGTATGAGGCCTTGTTTTATGCGAGAGAAATAGTATTTTTTTTTCCCCACAGTTTGGGGGTAAAAAAAATAAAATTTACGCCGTGAATATAGGAAAAAGCGATTCTCGGAAGTTTTTTTTGTTTATTTTTTATCCCGTTCACGGTTCACGCTAAATAACCCATTCGATTAATTCTTCAGGTTATTACGGTCGTATAGATACCTAATATGTGTAGGGTTTTTGTTTTTATTTAGTGTAGGGGCAATAAAATTTATTTTATGCAAAATAAAGACTCTTTTTTGGGACTTTTTTTTATTTCTTTGTTTTGTTACAATTTTTTTTTTAATCCCATCAAGGGATAACTTTATTTGTAACTTTTTTTTTTTTTTACTTGTAATGTATTAGCATACTCCTGTACGCTAATACATTACACTGTGTCACTATGACACAGGCTGCTGATCGAGCAGCACACAGTGTGCCCGAATAGCAGGCAAACTGAAACAGACAGCCCTGGGGTCCTTTGTAGGTCCCCAGGGCTGACTGCAGAGGGATTCCCCGGTGTTTGATCGCATCACTGGAATCCCGGTAATGCAATCAAAGAGGGGAAATCCCTTTGATCATGCCGTGGTCTCGGACCGCGGTAATCAAAGGGTTACACAGCTGGGGTCCGAATGTTTGCCGACCCCAGCTGTGTTCAGGAGGCTGCTCTAAGATCAGGAGCTGTAAGTTACAGCTCCTGCTTAGAGGATGAATGCTCACACGAGCGTTCATCAGCCTCTCCTACAGCGACGCCAAAATACGTCCCTGTAGACTAAGCACCTGCACCGCCTGACGTCAAAAGACAGTGGGCGGTCAGGAAGTGTTAAAACCTTGGAGAAAACGCTTTGTATCTCTGCTGTTCATGTAGCTCATAATGTATCATAATGGAGGCTGGAGGGTTCTTGTCTCTTTAGATTCCAACAAGGAATTTCACTCCATAAAATGTAACTTTCTGTGTGATACTATGGCAACTATGGAGTTTCGGCTGGTCTTTAACAAACTGGTATTACACACCTCCCTTATGGAATGCATTAAAGTAAATAGGTAAGAAAAAAAAAGTAGTAAAATAGAAAACATGACCTTCTATTATTTTTCCCACCAAAGTAAAAGCAGGGGTGGGATCAGTTATGCTTTCGGTTTCAATCCCATAGATTTTAGTTTAGGTAGTTGTTGCAACAAATAGGCCTACTTAGCTAGAGTATTGTTCTAACAATGTATCTGTACCTAAACTTTCAGGTGACTGCAGAATAAGCTGCTCTCAGTTTTCTCTGAACTAGTTGGTGGAGCCTAACTGCAATTATGTCTGCCATACACAGCACACATAGAGCAATCTATAATGACTGTTCTCCTAGCTCTTTGTATCACACCCTCAGAAACAGCAGCAACATGGAGGACATCATACAGTAGTACGGAGCAGTGTAGCTGTAAATCCTGGGGTGTGATAGAATACTTATCAGAAGCTTCAGCAGCATGGAGAATATACAGCAGAAATAAGCAGTGTAGCTGTGAACAGGGCCGGCCATAGTGGTGTACGACCTGTGCCATTGCACAGGGCGCATCACTCCAGCAGGTGGAACGGGGCGCTGCGCTGGCTCCCTTCCCCAGCTTCTGTTTCAGAAGCACACGGCCCGCGACTCAGCAGCTGCCTTTCCGGCCGGGCGCCAAATCTCTCAGTGGTGTCGCTAACGCTGTAGGACCCATAGTGGCTGCTGGCGGCGACACGGACATGGGGGCGCCTGTGCCGCCCATCGGGACGGGGCCCCCCATGGCCAGCGGCGGCACTAGCCGCCTCTGTGGCTGCTACAGCGGTAGCAATGCCACATTCATTAGTATTTGCGCCCTTAGGACGCAGATACTATTTAACACTATAGCAGAGCAGGGAGGTATCTACTAGTGCCACTGTAGCTCCTTGAAGGAGCGGAATCTCTGTGTGGCTGGCTGGGGGTTCCACTCCTTCAGGGAGCTATAATGGTGCTATGTACAGGAAAAGGGGGTGCTATCTACAAGGGGGCTGAGTGGCACTACCTACAAGTGGGCTGAGTGGCACTACCTACAAGGGGGCTGAGTGGCACTACCTACAAGGGGGCTGAGTGGGACTACCTACAAGGGGGCTGAGTGGCACTACCTACAAGGGGGCTGTGTGGCACTACCTACAAGGGGGCTGTGTGGCACTACCTACAAGGGGGCTGTGTGGCACTAGCTACAAGGGGGCTGTGTGGCACTAGCTACAAGGGGGCTGAGTGGGACTACCTACAAGGGGGCTGTGTGGCACTACCTACAAGGGGGCTGTGTGGCATTAGCTACAAGGGGGCTGTGTGGCACTAGCTACAAGGGGGCTGTGTGGCACTACCTACAAGGGGGCTGTGTGGCACTACCTACAAGGGGGCTGTGTGGCACTACCTACACGGGGCTGTGTGGCACTACCTACAAGGGGCTATGTGGCACTATCTACATGGGGCATCTGTAAGTGGCGGGCTGATGGTCTTCATGTGGTATCCAGCTCGAACCTCCAATTGAAATTAATAGAAGGCAGAAAATGCCTTCAGCGCTCGTTTGGAGTGCTTTTTTGCCTGCGTCTTTTGCATTAACTTCAACGGCTTAAAGGAACAGTGTCACCACAAAATGTTAGTTTAATGTTAGTGTTTTATTAAAAACGTTTTTATTTATTTGTGTGTTTGTGTGTTACTTTTTTCTATTTTTTCACTTTTTCTTCCCTATGGGGGCTGCCATTTTTTTTTCCATTTCTGTATGTGTCGATTAACGACACATACAGACATGGAATACGGCAACCACAGTTCCATAGGGACTGTGAACGGGTCCCGTCCCATCCACTTCTGTGTACGCCGTCTGTGTGGGAACTGCGCATGCGCCACTCCCACACAGTCCAATTTGAAATGAGCGCCGTCCGGCGCCATTTTCCTGTGGACCGGAAGTCGCGGCCGGACAGTAAGATTACTACTTCCGGTCGCGGCTTCCGGACTTGTGCACTTGGACCAGCGGCAGCAGACGCAGCGGACGGGCCGGAGGGAGCCGCGGCGGCAGGAGCAGGTAAGAGATTTCTATGTATGTTCGTGTTTGTGTGTGTTTACTACTGTATGTAAACCTACTACACTGTGTGTTAGCTCAAAAAATGGCGACACACAGTGTAGGAGGTTAGACCGTTCAATCCCCTCGTTTATCCCGGCACTAGCCAGGATAAAGGAGGGGGGGATTCTCAGAGCTCACTAGAGCGAGTGCTTTATTCCCAATTTTGCAGCAAAAAGCAATGTGGTTGCTTTACCACATGCAATGCTGCAATTTTGGGAATAGCTCCATCTAGTGACCAGCAATGGGAAATATTATAAATTAGAATCTACGGTAATTTATAATATTTCCTGACTCGTGAAAAAAAAAAATAAAAATGTGAACAATGTTTAATCACCTACACACTAAATGTTTAATTAAAAAAAAACAACATGTTTTGCTGGCAACACATTCCCTTTAAAAAAAATGAAAAAAAACAGTCAAATAACGCAGATTTTTTTTCTAACTCACAAGAAACGCTGTGTGACCATACCCTAAGGGCTCATTCAGACGAGCGTAGAACTGGTCCGTGTGCTGTGCGTGAAAATCACGCACAGCACACTGACCCATTGATTTCAATGGGGCCGTTCAAACGTGCAGGAGTTTAAACGCAGCATGTGTCCATTGATGTGCTTTGCGAGTGCGTGAACAACGCATGCCACTCGCAAAGAACTCTGATGCATAACGGAAACGATTCACACGCGTTTTTCACGCACGTGAATCTGATACGATCATGTGAATGTAGCCTTAGAGTGTAGTGCTTGGTTTTAAAAAATTTTGATAGGGGTGCCCTGA
Organism: Rhinoderma darwinii; assembly: GCF_050947455.1. Taxonomy (NCBI): domain Eukaryota; kingdom Metazoa; phylum Chordata; class Amphibia; order Anura; family Rhinodermatidae; genus Rhinoderma; species Rhinoderma darwinii. The sequence continues at coordinate 330,167,420 of NC_134690.1, forward strand.
GGATTTTATTTTTTTACAGGGGTGCCTCGAGTTTGAAAAGGTTGGGAAACTGTACTAGGCTACAGGATCACGCTGGCCTAGAAAAGGATCCCGTCGTCTGCGTTGTGGAGCAGCTCAGTCGTGGGACGGGGCCTAGGTGAGTACAATTTTTTTGGTTTGGGGGGCACGGTCTACAAGGGCTTAAGGCACTGTCTACAGGGAGGCTGTGTGCCACAATCTACAGGGGGGCACTATCTACAAGGGTCAGCTGTGTGTGGCAGCCAGGGGAGGGGGGGCATTATACTATGTGTAGGCCACTAAGCAGACATTATACTGTGTAGTGGCACTACAGGGGGCAATATACTGTGTGTGGCACTTAGGGTGCATAATACTGTGTGGTCACAATTAGAGGACAAAATATTGTGTCCTTGAAGGGGTTCTAATATATTATATTATTATACTGTATGGGGGGCACTAAAGGGGAATTATAATGTGTGTGGGGCATTAAAGGGGAATTATAATGTGTGGGGGCACTATATATTGCATTATACTTTTTATGGGGCATTTTTTTTTATGATGGTGTATGATCTCTTGCACACGACCATTGTGCCACTCGGGCCTTTTTGACAGCATCCGAGTGGCACCCGATACTCTTCACGGACCCATTCACTTTAGCGAGTGAATCGGGTCCGTAAAAAATGGTCCGAGTCTCCGATCCGAGGAAAGATAGGACAAGTCCTATCTTTCCTCGGATCACTGACGGGACTCGGACGGCACAGACGGTCATGTGCATGAAGTGTTAGGCCGGCCCTGGCTGTGAATCCAGCAATGGAGTGAGAGAGAACACTTGCTAGAAGCTGCAGATGCGTGTCTGTCTCTCTCTTAGGCTGGGTTCACACAACCTATTTTCAGACGTAATGGAGGCGTTTTACGCCTTGAATTACGTCTGAAAAAACGGCTCCAATACGTCGGCAAACATCTGCCAATTACTTTGAATGGGCTTTACGATGTACTGTGCCAACGACCTGTCATTTTACGCGTCGCTGTTAAAAGACGGCTCGTAAAATTACAGCCCCGTCAAAAGAAGTGCAGGACACTTCTTGGGACGTTTTCTCATAGACTCCAATGAAAACAGCTCCAAAAACGGCCGTAGAAAACGCTGCGAAAAACGCGAGTTGCTCAAAAAACTTCTGAAAATCAGGGGCTGTTTTCCCTTGAAAACAGCTCCGTATTTTGAGACGTTTTTGACTCTACGTGTGAACATACCCTTACGCTGATCCTGCTCCTAGCCCCTTTCCTCTCCATAGACTTCTATATACAGCATGTAACTTGATCCCTCAGTGATTCAGAGTGGGGGGAGCCTGATAAGAGGAGAAAGAAGCATTTTTCTATAAGATATATTACAAAGTTTCTTTGCTTGAACTATTGATTTATGCAAAGTTTTCTGAAAAGTTGGTGACCATATAAGTACTTTTTACACGATTATCGTGTAAAAAATCGTGATATCAAGCAAACGTTCCAAATCATTGTGAAGTGTAAACACGTTTAGCGATCAGCGAAAACTCGCTCGTTTGCCGCTGGTTGAATCTTGTATGATGGCATAAAAATTATCATAAATCGGTGCGATTATATCCCCTCGTCTAAACAGGCATCTGCTAGTTGTTAGCAAACAGAAGGAAAGACAAAAAAGGAAAGACAAGCGGTCTCAAAAGCGTTTGAAGTTACTGGAAAAAAACATACCAATACTGTTACATGTAAATGACTCGTCGAGTGGCGCTTTTCTTTTTCAAAATGTATCTTTGAGTGTAAAACGACACTTAGAAATAGTATCATTTAATATAAATTATCATAGGAATAATTGTGGACATGGAGCACCAAAAGGCTCATTGCACTTACTATATATACACTCTCAAGTAATGTACATGCAACATAGATTTATCTGTTATGTGCAATTTTAGGTTATGGACTATTTTGCCATTTCCCCACAAACAAGGACAGATTCACAATATACACACAAAAGCTACTTGTGCATCTTATCATCACGCATATGAGTTGCAGTTTGTGTATTCTGCCAGGGCACGCAGGTTCAGGAAGGTGTTGGTGTTCCCTGGACTGGATAAGACTTCTCATCTTTACGTATTAGGTCTGTCCAGGTTTTCTGACTCTCGTTCACGGACTGCAAACAGAGTGAGGAATTGAAATAATAGGTACATTCTCTAAGTGAGGGAAGCATAGGATAGATGGGGAGATGCGGAGCTGGGACACATAGTTTTCTATGATTTGATTTCGTATTCTCATGTAAACAGCTGTTTTAGACTCTGTTCATATCTGTATCGTGCTTTCCATCAGAAACAGTAATCATGATGCAGTGCTGGACTCATCACATGACGGACCCCATGGTCACATAATGTAGTTCTCCATCGTTCTGCCGTTGAAAATATTACTGAATGCAGTCTAAGGCGTCGTTCACATCTGCGTCGGGGCTCCATTCATGGGACCTGTCGGAGTTTACTATCTGGGGAACCCATGACCGGAAACCAAACTGAAACCATAGGTTTCCATTTGCATCACCGTTGATTTCAATGCGGACGGATCTGTTACATAACGGTGACAAACTAAAACCATTTGCGGCGGATCTGTCACTATTGAAATCAATGGTGATGCAAGCCGAAATCTATGGTTTCCATTTGTTTCAGTTTGGTTTCCGTTCATGGGCTCCCTTAACGGAAAGCTCAGACAGCACCAATGAATGGAGCCCTGACGCAGATGCGAACGAAGTTTAACCCCTTAACGCTCCATGACCTACTATTAGGTCATGCTAACTGTAGCGTTCGCGCTCAGTGACCTAATAGTAGGTCATGGAGTAAACACGGCGCCGTTCGCGCGGGGCGCGTTCATGAGCTGTGATAGCTGCTGTTTCCGACAGCAGACTATCACTGCTCAATGTGCCGGGACCGATCGCGGAGCTCCCCCGCCGATTAACCCCTCAGAAGCCGCGTTCAATAGCAATCGCGGCTTCTTAGGGGTTAATCCGCCATCGCCGGCCTGCTACACGATAGCGGCCGGCGATGGTGACTATGGCAACCGGACACCAAACAATGGCGTCCGGCTATGCCATAGACGGAAGCCTAGTGGGTCCTGACAACGTCAGGACCCACTATGCTTGCTGTCAGTGAGTAGCTGACAGCTCTAATACACTGCACTACGCATGTAGTGCAGTGTATTAGAATAGCGATCAGGGCCTCCTGCCCTCATGTCCCCTAGTGGGACAAAGTAAAAAAGTAAAAAAAAAGTTCAAAAAAGATGTGTAAAAATAAGAAAATAAAAGTTTTAAAAGTAATAAAAGTAAAAGTCCCACTTTTTCCCTTATCAGTCATTTATTATTAATAAAAATATATAAACAAACAAATAAACTATACATAATTGGTATCGCTGCGTCCGTAACGGCCTGAACTACAAAATTATTTTGTTATTTATCCCGCGCGGTGAACGCCGTAAAAAAAAATAATATTAATAAACCGTACCACAATCACAATTGTTTGGTCACTTCACCTCCCAAAAAATGGAATAAAAAGAGATCAAAAAGTCGCATGTACCGAAAAATGGTAATGATTGAAACTACAGTTCGTTCCGCAAAAAATAAGTCCTCGCACGGCTTTATTGATTGAAAAATAAAAACGTTCTGGCTCTAAGAATAAGGTAACACCAAAAGTGAATGATTGTTTACAAAACGTATTTTATTGTGCAAACGCCATAAGACATAAAAAAAACCTATAAACATCTGGTATCGCCGTAATCGTATCGCCACGCAGAATAAAGTGAATATATCATTTATAGCGCACGGTGAACGCTGTAAAAAAAAAAGTATACAAAAACAATAGTAGAATTGCTGTTTATTAGTCACCACGCCACCTAAAAATGGAATAAAAACTGATCAAAAAGCCGCATGCACCCCAAGAAAACTACAATGGATTCCTCAAGGGGTCTAGTTTCCAAATTGGGGTCACTTTTGGGGGGTTTCCAATGTTTTGGCACCACAAGACCTCTTCAAACCAGACATGGTGCCTAATAAAAAAGAGGGCTCAAAATCCGCTAGGTGCACCTTTGCTTCGGAGGCCGGTGCTTCAGTCCATTACCGCCCGAGGGCCACATGTGGGATATTTCTCAAAACTGCAGAATCTGGGCAATACGTATTAAGTTGCGTTTCTCTGATAAATCCTTTTGTGTTATAAAAAAAATGGTATAAAAAGAGTAAATTTCACCTCTACTTTGCTCTAAATTTCTGTGAAACACCTAAAGGGTTCATAAACTTCTAAATGCTGTTGTGAATACTTTGAGGGGTCTAGTTTCTAAAATGAGGTGTTTGATGGGGGTTTCTAATATATGGGCCCCTCAAAGCAACTTCAGAACTGAACTGGAACCTAAAAAAATAAATAAATGAGGCAATACTTCGCTTCTTACATTATACTGATAATGAGCCGTGCCCACCCCAAGATTACCCCAGTTTTGACCGTTTGTATAAATGGAGACCCCTATTAGACCGTTCCAGTGCCCCGTTTTGCCAAGCATACACCCCCGAGAAGTGTTTTTCTATTGATGAGTCCCTGGTACATTTTAAAGGGAGGGTTCAATTCCGCCAGTACCTGCCAGGTAAGAGGGCAAGGTATGGCGTGAAGATGTATAAGCTGTGCGAGAGTGCATCAGGGTATACCTACAGATTTAGGATATATGAAGGAAAGGCCACCCCAAAACCAGACTTCATCCTGGACTACAATAGGTACATGGGAGGGGTGGACTTGTCAAATCAAGTCCTGAAGCCCTACAGCGCCATGCGGTGTGGTAGAAGAAGCTGGCCGGGCACATCATACAGATGGCTTTGTACAATGTGTACGTGCTACGTCGATGTGCAGGCCAGAGGGGAACTTTCCTGGAATTTCAAGATCTAATCTTTAGGGACCAGGAAGGGGGGGCACCCAGTACTTCTGGAAGCGGGGCCACACGCATCGTACCAGGGCAACACTTTCCAGGAGAAGTTCCCCAAACCGGTGGAAAGGGAAAGAGTCAAAAGAGGTGCAGAGTCTGCTATAAGAGGGGGATAAGGTAGAACACAATATACCAATGTGACACGTGTCCCGAAAAACCAGGGCTCTGTATAAAAGATTGTTTTAAAATGTATCATACATCCCTTGATTTTTAATTTACCCTGATGCACTCCGCACAGCTTACCCCCCTCATCTTTCCCTTCTGAGCCCTGCCGTATGCCCAGGCAGCTGATAACAGCCACATGTAGGGTATTGCCGTACCCAGGAGAACCCACATTACAATTTAAGGGGTGTATATCTCCGGTGGCGCATGCTGGGCACAATATATTGGACACTGAAATGGCATATATATATATAAAATTGCAAATCTCACACTGCACCATCTGCTGCGCATTATCTTTTACACAGTACCTGTGGGGTCAAAATGCTTACTACACCTCTAGATGAATGTCTTAAGGGGTGTAGTTTTTAAAATGGGGTCACTTCTCGGGGGTTTCAACTCTACTGGTACCTCAGGGGCTTCTGCATACATGACTTAGCACCAGAAAAGCTCCAGTAGGCCAAATGGTGGTCCTTTTCTTCTGAGCCCTCCCATGGGCCAAACGGCAGTTTATCACCACAAATGGGGTATTGCTGCACTAAGGACAAATTGGGCAACAAAATGGGGTATGTTGTTCCTTGTGAAAATAAGACATTTTGATCAAAAATGACATCTTATTGGAAAAAATATAAAAATTTTTTCATTTCACAGCCCAATTCAAATAGGTGCTGTGAAAAAACCGTGCGGTCAAAATAATAACAAAAAACATAAATGAATTCCTTGAGGGGTGTAGTTTCCAAAATGGGGTCACTTCTGGTGGGTTTCCATTGCTTTGATACCTCTGGGCCTCTGTAAATGCGACATGGCACCCGAAAACCAATCCAGCAAAATCTGGACTCCAACAAACACATAGCGCTCCTTTCCGTCTGAGCCCTCCCATGGGCCCAAACGGCAGTTTATCACCACAAATGGGGTATTGCCGCACTAAGGACAAATTGGGCAACAAAATGGGGTATGTTGTTCCCTGTGAAAATAAGAAATTTTGATCAAAAATGACATCTTATTAGAAAAAATATCATTTTTTTCATTTCACAGCCCAATTCAAATAGGTGCTGTGAAAAAACTGTGCGGTCAAAATGATAACAAAATCCATAAATGAATTCCTTGAGGGGTGTAGTTTCCAAAATGGGTCACTTCTGGTGGGTTTCCATTGCTTTGATACCTCTGGGGCTCTGCAAATGCGACATGCACCCGAAAACCAATCCAGCAAAATTTGGACTCCAACAAACACATAGCGCTCCTTTCCTTCTGAGCCCTCCCATGGGCCCAAACGGCAGTTTATCACCACAAATGGGGTATTGCCGCACTAAGGACAAATTGGGCAACAAAATGGGGTATGTTGTTCCCTGTGAAAATAAGAAATTTTGATCAAAAATGACATCTTATTGGAAAAAATATCATTTTTTTCATTTCACAGCCCAATTCAAATAGGTGCTGTGAAAAAACTGTGCGGTCAAAATGATAACAAAAACCATAAATGAATTCCTTGAGGGGTGTAATTTCCAAAATGGGGTCACTTCTGGTGGGTTTCCATTGTTTTGATACCTCAACACCTCTTCAAACCTGGCATGAAGCCTAAAATATATTCTAATAAAAAAGAGGCCTCAAAATGCACTAGGTGCTTCTTTGCTTCTAGGGCTTGTGTTTTAGTCCACGAGCGCACTAGAGGCACATGTGGGACATTTCTAAAAACTGCAGAATCTGGACAATACATATTTAGTAGTGTTTCTCTGGTAAAACCTTCTCTGTTACTAAAAAAAAATTGAAAAAAATGGAAATTCAGCAGAAAAAATGAAATTTGCAAATTTCATTTCCACTTTGCTTTAATTCCTGTGAAATGCCTGAAGGGTTAAAAAACTTTCTAACTGCTGTTTTGAATACTTTGAGGGGTCTAGTTTTTAAAATGGGGTGTTTTATGGGTGTTTATCATACATAGGCCCCTCAAATCCACTTCAGAACTGAACTGGCACCTTCAAAAAAAGGCTTTTGAAATTTTCTTAAGAATATGAGAAATTGCTGTTTATGTTCTAAGCCTTGTAACGTCCAAGAAAAATAAAATAATGTTCAAAAAACGATGCCAATCTAAAGTAGACATATGGGAAATGTGAACTAGTGACTATTTTGGGTGGTATAACCGTCTGTTTTTCAAGCAGATGCATTTAAATTCTGAAAAATGCTATTTTTTGTAAATTTTCTCTACATTTTGCAATTTTTCACAAATAAAGACTGAATATATCGACCAAATTTTACCACGAACATGAAGCCCAAAGTGTCACGAGAAAACAATCTCAGAATCGCTTGGATAGGTTTAAGCATTCTGACGTTATTACCACATAAAGTGAAATATGTCAGATTTGAAAAATGGGCTCTGAGCCTTAAGGCCCAAACTAGGCTGCGTCCTTAAGGGGTTAAAGAGGCTCTGTCACCAGATTATAAGTGCCCTATGTCCTACATAATCTGATCGGCGCTGTAATGTAGATAACAGCAGAGGTTTTTATTTTGAAAAACGATCATTTTTTAGCAAGTTATGAGCTAGTTTAGATTTATGCTAATGAGTTTCTCAATGGACAACTGGGCGTGTTTTTACTTTTTACCAACTGGGTGTTGTACAGAGGAGTGTGTGATGCTGACCAATCAGTGACCAGTCAGCCTCATACACTTCTCATTGTTCCAGCCCAGCTTCTTTCACTGCACAATCATACTGTGCTGTGGATCATGCTGGGCTGGAACAACGAGAAGTGTATGACACTGATGGGTCACTGATTGGTCAGCATCACACACTCCTCTGTACAACACCCAGTTGGTAAAAAGTAAAAACACGCCCAGTTGTCCATTGAGAAACTCATTAGCAGAAATCTAAACTAGCTCATAACTTGCTCAAAAATGATCGTTTTTCAAAATAAAAACCACTGCTGTTATCTACATTACAGCGCCGATCAGATTATGTAGGAGATAGGGCACTTATAATCTGGTGACAGAGCCTCTTTAAAACAGAAGTCAGCACAGTCTATGTGAATGGAGCGAACGGGCACTGCCTGCTGTGGATGTCACTCATCAGCGTTTGCCAGCAAGGGCTCAATTAATGATGGTGGGAACCCCGGAGCATAAAATTGTTGGGGAACCCAACCCAACCTGAACCTCAATCGCAACCACATATAGGAGTGGCACTTTATGTGTGTGGCCTTCTCCAAGGGAGTTACCGAAACAGCCCAGCCAACAACTCCCTTAACAGGTTCCCGACCGCTGGCCGTAAATATACGGCCAGCGGTCAGGGTCTCTAAAGTCCGGCGTATAGTATATATACGGCCGCACTTCAGAGACTGTGCACGCGCGATCGCGTGCACACAGCTCTATGCCCTGGCTGTTGCTAACAGCCATGGGCACTGGGCAGAATGTCAGGGGTCAATCTTTTGACCCCTGAACATGTGATCGCTGTGACAACCAATCACAGCGATCACATGCATTTCTGCATAGAAAACAGTGTGCACGCGATCGCGTGCACACAGCCCTGTGCCCTCGCTGTTACCAACAGCTCTGGGCACTGGGCAGAGTATTAGGGACCAATCTGATGGTCCCTGAACATGTGGTCGCTGTGACAACCAATCACAGCGATCACATGCATTCCTGCTTATAAAACAGTGTGCACGCGATCGCGTGCACACAGCCCTGTGCCCACGCTGTTACCAACAGCTCTGGGCACTGGGCAGAGTATCAGGGACCAATCTGATGGTCCCTGATCATGTGGTCACAGCGACCACATTTGTTTTATTTTGACTTTTCTGGCAGTAAATCTCCTGCCTCTTTTCTTCTCCTCAAACATTGTTTCAGTTTGAGGAGAAGAAGAGACTCGGGAGAATTGCTGCCAGAAGATTACAGTTACAAAAAAATACAGTTACACTCTAAAACATTCTCTGTATAGATAGATTTCTATCTATCTATACAATCTATCTATCCATCTATCTTTTTTTCTATCTATCTATCTACCTTTCTTTCTTTTATTCTATTAGAATAGGCAGGGAGTATATAATTATATATATATCCACATATATATAATATATATAGCAATAGCGGTTTATTTTTTTGTTAGCGGTAGTGTAGATATATATAGCAGTTAGTTTGTGTGTTTTATAAAAAAAATAAAAAAAAAAATAATTTGTTTAGTTAGTGTTAGTGTTAGTTACGTTATGGCGAGGAAGTTGTTTAGCGCCGAGGAGGCATACGCCATGCTGTGGTCTGAGTCGGAGACCGCATCAGAGATGGCGTCCGAGATGGAACCTGTTTTAGGTAGTGACGATGACAGCGTCACTTCAGGTTCATCTTCAGGGGACGTTGTCCCTGATGCAGTCGAAACTGCAGAACATGAAAGCGCAGGGCCAAGTAGCGCTGTAGCACGGGACAGCCTGGTCCCTCCAGTCCAGGCTCTTGTATGGGCACCTGCCCCATCTTTTGGGCCTAGAATCCACGGATTTACGGCCACTCCTGGCATAACCGTGGACAATACAAATTTTGTCCAAATGGATTACTTCCATTTATTTATAACGGACGACATCCTAAATCAGATTGTCCACGAAACAAATTTATATGCCACGCAATATATAAGGCAGAAACCTTCATCCACCCATGCCAGAGATTGGACGCCCACCAATTTGCAGGAATTAAAAATTTTTTTGGGGCTCACCCTAAATATGGGTATTGTCAAAAAGCCCTCCATTAGGTCTTACTGGTCAACAAGACCCGCCCAAGCCACCCCAGTATATTCTGCAGTAATGCCCAGGTCTCGTTATGAGACAATAATGAGGTTCCTCCACTTCAATGACAACGCACAGGCCCCCCCAAGTACCGATGCAAACCGGGATCGGTTGTTCAAAATAAGACCGCTAATAAATTCCCTGAATAATTTATTTCTGCAACTCTACACCCCTGAGCAGAATGTAAGTGTGGACGAATCCCTCCTCAACTTTCATGGCAGACTTAGCTTTCGCCAATATCTACCTTCCAAAAGGGCAAGATATGGCGTTAAGCTCTACAAATTGTGTGAAAGCGGGTCAGGATATACCACCGCCTTCAGGATTTATGAAGGGCGGGACCGCACAATAAATGTTCCTGGATGCCCCCCTGATCTTTCCACCAGCAGTAAGATCGTGTGGGAGATAATGCAGCCTCTGCTTCACAAGGGGTACCACCTGTACTGTGATAATTTTTATTCCAGTGTGCCCCTGTTTAGGCATTTGCATGCTGCAAGGACTGGGGCATGTGGTACCATGCGCAAAAACCGAATTGGTTTTCCACAGCAATTAGTGGGGAAGCGCATGGTAAAGGGGGACTCCTGTGCTTATGCATCTGAGGAATTGCTGGCGGTCAAGTTCAGGGATCGCAAAGATGTGTATGTGCTAAGCACGATTCATACCACAGGAACAGTGGCAGTGAGGGAAAGGGGGGCAACATCGGACAAGCACAAACCAGTGAGCGTGTCCGAATATAACAAGTACATGGGGGGGGGGTGGATTTAAGCGACCAGGTTTTACAGCCCTATTTAGTAAAACGCAAAACTAAAACCTGGTACAAAAAGGTGGCCATTTATTTGTTACAGGTGGCCATCCACAACTCATTTGTGCTCTATAAAAAAAACAGAGGCAGAGACACATACCTGGATTTCCAGGAAAAAATTATTGAAGGCCTCATTTTTGATGTTCAGGACACCCGAGAATGCCCCCAGTCTGAGGATGTCACGCGACTGACTGAAAGACACTTCATCAGTCGGATTCCCCCAACAGCAACCAGAAGCAACCCTCAGAAAAAGTGCCGCGTCTGCAGAAAAGACGGGCACCGCAAAGATTCCCGATATTTCTGTCCCTCATGTCCCTCACAACCAGGCCTGTGCATTGAGCCATGTTTTAAAAAATACCACACTGTTCTGAATTATTAGATTTTAGTTAATTTGTTGAAAATATATTTGCCCTACATTACGTTTTTATTTTTCCCCTGATTTTACTCCAAGGGTGAGGGAGGGAATGGGTGGGGGGTGGATGTCATGTTTGATGTTTTCTAAAGTTCATCTGCTGGAGAGCTCCATTTGCATTAACCTGCAATTTCTTATTTTAGAAAACCCCAAAAAATAAATTCCCATTATACCCCTAGATGAATATTTTGAGATTTCTGCTTCAAGAGCAGATATTTTGGAAGTGTTATAGAAACTCTGTTGAGTTTTGTAAAACCAGCTTTGAAAAAAAGCGATTTGTGAAATAATCTTCTTCTATCGTCCGCCCTCCTACATCTCTATGTGATAAATAAGGCCACATATTTGGTATCCCCGTGCACGGGAGAAGTGGCAGAATGTGAACGGAGATTAATTTTGACCGTGGTCTATACCGTGTGAAAAATGCTGGTATAAACTGACGCATTTGCTAAAAAATTGCTAATTTTATTTTGATCCATCTTATTCAAGAAACTTTCAGAAGAAAACTGGACTGTCTAAAAATATGATAAACCCCTTGAAGGAAACCTTGTGGGGTCTACTTGTGTGAATGAAGTAATTTATGGGGTGATTCTAATGTTTCAGCAGCATTAGGCCCCCCAGAAAACAGTATGCTGCTATAAAATCAAGTGCAGAATTCCTGGACCAAAAAGACTCCTTTTATGCCAAGCCCTGGCACATGCCCGCACAGTGAATAAGGCACACATATTTGGTATCCCCATGCACGGGAGTAGTGGAAGAATGTGAAAGGAGATGAATTTTGGCCGTGGTCTATACCGTGTGAAAAATACTAGCCTAAACTGACACATTTGCTAAAAAAGTGCTGATTTTATTTTGTTCCATCTTATTCAAGAAACTTTCAGAAGAAAACTGGACTTGCTAAAAATATGATAAACCCCTTGAAGGAAACCTTGTGGGGTCTACTTGTGTGAATGAAGTCATTTATGGGGTGTTTCTAATGTTTCAGCAGCATTAGGCCCCCCAGAAAACAGTATGCGGCTCTAAAATCAAATGCAAAATTCCTGGACCGAAAAGGCCAAAAAGCCTCCTTTTATGCCAAGCCCTGGCACATGCCCGCACAGTGAATAAGGCACACATATTTGGTATCCCCATGCACGGGAGAAGTGGAAGAACGTGAAAGGAGATGAATTTTGGCCGTGGTCTATACCGTGTGTGAAAAATACTAGCCTAAACTGACGCATTTGCTAAAAAAGTGCTGATTTTATTTTGTTCCATCTTATTCAAGAAACTTTCAGAAGAAAACTGGACTTGCTAAAAATATGATAAACCCCTTGAAGGAAACCTTGTGGGGTCTACTTGTGTGAATGAAGTCATTTATGGGGTGTTTCTAATGTTTCAGCAGCATTAGGCCCCCCAGAAAACAGTATACGGCTATAAAATCAAATGCAAAATTCCTGGACCGAAAAGGCCAAAAAGCCTCCTTTTATGCCAAGCCCTGGCACATGCCCGCACAGCGAATAAGGCACACATATTTGGTATCCCCATGCACGGGAGAAGTGGAAGAACGTGAAAGGAGATGAATTTTGGGCGTGGTCCATACCGTGTGTGAAAAATGCTAGCATAAACCGACGCAATTGTTAAATTCTTGCATTTTTTTCCAATTTTGCCCACTTTAGAGAAAAAAAAAAAAATGATATATACTGACAAATGCCACTAAAACAAAGCCCTATCTGTCCTTTAAAAAGAGTGTAAAATTCAAAGATGAACTTTATTCACCTGCAGAGTTATAGTCATCTAAAGAAGCGCATAGCAAAATTGTGACATTTGCTCTGGTCATTTAGCTGTAAAACAGCCTAGTCCTTAACCGGTTAAATGGAGAGAGACACATGCATGGCTTCTTGGCTGGATAGTATTACTGAATGGCCATCAGGGGACCCCCACTTTTAGCAGAGGTGGGTGTCAAAGGGATGAGCAGTGCATACACTACCTATGTAAATAGTGAAAATGACTGGTAGACTGCAAGAAAGAATTGAACAAGTATTGGCTACTCCTAATGGCATGTGCTTTTAAGAACAAGATTGGAAGAACTAGCCTGGGCAGGAAAGATGGTTGGTGGAGGGCCCGGGGCATATGCGCAGCGTGCCCTCCCTATAATCTAGCCCTTCTGCCACATTCTAAAAAGGTGCCACAGCGGAACAGGAGAGACCTGTGCTACACCACGGGAGGCCCATAATGACTGGACAGCGGCTTTAAATTGATGTAGGATCACAGTGAAGTCAGTGGGATATGCTGATAAATACCCATGTCTGTGGGCAGCTTTAGCGTATACGAGTTCTTAATTTTCAATTTCTATGAATCTAAAACTTCAAAAGGAGTTAAAGAGGCTCTGTCACCAGATTTTGCAACCCCTACCTGCTATTGCAGCAGATCGGCACTGCAATGTAGATAAGAGTAACGCTTTTTTGTTTTTAAAACGAGCATTTTTGGCCAAGTTATGACTATTTTTATATTTATGCAAATGAGGCTTTCTAAAGTACAACTGGGCGTGTTTAAAGTAAAAGTACAACTGGGCGTGTATTATGTGCGTACATCGGGGCGTTTTTACTTCTTTTACTAGCTGGGCGTTGTGAATGGGAGTGTATGATGCTGACGAATCAGCATCATCCACTTCTCTTCGTTAACACCCAGCTTCTGGCAGTGCACAGACACAGCATGTTCTCGAGAGATCACGCTGTGACGTCACTCACTTCCTGCCCCAGGTCCTGCATCGTGTCGGACGAGCGAGGACACATCGGCACCAGAGGCTACAGTTGATTCTGCAGCAGCATCAGCGTTTGCAGGTAAGTAGCTACATCGACTTACCTGCAAACGCCGATGCTGCTGCAGAATCAAATGTAGCCTCTGGTGCCGATGTCTCCTCGCTCGTCCGACACGATGCAGGATCTGGGGCAGGAAGTGAGTGACGTCACAGCGTGATCTCTCGAGAACACGCTGTGTCTGTGCACTGCCAGAAGCTGGGTGTTAACGAAGAGAAGTGGATGATGCTGATTCGTCAGCATCATACACTCCCATTCACAACGCCCAGCTAGTAAAATAAGTAAAAACGCCCCGATGTACGCACATAATACACACCCAGTTGTACTTTAGAAAGCCTCATTTGCATAAATATAAAAATGGTCATAACTTGGCCAAAAATGCTTGTTTTTTTTAAAAAAAAACGTTACTCTTATCTACATTGCAGCGCCGATCTGCTGCAATACGAGATAGGGGTTGCAAAATCTGGTGACAGAGCCTCTTTAAATTATAGAAAATCACCCGTAATTGGATTCTCTGGGAAATACATGGAACTCTCACTGAAAGCAGGTTACATTTCAGAGGGAGAATACTATCAGAATCACTGGAAAGCAGTACTGTTTTTTAATTTGAAAACAACTGGAGAGTATTAAGACTCCTCTGAACTCCGCTTTCCTAAAGCCATCTCTCCTCACTTTTCCCAGCCTATTGCCCTGCGGTATCAACACAGCCAAATAAAAATAGGTTTTCCGAGGGAAGACCCAGCTCTGGTTGTCTCATCTTATAAAATATGAGTGATGCCTCTAGCGATGTCCTGAATTTATAGCACACAGGAACATTACAGAGAGAGAAATCACACACCAGAAATAACAATGCAGACTCAGAACAGTGAAATCTGCTCACAGATTGGTTTGCTCGATTTAAAAACCCATTTGGATGTTTTATTTGTTTTCCAAGTGCATGCTAATAATATGTTCTGTAATAGAAACACGTTAAAAGAAGGATGTGCTCTGAGATACTGACAAAAATCTCCATGTAAGAGCTTAAAGGGGACCGGTCACCTCTCCCGACATGTCTCATGGCTTAGTAAATACTTGTATTCCCCCCATAAAATAAGAATGATGGAATTTCTTTTCTTAGAACTTTGCATTGTGTCGTTTCTGTTATTTCTCCTAAAAATCTCTAAACATTGAAAACTGGGTATTACCATTCCCCTAGCCAAAGGGGCGTGTCCCTACACATTATGACATTGTCCAATCAGTGCCCATTGACAAGGGGATTGGTAACCCCCAGTAGTCCGTGCATTCAAACATTTCCAGGAGGAATAAAAAGAGAATTTCTAAGAAAAGGTGCTGCAGCATTATTTTTAATAGGGAATGAAAACCGTTACTAAAACAGGAGAGCTGACAGAAACCTAGTTAACCCTTTTAAGACGCATCTATTTTGGGCCTTAAAGGGGTTGTGACACGAACGAAAGTGCACCTAAAAGTACTCCTTATTTGAAGCGTATACTTTTTCCCATTGGAAGTACTTAAAAAATATGTATGCATCCCGAGTTATTAAACTTACAACTCTGAATAGTGCCCCCTGCTGTTTCTTCATGTGGGTCCATGCACATCATTCTAGTGATGATTTCAAGAGGACAGGCAAGCGCAGTAAAAGACACTGTAAATACATTTTTATTTTTTTTTAGATTTCCAATGGGAAAAAGTATGAGCTTTAAATAAGGAGTATTTTTAGGTGCACTTCGTTTGGGGCACAAGCCCTTTAAGGACGCAGGGATTTTTTGACATTTTCTCATCAATGCGTCTTGAGGGCCATAACGTTTTCATTTTTTGTGTCGCCGTAGCTGTATAAGGGCTTGTTTTTTGACAGACAAGTTGTGTTTTTTTTTTAATGGTACCATTGTGGGGTACATAAAATGTATTAAAAACCATTAGCTTTTTTCCAGGGGAATGGGAGAAAAAAAAATTCCCCCATTGTTTTTTTGATCTTGTATTTACGGTATTCACCGTGCGGTAAAAATGACATGCTAACTTTTTTGTGTGGGTTGTTACGATTACTGCGACGCGACGGCAAATTTATTTTTTTATGTTTTGACCGCTTTTGCAAATTAAAAAGCACTTTTTAAGAAATTCATTTGTTTTTGTGTCGCCACATTCCTAGAGCCATAACTTTTTTTTTTTTCTTACTGTTCATGAAGCTGTAGGAGGGATAGTTTTTGCACTACGAGTTGTATTTTTAAATGGCCCTATTTTGGGGCATATATAACTTACTAACTTTTATAAAGTTTTTTCGAGGGAGGGATTAAAAAAAAAAAGTTTTTGCGTTTTAAATTAACGTCGTTCACTATGTGGCACAAATAGCATGTTAACTTTATTCTATGGTTCGCTATGATTACGGCGATATTAACTATGTATAGTTTTTTTTATGTTTTACTACTTTTGAGCTGTGAGGACCTATAGGTCATGCATACCTATGATTTTTTTTTTGCTCAATGCTTGTTGCTTGACTGCTTTTTAGCTCAGCTCCATTAGGACAAAATTGTGATCTGCGACTTCAGCTTAGTTACAATGCCCACACGGAATTTGACGTAGTCTGAAATTCACCTCCTGTGATCACTGGTTCAGGCTGCGTCTCTCCCCTCCCCACTGCAGCTCTTCTTCCTCACAGGCTCAAAAGGACGTCAGTGTATGGAGAGCTATTTTCTACTACAGCAAGAGCAATATGATTATAAAGTACAGATTACTAGACAACCAGTGAGAAAAACATGAACATCAGGTAACTGTCGCACATATACCCAGTAAAATGAGCCCTAGTAGTCTGAAGGGTCGCTTTAAAATAACCAGATGAATATTATAGTTCCAAAGAGATGTATGTGATGAGTAAGACTTTGGTCCCACAATAAAAAAAATAATCTCCATCCAAAAAAGAAAAATAATACAAATAACAAAACACTAATCACCATTATAGATTAAAATTGTGATGAAGTCCCAAAACCACACACAATAAACCAACCATACTAGTATATACCTTTCTTTCTTGCAATGCATTAATTGCCTAGGTATATAGTTTGCACCCTTCATAGTTTATTTAATATTTTGATGGTTAGGTAGTGCCCACCTTTGTGTGTACAATAAAACTGCCGCATTTTCTAAAAACCTATGTTATCTTTCTTTTCATGTAGTAATATAACAGGTTCTATATTGATTCCTACGGAAACCCAGGTAAAAGAAACCAGTTACTTCTTTCTTCAATTATGTCACTACTGAACTACACTTCCCGGCCTTTTATACGGTTTTGTAACTCATTAAAAAGGATGTAGTCTGAGACAGCCAGTAAGCATTTGGTCACTAGTCAGATCAGGAGTCACACTCTTCAGGTATATATTCCATCAATCTACACAGTTATTAGGCCCTGTTCACGCAGAGTTTTTTTGCAGGCAAAAAAATCTGCCTCAGAAATCCTTCAGGAGTTTTGAGGAAGATTTTGAACTGACTGCGCTTTTTTCTGCTGCGTTTTTCATCTGTGGCCATTAGAGCTAATGCAAGGACTGTGGGAAAAAACCGCCGCGAAAAACACTCTGAAACGAGCGTCACAGGTTTCTTTCTGCCTCCTGTTGATTCAATGGGAGGTCAGAGGCGGAAACCGCTTTTATTTCCCGCGAGCAGTCAAAAAGCGGCCCGTGGAAAAAAAAACGCCTCTGCCTCCCATTGAAATCAAAGGGCAGCGATTTAGGCCGTTTTGAGGTGCTGATTCTGACTACGCTATTGATTCCGGCAAAAAAAAACAAACGAAAACCTTACGGAACAGAGACAAACGAAACCATTAGCAACGGAAGCATTACCATTGAAATCAATGGTTAATGCAAACGGAAATCTATGGTTTCCGTTAATGCGTTCCCCTGACGGAAAGGTCTGATGGAACCCATGAATGGAACCCCGATTTTCTGCCGGTTTTTTTATGCACCAAGCGTTTTTTTACAGCCATTTTTGGAACTGTTTTTCTATTTAGACAATGAAAAACGGCTCTAAAAACGGCTCACGAAGTGACATGCACTTCTTTTTTACGGTGCGTTTTTTTACGTTCCGTTTTTACAAACGGTCATGTAAAACAGCGCCCCGTGGGAATGAAACGCCGTTTTAGCCATTGAAATCAACGGGCAGATGTTTGGAGGCGTTAAGCCCCCGTATTTACAGCCTTTTATTGGGGTGTTTACAGCCAGAAAAACGGCTGAAAATAGGCCATGTGAACATACCCTTAGAAAACCCAGGGATTTCTTGGCTTTCATTCCTCCTCATCCAATTGTCATAGCTATATTTTTATGTTGATGTATGAGGCCTAGTTTATTTATACAAAATCTGATAAATCCAGCATAAGTAAAATCAAATTACAAATCACACTAATACAATACAATATATATATATATATATATATATATATATATATATATACATCAGTAGAAAAAACGGCAGCACTCTATTTCAACGTACAAATTCCAATAATGAAGGGTGCCAGCTGATAGTCCCGATCCAAAGACCATACGCATATCCAAGAAGAAAATTCAGCAGCACTCCAATGATCAAGGTGAAAAAAAAAGTGAAATTTATTGTGCCAACATGGCAATGCAACGTTTCCGTCCCACCTTGGCACCTTGGGATGCTTGAGAAAGGTCCCAAGGTGGGACGGAAACGTTGCATTGCCATGTTGGCACAATAAATTTCACTTTTTTTTCACCTTGATCATTGGAGTGCTGCTGAATTTTCTTCTTGGAGATATATATATATATATATATATATATATATATTATATAAACATTACATCTATACTCCTGAAAGGCTTCTTCTGCCAAAAATGGGGATAGAAAGGCACAAGAAAAAAAATTCAAAGGGCCTACACATGAACCGACTGATTTTACCACAAAGTCGCAACCAACTGAGGAAGAGCTGAAGAGTCTCCAAACAACACCCGCAGAGACCATAGAACAAGAAGGAAAGTGAGAAAACTCCTGACCATCTCCAATGTCTCAGGCAAAGGTCTCATTTTTTAAACGCCATTATTGGGAACATATGCGTTAGTGTCTTTATAAGTACTGCCAGTTGGAGTCACATTGTATAACCCATTGAAAGCCTATAAGGAAGAATTTTGTATGATCTAGGAGCCAGATTTTTAAATATGATTTTTTTCAGAGAACAACTGAAAATAAAAGAAATTATCTAAATTAGTTGCGTTGGGCAACACTGAAAAAAAAAAAAGTTGCCATAAAGTACTCTCCGTTGACTGAAGTTGGCCATTAATGCCCTATACTTCAGATTTCAGTTAACAAAACTGTGCCGAGTGTCAGCAGATACCGAAAAAGTTGCGTATTCCAGCTAATAATTATTTGATATCAATTGTCGGCTTTACGCAAAACACATTAAAGAGGCTCTGTCACCAGATTTTGCAACCCCTATCTGCTATTGCAGCAGATAGGCGCTGCAATGTAGATTACAGTAACGTTTTTATTTTTAAAAAACGAGCATTTTTGGCCAAGTTATGGCCATTTTTGTATTTATGCAAATGAGGCTTGCAAAAGTACAACTGGGCGTGTTGAAAAGTAAAAGTACAACTGGGCGTGTATTATGTGCGTACATCGGGCGTGTTTACTACTTTTACTAGCTGGGCGTTCTGATGAGAAGTATCATCCACTTCTCTTCAGAACGCCCAGCTTCTGGCAGTGCAGATCTGTGACGTCACTCACAGGTCCTGCATCGTGTCGGCCACATCGGCACCAGAGGCTACAGTTGATTCTGCAGCAGCATCAGCGTTTTCAGGTAAGTAGCTACATCGATTTACCTGCAAACGCCGATGCTGCTGCAGAATCATCTGTAGCCTCTGGTGCCGATCGGTCCTCGCTCGTCTGACACGATGCAGGACCTGGGGAAGTGACGTCACAGCGTGATCTCTCGAGAACACGGCTGTGTCTGCACTGCCAGAAGCTGGGCGTTCTGAAGAGAAGTGGATGATACTTCTATACACAACGCCCAGCTAGTAAAAGTATTAAAAACGCCCCGATGTACGCACATAATACAAGCCCAGTTGTACTTTTACTTTTCAACACGCCCAGTTGTACTTTTGCAAGCCTCATTTGCATAAATACAAAAATGGTCATAACTTGGCCAAAAATGCTCGTTTTTTAAAAAATAAAAACGTTACTGTAATCTACATTGCAGCGCCTATCTGCTGCAATAGCAGATAGGGGTTGCAAAATCTGGTGACAGAGCCTCTTTAAAATAAAAATATAGATATAGTTGGTGTTGCTGAAACATGGCTGGACTCTTCACATGACTGGGCTGTAAATCTACAGGGTTTTACACTGTTTCGGACAGACAGGACAAATAGGAAAGGCGGTGGTGTATGTCTGTATGTGAGAAATGATATGAAGGCGAGTGTGAAAGAGACAATAGTGGGTGAAGATTGTGAGGAGGTTGAAACCTTGTGGGTGGAACTAGAAAGGGAGGTAAACACTGAAAAAATTACTTTTGGTGTAATCTATAGACCCCCCAATATAACTGAGGAGATGGAAGGTCAGCTATATAAACAGATGGAGCGGGCTGCACAGGCGGGTACTGTAGTGATAATGGGAGATTTTAATTTCCGGGATATTAATTGGTGTCATGGTTCGGCTTCAACTACAAAGGGGAGACATTTCCTCAACCTGTTGCAGGAAAATTTTATGGGCCAGTTTGTGGAAGACCCGACTAGAGGTGAAGCTCTGTTGGATCTGGTCATTTCTAATAATGCAGAGCTTGTTGGGAATGTCAATGTTCGTGAAAACCTTGGTAACAGTGATCACAATATAGTTACATTTTACCTATACTGTAAAAAACAAACGCAGGCTGGGAGGGCAAAAACATTTAATTTTAAGAAAGCCAATTTCCCCAGGATGAGGGCTGCAATTCAGGACATAGACTGGGAAGAACTAATGTCAAATAATGGGACAAATGATAAATGGGAGATTTTCAAATCTACTTTGAGTTATTATAGTGCAAAATTTATTCCTATAGGTAACAAGTATAAACGACTCAAATTAAACCCCACATGGCTTACACCTTCTGTGAAAGGGGCAATACATGACAAAAAAAGGGCATTTAAAAAATACAAATCTGAGGGTACAGCTGTAGCCTTTGTAAAATATAAAGAGCTTAATAAAATCTGTAAAAATGTAATAAAATTAGCAAAAATACAAAATGAAAGGCAGGTGGTCAAGGATAGTAAAACAAATCCCCAAAAATTCTTCAAGTATATAAATGCTAAAAAGCCAAGGTCTGAACATGTAGGACCCCTAGATAATGGTAATGGGGAGTTGGTCACAGGGGATCAAGAGAAGGCAGAGTTACTAAATGGGTTCTTTAGCTCTGTATATACAACTGAAGAAAGAGCAGCTGATGTAGCCGGTGCCAGTGCTGTTAATATATCAGTTGATATACTGAATTGGATGAATGTAGATATGGTCCAAGCTAAATTAAATAAAATAAATGTGCACAAGGCCCCGGGACCAGATGGGTTACACCCTAGAATTCTTAAAGAGCTTAGTTCAGTTATTTCTGTCCACCTTTTCATAATATTCAGAGAATCTCTAGTGACTGGTAGAGTGCCAAGGGACTGGCGAAGGGCAAATGTGGTGCCTATTTTCAAAAAGGGCTCTAGGTCTTCCCCGGGTAATTATAGACCAGTAAGCTTAACATCCATCGTGGGGAAAATGTTTGAGGGGCTATTGAGGGACTATATACAGGATTATGTGACAAAAAATAGTATTATAAGTGACAACCAGCACGGTTTTACTAAGGACAGAAGTTGTCAAACTAACCTAATCTGTTTTTATGAAGAGGTAAGCAGAAGCCTAGACAGAGGGGCCGCTGTGGATTTAGTGTTTTTGGACTTTGCAAAGGTATTTGACACTGTCCCCCATAGACGCCTAATGGGTAAATTAAGGACTATAGGTTTAGAAAATATAGTTTGCAATTGGATTGAGAATTGGCTCAAGGACCGTATCCAGAGAGTTGTGGTCAATGATTCCTACTCTGAATGGTCCCCGGTAATAAGTGGTGTACCCCAGGGTTCAGTGCTGGGACCACTATTATTCAACTTATTTATTAATGATATAGAGGATGGGATTAATAGCACTATTTCTATTTTTGCAGATGACACCAAGCTATGTAATATAGTTCAGTCTATGGAAGATGTTCATGAATTGCAAGCGGATTTAAACAAACTAAGTGTTTGGGCATCCACTTGGCAGATGAAGTTTAATGTAGATAAATGTAAAGTTATGCATCTGGGTACCAACAACCTGCATGCATCATATGTCCTAGGGGGAGCTACACTGGCGGATTCACTTGTTGAGAAGGATCTGGGTGTACTTGTAAATCATAAACTAAATAACAGCATGCAGTGTCAATCAGCTGCTTCAAAGGCCAGCAGGATATTGTCGTGTATTAAAAGAGGCATGGACTCATGGGACAGGGATGTAATATTGCCACTTTACAAAGCATTAGTGAGGCCTCATCTAGAATATGCAGTTCAGTTCTGGGCTCCAGTTCATAGAAAGGATGCCCTGGAGTTGGAAAAAATACAAAGAAGAGCAACGAAGCTAATTAGGGGCATGGAGAATTTAAGTTATGAGGAAAGATTAAACCTATTTAGTCTTGAAAAAAGACGACTAAGGGGGACATGATTAACTTATATAAATATATTAATGGCACATACAAAAAATATGGTGAAATCCTGTTCCATGTAAAACCCCCTCAAAAAACAAGGGGGCACTCCCTCCGTCTGGAGAAAAAAAGGTTCAACCTGCAGAGGCGACAAGCCTTCTTTACTGTGAAAACTGTGAATCTATGGAATAGCCTACCGCAGGAGCTGGTCACAGCAGGGACAGTAGATGGCTTTAAAAAAGGGTTAGATAATTTCCTAGAACAAAAAAGTATTAGCTCCTATGTATAGAAATTTTTCCTTCCCTTTTCCCGTCCCTTGGTTGTACTTGATGGACATGTGTCTTTTTTCAGCCGTACTAACTATGTAACTATGTACTATGTAACTATGTAACATTCTAAGCTCCGGTGGATATTTCAGAGGCTTTATTCACAGGGCCGTATAACTGGAGATGTTCCATTTAATGCCTTTGGATGGATTTCCCATTTAGTAGTAAAATTCATCAATCCAAATAAATAACTTATGTTGCACCTGTAGAAATATATAAAAAAAAATTGCCCCAGTTCTTACATAAAAAGAGATCACATACAACCCACCTACAAATAAAATCTCACATTACAATATATCTTTTAGAAGGTTACATCAGCATCAACATATAGGCTTTTTCCACAAACGAAACCCAATATTAAAAAAGACAAAAAAAAAGCCCACCAAATTATATATTCTTTTTTTTGAAGGAGAAGAAGAAAACGCTGAACAATTCTACTACCAGAAGTCCTAGAAGTTTCTTTATCTGACTCACAGCTGGTCATTCTTTTCAATTTTAAAAGCCACAGGACGTGAATCTGTTTTACCAAAAACAATTGCAGGCCTGATTAAACACAAGTATATTTACCTATACCTTTTGCAAACAATTTCTCAGCATGGTTCCAACAGTTTGACCAGTACTTTGAACGTTTAGTCTATAAAGTAAACCCACGAGCCAAAATTGTCACTGATGTCTACAGGCTGGTAAGGACTTCATTCGCATGGCTACACGTCCAACTAGACTGATTGACCAAAAAAAGGTATTATCCACCTCAGACACTTAATTCCTCACTAGCCCAAAAACAAAGTTGTATTAAGGTTTTTTCATATGTGGTATAATTGTGCTTTACACAGTTCACACCTTCATGTGCATAAAATCAAGCCCGCAGCCATGGAATCTCCATAGACAAACATTGGCAGCAGTATGGGTCGTACTAAAGAGCTCCGTGACTTTGAACGTGGCACTAAACACAAAAACAATAAAGTTGGTCATCACATCCTAGCAAAATTAAAAATGTGCAAAAAAACATTGCAACAGCCCTCTGCAAACGCTAAGACTACCTAATGCTCTGTATCTAGATACATTTCCATTACTCCTGCGTTTACTTAGGCCTCATGCACACCGCCGTAGCCCGCACTTTGATACAAAGTATGGGAGCACGGCCCGTAAACGCAAAAGATAGGACATGTTGTATCTTTTACAGTACAGTTCTACGGCACGGACACCTATCCATAGCGATCCGGAGAGGTGTCCATGGCTAATAGAATATTCAGTGGACCGTATTAAAGTTCCGCAATTACGGAGAATTTTTACGGTCGTGTGCATGGGGCCTTATACATGTGAGGTTCTTAGCACACATTTTTATCAAATTGTGTGAGCCCACCTGCTACGACAAGGCAACCTCTTTTAAGTAGGTCCTGAACCTAAATAGTCACACCTCTCTCCTGGGCCTAAGTCTGCAGAACATACTCGAGGTACGTAGTAACCAACTTTACTCCAATTCATTTTGCTAGGATGTGCTGATAAACCTTTTTGTGTTGTATATTTGGGGTGGTGACTGCCTCAATTTTTGGTCATGCGCTCCTCCCACTTTGCCGAAGGGTGTTTTTAATTAAAGTCCTCACATCGCAGGCTATGTCCCCCCTAGCACTGTCGTCTCTGCCTTGGTTGTCTGCTCTTCAGCGACCTTCATCTTCTCTGCCTTCCCTCACACGTCAGTTTCTTGTAGTCTGGGAGCGGATCATTGCTACGGTGGACCTTGTTCACCGTCCAGGTTTTCTAACTCCTCTTTTTGATGATCCTTCCTTCCCTCCGGCGGTGGGTGTGGACACATTCCTCTGTTGGGAGAGACAGGACGGTGGTTTCTTGGCTAAGACTCTTACACCTGAGGGTACAATCTTGTCACAGACTGTTGTTTCTTAGGCCTGCCCGGGGGGACGTCCGGTTTGGTGGTCCTATTTTCAGTTGCGCTCCTATCTTTCTTCCATGGTCGACCGTCTTGTATTGCTACAGGATAAGACTCCTCTGGAGCACTATTTGTTGTTGACTACTGCCCCCTCTCATGTGTTGTCCTATTTACACTGGATCCTTCTACCTAAATACGATTACTCTCAGCTGACATTCACTACCGCATGGGATGAGGAATTGGAGACTCGACACTCTGCTGAGGAGTGGGGCACATCTTTCTTCCTGGCGCATAAGCTACCGTCCTCGTGCTTCGCCCAGGAAAAAAATTATAAGATTCTCACCAGATGGTACCGCTGTCCTTCTTTGCTGCATAGGATATTCCCTAATGTATCTGATGAGTGCTGGAGGTGTGGGGAGGCTCCTGGAACCATGCTGCCCATTTGGTGGGATTGTCCCAAGCTTCGTCCCTTTTGGGGAAAAATTTTTGATCTTGGTAACAAACTTTTTCATACTGAGGTTCAGACTTCGGCCTCCATTGGCTTACTTTCCATGGTTCCTGGATCACTCCCACACCTCAAAAAGAGTGTCTTTCGGCATTTTTTGACCGCAGCAAGAATAGTGATTCCTCGTCATTGGAAGTCCAGCACTGTACCTTCCTTGAAGGAATGGGTAACGGAGGTGAACGGAATTATGAGGATGGAGGAGTTGATGTCTGCTGATCAGGGTAAATCTGAGCTCTTTGTCCACACTTGGGCAGTGTGGTCTGGATTCCGGGGTGGTAATGATCTACCTCTCTGGCTGGATGGCCTCTTTTGAACACCTATATAAGCCTACCTTTTGCGTGCTAGGTCTGTATGTGTTTCCCCTTGTTGTCTTGTGTCTGTGTTAGTCTAAAGTATAATGTGCACTTATATGCGATAATTCTTATCCAACTGTGGGGACTGGCTTCCCTAAATAATGCACTATCTTTGCTGCACTTATGGTATTGTTATTCTCATTGCATTCTTATTTAGTTTTTGCTTACTGATTGGGAGGCTACCTCCTACTGCTGTTTCTATGTCTTTGTATATTTTATGCGATATTGAAGTAGTTATATTGCACTGCGTGTGAATTTTGCAAATTTATGAAACCATGTGTATGCTGTTATGTTTTGTATATTTTCAAAATAAAAATCTTTGATAAAGAAAAAAAAAAAAGTCCTCACATCGCTGCATCGATGGAAAAATTCAAAACTAATGCTATGCAAAATATGGCGACACAAAACAAATTTTCTTTTTAACCCCTTAGTGACCAACAATACGCCTTTTCACGTTCGTCACTAAGGGGCCGTAGGCTAGGCTGACGCCTTTTCACGTGAGCCTAGTCTAAGTCCTGCACGGGTCTCCCGTGCAGGCTGGAGCCGGGGCTCGGCTGTCTGATGACAGCTGGGCTCCTGCTCCAACACCCGCGATCGAAGTTTACTTCGATCGCGGCCGTTTAACCCGTTAAATGCCGCCGTCAATAGCGACCGCGGCATTTAACTTGTTTACAGAGGGAGTGAGCTCCCTCTGTCACCCATCGGCGGCCCGAAAATGCAATCGCGGGTCTCCGATGGGTTATCATGGCAGCCGGGGGCTTGATAAAAGCCCCCTGGTCTGCCCTGGACATATTCCTGTTAGGACGCGCCGGAGGCACGTCCTAACAGATTGCCTGTCAGATTTACACTGACAGGCAATAATGCTCTGGTATACGAAGTATACTAAAGCATTATAGCAGCGATCTGAAGATCGCACAGTAAAGTCCCCTAGTGGGATTAATGAAATAAATAATAAATGTGAAATAAAGATTATTAATAAAAATGACAGTAAAAAAATAAATAAAACCATTTTTTTCCATAAAAAGTGGTTTTATTTAGTAAAAGTGTAAAAAATAAACAAAAGTACACATATGTGGTATCGCCGCGACCGTAATGACTCCATTAATAAAGTTAATATGTAATTTAAACCGCAAGGTGAACACCATAAAAAAAAAAATGCAAAAAAAAAATGGCGAAATTGAATTTTTTTTCCATTGCCCCCTAAAAAAGTCATAATAAAAATGAATCAATAAGTCCCATGCACCCCAAACCAGTACCAATCAAAACTACGTCTCGTTCCGCAGAAAACAAGGCCAAAAAATCACTACATTGATGGAAAAATAAAAAAGTTACGGCTCTTGGAAAGCGATGATGCAAAAACAAATAATTTTAGTTCAAAAGGGTTTTTATTGTGCAAAAGTCGTAAAACATAAAAAACCTCTACATATGTGGTATCCCCGTAATCGTACCGACCCATAGAATAAAGGTAACATGTTATTTACGCCGCACAGTGAACGGCATCAATTTAAAAACGCATAGAACAATGGTGGAATTTCAGGTTTTTTTTATAATCCCCCAAAAAAAGTTAATAAAAGTTAATAAATTATATGTACCCAAAAATGGTGCTATTAAAAAGCACAACTAATCCCGCAAAAAACAAGTCCTCATACAGCTATGTAGACGAAAAAATAAAAAAGTTATAGCTCTTTGAATGAGACTATAGAAAAACAAATAAAATAGCTTTGTTCATTAGGGCCTAAAATGGGCTGGTCACTAAGGGGTTAAACAAATGTTATTTTTTTTTTATATACTACTTTTATTTTAAAAAAGCAAAACACTATATAAATTTGGTATTCACCGTAATCGTATTGTCCCGCAGAAAAAAGTGAACGTCTTTTTTTTCCGCACAGTAAAACCAAAACCCAAAAACAATGGAGGAATTGCATTTATTTTTCAATTCTTTGCCACAACGTTTTTGTTTTTTTACAGCTTACCAGTTTATTACATGGTACATTAAATTGTGCCAATAAAAACTAGCCCTGCATAAAACAAGCCCTCATACAACTTTGTCGACTGGAAAATAAAAAAAAGTTAATGCTTTTGGAAGGCGGGGAGGAAAAAACTAAAATAAAAAACAGAAAAATGACTAGCGTGACAAGGGGTTAATATGATTAAAAAGTGTACCTATAGCTTAAAAAAAAAAACTTTTGCGATGTCATAGTGACATCTCAGAAGTTTTGATAGGTGGGTCTCCGAGTACTGAGACCCCCACTAATCGCTAAAACGAAGCGACAGAAGTGCTCAGGTGATCGCTGTGCTGCTTAGTATCTGCTCGGCTTTCCTCAGAAAGCCGAACGAGTAGTGTACGGGCTCAATAATAAGCCTATGAGTCCGTACACGGCTCGCTCGCTTTCCGAGGAATGCCGAGCAGAACCGAAGCGGCACAGAACTCACATGAGCAC
The DNA here is from genome assembly GCF_050947455.1 of Rhinoderma darwinii. NCBI lineage: Eukaryota > Metazoa > Chordata > Amphibia > Anura > Rhinodermatidae > Rhinoderma > Rhinoderma darwinii. The sequence goes on from NC_134690.1 coordinate 330,195,475, forward strand.
TACTACCGCTTAGTTTTAGCGATTGGTGGGGGTCTCAGTGCTTGGACCCCCACCAATCAAGTCATCGTGACATCTCAAAAGTTTTTTGAAAGTATAGGTACATTTTAAGTGAAATCTGCCAACATCTGAAAGTGAGGCAGGAAATAAAAAAAAAAAAAAAAAAGCAACTAAAATCATGAAATGCTGTATTTTCCATTATTTATTTGTTGTATTTGGTTTGAAAATGTTGCTGTGAACCTGCAGAATACTGAAAGAAAAGCCAGACATTTTTTGTAATCTCTATTTATAGGACAATAAATATACACAAAATGATTTATTGAACAACTGCTCCTAGTAATCACAACAAATGGCTGACATTTAACATAAATTCCATTTACAACAAATTTCATTATATAGAAGAATTGCTTGTTTTAGTTATGAATCAATTAAATTCAACATAGTTGTTCATTCTAAAGTACCAGCAGGTTGAAAGGGGTTATCCAGGCTGGACTCGTTTTTTATACTGATGACCTATCCACAGGATAGGTCATCAGTATATGATCGGTGGGTGCCCAACACTTGGACACCGCAGCGATCAGCTGTTCATGGTTCAGTGCCGGAAGCTCCAACCACTATATATCAACTGTGCTGGGTTACTGAAGCTCTGCTCCTATTTACTTGAATTGTTGCTATACAGCGGTCGGAGCCTTCTGCTTCCGGCACCGACTCCTGCTACGCTGGACAGCTGGTCGCTGCGGTGTCCAAGTGTCGGACCGCCACCGATCATATACTGTGGATAGGTCATCAGTATAAAAACAGCACTCAAGCTGGACAACCCTTTTAACATATGTAGTAACAAAGCATAAATGTAATACTTCAAATAGCAACACATTTTAGGCTCTGTTCACATTGGTACTGGGTTCTGTTGGGCTTCCTGTTGCGTTTTGACTGCAAGAATAGAGTAGTTTGCAGCGATGAGAGATTTAATAACCAATTTTGTCCTAAGCCTGCTCACACAGCTGCAATAATGTTTCTATTCATTGACTGCAAGCAGAGATCAAGAGACAAAACATGGTCACTTGACAGTTTTTACAGTTAACCTATAGACTCTGCAGAACATAATGCATCTATGGGCCACTTAGCTCAGAGATGGGAGTGTAGTGCGAACGTAATGTAACTACTAAATACAAGTATATTGTGTTATATATATTTAAATTGTATAACTAAAGAAAAAAAAACGACAATAATTTTTTCTCGGATTGTCTAGTTTAAGAATATAATCTGCTATAACAATAGAGGGAAAAAAAGGTAACAATTCAGACCATGTTTCTGATCCATCTTTTATTGGCCTATGTAAATTTTCACTACAAGGCTAAAGAAATCTAAAATAACATACATTTGTATAAAGCTCTGTTGCGTCAGGTTTCTGGAGTTTTTGCGGGGTTCGGCTGGAACATTGAAACAGTCCAATTATACGTGTAAAAAGACATGCAATTGTTCGGCTATGCAGTTGCATACGTCTGCCATTAATGTAAAAACCATATACCGAGCGTTGTTTTTGTTTTTTGTATATACAGTAGTATTGAATAGCGCATACCGTATTATGCATGCCGTATACTGTCCATTGATTTTGTACTACGCCTGTTTACGTTGGCTGTCACCAAGGGAGACTACTCTGGGGGTAGTGAGCTAAGGTTACCCTGCATCGAAGACCAGATCCCTGTAATCGGGTTAAAGGGTTCGGACAAGGGTTCCCTTATACTCCGCTCCCTGTAAAAGATGATTATATTGTTACACTATCCGGCATTGCTATTGCAAAATTAAATTGGATTAAAAATTACTTAATAACATTGTGACTAGCAATGGCAGAAATTATTACCTAAAACCTTCTGCCTATGTAAGAAAAAACACACACCTGCTCTACTTCTACCAACTGAAAAAAAAAAAAAGTCATATTTTCTTTTTTAGTGAAGAAATCAAATGTGTTTTTGCAGCTAGTTCAACCCTTTATCTGCCATAAGGGACTCGCAATGCATTGCAGCGAATAAAAGCAGTTAATGGGTTTTGCATTAGACAGGCTGAGCGCCAGTGAAAAGGATAAAATATTAACAAGCGTTCAACCCCGGGGTTTCCTGACTTATTTTTATTTTTAATAAGGCAGGATTGAGTTGACCTGATGTTACGCAGTCTATATAGTGATCCAAGATAAAACAAGGTTATGTGGTTAACATTTTAAATGCATAAAAACCAGATATAAAATGGCAAATAAGAAATGTCCACTGAAGACCGGCAATAAAACATATGCAGTAAAAGGTTGTTGTAGAGGAGACTTCATTATGGGGAATAGTGAGGATTTTTCTTTTGCGACAATGGAAATGATTTTCGAAATCTAAAAAAAAAAAACAACCCCTGCATTTAGATGTCCATAATAGTAATATTCGGAGGGAAAACAGGACTGGATCATATTTTGTGTAATCAGAAAAGCCATTCCCAAAGTTTTTGCTGAAAAATTCATTTGTTCCTTCCTTATATATATACGGTTACCATAGTGGTAGACGGCAGGGTCCTCTCTCAGGTCCTTTGTATACCGCTGGGCCTGGTGGACTTTTGCGTTATACAAAATCATGAATTATAGTAGCTATATCCATCTCTACATTACTTCTATTAGCCTCGGAGGTCTCTAGCATTGGGCATTCAGTATATATCGTCTGTAATACATGACTTTGCATAATATAATAGCACCACAGCCCTGAGGCCCACACCAAACAATTACGTCTGACTCGTCCCAATGCCAGACCACCAGGTAATTTCTTTAAGGTACTGTGTCATGTAATTATTTTTGTCATTAATGGGTGCTGAAAAACAGACTTTTACTGTATATACGATAGAAATTATAGTTGTTAGATCAATGTTCACATGCTGAAAGTCATCATGGCAACCCCTCGCAAAATTCAATCCAGTATGTCGACGTACAGTGAGAGGGATGGGAAGATTCTCTGACAAACCGGCCACACAAATCCTCTCTCCCTATTGAAATAAACCTGCATGCTCGGCTGATCCAAGTTTTAATTTGGGAGTCAGGAGGGATGGCTGTCGGAAGGGTTTACTGGACAGATTCTCTCGTTTGTATGACAAACTTTACGGACTGCCCGGAGGAGCTGAGAGAGGAAGGGACGAGGACCTCCTGGGTGACAATGAAACAGACATATTAGCCCCGCGGCCACAGCCTTATACCCATTGAAATAAACGCGCACATTTGACCAGTCGACAACTGCGCACCGTGTCCATAAGGATTCAGGGGCACAGTCAAGTCTTTATTTTTGGCTGGAGGTATGCCACATTCACATTAAGCAGTTAATGATATAGTACTCTGTATTATTATAATGACCCATCACACAAGACTCTTATAAACAGGGAGTAATTGGGGTACATACTATATATTTAATAATTGGGATCTGTTCATTTTGCAGATTGTAGGCTATTTTGTGAAAAAAATAAGAAGCTGGATGAAAATGATAAGGACTGACAAGCTGCCACAGAGCATAATACAATAGCGCACACTTGCATTATGCGGAATACGTGTGTGCAGTCTCGGTGCCTTCAGCCTTCATAAAATCAGCACTGGCACTTGAGCAAAGAATAAATCAAGTTACTAAATCTTTACTTATATTACCTACAAATACATCCGAATAATTGCTAGAGTGCTTTCCGTATAGCTTAAGATCTTCATTTCTACAAAGTCTTTCCAAATGTCCTACTGTACGTCACGTGTCCTCTACTGGCACTATTGTTCCCCAGTCATACGGTTATACCGATACTTAGATTCCACAGTTTATGGGGATGAAGAATAAGTAGCTGCTGACCAGAAGCCATTTAATATGAATCATATCCGTCCCATCCGAAAAACTACAACAAGCTATGGCTTGTCATTTTCTACAGATAATCAGACGGTTATAATTAGGAAACCTGGCAGGATTTATTTTGTAAACATATTAGATCATAGGCGAAGTTCATATCTTTTTTGACTATAAGAATCCATGCACGTGCATGGACCCCTATAAAACCTGTGTGTGAATCCATGAAAAATACCTGTGTGCCCCCACATAAAATAGATGTCTGGGCACAATATTATGGATCTGTAATATAGATGTCTGCATGTTAGTTTACAGAGAAAAAAGCGCTAAAATGTTTGTAAAACTCTTCCAGTTTAATGTTTTAATATTACTTTACGTCCTGATCCACCCATTTGTGCCACCCTAGCTGACTCTACTCCATTTCCATTATTGTACAGATGGTATAAGTTTTTACGGCATGAAAATAGCGTCAATGGAATTGGTTCTAAGAAACTTTCCTAAAGCTTTTCTATGGGAAATCTGGATCACAGTATCATAAAAATTAAAATGACGTCATAGATTGTACATGCGGTTTTATCTACTACATTATTTTTTTTACCTACTTGAATTCAATGACACACAAATGCTTCGGATGGAGTATGCTACACGTTGTAAAAAGAAAAAATACAGAACGTCCCAGAAAACACACAACACTGTGACATCTGTCATTATTGTGCACTGATATGTTCTGAACAAAAATATTTAGAAAAAAATCAATACATATAATAACATAAAATACACTAAAAGAAAAGGCAAACCAGTCATGTTACATATATGGGGAAGACCTACAGTCAAGTACATTAATTTCAGTATTGCTTTTAATATAGAACATGACGGGAGTTTTAAAGCGTGTGGAATGAGTCGTTTCAGGGATTTTATGATATGAACAAAAAGTATTTATGCATCTTTACATAGGGAATGTTACGTGCCAAGAAATTATGTTAAACAGAATCCTTACCAGGAAGATCTATTGATTAAATTCATATGTCTGTATTTACACATTGAAGCTCTGAATTCAGAATATACTGGACATACAGTACTGCATTAACCCCTTCCCGCCGCAGCCATTTTTCAGATTTTCATTTTAGTTTTTTCCTCCCCACCTTCCAAAAGCCATAACTTTTTCATTTTTCCGTCAATATAGTCCTATGAGGGCTTGATTTTTGCGGGACGAGTTGTGGTTTTTCGTAGCACCATTTATTGTGCCATATAATGTACTAGGAAATGGTAAAAAAATTATTTGTGGGGTAGAAAATGAAAAAAACAGCGATTCCTCCATGGTTTTTTGCGCTTCGTTTTTACGGAATTCACTGTGCAATTAAAACAACATGTTAACTTTATTCTGCGGGTCAATACGATTACGGCGATACCATATATATAGTTTTTCTATATTTTACAAGTAAAAACCTGAGTGTAAAAAATAAAATTTATTTTGCGTCGCCAAATTCTGAGAGCCATAACTTTTTTATTTTTCCATCGATTAAGTGGTATCATTAAAAACTACAGCTTATCCCACAAAAAATAAGCCAAAATGAAGTTTGTGGAGTGACCAAAGTCCTGGTTTGAATCGTGATGCTGTGTCAAGATCTTAAAACGGGCTGGAAAAAATTCCATTGTTGCCAAATTAAAACAATTCTGCAAGGAAAAGTGGGTCAAAATTCCCAAAAGACTCATCAAGTTAGATTGCAGTTGTTACTGCCAAGGGTGGCACAACCAGTCATTAAGGGGAAATTACTTTTCAATATGGCTGATATAGGTTTGAATAAATCTTTATCCTCAATAAATAAGATTATTATTTAACCCCTTAATGACCAGCCTATTTTAAACCTTACTGACCTAGGTATTTTTTCGTTTTTTTCCATCGTCGCATTCCAAGAGCTATAACTTTTTTATTTTTACGTCGACATAGCTGTATAAGGTCTTGTTTTTTGTGGGACAAGTTGTATTTTTTAATAGCACCGTTTTGGGGGACATATTTATTGATTAACTTTTATTAACTTTTTTAAGGGGGGAATAGAAAAAGAACAGAAATTTCGCCACTTTTTTTGTGTCTTAAATTTACGCTGTTTATCGTGTAGTGTAGTATAAATAATACAATAACTTTATTCAGCGGGTTGTTACGATTGAAACAATACCAAATTTGTATAGATTTTCTATGTTTTACTACTTTTACACAGTAAAAATATATATTTTTAAAAAAACAAATAATTTGTCTCTCCATATTTGAAGAGCCATAACTTTTTTTATTGTTCCGCCGATGCAGTTGTATGAAGTGTTTTTTTTTTTGCGGGACAACTTGTAGTTTTTATTGGTACCATTTTGAGTAGATGCAACTTTTCGATCACTTTTTATCAAATTTCTTTTAAGGCAGGATTCACAGAAAACAGCAGTTTTTCCATTGTTTTTTATTTTATTTTTTACAGCGTTCAGCGTGCGGGTTAAATAACTGAATAGCTTTATAGTCGGGGGTTGTTACGGACGCGGCGATACCAAATATGTGTAACTTTTTTGCTTTATTTTGGTTTTTTTTCATAGTAAAGCATTTTGTAAGGGGAAAAAGTGGGTTTTTCTAATTTTTCTAATTTACTTTGTTAAACTTTTTTTTTTTTACTAGTCCCACTAGGGGACTTTAATATGCGATGATACGATCGCTTTTATAATACACTGCAATACTTTTGTATTGCAGTGTATTACTGCCTGTCCTTTTAAAACGGATAGGCATCTGCTACGCCATGCCTCTGGCATGGCCTAGCAGGCATTCACTACTTTATTAGGCCCCCGGCTGCCATCGGAGACACAGACACTCGGCGATCATATCGCCGTGTGCCGGTGGGGTGAGAGGGAGCTCCCTGCCTCTCTCCAAAACCACTCAGATGCGGCACCCCCTATTGAGCGCCGCATGTGAGGGGTTAAACGGGTGAGATCGATACTGATATCGATCTCACCCATTCGAGCAGGGATTCCCCCAGCCCTCTCTGGTAGCGGAGTGAAGGGAGATTTAATGGCTCCCTGCTCTGTTTATTTATTCTGATACAGTGGCGTGAAAAGGCGTATGCATCAGAAAAAAGCCCATTATTGGCCGCCGTGAAAAGGCGTATTGGCGGTCACTAACGAGTTAAAAGATGCAGTTTGTGTTTACTCGTGTTGTCTTTATTTTGTATTAAAATTAGTTAGATGATCTGAAACATTTAAATGTGACAAATTAGAAAAAAAATAAATTAGGTGAGGGGAAAATAGTTTTTAACAGCATTGTAGGTCAAATATCAGTTTCAGTTAGACTTTCTTTTTAACCATTAAGTATAATCTAATCCTTTGATTTTAATATATATTATTGGTGAGTAAAAATATATATAAATTGTGTAGCAGAAATACAATATGTACAATTTACTTTATTGTTGATAAAACAAACATTTGCAGCTATGACAATTTATTTCTATACAAATCGCGCATGCAGTCAATAGTTACTAATGTGATTAAAGAACTAGTACAGGCAATGGGAGTCATAAGAATACTGCTTCCCCACATTAGAGACAGAAATAAGGGATAGCCAAAAACCACCTTCATAAACAGTGTCGATAGCTGTTATTAGACGTCAACACCATCTAGTGCACTGGTGTGTTAAATGGTGGTCCAGTGGACATATGCGCCTCACGGGTATTCAAGCTATGGCCCCTGGCTCCCTACTTCCATATGTACATTGTCCAATGTTTGTGAGCCCTCTGCTGCCAGCTGTACGGCTTCTGTATTTCCCATAGACTTTAATAGAGATTTATCCTTCATGTGCAACCGTGAGAATGGATATAATGTGCAGCTCTTGGATGGGCCACATCTGAGGTAACAGTAATGTGACTAATTGAATACAACTGGTCTAAAGAATGAACGGGACAGGCGGAGGAACTGAAGTCTGCCTGGCCACTCCACTATACAACACAGAGAGAGACCCATTGCTTTACGAGAAACGTATACCACTGAAGTCAATGATATAAAACTGTGGCAAATCCAGAACAAAATCTCTATAGTAGGAACAGGCTTTTAAAAAAAAGAATCCTATTTAATACAGAGTGCCACAAACAAAACGGTAGGTGTGAACGTTGCTCTTTAGAACTTTACACAAACGAAGTAGGCAGACACCAACCAGCTCTACGGGCAATGACCCACTCAGGTGCTCGGTAACAACAGGGTGGAATCCCAGGTACAGTATCCTGAACGTGGAAATATGGCAACTCGAAGCACAGATGCAGAAACTGTGGAAATTAATTAATTTATTAATGAACACGTCCCTTCTGAGGTAACTCAGGAGCTACTGTCACACACAATGGCCCTGGTTTGCCTTCCATACAAATGATCAACATTTTATGTCTGCAAAAGAAATCTGTGTGCGGCTCCTCTGAAGCAAATTGCTCACACTGTACGAGACTTCGAAGTATTGGTCATTTTTGTAAGAAGCACCAAAAAGGTTGGAGGTCCAAATCTGCAAAGTCAAACTATCGTTTGCAACAAAAGCCACCAAGTCCCCAGGACCAAAGGGGGAAATATATCAAAACTTTTACGCCAGTTTTCTTAAAGTGGTGCGAAAAGGAGGCAGGGTTTAGGTGATGGAGGAGTGGCCTTCCTCCAGAACGACAGATTTACCATAATTAAAGCCAGAAACTGGCATAAATTACGGCACAATTCTACGCCTGCTCATGGGAGGCGTAGATTTGCATTTTAGTCGCACCCCTTAATAAATTTGGTGCATTTTCCTCTGACGTGAATAAGGCTAAAGGCCCTTTTACACCTGCCGATAGGCGGCCGATGCAGGGAGCGCCGATCAACGAGACATTGTTGATAGGCGCTCGTTTGCTCCTGTCACACGAAGCTACGGATGGGGACGAGCAGTCGTTACTCCGATCGCTCGTCCCCATACATTATTATCATGTCGGCAGCGCGTCTCCCTGTTTACACAGGGAGATGTGCTGCCAACAACGATAACATTTCACTTTTTTAAAACGATACGACTAGCCGATTGAGCGTTTGCTCGTTCATCTGCTGATCGTTCCCCTGTTTACAAAGGGCAATTATCGGCAACGAATATTCTACGAACGCTCGTCTGCCCGATAATCATCCAGTGTAAAACCCCCTTAAGACTGGCGTTTGAAACTCCAGTCTTAATATATTCCCCCCAGTGCTCATTAAAAACTAAACGTCAAAACCTCTTCAAAGGCATAGGAACCCAGAGAGTAGACCGCTTTGCCTAAATTGAATTGTGATTGGGAGACAAGACCGCTTTGCCTAAATTGAATTGTGATAGGGCGACAATGAAGTGACCCCGTCATTTTCCTCACATAATGGCAACATTGGGGTTAACCCTTTAGGGACATTGACAATTTTGGCCTTGAGGACAGAACAAATTGTTTTTTTTCCTCATTGCATCAGGCGCTCATAACTTAATTTTTTTTGCTCAACGTAGCTGTAGGAGACAGTTTTTTGTCACATTTACATTATCGCTTAAATTATAGAAATTTTTATTTTGACAAAAATATAGGGAAAAAAAGCAGTTTTTATAACAGAATACACTGATCATCATAAATAGCGCTATAAATTTTTTGTTCATGTTATTACGGTCACGACGATACCAAATATGTGTCTATTATTTTATGTATTGGGACTTATTTTAATGATGTTTATTGTAAAAAATGTGCACTCGTGTATTTTTACAGATTTTTTTATTTAACATTTTATTAGGTAAACTTTAACGTACTGGCATATATCTATCTATATGCCAGTACATTAGCCTGTGTTCTGACAGTACACAGGCAGTTGTTATGACATACCCAAGTATGCCCTAAGAACAGAAAATCTAAAGACAGCCCTGGGGTCCTTCAATGGACCCTGGGCTATCTGTCCATATAAGGTATGTCCCTCGATCGCGTCAGAGGGATTTCCCGTGATGCGATAAAAAGGGGGGGTCCCCTGCTCATTTTCCATTTGAATGCCATGGTCAGCTTTGATCAGGGCATTCAAAGGGATAACGGAGATTTGTCTAATCTCCGCCACTAGAGCAGGGCTGTGGCTGTATTACAGCCGTTGCCCCCCCCCCCCTCCTGATGGCACGCGCACATTTGTTGTGCCCGCACCATCAGAATAGTATGATGCAGCTGGCGCAGCACTAGTGAGCGGCAGGCGCTTTGCCATGTTCCATGTTTTCAGGGCCTGCACCGCTACTCATTAGCACGGCGCCGGCCGCACCACATCTTGCAAGTGACTAATTTCATGTACTGCAATGTATTGCGGCCGCAACAGCTTCGTATCGAAATACATAAATTCATGGTATTGAACCGTTTGAGGGTGCACAACATCAAAATAGTATTGATATTTCAGTGCATCGTGCAACCCAAAACGGAGCCAAAAACTGCGTGTGTGATCCTGGCCTATGGTGCAAGATGGATTCTTGGACGTTGCGTCCGGATTTGTGCCCTATAGGGGTTATGAAGCTAGTGAGTGTGCTGCAGACGTTGTTCCTTTTTACCCATCACCTTCTCTTTGCACTACTAAGAGATTCTGATGACTACATATCCTCTTCTGATCTATCAGGGGCATTCATAGGGACCTTGTGTAGATTTAAATACCCTCTGCAACAAACTCTATATTAGTCTGCACACTTGGCACCTTTAAAGCCAGTAATTATGTAGATATTTACACGACTGGTGGTCTGAATTTAACACTACACCTGACAAAAATTAGAAGGGGATATGTCATCATGATCTCTCAATAGAGCAGCTAAACCCCATGCATTGGTCTTGTAACGTCAAGTAATCCCCGAAGCACCGCAAGGAAAAGGAGCAAGCAGATCACAGCTCCCTTGTTAATAAAATCTCATCATGGGTCGCTATTAAAGCCAGAAGAAAGGAAGATGATTACAGTGCCGGAGAGAATATTTGATGTAATATGATGGGTGCGAGCCTTTACAGGAACCTGATCCAAGGTTCCACAAATGGAAACAACAATTTTCAAGGAACAAGGCAGCACATCCAAAAATAGGAATTTTATATACCCACAAATGCGATGTCTCCGTCCAGCAGGACCTTTCTCAAGCATGCTTGAGAAAGGTCCTGCTGGAATGAAACGTTGCGTTTGTGGGTAAATAAAATTCCTATTTTTGGATGTGCTGCCTTGTTCCTTGAAAATTGCTATTAAAGCCAGGGCTGTCCAACTTGCCCAACCTCTTTAATAACTGTAACAAGATACAGAGGATATCTACATACACCACATAATGGAATTGACTGCTAAAAAAGAAAATTAATCACTTACTAATTCTCAATAGAGGTTATGACAGATACCATATTAAATGGACGTACAAAATTGATATGGCCATCTGAGCTAGCAAACCTCAGACCTCTGCTGATAGTTGGCAGGTAGAATTAATATGCTACAATACATCGATTTCCAAGTGTTGCATACATGGGAATTTTCTAGACCGATTTTTATTGAAAATGCATGTTTCTATAGTATTGGCTGGAATTAGACTGTGTGGTAATGTGAGCTACATAAATGTATACAAACATTACATGGACAATAAATAATACATTTACTATAGTTACAACATACACGTTCTTACGTGTGCACAGAAATATTCTTAAGAGTTGGAAGAGTCCTTTAAATATTAGTGAAGAAATGAAATAATAATGATCTATCCTCATAAAACATATAGCCCTTTGTACCGCAAGTGTGATGACGTAAATGTTCTATTTCCAGCACAGCTGATTATATCCACCTTGTCTCCCTCCAAAAGCCTAATTTTTAATCCACCAGACATTTTTACAGCTTCTTATCAACAGTTTATTCATGGGGGGACTCGCCACTCTTGGCAAACAAAGTACGGAGATAGAGCTCGCTCAGAATAAATTAGACAAGAGAGACCTTGTGGATATGCACAAGAGCAAAGTGATAAATCATTTTCATTTCACTAATACAAAGTTTCAATTAAGTATAATCAAAAGCACTGAGCGTTCATCAAAAAACCAGATCATTCACTCTCCAGATAAGGTTAATTCAGTTTTATTCCAGCTGGGCTCATATGGAAATCGCACGTCACGGTTCGAGACCCGCTAAGCCTTGCTTGTGTGCTGGGACGTCCTATCTCTCTGAACAAACAAGTCATCAAATATACTTATCGGCCGCCTTTCGGTTCTACATCATTCTTCTACTACCACTCTGCTACGTGGTTACCAGGCTGCGGTGCGTTTAGACTATTAATGACCTACGGCTGCATCTATCCAAGCCAGCAGAGGAGAAAAGCAGCATTTCCTATATATCAGGTCTTCTGACATCTAGAGCTTTTAGGAATGGCATAAAGTATGCATCATTTTAAAACTTTGATCTATGATATGAAGATTTGTGGGTCCTCGATGGTATGTGCTAGTGAACTAGTGAAGTGGCGCTCTTCTATAGAAAAATATGCCGCACTTAAGACAAAATAAAGCCCTAAGGCGGCATATTTATTCTGTGTGTCCATCAACACCAAATTGCACTGGAAACTATAATGTGTATATGGTTATAATATATATTTAAGTTGCCCCCCCCCCCCATTCTTGGCGAAGAAGTGGACGAGTGCCACTCTCCATTGTAGTCTACGAGAGAAACAGCAAAAACTAAGCACACTCATATTTATCACAGGCATTAATGAAGATTGGCCATGCATAGGCAGCCACCTCTCCACCAGGAACGGGGGACCCAGCACTTTTAACATGTTAAAAGGGGGGACATTTATTATTTCAGCAGACACGGGTAGATGCAACATTGATAGTAAATTAAATTAAATAGAAATAAATTTATAGGTAACGTATATTCTAGAAAACAGTTATCATCATACCTCTGTAAAGCGCTCAAACAGCAGTGAGGGCAAAAAATCTTCAGGCTCTGACAGAACAGGGGGTCCAGTCCAATTGTTCTGCACAAAGAGATGAAGGCAGCTGACTCCCAAAAGAAACACCAGTAATTGTCTAAAAAAAAAAAAAAAAAACATAATATTTCAATCAAAATGTTCAGCTATCATTTCAGTCCCAAAATAAGAATCCTAAAATGTAGTTCCAATTGGTCTGTCTGACAAAGAACGTATATGATAGTGGGTCCTTGGCTCTTGACAAATGTATTTGAGCCCTAACAAAACTTTGAACTCACAGTTTCTAGTTTTGATTTGTTAATACGTATTCAGTATAGATTTGTTTCACTGCTCGTCGCAGATTGGGGATTTGATAGGGGGCAGTGCATGATCATGATAGAAACTTAATTATACCCAACGGTACAAAACAATATATTGTGCAGAATGAATACAGAGGACACATCGTGCTAAATCCGCTGTATTCATAAGACCAGAGTTTTCTCCCCCCGCCTCTTCACCAATGATTGACGACATTGTACATTCGGCCTACTGTGATGAGGTATTGTCAGATGTGACCACTGCATCCTGTGATTGGTCAGGGGAACAGCCGGAGGACCAGGGACGGTTGTTACGGGAGCACCAGGGGAGCGAAGTATAGTCTTTTCTTATTTTAAGCTTGGGGTTTTTGTGTTAGGGTTTTTTTTTGGACTTGTGGATTTTTTGGGCAGATCCAAAAAGGTAATCCATAACTAAATCCACATTCGTTGCGAATTTTTATTAGGGGAAAATCAATAACAAATCTGTGACTATTCCACATCAGAAATGAAAATGTCACAAATTTAAAAATTGGCCCAGCATTTTAATTTCTGCGCAGAATTTTTTTCACATCGTGTGGCAGATATTTGTTAAAAACAAACAGTATTTTCAAGAATCTAACAAATTTCCTACTTTCCAGTCACTGCAAATATCTTGCAATTTAGGACCCTTTTACAACCAGCATCTCTGTAGTGAAAAATATCAGAATACAAAATTGTACTGTGTATGGTTCGCTTTAGTTGCAGTAAATGGTGGATATGACGACCGTTGTGGGCGCATGGTGGACAGGGAATGGAGAAGTGTGTTACAAAGGTAGATGGATAGATTATATATATTACATTATTATTCCTTGTTTGTACAATAATAAATTATACTAGTTTTAATAGATACAAAGAAATGAAGGTGACAGATTAGAGATGGCATGGCGATCACCATCACGGATCTACATACTGAATATAATCCTATATTCCTTGAGGCATTCAGAAGAATCAATGCAAAACAAATGAAGTGACCACTAAATAATTCAAGACACCAGTACAAATCAGAACCGTTATGACCCAAGTACATTATAAACCGGCCGTATGGTAGCTGCAGACATCTTGTTAAATGTATTATAGAAACTTCTATTAAATAATGTGTTTGTAAAAAAAATACTGAGTGAAAATGTTCACACACACTAAACACTTATGATAGAAATAATATCATAGTAGTTTCCCATCTATATTTATTTTCCCAAAATGTGGTCATTACAGAATCCGTGTCCTTGCCCTCTCTCTGCTGAGTGACAATTTATCCTTATCGGAGTAACGTAGGAAAGACTGGTTGCTAGGGATGTGCTCTCAAATATAGAATGGGCTTTGTAAGCAGTGTATCCATAGCAACTAGACTGTCAGACACAACTCAAAGCTAGATTAACAATGGGGCTGATGGAGCTACAGCTTTAGGTGTCCCCCAAAAAATAGCCGCAGGCACCATATTCTTGCATTTTACAGTCTTGCTGTGATTTGCACCAAAATCGTGGCAAAAAGACTACAATCACATGACCAAAGGTACAGAACCCATTCCCCACAGGAGGAGGAGGACTAAGCGTAGTGTTTGTGTGATGTCTGCATAGTTTGGAAAAAGGACACAAGGCAGCAACAAACCTGGACAGATAAGAAATATTAGACAGTTTGTGTCATAGTATGTGACCATTATTGACAATATTTGGGATGGGGAGAGCAAGGGAGAAAAAAATTATCCGTGCCCGATCTCCGTACAATACGCCACATCTAACACCCACAATGGGAAATCACATTTCCATGCAAGTGCTGTTTTATCAAATTAAGACACAAATACACATGTAACATATATAAAATGTATGAATATACTAATACAGAGTAGTAGCTTACCCATTAAGCTAAAAGTGGCTGCCTGGCGTCCCTCCCAGACGTGTGTTTCGGTTGGAAAGCCTTCGTCTGGGGGTGGTGCCAGTGAGTCACAAGGATGCATTTTAAATGATACTGTAGATCTGTCCAGGTTTGTTGCTGCCTTGTGTGCTTTTTCCAAACTGTGGATACGTTTTACGCTTTTATACTCCATAAACATAGATTTTCATATTTGTATTGGTGTCCTATGGACTCCAATTCTTTGTAGGGCTTAATTTCCATTTAGGGAGTTGACAATGCTTATACCATGTAAAAAAAAAAAAACTAGGCTCAAATATGGAGAGAGAGAGGAGAGAGGAGAGAGGAGAGAGGAGAGAGGAGAGAGGAGAGAGGAGAGAGGAGAGAGGAGAGAGGAGAGAGGAGAGAGGAGAGAGGAGAGAGGAGAGAGGAGAGAGGAGAGAGGAGAGAGGAGAGAGGAGAGAGGAGAGAGGAGAGAGGAGAGAGGAGAGAGGAGAGAGGAAGAGAGGAAGAGAGGAAGAGAGGAAGAGAGGGAGAGAGGGAGAGAGGGAGAGAGGGAGAGAGGGAGAGAGGGAGAGAGGGAGAGAGGGAGAGAGGGAGAGAGGGAGAGAGGGAGAGAGAGAGAGAGAGAGAGATTATACAATTATATATACATATTCTGATGAAGGGGATTGTGGTTGTACTCCACATTGGTACAGAATTGCATTTAATGGGACTGATGGAAATGTCTGAGCGCTGTATTTTGCAGTCTCTGTCAGTCCCGTAGACTTATAACAGAGCGTCAGCGCGCATTCTCAATTGTTTATTCATTCAAAGTACTCCTCACTGCGGTCATGTAGTAAGAAGGAACAAGGTGCTCTGGACCCCATTCTAGTGATCAGCTGGTGCCCCAGCGGTGGGGCCCCCAGTGATCACACATTTATCCTGGGTGATAAATGTCAATCTTGGAACAAACCTTTTTAATTTAGAGGTCTGGTCTGAATTCTGATTTAGTCTGGGAATCGATGCCTCCCACTCCCTCATCTTCCATTTTCTAATCATGTGGCACAATCACTTTCTAGTTACGCACCTGTGTGCAGGAGTGGGATTCAGTCAATTCTCCCCTGCTCCACCAAACGGGTTTTTCGAAATAGAAGTTGTACCGCAGAGAAGTAGGACCCCAACCACTTTAGGTTCAATGGTTTGTGTCCTCAGGATGGGAATACAATGGATTAAAAGAAGCTGCAGCAGCAAGTACAGTGGAGCCCTAGGTTCCCTGACCTGCCAGTCCGTGGCAACAGCCCTTTTTTAGACGCAAGCCAGTGTGATGATGACATCATTATGCCTCATGGGAAAGGGGGCAAGTGATCTTCAGGGGCACGTAATATATGTGGCACTGTTTTAGATACTGTATGTATGGTACTATTTTAGGGGGTACTATGTGCAGCAATATTATTGGAGGCACTATGTGTGACACTATTTTAGGGGGCACAATCGGAATACTATTTAAAAATGAATGGGTAGTATTGTAGGTGTGACATTGTAAAAGGGTAGTAGCAGGCACTATCCTGGGGCGGTAGCCTCAGTATTAGGGGGCAACAGGCTAGCTCTTTGTAAGGCAGTAATATTGGCAAAGCGATCCAGGGCCTTCAGGTCGGCCCTATTGAGCACAAAATATTGGCAAAGCGGGCAGCAGGATGAGGAGTTTGTGTAGTTAGAATGCGCAAAGATGATGCGCAAAGCGGTAAACTCTGCAGAGACGAGTGGTGGCTGGGTGAAGTCATCACGACAGTCTGGGCCGAATGGAAAAGTGAACAACTCCAAACAGAGAAGAGGTCAGCTCTGGGTCATTAAATGTCATTGTTTATTCTGCCTCTGAGTACGTCGGATCAGTTCTGGATTCACTCAAAGCTCTGCAGTGAGAGGATAGGTAGTACCATTTTTATTTGTAAAGAATAAAACAACTCCCCACATAAACCTACTATTGTTCAGGCCATACAGGGTGCTCTAGTTTCACGTGATTATTACACAGCAAGTGTTACACTGACTTAATAATGAGCATAATTCCTCATAATTCATCCCTATACTGATATTAGTAGTGGTACCATATTTATTAACCGTGCTGTGTACCAGTATCATTTTTATTAACGGCGCTTAGTTCTGGGACCGTATTGGTGAATGGAGCTTAATTCTGGTACAGTTTTTCAGAACTAAGCTTGGTTCTGAATAGTTATGTACTGAGCTTAGTTCTGGTACCTTATTTATTTATTCTGCTTTGATCTAATACAAATTATTTATGTATTGTTTTAAGTTTTGGTACTGTAGTTATTTACGGAGCTTAGTTGTGGTACTGTATTTATGTACCGTGTTTGGTTCTGATACCGTATGAACCCCCCTGGTGTCATGGTGCTCACAATAGGCCCTTCATAATCTTCAGCTCCAGGTTAATGTGGTCCTTAATCTGGCAAAGAGTGTGGCAGTAGTCATTATTTTTTCAGTAAAAGAAAAAAGGGGTACAAAACGGCGCAAGTATAGCGCATTACCCACGTAGGATGTGGTACAAGCGATGTAGTGATGAGTCTGCTCACCTGGTGAGGATGTGCTAGGAACACGACACCCCTGTAGATATGGTCTTTAGGTTTGTAGATTTTCCAGGGAACCACAAGCCACGGATTGTGCCGGATACAAAGACTTTGTCCGGTTTTTAAAACGATAGGCGCTGTTCCCTTTTAGCGTGGGGTAGTGCTGGTTTCTAGTGTCGCATGGCAGGGAGGCAGACACTATGTAGATCAAAAATTCTTTAATACGTATGATACAGGCAACACGTTTCGGAGCCGAACCGGCTCCTTCCACAGGCAGTATCACAAAGAATCTTTGATCTACATAGTGTCTGCCTCCTTGCGATGCAACATTAGAAACCAGCACTGCACTATGCTAAAAGTGAGCAGCGCCGACCCAAGGCTGACTTTTGAGATATCTTCACCTGTCCAAGGTGTATTTTTCACAACACTGCTATAGTAGTCATTATTTCGCACAACACTATGAGCTTCACACACTGCAACTGAACTATTTGAACACCACCTTGCTATCCACATTGTGTGCCATATGTTACAACTCTTCTCCTAGAAGCACTGAAACAATGCAGGGGAAATGGAGTATCACAAGCGGCCATTCAAATGCGTTTAGCTGCTCTCCACTCTGGCTCATATAAGGGTGTCCCAAGTGGGGATATCAATGACATCAATCATCACAGGTAATGTCATTAAGAGAAAACAAGCACTGGGATTAACTCGCCTCCTTTTTGCCAACATAAATTTTTTATCCAAAAATAAAGGGTCTATTTTCTATGTAAGGACTGAGCATTATAGAAAGGTTCAACACAAAACATGAATACAGATAAAATGTGTACGTAAATTACCTGTCGTTATTCAGTTCTGTAGGAGAGTCCAGGAATGTAGCAATCTGTCTTTCTAGGTACACGTCAAGTTTTTCTTCTGGTTCTGGAGCACAAAAAATCTCTTGCATCAATGGACTCAGCACAATACCCTCATAATTACCTTCAAATAGCAGATGCAACAAGGCTGTGATTTCTGAAAAAAAAATAAAATAAAGTTTTAATAGACAGTATACTTATTTAATCTGATTCCATTCTTGCCATTATAGATACAGCAGCATCAATAGACAACAATACATTTCATTTATGCCACAGCCTACCGTCCACATCACGTTTGGGGAATATATTCAGCATTTCTCTACTGTTCACTCCCATTATAAAGAAAATGTATACTGTGCAGTATACGTTTTTGTGGAATCCCCTTGTATTGATCCCCTTGTATAACTGCTTGGCATGCCATGACATAAATGTACTTAATGCGCTGCCTTGCCTAATGACGCTATGAAATTCACTTACGCCAGGGCATAGCCACACTCCCGACGGACAGCTGCACTTCCGCTGTAAATGCTGGGATCAGAAAAACCTTTGATCCCAGCCGTTTAACTTTTAGACGCCACGGTCAATAGCTATAGCGGCATCTAATGAGCGATCGGTGGGGGGTCTCAGTGCTCGAACCCCCACCGATGCAAACTTATGATGTCACTATAACACGTCAAAACTTTTTCAAAGTTTTGTTAGCCTTTAAAGCCGGGTTCCCATGTCACGGTTTAAAAGGGTTTTTTTTGCCGTAAATTGCGGCAAAACTAGACCATTTGTCCAACGATTTTACAAACCAATGGCAAAATGGTGTATATAATGGTTCGCCACTAACATGCATTTAAACCGTGACGTGAGAACCCAGCTTGAAAAAGATAATTATCCTACAATGCTGCGGTATGATAACAATATCAAATCCGTTTGGGCTGATTACATCCATTAGTTCCGAAGGGAAGACTTTATATAAAAAATCTGGTCCTTTGGGGCAGTAAAGAAAATATGACATAATGACAAACTCAAGTTCCCTTTATAATGTGTAACGATAATTCACATCCTCCTGCCTGACCGCTGCTTGAGTAGAGCGCACTGAGAAATAACACTATAAAAAAGAATGTCTAGGAGCAATTAAATATAACGATGAACAGCAGTTTTATCTGAAATGTTAGTGACTAAGGATCACAAGCTTTACTGCAGCTACTTAGTTCTGAGCGGTGCAGGGACATTGCATTTAGCCGTGAAAAGATTAATATTTTACATAACTGATCATTTCTGACAGTTATTACAGGTTAGATATTACACTGGCATCGGACAGCCGGCCATGGTAGTACATCATGCAACACAAGAATAGGAAAATCACAACATACAAAGAGAACAAATGTATAAACCCAGGTCCCAAGCTCTGATCCTCACGACAGCATATATTCTTTACATACACATTTTCATATAACCTGCTCTATGAGCAAACTATGTTGAGATCTATCATATGTATTTTTCTACTACTATCACTTGTTTTTATCTTCTCAGTCTTCCAAAGCGAGATTCCAGATGGTCTTGAAATTATCTGCTGTACTATTAAAGATGCTGTATTTTAACTTAAAGGCTATGTACACCTTTGAAAATCGACACGCAGGATGCGCTGACACTGAACCCGTCAGTGCTGCTCACCTGACAGATTCAGGTCTCAGCGCAAGATACAGCTGTGCTCCATATACAGGATACAAAGCAGCTGTATCTCAAAAAGTTAAAATAATTTTTAACAACAAAGTATTTAGAAAGTTACACCAAACAGACTGCCATTTTTATATAGAAATAAATAAGTAAAAAAAAAAGTTTACAAAAGGCGTACATAGCCTTTAAAAGCATTGCTATCACTTCATCTTCCCGCTCAAACTATAATCGGGCATGGCAAGACCCAGAGAGTATAGTGGACAGTACAGTGCTCGAAGCAACCACATGACATGCGAAAGGTCCTATTAATTAGAATAAGACCTGTGCATGAAATTCTTTGGCCGTTGTATGGTTGCCTCAGCAACTGTGCTGCCCAGCGTGCTTCCTGCGCCTCTCCACACCCCTCGCCAAAACAGGCGGGAGAACGGTACGATATTGACACTTAAAAGAATAACTTTGCTCTTTAATTAAATTTTCCAATATAATACAGTTTAAAAAGTTGAGTTCTAGGGGGATCTAACTTTAGTTCAATAAAACGATGAGGGGTACAGGTGCTGCGAACAAAACTTGATGGTGTTTTTTAAAGATTTCAGTTACTGATGGCCTCTGACAGCAATATATTGCATAATCCTTTGCTCGGGCTCTGGTCACATTGGCGTAATGATTCTCCATGTGGGGGAATCGGTCACTTTTGACAGCAAGAATAGCACGGTGGGCAGCCATCAAAACTGTGGAGACCTGACAGAACCACATTGACCTATTATAATTTGATGGGGTACAATGGTCGTCGTTTGAATTCGTAGTACAACAGATCGGACACAATGTCATGGCTTCCATTATAAACGGAAGCCATGACCACAGTGTGGGCATAGCAAAGTGGAGCCAAACAAATTTAGGCATAATTTTTTTAAATTGGAGGAATGAGCTTGCAGACTGTACTTGCGTGATCTTCTGACATGTCTCAATATTAGAAGACCACTTTATTGGGTTTCTCAGGCCACAAAATTAGGATCAAGATGTCTATATATTGAAAGACATTTCACCACTCAGCCGGCATCTAGAATATTCTGCTCAGAATTTGTATTTTCCTTTGCTTCCTTTCCTCAAACCACAAGTAATTTCTCATAGACTTATTTCGGCTTAAAAAAAATTTGAGTGCATCTATTATATCTCTCCATAGGTCTCTAAACACGTTTCTCTGCAATCAATAAAAATACAGAATGGATTTTGCATCTTTTGTTATAGCAGTCTCTTGTGACTATAGAAGATAGAATCAGATTAAATGGATAGAATTTAATTGGTCCTAACCACAAACGTTCATGATTTTCACAACAGTCAAGCTTTTTTGGAGATGCTGATTTCATTTTCCAGCAGGACTTGACACCTGCCCACACTGCCAAAAGTACCAATACTTGGTTTAATAACCACAGTATCACTGTGCTTGATTGGCCAGCAAACTCGCCTGACCTAAACCCCATATAGAATCTATGGGGTATTGCCAAGAGGAAGATGAGAGACACCAGACCCAACAATGCAGACGAGATGAAGGCCGCTATCAGAGCAACCTGAACTTCCGTAACACCTCAGCAGTGCCACAGGCTGATCGTGCTCATGCCGCATTGATGCAGTAATTCATGCAAAAGGAGCCCCGACCAAGTATTGAGTGCATATACTGTACATACTTTCAGTAGGACAACATTTCTGTATTAAAAATCATTTTTGAAATTGGACTTATATAATATTCTAATTTTCTGAAACACTAAATTTTGGGTTTTCATGAACGGTTAGCCATAATCATCAACATCAAAAGAAAAAAATGCTGTTAATAGATCACTCTGTGTGTAATGAATCTATAGAATATATGAATTGAATTACTGAAATAAATTAACTTTTTGATGATATTCTAATTCATTGAGAAGTATATATATATTTTATTTTATTTAGCTCAACTTCTAGTTAGGGTTAGAACATGTTTATATTTTATTTGAAATCCAATGTTCCTATAAAAAAATTGGAGGTGACTTAAAGAGTAACTATTGTTAAAAGATAAGAAACCTTGCAATATATCTTATTACAGAAAAATACCCTTCTCCACTTATCATACTCCTCCTCCGCCTGCTTCCCGCACTGATCACTCACTCCAAATTTAATGATAAAATCTGTATACACGAGGTAGAGAGGAGCCGGATTTTTAGCTTCACTGAGACATCTAATTACAGTGGCAGCCAATATATGTCTATGGAGAGGGGAGGGGGAGGAGAGAGCTGCCACTGAGGAAAAGAGGCAGAGAAACACGCAGACGACGCTGTTTCTAGCAAGCGTGTTCTACTATCTCACCCAAGTGCTGGATTTACAGCTACACTGCTCAGTAGTGCTGTATAATCTCCTCCATGCTAATGCTGCTGGGTGTGCTACAGAGAGATAGGGGGCAGGATCTCCTCTTTTCTTTGTGTACTTTCTATGGGAGACATCATAGCAGCTAGTCTCTGCCCCCTCTGGAGCGGAGCTCAGGGAACACTGACAATCAGAGAAACTGGTGAAAAATACAGTATACAAGTCATATAATGGTTAGCCATAGCTTTATTCCTTATGTACACATGATGGCTAATTCTAAAAAGTCACCTAAAACGGCAGTGAAGCTTTTAAGGACACTGCTATGCTGTCACTATGCCGTACTTGCCAAGCGCACTCTTCAAAGACTTAAATGTGCAAAGATGCATCTTCTCTGTTTATAAAAAAAAAAAAAAAAAAAGACCAGCAAAACCATTGTCAGTTCTCTAATGTCTATGTTGTCTGGGCTTCTCAAGCAGCAAATGGCTCTTTAAAACAAGCAAAGTGGAAGAAAGCCAAGTAGAAATGAGAACACTTATTTTAAAATAACAAAAGATGCATTTCTTCATATGTGTAATGGTAATAAATGGATTTAACTCAATATGCCACGGACGCTCAAGATTTTTATAAGGGAAGGTAAAAAACAAAGTGAAAAAGTTATGACAACATGAAAGGCAGGTGGAGTTAAAAGTGAAGGAGTGACTAAGACAGGTATTGACTTTGTTGGGCATGTATTACAGGGACACTATCTATACTTCTAAGCGCTTTACTACAATGTATTGTTAATTGTAAGCAGCAATTTCATGCTGGTGAGAGACGTGGCTGCAGTATATAACCTTAGGCCCTGTTCACATCTTCGTTGGAGGCTGTTAGGGTCCTCCTTCGCAGATTCCACCAAAAATACTAGAAAAAATAGCACTGCTGTGAACAGGGCCTTACACGAAGGAAGTTTAGAAAAGTCTCTGCCTCAATGATCCCTACTTTTTTTTGTGTTTTGCATTTATATGACTAAGATCTAGAGTAGTCAAGAAAATGTACACACTTACCAGAACAAGGATGAATGACCTAAAAATGCATATATAATGTGTATTTATAACCTATGCAATCGTTTTAGCCACAGAAACTGGAATGTAAATAATGTTACTTTTTTCATTTCCTTTCATTTACAATGGGCTTTTAAGAATCAGGATAACCCGATTTAACTAAAGACCTGCTGGTGATCAGCTGATCTCAACTGGTCCGGCAACTGAAAACACCTGGCAATCACCCATCATCACTCCATGCAGGGGCACATTTCTCCTGAAGATGGCTCTGTGTGGTATTACATGGTGCCCATTCCTCCAGTTAGGTAGCCAATCTTCGTAGCAGCTCTTTGCCGATGAGATCCATGTGCCCTAATAAGGGATATGGAGAGGGATTGTCCTAATAGGATAACCCCTCTAGTGATTCCTATGTGTCTTCCAGATGACCAATACATCTTAGGGTATGTTAACACGCGGAGTCAAAAAGGTCTGAAAATACGGAGCAGTTTTCCAGGGAAAACAGCTCCTGATTTTCAGAAGTTGTTTAACCCAATCGCGATTTTCGCAGCATTTTTTACGGCCGTTTTTGGAGCTGTTTTTCATAGAGTCTATGAAAAACGGCTCCAAAACCATCCCAAGAAGTGTCCTGCATTTCTTTTTCAAAACGGCCACGTAAAAAAACGGCCCATTGGAACAGAACGCCGTTTTTGTCATTGAAATCAATGGCCAGATGTTTGGAGGCGTTCTGCTTCCGATTTTTCGGGCGTTTACGGCCCGAAACAATGGCTGAAAATCGGCAGTGTGAACATACCCTCACTTGTAGCACATTTTCATTGCATAGTCTGCTAAATCTATGCGATTTGAGAGGTTGCTGCAGATTTTAAAATAAACAGCATACCCAGTCATTGTTTTCTCCCACTGGTATCTAAGAAGTGAAATCTGCAGCCAAAATTGTGTCAAAATCCATGCAGATGTTACACATGTAGATTTTGGTAAATCTATACAGACTTCAATAGGAAAAGCCTTATCAGAATTTTTCTTGATAAATTCCCCAACGGCTTCTTCTCCTGAACTCTTGTGGTGTACCCATAAGGCGTTTGTTAGAGGGCTATTTATCCAAGCAGCAGCAAGAGCAAAGCGGGAAAGGAACAAACAAATAGTTACTCTTCTCTCTGGCATTCATAGTAAGGAAACTAGCATGAAGGTGTCTCCTTCAGATGTCCTGAAACAGGAAATTAAAGACCTTAGGGACAAATTACGTTCTTTACATCTGTATGCATATGAGAAAAACCTGAAGAAACTTAAGTGGAATTTTTATGTCCAGGGAGACAGGCCTAGCAAAGTTCTAGCCCGCAGAGCTAAACAACACACAGCAAAAACCAAAATTACTTATTTAAACTCTGCCAGAGGTCAGAGAATTTATGACCCTCAACAGATAACTGAAGAGTTTGCAGAATATTACAGGGAACTTTATAATCTTAAGGAGGAAGCTTCCCTCCCACAAATATCTAGGGAATCTATACAATCTTTTCTGAGTAAGGTAAAATTGCCTCAATTGTCTGAGGCACAATTTACCCACTTGAACGCTCCTATTCAAAGGGAGGAATTAAAGAAAGTGATTTTAAGATCCAAACAAAATAAATCCCCAGGGCCAGATGGTCTCCCTAATGAGTACTTTAAAACATTTGTAGAAATTTTGACTCCATACATGGAAGATACCTTCAATGGAATAGTGTCCCCTCATGGTCCTCCATCAGAAATGTTGCAGGCCATTATTGTTACGCTTCCCAAGCCGGGAAAGACTCCGGATTCCCCAGCCAATTTTAGACCCATATCTTTACTAAATAGTGATATTAAGTTATTTTCCAAATTGCTAGCTTCCAGACTAAATGAATGTTTACCATCTTTGATAGCTTTAGATCAAGTCGGGTTTGTTAAAAGAAGGCAAGCTAGAGATGGAACTCGTCGATTTTTGGATTTGATTCAAATAGCATCTCAGTCTAAGGAGGCGATGATTTTTCTTTCCCTAGATGCTGAAAAAGCATTTGATAGGGTGCATTGGGGTTTCATGGAAGCAGTCCGGGAAAAATTTGGGTTAAAATCTTTTATAAAGACAGCCATTCTCTCTCTGTACACCTCCCCTTAAGCCAAGGTATTATACTCTGGGTTTATGTCTAACCATATTGAGATAACTAATGGGACTCGTCAGGGGTGCCCGTTATCGCCTTTAATTTTTACTCTCTGCATGGAACCTTTCGCAGAACTGATTCGTAATACCCAGGAGATCTCAGGTATTAAAGTGGGTGCCATGGAGCATAAAATTGGACTCTATGCAGATGATGTGGTTATGACTTGTACTTCTCCCTTGAATTCTCTAAATGCAGTATTAAAGGTTATCTCTCAATATTCTCAAGTATCATATTACAAACTAAATATATCTAAATCGGTAATGTTACCAATTAACATCTCTGGTTCCCTAAGGGGGGATTTATCAAAGCTTCAGTTTAAGTGGGCGGAGGGAGGCATTCCTTATTTAGGTATAAAGTTATTTTCATGTCCTTCTCAAATAATTTCTGAAAATTATTCTGCTCTCAGGTTATCCATAAAGGAAGAATGTGATCGGTTAAATAAGTTTCAATTATCGTTGATAGCCAGGATAAACTTGGTTAAGATGGTTTTTATTGCCTAAGATCTTGTACTTATGTAGAACCATTCCGTTTCTTATGCCTGTCTCTCACTACACAATTCCAAAATGTTTTGCTTAGGTTTATATGGAATCATAAAAGAGCACGGGTAGCTAAATT
This sequence comes from Rhinoderma darwinii, assembly GCF_050947455.1. Classification (NCBI taxonomy): domain Eukaryota; kingdom Metazoa; phylum Chordata; class Amphibia; order Anura; family Rhinodermatidae; genus Rhinoderma; species Rhinoderma darwinii. The sequence continues at coordinate 330,221,642 of NC_134690.1, forward strand.
ATTGCTGTATCGTAGGATTAGGGAAGGGGGTTTAGGAGTTCCGGATATTGCTTCTTATAATGTTGCAGCAATAATGGACCAATTAAGGGAGTTGTGGCATGCTTCCCCTATGCACTTGTGGTCTCAGATTGAGGATGGGCTTGTCCCACATCATTCTCTCAAAACACTAATGATAATATCATATCTGGGGGGTTCAGTTCCTCCCCTCCCCATACAGTCTATGAAAGACTCAATTCATGTATGGTCGAAGTTTGTGTGTAAACAACAGTGGGTGCATGTCTCCTTAGAGAACATGCCGGTGACTTCTATTCAGGATTTTATTCCTGCTACTCCAATGATAGAATGGGAATCAGCGGGGTTGACGGTGCTTTCATGATAAGGGGGTTTTCAGAACGTTTGCAGACTTGGCCGACTCATTCCATATTTCTCAAAAAGTTATTTCAATATCTACAGATTAGCCATTTTTTACAAGGCTTGAAACTTCCTACCCAACCGCTCCAACTCTCCACATTTCATAAGTTTTTGTTTCACTGGACAGGTTTTCCGAAGGGCCTCATATTTAGTTATGATTTATTAATGCATAGAGGGCGTGCTATAAAAGACTCTTACATGTTAAAATGGGAAGGAGAGTTGGGTACTACATTTTCTTCAGAGCAGTGGATTACAGCTGCTAACTGGATTCTCAAACAATCTAGATGTATAAATCATATTGAGCTGGTTAAGAAAATACATTTAAGGTGGTACTTAACGCCTTCCAGATTTTCCCACTTTGATGGGGGCAGTTCTAATATATGCTGGAGAGGATGCGGGAATAAAGGTTCCACATGCACATGTGGTGGGCCTGTCCAACTATCAGTTTTTTATGGAAGGAAGTGTTTCAATTGATTTCTGAGATTTCAGGGTCCCCGGAATTGGCCGTATTGGACATCGGCATGGAAGATATTCGACATACGGTTCAATTAATTTCACACCATATTCTGATAGCTGCGAGAACATCAATAGCTAAAATGTGGAAGTCTTCTGTTTCACCCTCCTTCTCAGAGGTAATTAGACGAGTAAACATGGTTTGTAGTCATGAAACTTCCTTCTTCTATTACTTTAATGCGCCTCAAACTAAGGTGGCAGCGTGGAATTTATGGAAGAACTCAAAATATTTTAAGTAATTCGTGATTAGATATGAATAAAGTCACAGTAGGTACTGGATTGTTTTCTGTAATGTTGTTATGGGCACTCTTGGGGCCTTCTCATGTTGAGAGTCCTTAAGTGCTAACTTTATGATGTATTCGTTTTTGTAATGTGTCTGAAAAATCTTAAATAAAAATCTTGATTAAAAAAAAAAAGAAAAAAGCGCCCTCAAAAGGTCTACATAGTCTTTATGATGTCAGGTCGTCAGAATTTTGTTGGAGGACAATCCCCTTCCTTGCACTGTGACTTGTAATGCAACACGATCCATGCAATACCCCGGAATGACCAATATGTAAACAGTGAGTTGTTACATCATCTATATGCCGGGTGTGAAGATTTGAGGACTACACTTCTGTAATATTGTCACACAATCAATCACAAAAAACTATTGTTTGAGATATATATATATACACACACACACACACACACACACACACACACACACACACACACACACACACACACACACTGTGCCTCTTACCAGCATTTGCTTCTGCCTCATATTGGTGATGCGGAGGTGAGACTCGGAGGGCCCTGAGCACATCTAGTTCCAGAGCAATCCCCATTCTACTGGAGAAGTGAAGAACGACAAAGGTGAGAAAATTTCAGGTGAGGGACAGTAGACTCGTGCATACAGTGTCTTGCTGATAATTCAGAGATGCCTGCAACATATACATAGATATAACCAGAATTAATAATAAATTATTGTACATAACAAAATCATGAACATAAAGTCTCCTGTCACTGCATAAACTTTTCAATGTCACTAACAGACCACAAGAGCTTGTGTCAGATCTCCCTCTATCTAGGGAAAGGGCTCAGCAAACAGCTATCTTATGTGTATGGCCAGCAGATTATAGTGTTATAGGATGGTTATATGGCACTGTGTAGTCAACCAATTTACTGATGCGGATGTCAAATAGCATGTAAGACTAGGCTAAAGCAAATTTGTGTGTAGTTCTATGGTGACATCACAGAGGCACACAGTGCAGCTGGCATCCAATGTCATCTGTTAGTGTGTCACTAGCTAGTGATGTCACAGAAAGTGCGCTGTGTAACAATATATCTTTTGTCTCACATAGGAGGCATATCACAGACTGAATGGTGATGTCACAAGGTGGCAGATAAAGGGGTTTTCCCATCTAGGACATTTATGGCATATCCACAGGATAAACTTTATTTTGGTTGTGTTTCTGATTCCACTATCTAGTATTTGTCATTATGTGTATATATTACTAGTGGTATTCTATACTAGGTACCTATATGTATGCATTTATATAAGGCCTCATGCACACGACCGTAGCCATGTGCACGGCCGTGATTTCCAGGGCGGCCGGCCACAGAGTGACACCCGCGAGCCGCCCGCAAATCGCGGGCTGTGCACATGGCCACGGCCATTATTTTCAATGAGCCCGGATCGCAGAACACGGCCGTAATAAGGCTTGCCCGTTCTTTCTGCGGTCCGGGCTCCAGGACCATGCACAGACCGTGGAAACCACGGTAGTGTGCATGGCCCCATAGGAATGAATGGGGCCGCAATTCTCCCGTGGATCTTTGGAGGAATTGCGGCCGCAAAAGCACGTTCGTGTGCATGGGGCCTTATCCAGTAACTGTGCACTTTATATTGTCGCTTTTTTGCTCTTTTGATGCATTAGTGGTGGAGTTGTGCATGGCGTCGTTACGCTATTTTTGAGATGGGTTGTTCTGTTAACCCCTAGGTATATTAACATCTTAACTAACTGTTTTTGCTCTCCGTATGTGACCTTTGTTTATCAAGTTTTTTTCTATATATTCATCTTTTGATACCATGTCTTGTTGATACCTATCATATAATAAAGAGTTCTATTTTTTACAATACTTGGGAGTTATATTTATTTCTAAACAGCACAGGGTGCTAAGTTACCTGTGCTTTTTGCTTATAGGTTGTCTACTTGTATCGTGGGGAACTCTTTTTTCTTTGGTTTGTTGAGGTTTTATGTAGGTTTACATATCCACAGGATAAGCCAGCTCTGGGACTCGCACCTATCTCTGGAACGGGGCCCTCTAAACCCTGTTCTACCTTGCTCGGCTCCTGCTGCCTACCGGCCACTCACCGATCAAGTGGTCGGGAATTCCGGAAACAGCCGAACTCGCTGAGCTACGCTGTTTCCGTAACTCCCATAGAAGTGAATGGGAGTTATGGAAACAGCATAGCATGGCGAACTACGCGGTTTCCGTAGCCTCCGAGTTCTGGAAACAGCGTAACTCGCCGTGCTACACTGCTTCTGTTACTCTCGTTCACTTCTATGGAGTTACGGAAGCAGTGAGCAGTTTCCCTAACTCCCCACCACCTAATAAGGAAGTGGCTGGGAGGCAGCAGGAGTCGAGCAACGTAGAACGGGGTTTGGGGGCCCCCGTTCTAGAGATAGGTGCGGTTCTCAGAGGTGGGACCCACATCTATCGGACATTTATGGGATATCTTGTGTACATGCTATAAACATCCAAGAAGCAAAAAACCCTTTACGCTACGGATGAAGGGGTGGGGCTCGAGACCCTCATTTTAGTTATTGTGGGGGCCCCAGCGGTGGGGCACCCAGCAATCAGACATATCCTGGGGATTGGTGATAAATATCCATTGTGGCACAACCCATTTAACTTACAGTCAACACACAGTTAGGCCTCACGCACACGTCAGTAGCCACGTTCACATGGCCGCGGTCATTATTTTCAAAAACCACGGTCGTGTGCATGGCCCCATAGGAATGAATAGGGCCGAAATTCTCTCGCGGATTTTCGGGGGAATTGCGGCCGCAAAAGCATGTTCGTGTGCATGGGGCCTTACCATGTGTAAACCCGGCATAAATAAACAGCATACCCAAGGACAAATGCAGCACAACTGCTGAAATTGGGTGTATTCAGACTTGTTGTCTAGGGAAACACCAGCTGTAAATACAGCCCTGGCAGCAGACTAGTACGTGGTGACGCTCTGTGTAGTGGTATCGTTTGTATATGGATGTCATAGATAGAGAAATCATCCAGTTGATACAGAAGGTTAGAATGTGATTGAATAGTGAGGTCAGTGGTGGCACAAGGCACGTGCAATTGAGTAGTGGTGTCACAGTGGGTGCCCAGTCTTAGGCTGGATTCACACGAGGTCATTACGTCCGTAATTGACGGACGTATTTCGGCCGCAAGTCCCGGACCGAACTCAGTGCAGGGAGGCGGGCTCCTAGCATCATAGTTATGTACGATGCTAGGAGTCCCTGCCTCTCCGTGGAACTACTGTCCCGTACTGAAAACATGATTACAGTACGGGACAGTTGTCCTGCAGCGAGGCAGGGACCCCTAGCATCGTACATAACTAAGATACTAGGAGCCCGGCTCCCTGCACTGTGTTCGGTCCGGGACTTGCGGCCGAAATACGTCCGTCAATTACGGACGTAATGACTTCGTGTGAATCCAGCCTTAATATATACAGGTATGTGACAGGTTAGTTTGTTATTGGATGGTGATGTCACAGAATGGGTACAGAGGAATCAATCAGTCAAAATAGCAAGTGAGTGTGTCATTGGATAATGATGTCACTGTGGGACAATTGTAGTCACAAAGCATATATGATGTCACAGAGTGGTCACACAGTAAGTTTACAGAGGGTGGATATGCTGCATAAAAGTACACAGTGTATCCGCCCTGGTCCCCACAAAGAAATTCTGGCCGAAAAAAACACAGTTTTTCGGCCGGAATGTCTGCTGCGGAAAACAGCACGTAAAAAAAATGTTTATACTTATCCCTAGCCATGGCGGCACGTCCCTCTGACATCCCGTAGGCAGGCCTCCTAGGATGACGTTTCAACCCATGTGACCGCTGTAGCAGTCACATGAGATGAAATGTCATCCATGGAGGCCAGGCTGGACGCACGCAGAAGCAGAGAGATCTGGGTAAGTATAACTTATTTTTTCTGAGTAGCAATTTTTTGCGGCAGAATCGCAGCTTTTCCGCCGTAAAAATCACATCTGCTATTTGTTGTAGGCTTTACCCCCCATTGAATTTAATGGGGGAACACCCGCAAGAGAAAGCTTGTATTCTACAGCATAAATTGACATGCTGCGGATTAAAAAACCGCATCCCAAGTCAATTGATGAACGTTTTTTTTATGCAGCGTGTGGACGAGATTTGAAATGGATTTCAAATCTAATCCACTCCGCTGCTACTGTATTACGCTGCGGATTTTCCACAATGAAATCCATCGTGGAAAATCCGCAGTATTTACACTACATGTGGACGTACCATAAAAGTAGTAAGTTACGGTTTTATGAATAGTGATGTCACAGATTGGACATGATTAAATTATGTAACAACTTACTCTGCCCATCACACTTATACATTGCAAGTAGCAGTCTGGAATGGACTGGATGGTGACGCCACAAAAAGAATGCATTGAGTCCTTGTAACAGGTGACATCACAGAGGGCCACGCAGATGTGATATAATAACCGGCTACGTAGTAAATGTGACTATACTGTGCCCCCCGCTGTGAAGTCCCATCACATCACACACCAACTTGCTACATCAGTCTAATAAAAAGCCTGCAGTGTGACATTACTAGTTACATAAAGTTACAACACATTCGCATACCTCATCCTGTATGTGTATAACAATTCGGCACAGTGCCGTTACATAGTATATACTACAGGTTGGTGTGCGATATGACATGTAGGATATTGAGCAGCCAAATATTATACATTAGGGAATTGCTGCTAGTATGTGAATTATTAATAAAGCTAACATGAATCTACAGAAATACATAAAAGTAGTTCTTATAGTAAATGAACTCTGACAGGTAATGAGACCGCATACATCCCGCTGCAGCTATCGTTCTAGACTAGTGAGCAATATAGTCACCGGGAAGGATAGAACAGAACTGTATAATGATGTGATCGGGGAGCGGGAGGCCAGCTGTCAGTCTACCAGTACTGGTTACATGTAAGGAGCTGTGATGCCGCCGCTCTCTCACCTGTACACATGTGCTGCGTCTCTGTTTCTGGGCGCCGCCATGACACTGCCGCGGAGCACGCTGGGAGCGGTCATGTGACACCAGTAGAGACTTCTGCGCAGTGCTGTGTCAGGGGATGCTGCTGGCGGTGTGGAACTACAGGTCAGGCACACCACGAGGATGATGGGATTAGTAGTTGTGAACTGCTGAATGAGCAGGTTGTAGTAGTGTAGAAGGTGTTCCCGGTTTTCTCTATAAAGCTGACTCACTTTATACAAGGTTCTGTTATACTGTATTTTGTGTTTCAGTTCCTCACTGTTTACACAATCTCTGTTTGCTGTCAGTGGATTAGAACGTTTTCATCCACCTGTCCAAAATGAGTCCAGACCTATAAGATTGGGATTGTCCAGAATGTGGCGGAACAATCGTACCTCAACTTGCCAGACTGACTTAGTAAAAAAAAGTGTAAACGAGGGCTTGTGTAAAGTGGTGGCTAATCGGCCGATTCACGTCTAGTTTCAGACGACGGCGAAAGAAATAATGCAAAATGGAGTTTTTTGTCAGACCGAAGTCTGCCGTTGGCCACTGCGAACAATAGTTTTCGTATAATATTAAAACGATGGTCGGCTGAAATGGGCCAACTTCCATCTTATGTGTACAGGGCCATCAGAAATTTCAGGGACCCATACAGTGTGATTGGTCAGGGCCCCTTGGGGTTTACCGTTTGAACCTTTAGGCCCAGTTCGCACAGAGTTTTTTTTTACACTGATTTTCCGCAGCACAAAACTTCCAAAACCGTCTCGCATTGATTTCAATAAGAGGTGGAGGCGGTTTTTAGCCACATGCGGTTGAAAAAAGCAGCAAGCCGCGGTTCCGCTTCTGACTTCACATTGAAATCAATGGGAGGCAGAGAAAGCATTTTTTGCCCGCTGGTGAAAAAAGCCATGAAAATCGTGAAGGAATTTTGTGGCAGATTTTTCTGCCTGCAAAAAAACTGAGCAGGGCCATAGAAAGAGGGAATTGAGCAGAATGGTTATCGGGAAGCATAGTAAACAGCGACCACTGGGAGGGTTGTCAAAAGGGTTTTCTGAGATATCAGAATTAGTTTAATAGGGCTTTAGGGTATGTGCACACACACTAATTACGTCCGTAAATGACGGACGTATTTCGGCCGCAAGTCCCGGACCGAACACAGTGCAGGGAGCCGGGCTCCTAGCATCATACTTATGTACGATGCTAGGAGTCCCTGCCTCGCTGCAGGACAACTGTCCCGTACTGTAATCATGATTACAGTACGGGACAGTGGTCCTGCAGCGAGGCAGGGACTCCTAGCATCGTACATAACTATGATGCTAGGAGCCCGGCTCCCTGCACTGTGTTCGGTCCGGTACTTGCGGCCGAAATACGTCCGTCAATTACGGACGTAATTAGTGTGTGTGCACATAGCCTTAGGTTGAAAATAGACGATGTCATCTCTGTTTACCTTGCTTACACAATAAGGCTCTATTCACACGACACGGTCCGAGTGTCGGCCAATAAAAATGGCCGTTTTGTTCCCCCCCCCTTATAGGTGAGTGAGTGATGCATCAGATGATTGGTGATTTTTATGCTCCACCCGCTTCAGCACTTGCTGGCCTCGCTTTGAATTTGCCTAGTCTACCGCTTTCTGGCTGAACTTTTTATTTCTAGAAGCTTCCACTTCACAAAAATAGCAGAGTTGATCGGGGCAGATCAGAAATTTTACGATCTGACTTCGCAAATGTGGCATCCTATGACAGAGCCACGTTTAAATTGACTGAACTCTTCAGTACGACTCCTACCACTACTAACGTTTGTATGTAGAGTTTGCATGGCTATTTATGCTTGATTTTTATGTACCTATTTGCAATGGGTGTGGCTGAAACACCTGAACTCAATAATTAGGAAGAACGTCCACGTTCTTTTGGATATAAGTCTGAGCCAATTTTCGTATTTAAATTTTTCCATTGTCGAAATTTAAGAGCCATACGTTTTTTATTTTTCAGTCGACATAGCTTTATGAGGGCTTGTTTTTTGCGGGACGAGTTTTAGTATGTTTACCCAGAGCATATACGCTACGTAAAAGTATACAGCTTATCCGTCCTGGACGGCGCAGGGAGTTTCCGCCTGAAAAACCGCTCCAAATTGTGGTGGAGTTTTTAGTCCGGAATGTCCGCTGCAGAAAACAGCACGTATTCTTACCCGTAGCCATGGCGACATGTCCCTCTGACATCCTGCAGCCCGGCCTCACTTGAGATGAAACGTCATCCCTGGAGGCCGGGCTGGACGCAGAAGCATAGAGATCTGGGTAAGTACAGGCTTCTTCTCATTCTACGGTTCAACCCTATAAGGTTCAATTTACACGTAGCGTAAATACTGCGGATTTTCTGCAAAGGAATTAGTTGCGGAAAATTTGCAGCATAATATAGTAGCAGTAGAGTGGATGAGATTTGAACAAATCTCATCCACACGCTGCGTAAAGCTGAATGGAAAAAAAAAACTCAGAAATTTACATGCGGTGCAGTGCAGCATGTTAATTGTATTTGCGTAAATGCTGCTTATTTGTTGCAGGTTTTTTCTTATTGAATTCAATGGAGAGCTAAAAACCGCAACAAATGTTGCGTTTTTTTTGGGGCAGAAAAGCAGCGATTAAACTGCAAAAAAACGCAACGTAGAAAAAAAATAATCTTATACTTGTCCAGAAGTCTGTGTTTCTTCATCCAGGACGGCCTTCTGGGATGACGTTTCATCCCATGTGACCACTGCAGCAGTAACATGGAATGAAATGTCATCCCAGGGCTGCAAAGCGTCAGGACATCGGAGGGACGAGTCGCCATGGTATGTATTTTACTGTATCTTTTTTTTTTTTTTTGTTCTATGCAGTTTTCCGCAGCGGACATTCCGGTCGAAAAACTGCACCACAATTTGGTGCGGTTTTTCGGCCGGAATACCCTACCGCGTATCCGCCCTGTGTGAACATACCCTTATGGCGATATCAAATTTATATTGTTTATATTATGATATACTACTTTTACAAAAAAAAAGTTCGTTTTGTGTTGCCATATTCTGAGAGCCATAACGTTTTTATTTTTCTATTGATGGAGCGGTGTGAGGGCTTGTTTTTTTGCGGGGTGAGCTGTAGTTTTTATTGGTACCGTTTAGGGTACAAACTACTTTTTAATCACTTTTTATTCCATACTATTTGGGAAGCGAGGTGACCAAAACTAGCAATGTTTGCAATGCATTGAGTTCTATGTGATAGTTTAATAGTTAGGACTTTTATGGACGCGGCAATACCAATTATGTTTATTTTTTTATTGCGTACATTTTGTACTGTCAAAAATGGCAGTTATTTTTGTTTTATTAAACATTTTTTTTTTTCCCCTAGGGTACTTTACCATGCGATCTATGGATCGATCTTGCAATACAAGGCAATACATGTGTATTGCGTGTATCTGTGCTCTACTATTAACCCCTTCAAGACACTGCCAGTTTTGGCCTTCAGGACACAGCCAATTTTTTCAAATCTGACATGTTTCACTTTATGTGGTAATAACTTCAGAATGCTTTTACCTATCCAAGCGATTCTGAGATTGTTTTCTCGTGACACATTGGACTTTATGTTACTGGCAAAATTTGCTCGATACATTAAGTATTTAATTGTGAAAAACACCAAGATTTTGCGAAAAATTAGCATTTTTCTACATTTATATGTATCTGCTTGTAAGACAGATAGTAATACCACACAAAATTGTTGCTAATTAACATCACCCATATGTCTACTTTAGATTTGCATAGTTTTTTGAACGTCCTTTTATTTTTCCATGACATCACAAGGCTTAGAACTTTAGCAGCAATTTCTCACATTTTCAAGAAAATTTCAAAAGGCTATTTTTACAGGGGCCAGTTCAGTTGTGAAGTGGATTTTAGGCCCTTATATATTAGAAACCCTCGATAAGTCACCCCATTTTAAAAACGTCAACCCTCAAAGTATTCAAAACCGCATTTAGAAAGTTTCTTAACCTTTTAGATATTTCACAGGAATTAAGGCTAAGTAGATGTGAAATTTTCAAATTTCTTTTTTTTTTTTTTGCAGAAATTCATTTTTCATCTATTTTTTTTGTAACACAGAAAGTTTTACCAGAGAAATGCAACTCAATATCTATTGCCCAGTTTCTGCACTTTTTAGAAATACCCCACATGTGGCCCTAGTGTACTTATTGACTGAAGCACTGGCCTCAGAAGCAAAGGAGCACCTAGAGCATTTTGCAAACTATACCACTTGAGGAAATTATCTAGGGGCATAGTGAGCATTTTGACCCCGCAGGTTTTTTGCAGAAATTATTGGAAGTAGGCCATGAAAATGAAAATCTACATTCTTTCAAAGAAAATGTAGGTTTAGCTAATTTTTTCTAATTTCCACAATTGCAAAGCCCCTAAGGGACCAGAACAGTGAAAACACCAAAAAAGTGACTCCATTTAGGAAACTACACCCCTTGAAGAATCCATCTAGGGGTGTAGTGAGCATTTTGAACCCACAGGGGTTTCATAGATTTTATTAGAATTGGGCAGTGAAGATAAAAAAAAATCCTTTTTTTCCAATAAGACGTAGCTTTAGCTCAAAATTTTTCATTTTCTCAACAAATAAAGGAATAAAAGAACACCAACATTTGTAAAGCAACTTCTCTGGAGTACGGCAATACCCCATTTGTGGTCATAAACTGATGTTTGGGCACACGGCAAGGATCAGAAGAGAAGGAGCGCCATTTGGCTTTTGGAGCACAGATTTTGCTGGATTGGTTTCTTGACACCATGTCACTTTTGCAAAGCTCCTAAGGTACCAGTACAGTGGAAACTCCCCAAAAGTGACTCGATTCACGAAACTACACCCCTTGAGGAATTCATCTAGGGGTGTAGTGAGCATTTTGACCCCACAGGTGTTTCATAGATTTTATTAGAATTGGGCAGTGAAAATAAAAAAAATCCTTTTTCTTCAATAAGACGTAGTTTTAGCTGAAAATGTTTCATATTCTCAACAAATAAATGAAAAAAAGCACCACAACACTTGTAAAGCAACTTCTCCTGTGTACGGCAATACCACATATGTGGTCATAAACTGCTGTTTGGGCACAGAGTAGGGCTCAGAAGGGAAGGAGCGCCATTTGGCTTTTGGAGTACAGATTTTGCTGGATTGGTTTCTGGTCGCTATGTCGCATTTGCAAAGTCCCTGTGGGACCAAAACAGTGGAAACCCCCCAGAAGTGACCCCATTTTGGAATCTACACCCCTCAAGGTGTAGTGAGCATATTAACCCCACAGGTGATTGGCAGAAATTCGTGTGCACTCGATGTTGCAGAGTGAAAAAGGTTTTTCAATAGATATGCCAATATGTGGCGCCCAGCTTGTGCCACTGGAGACACACACCCCAAAAATTGTTAAAAGGGTTCTCCCGGGTATGGCGATGCCATATATGTGGAAGTAAACTGCTGTTTGGGCACACTGTAGGGTTCAGAAGGGAGGTAGCGCCATTTGGCTTTTGGAACGTGGATTTTGCTTGTAGTAGCTTTGTTTTGAGTCTTACTGGTGTTTCTGTTTATAATGTGGGGGTACATGTAAGGCGGGCGGAGTATATAAGGGGCATGGTCAGGTGGTATAGTGGGGTAAAAAAATCAATAAAATAATTCATAGATGTGTGTTATGCTGTGACACAATCCTTTCTGCACAGTCCGGTATCACACTAATAAATGGTCTTTACTTATTCCCCTTTTGGTCCACACTCAGCACCTTTTGAAGTTTGGGGAATTTTGCTGGGAAGGTGTTGTCCTGGTATAATATGGGCGCCCTCCCTTCCAGCAGATATGTTTGGGCCCTCCCCTTTCTGGTTCCCTAATTTTAGGGGCCTTGATAATTCGCTACTTGAAACAGAAGAAACGTTCCCCTCGGGCCGGCACAACTGCATATTTTTATTTCCTGGCTTATTGGTGCCTTGACTAATTTTATTTTTTCATAGACGTAGTGGTATGAGGGCTGTTTTTTTTTTGTGGGACGAGCTGTAGTTTAGATTGGTACCATTTTGGGGTACATGCGACTTTTTGATCACTTGTTATCCTTTTTTTTTTTTGGGAGGCAAGGTGACCAAAAAACAGCAATTCTGGCATATTTTTTTAGTTCTTTTTATACAGCGTTCACCATGCATTATAAATTACATGTTACCTTTATTCTGCGGGTCAGGCCGATTCCGGTAATACCTAATTTATAGCACTTTTTTATGTTTTACTACTTTTTGCACAATAAAATAACTTTTGTAAAGAGAATGGATTTTTTCTGTCGCCAAGTTGTGAGAGCCATTTCGTCGACGGAGCTGTATGAGGGCTTGTTTTTAGCGAGACGAGTTATAGTTTTTATAGGTACCATTTTTAGGTACGTGCGACTTTTTGATCACTTTTTATTTCAATTTTTGGAAGACAAAGTGACCAAAAAATAGCAACTATGTCAGTATTTTTTAGTTATTTTTTTTACGGCGTTCACTGTGCGGAATAAATAACAATATTTTTATATTAAAGGTCGTTACGGTCGCAGCGATACCAAATATGTATGGCTTTATTATTTTTTTCAATAATAAATGACTTGATAAGGGAAAAAGGGCAATTGTGTTTTGTGTTATTATTTGAAAATTATTGTATTTTTTACAACTTTTATTTTTACTTTTTTTTTACACTTTTCTTTAGTCCCACTAGGGGACTTGAAGGTCCAACTGTTTGTTTGATGTTCTAATACATTGCACTACCTATGTAGTGCAATGTATTAGAACTGTCAGTTGTTCACGGACAGCAAGCCGATCAGGCTCCGCCTCCGGGCGGGGCCTAAACGGCTTACTTAATGGCAGATAGGAAGCCATTGTTAGGGCTCCTGTTGCCATAGTAGCAGTCGCCAGCCTTGCCATCGCATGGCAAGTCTGCCGATTTGCTACAAACCTCTAGGATGCATCGATCACAATGGATCGCTGCATCGAAGGGGTTAATGCCAGGAATCAGAGCTAGGTCCGGTTCTTGGCGATAGATCGGGGTGTCCGCTGTAACATACAGCGGACACCCACTGCTGATGACGCCGGCTCAGCTTCTGAACCGGAAGCTGAGCCGGCGCCATCTTGCCGATGGTACCGGAAGCCTCCTGGGCCCCGCCAACGACGGGGCATAGGAGGATTCCGTTACTGGCGGACCGGGAGGTAAGTTTTAGCCCTCCGATCGCCTTTGCAGCCACCGGCAACCCAGCGATCACGTTGCTGGGGTGCCGGTGGCTATAAACTCCTCACATGCTGCGATCTCTATTGAACGCAGCATGTGAGGGGTTAATCGGTCGGATCGGAGGCTAGCTCCGGTCCTGGCCGATACCCCAGGGTGCCAGCTGTTACATACAGCTGTCACCCGGCGGTGATGGCGCTGGCTCAGCTCCTGAGCCAGCTCCATCTGTTTCACGTACAGTTACGTGGAGATGCGGGAGAAGACCATCTCCCATCACGTAACTGTACGTGAAATGGCGGGAAGGGGTTAAGCATTGCCTTAATAGTAGCCTTAACCCCTTAGTGACGACCAATACTCCTTTTCATGTTGGTCGCTAAGGGGCCTTAAGCTAGGTCGTCGCCTTTTCACGTTGGCCTAGTCTAAGTCCTGCACGGGTGTCGCGTGCAGGCTAGAGCCGGGGCTCTGCTGTCTGATGATAGCTGGGCTCGTGCTCCAACACCCGCGATCGAAGTTTACTTCGATCGCGGCCGTTTAACCTGTTAAATGCCACCGTCAATAGCGACCGCGTCATTTAACTTGTTTACAGAGGGAGTGAGCTCCCTCTGTCACCCATCGGCGGCCCGCAAATGCATAAAACAGCTCCGTAATTGCAGACGTAATTGCTTGTCCTCGCATTTTGCGAGGCGTCATTGACGGCCGTAATTTAGAGCTGTTCTTCATTGAATGAAAAACAGCTCAAATTACGTCCAAAGAAGTATCCTGCACTTCTTTGACGAGGCAGTCATTTTACGCGTCGTCGTTTGACAGCTGTCAAACGATGACGCGTAAATGACAGGTCGTCGGCACAGTACGTCGGCAAACCCATTCAAATGAATGGGCAGATGTTTGCCGACGTGTTGGAGCCGTATTTTCAGCCGTAAATCGAGGCATAATATGCCTCGTTTACGCCTGAAAATAGGTCGTGTGAACCCAGCCTTAGGACGCGCCGGAGGCACGTCCTAATAGATTGCCTGTCAGATTTACACTGACAGGCAATAATGCTCTGGTATACCAAAGCATTATAGCAGCGATCTGAAGATCGCACAGTAAAGTCCCCTAGTGGGACTAATGAAATAAATAATAAAAGTGACATAAAGATTAATAATAAAAATGACAGTAAAAAAATAAATCAATTTTTTTCCATAAAAAGTGGTTTTATTTAGTAAAAGTGTAAAAAAGAAATAAAAGTACACATATATGGTATCGCCGCGACCGTAATGACTCAATTAATAAAGTTAATATGTAATTTAAACCGCAAGGTGAACACCGTAAAAAAAAAAACGCTAAAAACTTTGGCGAAATTGCAATTTTTTTCCATTGCCCCCCAAAAAAGTCATAATAAAAATGAATCAATAAGTCCCATGCACCCCAAAACAGTAGCAATCAAAACGACGTCTCGTCCCGCTAAAAACAAGCCCAAAAAATCACTATATTGATGGAAAAATAAAAAAGTTACGGCTCTTGGAAAGCGACGATGCAAAAACAAATCATTTTAGTTCAAAAGGGTTTTTGTAAAACATAAAAAACCTCTACATATGAGGTATCGCCTTAATCGTACCGACCCATAGAATAAAGGTAACATGTTATTTAGGCCGCACAGTGAACGGCGTCAATTTAAAACGCATGGAACAATAGTGGAATTTTAGGTTTTTTTTTTTTATAATCCCCCCCCCCCCCCAAAAAAAGTTAATAAAAGTCAATAAAAAAATTATATGTACCCTAAAATGGTGCTATTAAAAAGTACAACTAATCCCGCAAAAAACAAGTCCTCATACAGCTATATAGACGGAAAAATAAAAAAGCTCTTTGAATTCGACTATAGAAAAACGAATAAAATAGCTTGGTCAGGGGGCGTGGCCGGCAGGCAACATGAGAGGACGTGTTGAGTGAGAGCTCCGTCCGGTAACCCGCAATACCTGTGATCCTGCATAGTATCCTGAAACAGACAGACCTCTTCACAGCCTCCCGGAGTGGCACTGAGTCATGGCACCGATGGGTCCCACAAAAGGTACGTCGGCGGCGGAGAAATTGAAACTTTTCCCGGGACAGTTCTACAAATGGCGCCGCAGAGTCTCCGGCACAGCGCTCCAGGCCACCACGAGGTCAGAGCACCAGCACGACACAGCAAGAGGAGACGGAGCCTGAGCCAGAACTGACCCTGTAGCAGGTATATGAACAACTGCTGCAGGCTATCACTCTGTCCACTACGTCGCTGACGGGGAAGATAGAGGAGGTGAGGGTGGATCTGGGCCTGGTACGCCATGATGTGCAGAAGCTAAGACAAAGGGTGAAAGACACGGAACACAGAATCTCGGCCATTGAAGATGCTAATTTACGCATTCCTGCGAGATTGTCGGCAATGGAGGCCCAAGTGGAGATATGGCAGCAAAAATGTGACGACCTGGAAAACCGCTCACGCAGGAATAATATCGGAATTAATGGTCTGCCGGAGCGAGTAGAAGGAACAACGCCAGGCGCTTTTGTTGAGCAGTGGTTCCATACCACCTTCCCTGAAGCACATTTTTCAGCAGCATTCGCGGTGGAACGCGCACACAGAGTACCAGCACGACCACCTATGCCCGGCATGCCGCCAAGACCATTACTAGCACGTTTACTTAATTGGAAAGACCGGGATCAGATCTTACAGATGGCTCGTCAGCACCCCAATATCCAACACGAGAATTCCCGAGTGCTCTTGTTTCCAGATTTTTCAGCGGAATTACAAAAGAAGCGCGCTACATTTATTGCTGTAAAGAGAAAGATGCGGGATCTGAATATATCCTACTCAATGGCCTACCCGGCTCGTCTACGTATCACTGATGGAGGGAAAGCGATTTTTTTTTGGAGATCTGAGGAATGGCTATCTTTGCGACCAGGTGACCAGAGTGCTTAAGTCGTGCCACATGGGACTTGCTATGATTGTCGAGATACCGGATGTCCAGGTATGCAGCACAAATTCCTCTCTTGGTGAAAGGACTGGCAGATTGGGAAACTGGAACTGGACACTCCATTCTTGAATACCTGAAGCCATGTCGCAGGGAAGTCGATGCATCCGTTAACCTTCTGGACAGTCCGGTATTTCTTGTTGATAGTGTGAAGAGGTCTGATGGGTGATAGCGGGGAAATGTGGTTGATTTCTGTGTAGGTTAACCTTACCATCTCTAATTGTATGCACAGACACCCCGTAACCATCAGCCACGGTATAACAGCTACACTTATACCATTACAGGTTACTGATAAGTTTGCCCATGGGAGGGGACTACTCTCATGGAAGTCCCCACAGGGGGAAGTTTTGTTTTGTTGGATAAAAGTTACACAGCTTGCTAAACAATCTATGCAATGTATGGAATCTATGATATTGGTATATGGCTTTTATTAGATACAGGGGATAAGGGGGGGAACCATCTGCAAACATGTAAGGGCCTGCTTGTATGGCTGATCTGAAAGTCATGTCATGGAATATTAGAGGCATGGGCACCCCTCGCAAGAGAATTACCGTGTTTGCACACGTGAGGGAATTTGGACCGCACATTCTATGCCTCCAGGAGACCCATCTCACGGCTGATACAATTCATCGTTTAAAAAAACCATGGGTTCAATGGGCGGAGCACTCGTGGCATACGTCATATTCTCGAGGGGTGTCTATACTGGTTCATAGATCGGTACGGTGGAATGCAACCAAGACGGTGAAAGATACAGAGGGTAGATATGTATTTGTACACGCATATATTAACTGTGTGTCCATTGTCATCATAGGGATATATGCACCACCTCCAGCAAACCTATTACCCTGAAGCCAAGGTTATATGTATGGGAGATTTTAACCTTTTACTGAACCCGCATACTGATAAATTTACACCTCGGAACGAGACTAGGGAGTTGCACTCATCCTCCAACTTGCAATGACTGATAGATGGGATGGGTGGAGTTGTGGAGACTGAGACATCCCCAATCTCTTGAGTTCTCATGCTTTACTCCTGCTAGGGGGGCGCTGTCTAGAATAGACTATATGTTTGGATCAGCTTCCTTGGGTCCCAGGGTAGCTGATATTGAATACGCCCCTCCTAGTACTTCGGATCATGCGCCTTTGCAGGCAACATTTCGTTTATACGATAGACAAGCTAGCAAACTAAACTGGAGGGTTCACCCATTCTAGTTTTACCTGATAGGGCCTAATGACCGTATCCCTGATCAGTTAACCCAATTCTTTGAAATCCACGAAGAGACTGATATCCTCCTAAGGTGGGACACGTTTAAAGCAAATTTGAGGGGTTGTCTGCGGTCCACTATCTCATTTATTAAAAAGACATCAAGGGTAGAGGAAGGTAGATTGGCAGGGACGTGCAGGGACCTGGAACAGGCATATATCAAGGAGCCGACTGAGGACAACAGACTGCAATGGCAGCAGGCGGGCAGATTGTATCAGATACATCTCAGGGAGAAGGGGGATAGGAAGCTGTTTTTTCTTAAACAAAACGCCTTTGAACTAGGTAATCCGTCTGGTAGATTATTATCGCACATAGTACACTCTAATCAATCATCTTCGGCCATTCTGGAAATCTTGGATGAGGGAAGACTACCTCTTAATGATGCTGAACAAATTGGGGATAGGTTCCGCAGATTTTATACTGATCTATATACATCTCAGTGTGATTACTCGGAAGACTCATTGATGGAATATTTGGAGGGGATTACATTCCCGCAGTTAGCAGGGGAGCCTAGAGACCGCTTAGATGAGGCTATTACTCTGGAAGAATTGCAGACGGCCATGCAGGATTTAAATAATGGGAAATCGCCTGGGCCTGATGGAATCCCGTTGGAGGTATACTCCCGATATTTAGAGATTATTGGTCCTGAGTTGCTTCAGATTTATGCAGCAGCCTTTGAAAAGGGAGTTTTGCCCACCTCTTTATATCATTTTGCTGAAACCTGACAAAGACCCCATGGAGTGTGGATCATATAGACCTGTCTCCCTGCTCAATTTAGACTATAAGATCTTAACTAAAATTCTGGCAAACCGACTTAATCATATTGTCACCTCACTCATACATGAGGATCAATCTGGTTTTATTCCTGGGAGATCCACTTCCAGGAATATTCGGAGGGCTCAGGCGGCTTCACAGGTAGTGGGGAATTTAAACAGACAATGGGCGATGGCCTCGCTTGATGCGGCCAAGGCCTTTGATTCAGTGGAATGGAACTATCTGCAAGCGGTATTGTCTAAATTTGGGATTGGATCTGGATTCTCCAAATGGATATCCATTCTATATAAACATCCTAGAGCCAATTTATTGGTTAATGGTAGAGGAACTGCTTTTTTTGATTTGAGTAGGGGCACCAGGCAGGGATGTCCATTATCCCCTCTTCTCTTTGCATTAGCCATAGAGCCTCTGGCCATCCATATACAACAGGATCATATATTTCAGGGAGTGAAAATAGCGAACAGAGAAAGCAGAGTAGGTTTATATGCAGACGATCTGATTTTTTACATGTCCAAGGTACAGGATACTCTCCCAAGGGCTATTGATATTGTGAATTGTTTTGGCCGATATCCTGGGCTGCTGATAAATTGGGCTAAGTCAGCTCTGATGCCGCTATGGGAAGTGTACTGGCCGGATATATATTATAACCTGCCCGTTGTCACTAATTTTAAATATTTTGGTATATACATCACAAAGTTCCCTGCAGAGTCTCATGACAAAAACATATATCCTCTAGAGGCCTTGTTTATCGAGAAATTTAAGATATGGAAAACGTTGCCGCTGTCAGTGGCAGGTCGGGTTAACTTGGTGAAGATGATTCTTTTACCTAAAGGATTATATTTATTAGAACATGCAAATGGTCCCATTCCGAGATATTTTTTTTTAATTAGCTGCACTCATTGACGGCTGGCTTTGTCTGGGGGAAATCTCGAAGGAAGCTTGCCTTGGTCAAACTACAACGTCCAAGGGATAGGGGAGGAATGGCACTGCCTGATTTTTATATTTACTTTTTGAGTGGTCAACTACGCTATTTGAAAGAATGGATCGGACAGGGTATGGAATCCTTTCCCGACTATGCTTTAGGACAGGTGCTAGGAATATCGGTCATGGGGCTGGAGAATCCTAATTTGTTTAGAGGGAGACTACTCCTACTTCACAGACTAGCTCATCAAGTGTGGAAAGCAGCTAAGTTGATATGTGGCTTCGGGGATTTGGAGGAGGGGACACCGATGTGGGACAATCCCATGTTTACACATTTACAAATGATGGAGGGTTCAGAGTATTGGAAGGTCAATGGGGTGCTGTGTCTGGGGGACGTTTATAGGGAAAATGTGTTGCTATCATTTACTCAGATGGTGGAAGAATATGGTTTACATCGCACCCAGTTCTTCAGATATTTGCAACTACGACATGCGTTGAACGCCCAATTTGACATGCGGTCTCCGTCTCTTTCGAAGTACCCATTGATTGGAGTTCTAAAGACACAGGGACCCAGGGGCATTATTTCGTCACTGTACACTCATCTCCTGAATGTACGAACTGAGTCGCGTAAGCTTCCGGTGCAGTCGGCATGGAAGGCAGTTATCCCCGGCTTGTCCGAGGAGGACTGGTCAGAGGCCCTGGAGTCTCATACGTTGGTATCTCCTTCTGTCAATAATAGGCTGACCCAACTGTACATAATACACCAGTGTTACCTTACATCAACACTTCTACACCGTATGGGTCGGATGCCGAACTCAGAATGTCACAGGTGCCACTCTTCAGGGGCAAACTTTATACACCTCATCTGGGAGTGCTCACGCATTAGTTCCTTCTGGGAGGGGGTTCTTGAAGTTCTGAAGGATATTGTGTCGGTGCCCATACCCAAGACGCCGGAACTATGCCTGTTGGGATTGTTGCGGGAGGAGGAATGGCCATTTCATACCCTGGTGTTCCTTAGGGAAACACTGTTCTTGGCTCGCAAAGCTATAGCCCTGAGATGGATGGCGGATAGACCTCCCACGGTTGCGCATTGAAATCCCTGGTTGATAATGTCATCCCATTTGAGAGAGTGGTGTACAGAAATAGGAAATGTGTTAGTAAATTTGGGAAGATCTGGGATGGTTGGCTTGCATCATCAGGGACCCTAGGGGTGTGAAACAATATGCATTCTTTATTACATTGATCGTCAAGGAGGTGAGAAGAGTGGGACAGGGTGGTATGGTGAGCTAGTGTGGTGAGCAATTCTACTTTTGTAACTTTATTAATGTATATGGTGTTAACTTGACCTATATCATAACCACCTGCACATGTATGGGAGAATACAGTGCTTGAAATGTATTCTTTGATGTATGGAATGTTTGGAATAACATGTACTAATTCTGTGTTCACTGTTATATGATATGTAATAATATTGTAAAGTTATTTCTTTTTTTATTTTCTTGTACTGCAAGCTTGGAGTTCAATAAAACGAGTTTAAAAAAAAAATTGCTTGGTCATTAGGGCCTTAAATGGGCTGGTCACTAAGGGGTTAAAGGGGTTGTCCATTCCCTAAAGGTAGGTCATCAATATCTAAATGGTCGGACTCCCGGGACCGCCGCTGATCAGCTGTTTTGTAGGGGCTGCAGCGCTTGTACATATTCCATTGAAGTGAATGGGCAAAGTGTGTCGGCGATTCACAGTACAAACAGTGATGAAGAGGAAGCAGTGCTCGTAAGAGCGTTGCGGCCCCTTCAAAACAGCAGTTTGTCAGGGGTCCCAGGAGTCGGACCCTGAACAATCGGATATTGATGGCTAGGATAGGCCATACATTTTTAGGGACTGGACAACCTTTTTAATGCTTAATAATAGGGCACGAATGGTAGACCCGAAAGCCTTCAATAGGCCTCTAGCTGCCTTGGCACCTTCTATTTTGCTGCGGTGGTGTGGAGCGAACAGGGGACAGAGGGAACTCCCTCCTTGTGTCTATTTGCTCTGATGCTGTGGTCGCAATTAACCATGGCATTTGAAGGCTTAAATGGCTGATATTGGAGTTGGGCACCCTGGGCCGTACAGTAGTCGGGAGAATTAGACCCGTGCATGATACGGACGTCATAAGGTTGCCACGGCAACTGAACCTTCCAGAGTACAGGAGCATGACCCTAGGCTCGATGTCAGGTAAGGGCAGGAGAATACAAGATGAGGTACACTTTAATAAAAACCTAATGCAAAGTTGCTAAATTTTGTATCTTAAATTCATCAGAGCAATTTAAAAAAATTGGTTGCAAAGGTAGGCACTCCTATCACAGTTACTGCTAATGATCTCCTGTCACACTGTTAAGGATCTGCCAGGCTCAGCTTCTGTGTCTACGCCCATAGGTAATCAGTCTGCACCTGCTTCTATGTCTGTGAGACTGACTCCATCTTCCACCACTCAGGATGGCAGGCTTAAGAGTGGGAGAGCCTATCACAGCCTGGCCGGACGGAGCTAGCTCCCGCCCTCCTGTCTTTTTATACCTGCCTTTCCTGTTCCTCCTTGCTTGTGATTCTTCTCGTTTGGTTTCCTGGCCCTGCTGCAGCTTCTTGAACTATTTGACCCTGCTTCATATTGACCCTGGCTTACTGACTACTCTTCTGCTCTGCGTTTGGTACCTCGTACACTCCTGGTTTGACTCGGCTCGTTCACCACTCCTGTTGCTCACGGTGTTGCCGTGGGCAACTGCCCCTTTTCCCTTGCTTCTGTTTACCCTTGTCTGTTTGTCTGTCGTGCACTTATTGAGCGTATGGACCGTCGCCCAGTTGTACCCCGTCGCCTAGGGCGGGTCGTTGCAAGTAGGCAGGGACTGAGTGGTGGGTAGATTAGGGCTCACTTGTCTGTTTCCCTACCCCCATCATTACATAATCACAAGCCCATATACCTAGTCTACCCTGGTCCCTCACACTACTATGGACCCCCTTGAGACCCTGGCTCAGCAAATGCAGGGTCTCTCCCTACAGGCCCTGGCTCAGAGGGTCAACCAGCCTGATGCTACCATGGTAGTGCCCCTCACCTCACCTCTTGAACCCCACCACAAGTTGCCTGACCGGTTCTCAGGGGACAGGAAGACTTTTCTCTTCTTTCGGGAGAGTTGTAGGCTCTATTTTCGCTTAAAGCCCCACTCCTCCGGTTCTGAGAGCCAGCGGGTGGGTATAATTATGTCCCGGCTCCAGGAAGGGCCCCAAGAATGGGCCTTCTCCTTGGCTCCTGACGCCCCTGAACTTTCCTCCGTTGATCTTTTCTTTTCTGCTCTTATGACGAGACTGACAGGACTGCCTTTGCCGAGAGTCAGCTGGTGACCTTACGTCAGGGTAAGAGACCTGTTGAGGAGTATTGCTCTGACTTTAGGAAGTTTTGCGTAGCTTCTCGGTGGAATGACCCTGCCTTAAGGTGCCAGTTTAGGTTGGGTCTGTCGAACGCCCTGAAAGACCTGCTAGTTAGCTATCCCTCTTCTGACTCCCTAGACCAGGTTATGGCTTTAGCGGTACGACTTGACCGACGTCTCAGGGAACGACAACTTGAACGTTTTTGTGTTTTCTCCTCTGACTCCCCCATGATGCCTCCCGAGGTTCCGTTGCTTCGTTCTTCCACGGAAGACTCGGAGGTACCTATGCAACTCGGGGCCTCCGTGTCCTCCAACAACGTAGAGAGTACCGCAGGAAGAATGGTCTCTGCTTCTATTGTGGGGATGACAAGCATCAAGTGAACACCTGTCCTAGGCGTAAGAATGAGCAGCCGGAAATCTTCCGCGCCTAAGTGATCATCGTGGAGGTCACTTGGGCGCACAGGTATTTCCCGTAAATATGAAACGTAATAAAATCTTGCTTCCCTTTCAGGGCTCTTTTGGTAGTAGGTCTGCTACCGGCAGTGCCTTCGTGGATTCAGGGTCTTCTGCTAATATCATGTCTGTGGAATTTGCTATGTCTCTAGCTATACCTTTGATTGATTTGCCTAAACCTGTCCCGGTAGTGGGTATCGACTCCACTCCTCTTGCTAATGGTTATTTTACACAGCATACCCCTGTTTTTGAACTCCTTGTTGGCTCCATGCATTTGGAGCAGTGCTCTGTACATTTGATGCAGGGATTATCGTCCGATTTGGTTTTAGGCCTTCCCTGGTTGCAGTTGCATAATCCCACTTTTGACTGGAATACTGGGGATCTTACCAAATGGGGTAATGAATGCTTGACGTCATGTTTTTCTGTTAATTCTATTTCTCCCCCTGAGGTGAACACGCTACCTGAGTTTGTTCAGGACTTCGCTGATGATGTTTTCTGTAAGGAGGCCTCCGAAGTGTTACATCCTCATAGAGAATACGATTGCGCTATCGATTTGGTACCAGGAGCTAAGCTCCCTAAGGGTAGGATATTTAATCTCTCTCTCTTGTCCCGAACGTGAAGCCATGAGCGATTATATCCAGGAATGCCTGGCCAAGGGTTACATTCGCCCCTCTACTTCTCCGGTAGGTGCTGGCTTCTTCTTCGTAGGGAAGAAGGATGGTGGTCTTAGGCCATGCATTGACTACCGTAACTTGAATAAGGTCACTGTAAGGAACCAGTATCCCCTTTCTTTGATTCCTGATCTCTTTAATCAGGTTCAGGGGGCCCAATGGTTCTCTAAGTTTGATCTACGGGGGGCGTATAACCTTATCCGCATCAAAGAGGGGGATGAGTGGAAGACTGCGTTTAACACGCCCGCCGGTCATTTCGAATACCTCGTCATGCCCTTTGGGTTGTGTAATGCTCCCGCGGTCTTCCAGAATTTCATAAATGAGATTTTAAGAGATTACCTGGGGGTATTTCTTGTAGTGTACCTTGATGACATACTTGTGTTTTCCAAGGACTGTTCTTCCCACATTGAGCATGTCAGGAAGGTGCTCCAGGTCCTTCGGGAAAACAAACTGTTTGCGAAGACCGAAAAATGTGTGTTTGGGGTGCAGGAGATACCATTTTTGGGTCAAATCCTCACTCCTCATGAATTCCGCATGGACCCCGCCAAGGTCCAGGCTGTGGCGGAATGAGTCCAACCTGCCTCCCTGAAGGCATTACAGTGCTTTTTGGGGTTCGCTAATTATTACAGGAGATTTATTGCTAACTTCTCGTTCATCACTAAGCCTCTTACGGATCTCACTCGCAAGGGTGCTGATCTCCTCCGCTGGCCTCCTGAGGCTGTCCAGGCTTTTGAGGTGCTTAAGAAGTGCTTTATCTCGGCCCCGGTGCTGGTTCAGCCCAACCAAATGAAGCCATTTATCGTGGAGGTTGACACGTCCGAGGTGGGAGTGGGGGCTGTCTTGTCCCAGGGTACCAGGTCCCTCACCCATCTCCGTCCCTGTGCCTACTTCTCCAGGAAGTTTCGCCCACTGAGAGTAACCTATGATATTGGCAACCGCGAACTCTTAGCCATTAAATGGGCATTTGAAGAGTGGCGCCACTTCCTGGAGGGGGCTAGGCACCAGGTAACGGTCTTTACCGACCACAAGAATCTGGTTTTCCTAGAATCTGCCCGGAGGCTAAACCCGAGACAAGCTCGATGGGCGTTATTTTTCACCAGATTCAACTTTTTGGTTACCTATAGTGCTGGGTCTAAAAATATTAAGGCTGATGCACTGTCGCGTAGCTTCATGGCCAGCCCTCCTTCGGAGGAAGAGCCTGCTTGTATTTTGCCTCCAGGTATAATCATTTCCTCTGATTCTGATTTAGTCTCTGAAATTGCTGCTGATCAAGGTTCAGCTCCCGGGAACCTTCCTGAGAACAAGCTGTTTGTTCCCCTGCAATTCCGGCTAAGGGTACTTAGGGAAAATCATGACTCCGCACTATCTGGTCATCCAGGCATCCTGGGTACCAAGCACCTCATTGCCAGAAACTATTGGTGGCTTGGGTTGCCTAAAGACGTTAAGGCCTACGTCGCCACTTGTGAGGTTTGTGCTAGGTCCAAGACTCCCAGGTCCCGACCAGCGGGCTTACTACGTTCTTTGCCCATTCCCCAGAGACCTTGGACCCATATCTCCATGGATTTTATCACCGATCTGCCTCCATCTCAAGGCAAGTCGGTGGTGTGGGTTGTAGTAGACCGCTTCAGTAAGATGTGCCACTTTGTGCCCCTCAAGAAACTACCCAATGCTAAGACGTTAGCTACCTTGTTTGTCAAACACATCCTGCGTCTCCATGGGGTCCCTGTCAATATTGTTTCTGACAGAGGGGTACAATTTGTTTCTTTGTTTTGGAGAGCCTTTTGTAAAAAGTTGGAGATTGATCTGTCCTTCTCCTCTGCCTTCCATCCTGAAACTAATGGCCAAACTGAGAGGACTAATCAGTCTCTAGAACAATATTTAAGGTGTTTTATCTCTGTCAATATGATTGGGGCTCATTCATTCCCCTCGCCGAATTTTCCCTTAATAACCGGGTCAGTAACTCGTCAGGGGTCTCCCCCTTTTTCTGTAATTTTGGGTTTAATCCACGGTTCTCCTCCGTTTCACCTGGTAGTTCCAACAATCCCGAGGTAGAGGTCGTTCATCGGGAACTGTGCACAGTCTGGGCCCAGGTTCAGAAGAACCTAGAGGCGTCCCAGAGCATACAAAAAACGCAGGCAGATAGAAGACGTTCTGCTAACCCCTTGTTTATGGTCGGAGATCTGGTGTGGCTATCGTCAAAGAACTTGCCCCTTAAAGTCCCATCCAAGAAGTTTGCTCCCCGGTTTATAGGGCCGTACAAGGTCATTGAAGTCCTCAATCCTGTCTCCTTCCGACTGGAGTTGCCCCCATCTTTTCGAGTACACGACGTGTTTCATGCCTCCCTCCTTAAACGCTGCTACCCGTCTTTGGCTCCCTCGAGGAAACCTCCTGTCCCCGTTCTCACCCCTGAGGGGGTAGAATTCGTGGTGGCCAAGATTGTGGACAGCAAGATGGTCCAAGGCTCCCTCCAGTACCTGGTCCATTGGAGAGGATACGGGCCTGAGGAGAGGACTTGGGTACCCGCCCGGGATGTTCACGCTGGGGTATTGGTCAGGAGGTTCCACCTTCGTTTCCCCAATAAACCAGGTCCATCTAGAAAGTGTCCGGTGGCCCCTCATAAAAGGGGGGGTACTGTTAAGGATCTGACAGGCTCAGCTTCTGTGTCTACGCCCATAGGTAATCAGTCTGCACCTGCTTCTATGTCTGTGAGACTGACTCCATCTTCCACCACTCAGGATGGCAGGCTTAGGAGTGGGAGAGCCTATCACAGCCTGGCCGGACGGAGCTAGCTCCCGCCCTCTGTCTATTTATACCTGCCTTTCCTGTTCCTCCTTGCTTGTGATTCTTCTCGTTTGGTTTCCTGGCCCTGCTGCAGCTTCTTGAACTATTTGACCCTGCTTCATATTGACCCTGGCTTACTGACTACTCTTCTGCTCTGCGTTTGGTACCTCGTACACTCCTGGTTTGACTCGGCTTGTTCACTACTATCCTGCTCTGCGTTTGGTACCTCGTACACTCCTGGTTTGACTCTGCTCGTTCACCACTCCTGTTGCTCACGGTGTTGCTGTGGGCAACTGCCCCTTTTCCCTTGCTTCTGTGTACCCTTGTCTGTTTCTGTCGTGCACTTATTGAGCGTAGGGACCGTCGCCCAGTTGTACCCCGTCGCCTAGGGCGGGTCGTTGCAAGTAGGCAGGGACTGAGTGGCGGGTAGATTAGGGCTCACTTGTCTGTTTCCCTATTCCCATCATTACACACACCGTTATAATAAAGGAGATCACAGTTCAGCCTTCCTGGCTCTTCTATATTTATATCTTCTTAGGTTATATAGGAGAATATTACGGGATAATCATTCTGTTCTTCCAGCAGGCAGAGTTAGCACTGGCTCTAGTTGCTCATGTGATGCTGTGCTGAGGCATTATGGGATCGATATCATAGCACAGAAAAAGAGAAGGCGGGGTGAAATCTAAAATTCATAAATTTATCAACGAAAATAGCAAAACACCACTGAAATAATATGTCATCTTTATTAGTTATGTAATATCTTTTTGGTTTGCAGTGCGACACTTCTGTTTAGCGTGATTGTTCTTGTCTTCGAACCATTTGTTTTGTACTTTACAGAAAATTGAAGTGGTGTAAGTCTGTGTTCACATCACGTCTAGGGGGTTATATACATTTTTCTATCTGTAATAAAAGCATTGTCTGCTACATTTTTCGATACAAAGGCATCCCGCAAAAAACATATTTTTACATGGGAGCCTATGAGCAACATATGGAACTGTATGGCATACAGTTGCATACGTCAGGGAAACCATTTACATATACGCCCAACATGCACTGTATGTCATGTGAACAGAGCCCACATTTTCTGTTGCCATACAGCATGCTGATTAAATATATTTCCTGTGCCTTGAAGCCGGCACTTCGTGGTTATGGTCACATGGTACACTTAGTGTACCATGTGACCGTGATGTCACGTGAGGGGCGTTCCAGCCAGCGTGGAAGAGCCGATGCAGAGGAATCCAGGTGAGCGGCAAAGTCTGTATTGTAATGTATTGTGTTGTCTTGTAATGTATTGTGCTGTCTGTGTTTGCAGTGGGGAGGGGGGGCGTTAAATTACAGCCCCTCCTCTCTCCACCGCAAACTGCACAATACAACACAATACATCGCAAACTGTGGGTCGCGTCCCCCTGGGGGGGTCGTATGAAAACCTCCGTGGGGTCGCGAGTCACTCACCGAGGTCCTGTTTCCATTCAATGCTGGAGCAGGGAGCTGACGGCTCCTTGCTCCAGCACTCACTGTGCCCTGAGCGTCTCGACGCAGTCGCGATGTAGTGACATCATCGCGCCTGTCTGCGCCGAGTCACTCATAGCACTCACCGGAGGAGGTACGGGGATAGGTAAGTAATTATGTTATTTTTCTATTATATACATATGGGGGCATTATACTGTTTGGGGGCTGATATGGCAGTGGGGCATTATACTGAATGGAGGGCTGATATGGCGGGGGTTATTATACTGTATAGGGGGCTGATATGGTGGGGGTATTATACTGTATGGGGGGGCTGATAAGGTGGGGGGCCATATATTGCATGGGGGCTGATATGGGGGCATTATACTGTATGGGGTCTGATATGGGGGGGCATTATACTGTATGGGGAGCTGATATGGGGGCATTATATTGTATGGGGGCTGATATGGGAGGGCATTACACTGTATGGGGAGCTCATATGGAGGGGTATACTGTATGGGGAGCTGATATGGAGGGGCATTATACTGTATGGGGAGCTGATATGGGAGGTATTATACTGTGGGGAGCTCATATGGGGGGCATTATACTGTATGGGGAGCTGATATGGGAGGTATACTGTATGGGGAGCTGATATGGGGGCATTATATTGTATGGGTGCTGATATGGGGCATTATACTGTATGAGGGCTGATATGGGGAGCATTATACGTTATGGGGGTATTATACTGTATGGGGCAGTATGTTGGCATTATAGCTATGGAAGCATTATATTTTGTGGTGGCATTATACTATGGTGGCTGTTGGGCAGGGCGGCTGGGCATAGGCGCGCGCAGGGGTGTGGTGATGGTAGTGTTGGGTAGGGGTAGAGGGGTCCACGCTGATTTCTTGCACCCGGGCCCATGAGCTTTTAGCTACGCCCCTGCTCATTAGATACTTTCAGCACCTCCAGGAAATAAAATGCATCTCAAAATATAAATAAATAAAATATTATCAGATATAAGGCCTCATGCATACAGCCGTGCCCGTAAACACGGCCCGAGATTGCGGGGAATGCCGCGGGCTGCCTTTTCGGCCCATTCTCCCATACAAAGTGTGGGAGCATGGCCCATAAAAAACGAAAAGTAGGACATGCTCCATAATTCCCGACACGGTTCTACAGCACAAACACATTTCTGTAGCAATACGGAAAAGTGTCCGCGGCCAATAGAACCGGGCGGGTCCGTAATTGCGGACCGTATTACGGTCCGTATTACGGTCCGCAATTATGGAGACTTTTTACGGTCGTGTGCATGGGGCCTTAATCTGTACTTGGGTCAATGATATGGATCAAGTAATGAAACATCTACAATGAATCAAAAGAAAACCTTTTCCCATTTTCCCCCCTAAAATTATGTAAAAAAACCAAAACATTTAAATACTACGGCTTCCTACGGGAGGAAAATAATAAAATGAAAAAATGTAAATTGGCTGCATCTCCAAAGGGTTAAATCCACTTCAGGTGCGTGTTGCCTATATTTACAAGCCAGTTGCCAATTAGTTTGTGGCAGATTCTATGAAACACTGTAACAACTAGATGTTCTTCACACAAAAATTCATCCATAGCTGTTGCCAATGCGCATAATATGTAGATGGAATGTTCCAATTTTAATATACTGTATAATGATCGCTAGATTTAACATTGTCAATTCAAAGATTGCCAGTTTGCTTTTATAAATGGTATACAATTTGCGCTGTCCGCTCTCAGCAGGTATTCCTTCCTATAAGCTGGCAATTGCAGTCACTGCGGTGGAACACCACATAAATGACACATCACTTTTGGTTCGATCTCTCACCTGCTGGTGAATGTCAAGTGGCAATAATGTGCCAAGCTGTCATCTAAGCAAAAGGGGCTACTTTGAAGAATATAAAATATAAAACATATTCTGTTTTGTTTAACAATTTTTTTGTGTACCACTTAATTCCTTATGTATTCCTTCATAGTTATCATGTCTTCATTATGATTCTACAATGTAGAAAAAAAAAAAGGAAAATAATGGAATTCAAGTGTGTGTGTGTGTGTGTGTGTGTGTGTGTGTGTGTTCTATATACACACACGTGTACACAGGGTGATTTAAAAAGGTTGGTGCAAAATTATAGTCCTAGTATTGATAACCGAGAGAACATAACACAAATTTATTAACATGAAGAGACACTATTTATCCAAATTTAATCCATACACTGCAATTGTTCAAAGTGATTTCCTTCGGTGACATGGCAGATGCCTAAGCGGTAGTCCAGTTCTGTCCAGCTGCGTATCCGCATATCCTCCAATATGGACTCCAGTAATGCGTTGTCTCAGGTCGTTCAGATCCTGTGGCTGGGCTTTTGCAGATATATTGAGTCCTTTATGTAGCCCACAGAAAGTCGCAGGGTGTTCGATCTGGCGATCGCGAAGGCCAGAGCAATATTGACGAATTGTTTCCGGCGCGGCCAATCCTACGCTCCTGTAGAGTTTCATTCAGGTATCGGCAAGCATTCAAATGGAAATGTGGAGGTGCACCATCCTGCTGATAGAGGAAGATCTGCCAAACTTAGTCTAGCTGTGGCATAACCCGTTCCTTTAACATGTCCAGGTAGGAGTGGCCAGTATCATTATAGATTTTGTGGTATTTAGCATTTTTCGGGTCAGTTCATGAGAATCAAACTTCAAGGCAACAAAATTTCCTATGAAATGAGACAAGAATCCGGTTTCTAGGACGAATGGTTTCCATTTTAAGGAGGAAAAACTGAGATTTTTTTTTTTTTGCTAAAAATCCCAGCTGTTTAACCCTGTGATCGCTGCAGTCTGTGACCGCGACATGATCAAAAGGGACTCCCATCTTTGATCGCGTCACCGGAAAACCCGGTGAGGTGATTAGAGACTGGGGCAACCCTCTGCAATCAGCCCTGGGGACCTAGAAAGAACCCTAGAGCTGTCTGTTCTGTAATGGCTACAGGGTCACCAGGAATGGATGCAGAACTGTTGAACCAGGATGGACTCCAGATCATTAGGCCAAACAACAGCATTACTAAAGATGGATTATTGGTGAATGACCGAAATCACTGTATTACCAGGCATGGGCAACAAGAGACTGTATCACCGGAGACAGACAAATAAATCACTGGCTCTCCAGGAACAGGACTCTAGGCTGCATCAGGAGACCAATTATTAAGAACCCCTACCACTAATTAATAATATTTC
Source organism: Rhinoderma darwinii (assembly GCF_050947455.1). Lineage (NCBI taxonomy): Eukaryota > Metazoa > Chordata > Amphibia > Anura > Rhinodermatidae > Rhinoderma > Rhinoderma darwinii. Next base: position 330,252,987 of record NC_134690.1, read on the forward strand.
AAGATGGGTTCATGAAAAACCGATTATCGGTAAGAGTAATCCGCCTTTTACCCCTAACCCATGACAGCAACCCTGAAGATATACATGTGTATAATATATATTAGGGTCGGACTACAGCCTGGAGGACTTTCCTACCAATGGCCATGTCAGAAATATCATGAAATTGTAAACTGCAATGTTTTAGAGAAGTATGAGGGGACGACCAGATAACTGCTTTACAGATTTGGTCCAATGATGCTCTGGCCCTCTCAGCCCAGGAGGTGGATACTGCCCTAGTGGAATGTGCCCCAAGAAACTCAAGGGATGCAAGACCCTGACTAGAGTAAGCTAGAAAGATAGCTTGTTTAATCCATCTTCCAATGATGGATTTATTAGCAGCCCCTACTCTATTGAGACCTTGGAATTGTAGTAATAGGTTTTCAGAGGCTCTCCAGGCACTAGTAACCTCTACGTAGTGGATAAGGCATCGCCTTACAGCTAAACAATGAAATTCTATTTCCCTTAGGATTAATACAAAAAGAGGGAAGAACACTCATGGTTCTTATGGAACTCAGAGACTACTTTAGGTAAAAAAAAAATTGCCAGGTTTTTCATTACAACTCTATCCTCAAGGACAATGGTGTAAGGAGGGAAGGCAAAAAATGCCTGCAACTCACTGATCCTACGTGCGGATGTACTGGCCAGCAATCAGAGAGAGCATCTTAATAAAAATTGATTCTTACGGCTGAAATGGCGAAGCAGTCATGGCAGAAAGCACTATATTTAGATCCCAGGGGGGAACCCTAATCTAGATGGCGCTCCAAGTCTAAAAGAGGCACCTAAGAATCTCTTTACCCAGGGATGGTTTGCTAATTTGATGTCATAAAAAGAATTAAGGGCTGAGAACTGTACCTTTAGGGTATTAGGCTTGAGATTTTTATCTAGCCCAGCCTGTAAGAAACCCAGAATAGGGGACATATCTGGTTTATCAATAGGATTCTGATCCACACCGAAAAATCTAACAAAAACCTCCCATATCCTAAGATAAATGTCAGTTACTTTCTTCTTGCTAGCCAAGAGGGTAGTAATTACTGGGTCAGATAGGCTCCTATTTCTAAAAATAGTCCGTTCAATCTCCAAGCTGTTAGATGTAGACTGTGTATCTGAGGGTACATGACAGGGCCCTGGGATAGGATATCCGGTCTGGCTGGAAGAATCCATGGCTGGTCTATTGACATTCTCCTCAGCCAAGTGAACCAGGGACGTCTTGGCCAGAATGGGGCTAAAAGAATAATTGAGGCCTTGTCTTCCCTGATTTTTCTTATTATCCGTGGAAGCAGACACAGTGGAGGAAAAGCGTAGCATCTCTCCTGAGACCAACAAGGAACAACTTCGACACACTCTCCCTCACCAAAAGAACCTTTTCCTGTGGAAGAAAGGTTGTCTGATTTGTGGAATCGAGAAGGATTCCCAGAAAAATACACCACCTGGATGGGTTGAGGTTTGATAAGATTGAACAAACCGTCTGCAGGTGATTTTTCAATGAATTCACTGATATCCCCACTATCAAAAAATCATCTAGGTATGGAATTAGTAAAATATCTTGTGTTCTGATGAACGATGTCATCTCTGCTATCCGTTTTATAAATATCTTTGTAGCTTGAGAAATTCAGACAGGAAGTGCTGTGAACCGAAGGTGAGTCAGAACCTTGTTTATTACTACAGCTACCATCAGGAACCTCCTGATGGGTTTGAAAAATTGGGACATGGTAGTAGGCATTGTGATGCACGCGGTCGCTGACCGCCGTCATTTCCCTCTTACTGGCAGCTGCGACCGCCTGACTGTGAATCCTTGCCAGCATCTCCCTTCCCAGGGACACCAGCGCGCTCTGCTCTCTGCCTCTATCTCCTCCGGACTGTGCCGGTAGTGTGCGCGCTAGTTCTTGTTCTTAAAGGGCCAGCGCGCACCAGTAAAAGTGTCCACAGCCAATCCCTGGATACCGTGGACTATTTAAGGAACCCTGCCCAATAGACCAGTGCCTGAGTAATGTTGTTATGAACCAAGTGTTAGTCTGCGAAGGTTCCATATCTTGTTGCCTGAAACCAGTGTCCGTGACAAGTCCTGGATCCGTGTCAAGTCCTGTGTCCTGAGTCCAGTGTCAGTGACTAGTCCAGCTTCCAGCTATCCGGCACAAGCCTTCCAGTAATCCGGCACCAGCCTGCTTCCAGTAATCCGGCACCAGCCTGCGTCCAATACCTGCAATTGGTGTCCAGCCTGCCACCAAGGTTCCATCAACCTGTGACTGTCTTATTTCGGTCTGGCCAGCTGCTACTCTGTTACGGAGGAGTAGCCCAGTGGGTTCACATCCCCAGTGGTCGTTACAGTTTGCTCAGGCCATGGAGCCCTCTGGCAAAACCATGGCCTGATGATGCAGGATGATATGCGAGACCTCTGATTACATCAGCTACTGCAATACCATCGCCAGTCGCCTGGACATCGCTCCTGTTCCTACTCCTTCAGCTCCAAAAGTGGTAGCTCCAGCTACTCCTAAGCCAGCCATAGTTCCAGTCCGCTCCGGATCCGGAATTAAATTTCCACTTCCACCCTGCTATGATGGGGACACCAAAATCTGTCGAGGCTTCCTCAATCAATGTAAAATCCAATTTCAACTGCATTCTCATCTGTATCTATCAGACCAGACAAAAATAGCCTTCATCATCTTCCTGTTTGGCAAGGCCTTGGAATGGGCGAATCCCCTCTGGGAACATGAAGGACCGGAGTTCACTAATCTGCAGCGCTTCCTAGACACCTTCCGTATCAGAAGTGACAACCGCAGACCGGAAGTGACCTGAAATCACTTACTTCGGTCCTGTACACCTCACCAAACTTTCCAGCTGCCGCTAGGGGAAGAGAACCCCCACAAGAAGAGGTAAAAACACGGCCCAACCTGCCATCTCAAACGAGAGAAGCACCGCCCGGAAGATGAGGGAGGCCAGCCCTGGACTATCTGCTGCTGTCAAAAGAGACTTCTACAGTCCGAGAAGCCCCAATAGAAGGTAAGCGCTTTATTGGGTGTCTGCAGTTCTATGTGTGGTTACTGGAACTCCTTTAGCTATTTCCAGGCTATCCCTTTCAGAGGACAGGAAACCTAAATTGGGTGTGTGAAGAGGTATGTCCACTTTTATCTTTTCAGGTTTCCTGTCCAGCAAATAGGAAACCCTCTTCAAGGTTGCTGTCCTGGGTTAAGGGTAAATATAAATAAAAAATTGGACATCACATATTAGCTGGCTTCCAAAAGCTAACTAAATGGTTATTGGTATGTGTGGGCAGTAGTAGTACGGAGCAAGCTGTCACCTCAACATAGTTTTGGCCTGGGCTCAAGATTGATATTAGTATGGTGATATTCTGGAGATGTTTAAATAATGTATCGATTCTATATATCCAAAGTCTACTGTAGCCAGAGTACATATGCTGTGCCCTTATTATATTAGATTATTTTATATACTCCCACAACCAAGAAGCACTAGGAACTACTGATACTGACTTAATAATAATAAAAAAAAAGATTAAACATTAAAGAAATGAGATGTTGGTCTAGTGCTGCCTTTGTAAAATCAAACACAAAAGGACACAGAAAAGCTAATTCAATTTACTGAACTGCCTAATTTTTGCTTAAATCATGTATTTTGTTATCTAGAAAGAGAATTGAACATTGAATTGCATTATTATTTGTAGTGCAGGGAAGGTAACCTTGTGTAAAAAAAAATTATACTTTTTTTAATGGATTATAATTTTTCTTAATTTTGATCTGTGGGACTTTGTACCAAAAGAACAGAAAAATAAACACTAAGGTAGCTTAGCCATTGTATTTCCACAGGAATTCAGTTCACTTTTGTATCAAATTTGTCAACCATCTTCTTCCGATCTGTCTTTTTTGTAGTCCAAAAAGGGCATTATGATACATTTGTAATGCAGTACTGTCTGCTGAAGGTTTCCCATCCATTTCCTGCACCTTTTTTGTTCCATTGGAAACCAGAAGTGGAATTCTAGATAAAAATAAAAAAAGTCCAAAATCTTTATAGGGGTTAGAGCCCAGGTTTTCTGTTACATAGCTGCAAATCTCTTCCTTCCCAAAGATAAATAATAAGGTTCTGACTGTCTGCAGCTACCGCTAGGAAGAGCTCCCTGCCACCGGCTGTGTGGGGAACTGCAGTACAGCCTCATTCATTTGAATGAAACAGAACCCTGCACAGTGTGTGGCTGGGAACGGGCTGTGGATGGAAAAACTAAGAAGGGGACAAAGCACTACAGCAGCACTGCGACCTCTTCAATCACAGGATTGTGTAGGCATTCGGACTCCCACCAATCCTAGCGATATGCCATCTCTGTGTGATGAGAGTAACCCTTTAACTTCTCCCTTAAATTCCATTACTGGATGTACCAATTTAGGTCTGGGGTTACTCACAGACTTTTGTCATAGCTTCAATAGCAAAATCTCATGAAAGCTGCAAGTACATACAATTCAATCTATTCCTATGGACTGTAAGTGTTAGACGACACAATTACATTGGAATCTCATGTGTGTGATCAATAAACAACATGGGTTGAAAGAAACTTGTATGTAAGTTATATAGGTGCTAGTAAACCTCTCCCATGGCAATGACCTGGTTGATTCAGGTCAATTCACAGCATCTCTTGGGTTCAAGACAAGACCAATCTAAAATCTTGCGATCGGTGGGGCCCACAGCGATCAGAAAATTATCGCTTATCCTGTGGAGAGCAGATATTTTATGATTGTGGGAAAACCCCTTTTAATTTTATTACCACCTATAATTCAAAAGAACTAACTCAAAATACCGAAACACAGAGAGTATATAACCAATTTAGTTTTTAGTTACAGAGATGAACAAATAAGAATTCATGGCTCAGTCATTAATGGCAAGTGGTCAGCATTGTACTGTACAGTGTTCTTAACTCTTTACCAACCATGCATGGTCTTTTGATGTCAGTGTTATTTGCACAAAGGATCGTTTAGCCACAATTTGGGTACCTGGGTGTCAGTGGGATTAGACAGACATAAACCAATAGCAATCATGTATGCAGATGACCCAAATATTTTTAGTCGGGTTATTGTTGGACATTTCCCTTGCTTAGCACACACACATCAACCTGCTTGCTAGTCACTTTAACCTCTTCCAGCCCAATCACTGTATGTAATAAGGGTTAAGGGGAAGTATGGAGCGCGCTCTATACTCAGTGGGTGATGGCTGTGTTATACAGCCGACACCTCACTGCAATGGGCGGAATCAAAGATCACTTGATTCCATCCCTTTAACACCTTAAATGGGTGGTTTATCGCAACCGCTGCATTTAAATTGTTAGAAACGAGGGCTCCCCCCTCCATTGTGTCATTGCCGGGGTGGGACTATGGCTGTGATGGCAACCTGGGGGCCTGATGAAGGCCCCCAGGTCTGCCATCTTTGTACAGCTTTGAAGCCCTGCCTCTGACTGTAAGTATCACGATATACTGCAATACATTAATATTGCAGCACATCATGCAAGCTATTCAACGATAGCTCGTTCAGGTCCCCTAGGGGGACTAATAATAAAAGCAAAAAAAACTTTAAAAATTTTTTTTTATGTTCCAAAAATAAATAAATATTAAAAGTTAAAAAAAAACCTTTTCCCATTTTTCCTCTAAAGTAATGTAAAAAATAAAGAAGTAAACAAAATCGGTACCGCTGCATCCGTATAAGTCTGAACTATTAGGGTATGTTCACACGTAGTCAAAAACGTCTCAAAATACGGAGCTAGAGTTATGGCTCTTTGAAGGCAGGGAGTGAACAACGAAAATTAAAAATCAAAAGTTGGTATGGTCCTTAAGGGGTTAAATATATTTTACAGTTTGCAGATGGAACTATATTTCTACTTTTAAGCAGTTTATACAAGAAGCCATCTAATAAATCAGACATGATAGATGTTTCTCCTTAAAGGTAAGTTATTGCACAGACAGTGCAAAAGAGAGAACAAAATGTTCCCTAATGAAATAAAACCCAAGGGCTAGTGTTTATGAAATTAAGACTTTAATAAATGTTCTCGTACTTCCATCACAAATATCAAATGTCCTTGGAAGTGATAAAAATTAGTTATGGAAATCAAAACCTTGTGTTTATCTTTTCAACATATTTATAATAATGATTATGTCATTGTTGAGTTACCTGTTAAAAGGGCAGATGAAAAGATTTGGTTTACAAATGATGTCTATGACCATGCAAAAAGTATGACGTCATTTGGTAGACTATTGACCAGTACCAGCTGTAAATTTGCCCCTTAAATTACACGAGTAACATTGTGGCAATATCTTTTTCCTACAGCTCTTGACGTTAAAATGCTGAAACACATTTACAGTGATCTGAACAACAAAACATTTCAGAATGTGTCGTTTGCTATAGTTGTTCTCGAAAAAATCCTTGACACTGTATTAACTGATGTGGTAGGAGGAATCTAAATCCTCTGAAAGCAGCATCACTGAACCGAACTAAATGCACAGATTAAATGTCCGTAAGGTCATGCTGCCCTAACTGCAGGTAGCCTCACTTAGTGACAGGTGCCCCGATCCTATTGAACTAAGTTTTACTAAAGTGCCTAGAGCTATGTGGGGGACAGTCAGGGGAGCCGCCCAGTGGACATTTTTGCCTGAGCCTGGCAGTTAATACTGGCTGCAACCCTGGGGTAAAACTATGTGGAGGATTTACTAAGCAAAACGCACCAGATTCTGGCACAAATTGCACCATAAAACGGAAGCACATGCCATGCACCAAATTTATTATGTGTTTTAGACATTTTTTGCACCTTTTTCAACAAATTTTAAAAGTGTAGAAAAAAAGTGTGGCTAGCAGGAGTTGTAAAATGTACCAAATTTATTAACTGCATGCCTCCTTTTTTTGACAGAAAATATTTATGTAAAGTAAGTCAACTAAGAGATGGCGTAAGAAAGAGAAAGGAGTCTAGCAAAATGCGCTAAATCTATCATGCAGCGTTGGCCACTGTGATAAATTGTGGCCTAGTTTTATCTAGTCTAAATTTATAAAATAATAAATCTGACCCTCTGTTTTCTCTAAAACGCTGCAATTCGAGTAAAACTTAATTTAACTGCCCTGGCTAGGGCAGCATGATCTTGCGATCATGTTACTTTTAAGAACTCTAGAAGTCTGAAAGATAAAAACCTATTTGGTATGGCCTGTAACTATTTATAAATAAATCCTATGATTTGGATTCAGAGCAGAAGAACTATTTCATTTTTCCAGATTTGTAGGTTATGTTCTTGGTTGCTGACGGATATATTAGCACTAAGGCTATCTGCACATTATCTTTTATGGCATTTGTATGACGTGTAAACTGGGAAAAGCTCCTCATGCATACAATAAACATAGTATGTGACGTATGCCTAATAGTATCATCTGTCGCCATAGGTTTTATTGTTATCTGTTAAACGGATACGTCGTGGACTGGGGTCATGAGAGTTCTTGACGTATTTGTTAATCGGATACCATTATAGTCTATGGGTGAAGGATTTTTTTGGGCCTCTGGCAGGATGGAAAAGCATAGTGTACTACTCTTCCATCCTTCAAAAAAAAAACAAGTATACTGACTTATACCAGCCCAACAGAGGCCAAATGGACACTCTGGGAAGCTTTGACAGGCTATATGGATATTGACTATGGATATATTTAGTGTTTACGTCAGGCGCTCTCCTAATGTACACGCTAAACAGATATCACAAACGTGATCAGAACAGAGCCTAAGTAAGCTATTGTGACTGACCGGAGTACCTTGCTTTGTAAGCAACAGAGGACACTGTCAAGTCCTGTGTGTCTAGAGAAATGGTGAAACTGCAATTTTCTAATCTACTAAAGCATAATAAAAAAAAAGACAACATGAGATAATCAAAACAAAGAAGGTAGGCAGAAAAGAAACAATGGAAGAACCTATAAAGCGTATCTAACTTTCAGAATAATCTGTCATAGCCTACGTATTTCTGTACATAAGGAATAACTCTTTTTCTGGCCATTATATGACTTGTAATCTGCATTGTTCAGCAGTTTTTCCCTCTGCAGGCCCTGTCTCTGTAATTCTCAGTTGTCTCTGAGCTAGTGGGCAGAGCATAATGGCTATCATGTTTTTACATATAGAGAAAAGGACAATCCTGCTCTCCTATCACACACACACACACACATATATATATATATATATATATATATATATATATATATATATATATATCCAGCAGCAGCATGGAGGAGATTATATAGCAGTAATGCGAAGTATAGCTTAGAATCCAGCATTGGGGTATGACATAGAAATCTTACCAGCAGCCTGTTTCTTTCTCACTCTGCTCCTCATTCCCCCCCAAACACTTTTGTAAAAATATGTTTCCTTGAGTATATTATTATACATATATATAACTTTGTATTCACGTGTGAAAAAATTAAGACTTCTCAATAGTACTTTTATTCCATACAACTATGGGTCTCTGTTTGTTAATAGGCATACGGTTTCTTTCGGTATTCCTGTCTCAGTTTTTAGGATAGAGTGGATGAATTGAAAATAGTGAAAGAGATGGGCAAGGTAAGAAATAAAAATGTCCTGAACACCTTAGATTTTCAGTTTCAATTGGCATTCAACCAGCACATTGAAATCCTCTTGAAATGCATTAACCCCTTAAGGACGCAGCCGCTTTTGGACCTTATGACACAGCCTCATTTTTTAAATCTGACGTGTCACTTTATGTGGTAATAACTCTGGAAACCTTTTACCTATCCAAGCGATTCTGAGATTGTTTTCTTGTGACATATTGTACTTTAAGTTAGTGAAAAAATTTGGTCGATATATTCAATATTTTTGTGTGAAAAACACCAAAATTTAGAGAAAATGTGCAAAAATTAGCATTTTCTAAATTCAAATGTATCTGCTTGTAAGACATAGTTATACCACACAAAATAGTTACTAGCTAACATTTCCCATATGTCTACTTTAGATTGCCATCGTTTTTTGAACATCCTTTTATTTTTTTAGGACGTTACAAGGCTTATAAGTTTAGCAGCAATTTCTCAAATTTTCAAGAAAATTTCAAAAGCCTATTTTTTTAGAGACCAGTTCAGTTCTAAAGTGGCTTTGAGGGCCTTATATATTAGAAACCACCACAAATCACCCCATTTTAAAAACTGCACCCCTTAAAGTATTCAAAACAGCATTTAGAAAGTTTCTTAACCCTTATGCGTTTCACAGGAATTAAAGCAAAGTGGAAGGGAAATTTGCAAATTTTTTTGCAGAAATTCCATTTTAATCCATTTTTCCTGTAATACTGAAGGTTTTTACCAGCGAAACACAATTGAATATTTATTGCCCTGATTCTGCAGTTTTTAGAAATATCCCACATGTGGCCCTAGTGCGCTACTGGACTGAAACACCAGCCTCAGAAGCAAAGGAGTACCTAGAGGATTTTTAGGCCTTCCTTTTCTTAAATTATATTTCAGGCACCATGTCAGGTTAGAAGAGGTCTTGTGGTGCCGAAACAAAGGAAACCCCACAAAAGTGACTCCATTTGAGAAACTACACCCCTAGATGAATTCCTCAAAGGGTGTAGTGAGCATTTTGACCCCACAGGTGTTTCATTAGAATTGGACAGTGAAAATGAAAAATTACATTATTTTCCAATAAGATGTAGGTTTATCTCAAAATTTATTTTTTTTCAACAAATAAATGAGGAAAAGCACCCCAACATTTGTAAAGCAACTTCTCCAGAGTACGGAAATACCAAACATGTGGTCATAAACTACTGTTTGGGCAAGCGGCAGGACTTGGTAGGGAAGGCACGCCATTTAGCTTTTGGAGCGCTGATTTTGCTGGATTCATTTCTCTGCACCATGTCGCATTTGTAAACCTAAGGTACCAGAAAAGTGGAAACCCCCCAAAATTGACTCCATTTAGGAAACTATACCCCTTGAGGAATTCATCTAGGGGTGTAGTGAGCATTTTGACCCCACAGGTGTTTCATAGATTTCATTAGAATTGGGCAGTGAAAATGAAAAATTACATTATTTTCCAATAAGATGTAGCTTTACCTTAAGATTTTTTATTTTTTCAACAAATAAATGAGGAAGAGCACCCCAACATTTGTAAAGCAACTTCTCCAGAGTACGGAAATACCCAACATGTGGTCATAAACGGCTGTTTTGCCAAGCAGAAGGACTCATGTCGCATTTGTAAAGGTGTCAGTGCAGTGGAAACCCCCCAAAATTGACTCCATTTGGGAAACTACACCCCTCAAGGAATTTTTCAAGTGGTATAGTGAGCAGTTTAACCCCATAGGTATTTCATACATTGGGCAGTAAAATAATAAAATGTAGTTTTTTTTTCAAAGAAAATGCTGCTTTAGCCCCAAATTCATAATTTTCACAAGGGGTTAAAGGAGAAAAAGCACCCAGTTTGTTACACAATTTCTCCTGAATACGGCAATACCCCATTTGTGGAGATAAACTGCTGTTTGAGCACGTGGCGGGGCTCAGAAGGTAAAGAGCACCATGCAACATCTGAGGCCTAGTACGATGGCATTTACTTCCCTGTGTCATGAAAACAGAGGCTCTGGGGTGTCAAAACATTAGAAACACAGAAAAGTGACCTCATTTAGGAAACTAAACCCCTCAAAGAATTCATCTAGAAGTATAGTGAGAAGATTTAGATTGTAATGTAACACCTTTCAAGGTATTCATCTAGGGGTATAGTGAGAATTTTTTAATTGTGAAGTGACAACCCTCTAGGTATTCATCTAGGGGTATAATAAGAAATACTTTAATTTTAGTAAATAAGGAGGGCAACCTGGAAAACCCGCTATGGAGGGAGAGGGAATGGCAGGTCCCACTACCAACCTACCCACCATTCCATAAAATCCAGCCCAAAAAATAAATCAAAAGCCTCAGCAAAAAAAGATTTGCTGAGACAACCATTCTTATCTGGATTTATTCCTCTCACCCAGATTTGCAACCTGGATGAGACAGACACTCCCTCGGGTCCTTGGTGTAGTGAGCATTTTTAGTTTTGTTTTTAGGTGTTTTTTTTTACAAATTTTAAATGATCGCATTTTAAATGGGGCAGGTCAGTAAAAAAATGAATAATTATTCATGGCCAATATGGGAGACAGAAAAGGTGAATGAAGAATAAATGAATTAAAAATCTAAGGAGGTATGATAGATTTTAAAACATTGTTTCATGCACAGGCCGGGATTTGTGGGACACATCTCACATTGGTATGGGGTGTCCTTACGAATGCCTCGCTTGGCGCACACACTGCATTTTTTTGGGGGCTTCTGTTTTTTTTCAGTGGGGGGGATTTCAGTGGGGAAATGCTGGCCGGTAATTATCCTGCTGACGGAAGAGACGGATGAACTGCCCTCCCCTTCCTGGTCACCAAATATCAGGGACTTTGACTTTTTTCCTGAAATTGCAGGAATGTATCCCCACTGCTGGCATATCTGCAGAGGACAAAGGCGTTGTATAAAGCCATCTGTGTAAGATGCACAGACAGCTTCTTATACCATACCCTGGTCTTGCGCATGGCGCTGTATGGTTTTATAACCTGGTCGGACAGGTCAACGCCACCCATATACTTGTTGTACTCCTGTACGCAGAATGGTTTGGGAACTTGGGTGGTGGATTCGTGTACAGGGACAAGGCTGCCTCTGCTGTCGTGAATGCTGGTTAGCATAAGGATGTCCCTTTTATCCTTATACTTTAGGAGGAGCAGATCGTCGCTGCAGACAGTTCTGCTCTCTCCTAATTTTAGGATCTGACCCAGCAAATTTTTGGAGAGGCCCTTCTGATTTTTGCGGATTGTTCCGCACGCTAAGGTGGATCTGGACAAGAGAACTCTTAGCAATGGGACGCTGTTGTAGAAGTTGTCCAGATATAAATGATATCCTTTGCCGAGCAAAGGATGGACAAGATCCCATACAATTTTTCCACTAATTCCTAGGAAGGGGGGGGGGCATTTTGGGGGATTTATTTGGGAGTCTTTTCCCTCATAGACCCTAAAAGAGTACGTGTAACCGGTGGCACTTTCGCACAGCTTGTAGAGCTTTATGCCGTACCGGGCTCTTTTATTGGGTAGATACTGCCTGAAGTGCAGTCTACCCTTGAAGCTGACATGGGATTCATCCACCGAAATATTTTGTTGGGGGGTATAAACTTGGGAAAAAATTTGGGAGTAGTGGGCAATTAATGGTCTTATTTTATATAGTCTATCAAAATGTGGGTCCTGTGGGGGTGGGCACTGGCTATTATCATTGTAATGCAGGAAATTTAGGATGGCGTCGAATCGCTTCCTTGTCATTACTGTGCGGTAAATGGGGGTGTTATATAAAATGTCAGGGGACCAATAGTCTCTAATACTGGGCTTTTTTATGAGACCAAAACTTAAAAAAATGCCCCAAAACTTCCGCAATTCCACTGGGTTTGTGGGGGTCCAATTTTGGCTTCTCCCATAATAAGAGTCGGGGTTCTGGGCGCTAAACTGTTCCGCATAAAGGTTGGTCTGCTGGACAACTAATTCTAAACGGGAGTCTGAAAAAAAAAGTTTCAAATAATCAATGGGACTGAAACCGGTAATTTCAATTTGAATGCCTGAGGGGGCTGTAAATAATTGTCCGCAGCTTCCCAGGTCAGCTCCGGCAGAGCAGGACCTACGGCTCTTCTGCGCCGACTGGGGGGTGCAGACTCAGAGTCACTGCATTCAGAGGAAGATAGAAGCACGAACTGCTCTTCACCTTCACTCGCGCTGACCGTGTCGGAACACAGCATTTCATATGCTTCCTCGGCTGAAAAGACTCTTTTGGCCATACTAATAAACTCTTGCTACCACTAACGAAAAAAAATGTTTTAATTTTTTTTATCAAAAAATAAACCGCTACTCTCAACCATAGAATGAGAGCAGACCCTGCTGTATTCAATGAGTAAGGGTACCCTACCTACCATGGGAAAAACTAAATGAGACGTGGCATTGCTACCTAAAAGGGAACTCGGGCAGTGGGCAATCTAGGGACACAGCAGGGTGATGGCGACCGGGTACTGCGACAGGTGACAGATCACAGCACGGCAGAAGGGCACTGTGGTGGACTGAAATTATATATAATATATATATATATATATATATATATATTTATTTTTTTCTTAACCAGTGGGCACCAAAGTGGGTGATCACTGGTTAATGGGCACAAAAGGGCAGAAAAGGGGCAGATCGCTGTTTTTTTGTTCTTTTTTTCACTTTAACACCGTATTTCTTCTTGTCTCCGTCTCTCACAAGCTCTCTGACAGGAATGAGCTTGTCAGAGACAGAGATGCCGGCAAACCGCTGCTCCTGTGCTGTGATTGGCCTGTCAGTACTGACTGGCCAATCACAGCTCGTGCCGGCACGGGACCACTCTGATTGGTCCTGTGCCCACGAGTCCTGCTCGGCAACTGTCTATGACAGTTGCGATCGGGACGCTGTCACCATGTCTGTTGACATGGTGACAGTTTGAAGCTTGGGCGTAACTGTACGCCCGAATGCGGGAAATCACTTGCATTTCGGACGTACAGTCAGGCCCGTGTGCGGGAAGGGGTTAAAGAGGTTCTGTCATCAGATTTCACAATACAAACTTCTTACATAATTAAATAGCTCTTTTAGACCTGATGAGACTGATGTACTTACATTGAAAATCCTTGTCAGAATGGTTATATAATCATTTCGCTAAGTTTTCCTGCCTGATAGTAAAATTTTAATTTTATGAGACCAAGTATATGCATGAGACCAACTCTATAGCTCTAAATTGCAGGTCTCCTTACAGAACATCAGGGATTACCTATTGGAGGAGAATATACCTAAACTGACAAAGAGAGGTTATGGACGCTCCTATTACTATAGCTGAATTGACAGAAGCTTTGTCCTCTATGGCAAAGGGCAAAGCATCTGGCCCTGATGGAATACCACTTGAAGTGTACACCAAATACCAAGACAATCTATTGCCTCAGTTACTTACCATTTTGCATACATCTTTTGGAAAAGTGACTCTGCCTGCTTCGTTCTATAATGCTACTATAATAGTGCTTCAGAAGCCAGATAGGTCACCATTGGATTGTTGTTCTTATAGGCCTATTTCCCTGCTCAATACAGACTACAAATTACTGACCAAAGTGTTTGCGATTCGACTAAACTCGGTCATTGCTGATCTTATCTATCCTGATCAGTCGGGATTTATACCTGGGAGAAGCACATCTGATAATCTGTGGAGGATCCAGGCAGTGGCGCAGATAGGGGAGCGAGGCAATAACAACTGGGCCTTGGCATCCTTAGATGCCGCTAAGGCATTCGACTCCATTGAATGGCCTTATTTCTCTAGTGTCCTTTCCAGTTTTGGCTTTGGTCCTGCATTTGTGTCGTGGATACAGATCATTTATAAACATCCGAAAGCCAATGTAGCAATGTCACCCCTGCTCTTTGCTATGGCAATGGAACCGCTGGCAATAACCATCAGATCGGATTCAGAGGTTCACATGCAGCAGGTGAAGATCATATTGCTCTATACGCGGATGACATCATGCTTTTTGTCTCGCACATACAGTTTTCACTACCTAGGACAATGTATCTTATAAACAAATTCGGAAACTACTAAGGACTTCGTATTAATTGGACAAAGTCGGCCTTATTGCTTCTCCACCCTGGAGACTCACAGCCTGTGGGTTCCACGATGGAGGGTTTTGCAGTTGATCACTTTAAACATTTGCGAGTACATATCGCTAGGAAGACGGCACTCTCTCTTCCACTCAACGTTCACCCTCTTCTGGCCATTTTCAGAGAGAAATTCAAGATGTGGGCAGCCCTTCCGTTGTCAGTCATGGGCTGAATCAATTTGATAAAGATGGTGGTACTCCCAAAGAGTCTTTATATTCTGCAACATGTCTTCACTCCTATACCGAAATCTTTCTTCAAACAGTTGGACTCATTAATCATTTCCTTTATATGGGGACGCTCTAGGTCTAAGCTGGCCATACAAAAATTGCAACGACCGAAAGAAATGGCTGGTATTGCTCTTCCAGATGTTTACCTCTACTATTAGGCTGGCCAACTCAAATATCTTGGCTCCTGGACTCATGCAAGTTGTCGTTCTGGCCTTGAGGGCATATTACTGGACTATTCAGCACATGATTCATTATGGCCTGTTTTGTTTCGCCACAGAGTTGCTGGGACCTCCTTGTTACCTATTTGTAGAGCGGCCAGGGGAGTGTGGAAGGCGGCTATGAGTAATTCAAGTTCCTCTGATATTCCTGCGTAAACTCCATTATGGCACAACAACATCTTGGAGTCCTTAAGTACCTACCAGGATGCCACGTACTGGATTAATGCGGGCATAAGGGTGCTTGAAGATGTGTATGATGATAATAATGTCTTCTTATCCTTTGAACAAATGCAAGAAAGATTTCACATTCCACATTCTTCAGATTCCTACAATTGCGCCATCTGCTTGCTACACAGTTCCTGGAGCCGCGCAAGCCCATCTCCACCTATTCTCTCATCGGGGGTGGTCAGGTCTCAGGGACCCAGGGGTTTGATTTCTACTATCTATGCTCATCTGATTGAAAAAAAGGCTTCTGCTGCCCCGCTACCAACTGCATCCAAATGGTCCTAACTGATGCCATCGCTTACAGAAGAGAATATTGAGGAATTATTGCAATCTCACATGTGTCGCCTGCTGCCAATAACAAGCTCATTCAGTTGTACTATATTCATCAAGCATACCTGACGCCTCTACGTTTATTTAAAATGAATTGCATCTCAGAGCCTTCGTGCCATAAATGTTCTTACGCTCCAGCAGATTTTTGGCATATGGTGTGGATGTGTCCTCACATTAAGTCTTATTGGTCAGAGATTGTTGGATTCTTTAATTTGATCTTGCCTTCTCCTATTATGGGATCTCCAGGATTTTGTTTATTTGGAATAATGGACGAAGAAATGTTGCCATATTATACCACAATCTTTTTAGAAGAGACTTTATTTTTGGCTCGTAAAGGTATTTCTATGCGATGGATGGACAGGCGGCCTCCTAAGGTTGCAATTTGGAAACACATGGTTAATTCTACTGTATTGTATGAACGTATCATGTTCAAACACCGAAATCGCCCTGACATATTTAATAAAATTTAGGACTTGTGGTGCAGATCTCCTCCGCATACTACTTACTCTTCCAGGGAACTAGACCTGGCAGTGGATGCGCTGGTGGGGGGATACAGTTATGATCGTTTGTTGTGAATGTTTGTACGTTGTGATAATACTATAACATTATATTCAGCACCTCCGAGTGCTTTGTCACATTTAATGGGACGCTGTTGACTTAGTTTCATAAAACAAACGTGTTTTTTTATGAAACTAAAGTTACAAGTGCAGCGCTGCTCACATGGAGCAGTCTGCACTTATCTCTCTGCCCGTATGTGTGTCTCGACACCTCCCCCCTCCTTCCCTCCATCATATTCTGCCCAGAGATAATGGAGCCAGTATGCACGCTATCTGGGCAGATTAGGTATCGAAAGTTATATTTTGATTCTTTAGTCTTCTTTGTCCTGGAGAGTGAAGAAGGCTAACTGTTAAAGAACTGCAGTGTGTGTGTGTGTGTGTATATGTATATATATATATATATATATATATATATATATATATATATATATACATACACATACACACATAAATAACAGATAAATATATAAAAAAATGACAAAAGTGTTTTTTTTCCACATTTTTGTGATTTGTAAGCTCATAATAAAAATTTAAAAAATTGAATTACGCTAATTTAGAAAATTAAAGCCTCATAAGTCTTATAAAAAAAACAAAGTAAAAATAGTTAGGATATTGAAAGCGGTGCGCTTCTTTAGATGATTATAACTCTACAGGTGAATAAAGTTCATCTTTCAATTTTGCACTCTTTTCAAAGGACATATAGGGCTTTGTTTGTTTGTTTTTTCTCTAAAGTGGGCAAAATTGGAAAAAAATGCAAGAATTTAGCAAATGCGTCAGTTTATGCTAGCATTTTTCACACACAGTACGGACTTCATCTCCTTTCACATTCTGCCACTTCTCCCGTGCATGGGGATACCAAATATGTGTGCTTTATTCACTGTGCATGCATGTGCCAGGGCTTGGCATAAAAGGAGGCTTTTTGGCCTTTTCGGTCCAGGAATTCTGCACTTGATTTTATAGACGCATACTGTTTTCTTGGGGGCGTAATGCTGCTGAAACATTAGAAACACCCCATAAATTACTTCATTCACACAAGTAGACCCCTCAAGTTTTTCTTTAAGGGGTTAATCATATTTCTAGAAAGTCCAGTTTTCTTCTGAAAGTTTCTTGAAGAAGATGGAACAAAATAAAATTTGAATTTTTTTGGCAAATGCGTTAGTTTATGCCAGCATTTTTCACACACGGTATGGACCATATACAAAATTCATCTCCTTTCCCATTCTCCCACTTCTCCTGTGCATGGGGATACCAAATATGTCTGCCTTATTTTTCACATAGAGATGTAGCAGGGCTTACGATAGAGGAAGCTTATTTCACAAATCACCTTTTTTCAAAGCTGGTTTTACAAAACTCAACAGAGTTTCTATAACACTTTAAAAATATCTGCTTTTGAAGCAGGGATCCCAAACTTAATCATCTAGGGGTATAATGGGAATTAATTTTTTGGGGTTTCCTAAAATAAGAAATTGCAGGTTTATGCAAATGGAGCTATCCAGTAGTTGAACTTTAGAAAATATGCAAACATGACATCCACCCATTCCCTCCCTCACCCTTGGAGTATGCTAGTGATAAAATGCCTTTCAGTCAGTCGTTTGACATCCTCAGACTGGGGGCATTCTCTGGTGTTTTGAACATCAAATATGGGGCCTTCAATAATTTTCTCCTGGAAATCCAGATCTGCCTCTGTTTTTTTTTATAGAGCACAAATGAATTGTGGATTGCCACCTGTAGAAGATAAATGGGCACTTTTTTGTACCAGGTTTTTGTTTTGCGTTTCACTGAATAGGCCTATTCGCTTAAATCCACCCCCCCCCCCCCATGTACTTGTTTTATTCTGCTCACTGGTATGTGCTAATCTGATGTTGCCCCCCTTTCCCTCACTGCCACTGTTCCTGCGGTATGAATTGTGCCACGGGCCGTCGTTCTGACTTATCCCTCGACGGCCGTGGCCATGGACCTGTGTGTTCTCTGCTGCATTGTCCCCCAGTGAGACGTCGGCACTCACTTCCTGGTATCGAGACTGTCTCCTGGAGGGCGCGCACGGTCTTAAAGGGCCAGTGCGTGCATAATTTCAGGAAGTCTGCAATCAATCCCAGAATGTTACTGGACTATAAAAGGGGTCTGCCCTCTTGTTCTTTGCCTGAGCGTTGTTCGTTACCCAAAGTTTGTCGTGCTAATGGTCTCCTAGTGTCTTCCGGTTTCCAAGTTTTCCCTGTTCCTGTATCCTGTTTCCCGTGCTGTCCAGATCTAGTACCATGCTGAGCTGTTGTCGTGTTGTGCTGCATTCCACGCCTGTTTTGCTACTCCACGCCTGACTTATACCTGCCGCCTGGTCCCAGCCTAGCCTGCCTTGCTACTGTCCGAGTTGCCACAGGTACTTTTTCTGAACTATGGACTCTGTACTATACCTGTTTGGTCAGCTGCCGTTCCGCTATGCGGTACGGTCCAGTGGGTCCACACCCCGTTTTGTGACAGTACGCTCAGGCCATGGACCCCGCTGGTCCATTCAAGGGCATGTCACCCTCCAAAGCTATGCAGGCGGACCTGCAGGATCTCCGAGCAAGACCGTATCAACTTCTTGTGGCAGTGGACTCCATGGCACAGCAGCTAGGGACATTAGCTGCTTCCCTTCCTGCCTCTATGCAAGCTCCTCAGATCGACCCTCCTGCTACACCTCCTGGCAGGTCCGGCTCGGATCCTCGGTTCTCGCTGCCATTACCTTCTCGATTCTATGGAGACGCAAGTTCGTGCCGGGGGTTTCTAAAACCAATGCTATATTCATTTTACCCTGCACGCCCAAACATTTCCATCGGACGGAACCAAGATCCGAGGGGTTCATGCGGTTATTCCGGACTGTTTTCAAGGAGCCAGAACGAGTCTCATCGGCAGCCACTGCTATCTTTAACCTTCGCCAGGAGGACACCTCCGTGGGCGAATACACCATCCACTTCCGGACCCTGGCAGGAGAACTAACCTGGAACAATGAGGCCTTGGTGGCATCCTTTTGGCATGGTCTATCGCCCGAGATCAAGGACAAACTTGCTGCTCACAGTACGGTCCAGTGGGTCGACACCCCGCATCGTGACATCTTTGCGATCCCTGTACTTGACCGCCAGCAATTCATCAGATGCATAAGCACAGGATTCCCCCTTTACCATGCGCTTCCCCACTAATTGCTGCGGAAAACCAATTCCGTTTTATCGCATGGTACCACATGCCCTGAACCTTGCAGCATGCAGATGCCTAAACGGGCACACTCGAATAAAAATTGTAGCATTACAGGTGGGTGAAGCAGAGGCTACATTATCTCCCACACAATTTTGATGCTGGTGGAAAGATCAGGGGGGCATCCAGGAACATTTATTGAGCGGTCCCGCCCTTCATAAATTCTGAAGGTGGTAGTTTATCCTGACCCGCTTTCACACAATTTATTATTATTTTTTTTTTATATATATATTTTTTTATAACATTATATATATATATATATATATATATATATATATATATATATATACAGTGGAGGAAATAAGTATTTGATCCCTTGCTGATTTTGTAAGTTTGCCCACTGTCAAAGTCATGAACAGTCTAGAATTTTTAGGCTAGGTTAATTTCACCAGTGAGAGATAGATTATATAAAAAAAAAAAAAGAAAATCACATTGTCAAAATTATATATATTTATTTGCATTGTGCACAGAGAAATAAGTATTTGATCCCCTACCAAGCATTAAGAGTTCAGCCTCCTCCAGACCAGTTACACGCTCCAAATCAACTTGGTGCCTGCATTAAAGACAGCTGTCTTAAATGGTCAACTGTATAAAAGACTCCTGTCCACAGACTCAATTAATCAGTCTGACTCTAACCTCTACAACATGGGCAAGACCAAAGAGCTTTCTAAGAATGGCAGGGACAAGATCATAGACCTGCACAAGGCTGGAATGGGCTACAAAACCATAAGTAAGACGCTGGGTGAGAAGGAGACAACTGTTGGTGCAATAGTAAGAAAATGGAAGACATACAAAATGACTGTCAATCGACATCGATCTGGGGCTCCATGCAAAATCTCACCTCGTGGGGTATCCTTGATCCTGAGGAAGGTGAGAGCTCAGCCGAAAACTACACGGGGGGAACTTGTTAATGATCTCAAGGCAGCTGGGACCTCAGTCACCAAGAAAACCATTGGTAACACATTACGCCGTAATGGATTAAAATCCTGCAGTGCCCGCAAGGTCCCCCTGCTCAAGAAGGCACATGTACAGGCCCGTCGTGAAGTTTGCAAATGAACATCTGGATGATTCTGAGTGATTGGGAGAAGGTGCTGTGGTCAGATGAGACTAAAATTGAGCTCTTTGGCATTAACTCAACTCGCCGTTTTTGGAGGAAGAGAAATGCTGCCTATGACCCAAAGAACACCGTCCCCACTGTCAAGCATGGAGGTGGAAACATTATGTTTTGGGGGTGTTTCTCTGCTAAGGGCACAGGACTACTTCACCGCATCAATGGGAGAATGGATGGAGCTATGTACCGTCAAATCCTGAGTGACAACCTCCTTCCCTCCACCAGGACATTAAAAATGGCTCGTGGCTGGGTCTTCCAGCACGACAATTACCCGAAACATACAGCCAAGGCAACAAAGGAGTGGCTCAAAAAGAAGCACATTAAGGTCATGGAGTGGCCTAGCCAGTCTCCAGACCTTAATCCCATCGAAAACTTATGGAGGGAGCTGAAGATCCGAGTTGCCAAGCGACAGCCTCGAAATCTTAATGATTTACAGATGATCTGCAAAGAGGAGTGGGCCAAAATTCCATCTAACATGTGTGCAAACCTCATCATCAACTACTGAAAATGTCTGACTGCTGTGCTGGCCAACAAGGGTTTTGCCACCAAGTATTAAGTCTTGTTTGCCAAAGGGATCAAATACTTATTTCTCTGTGCACAATGCAAATAAATATATATAATTTTGACAATGTGATTTTTTTTATTTTTTTTATATAATCTATCTCTCACTGGTAAAATTAACCTAGCCTAAAAATTCTAGACTGTTCATGTCTTTGACAGTGGGCAAACT
The DNA here is from genome assembly GCF_050947455.1 of Rhinoderma darwinii. Taxonomy (NCBI): domain Eukaryota; kingdom Metazoa; phylum Chordata; class Amphibia; order Anura; family Rhinodermatidae; genus Rhinoderma; species Rhinoderma darwinii. The sequence continues at coordinate 330,274,354 of NC_134690.1, forward strand.
TACAAAATCAGCAAGGGATCAAATACTTATTTCCTTCACTGTATGTATATATATATATATATATATATACACGGTACAAAAAATAGGCAGCACTCCGTTCATATAAAGGTGAAAAAAAGAGGGTACTTTATTGTCCCATAAATAGCAACGTTTCAGCTCCTTCCTCTGCCTTGAGAGAGGCTCCAGAGGAAGGAGCTGAAACGTTGCTATTGAGTGCTGCCTATTTTTTGTACCGTATACAATTGGAATATTGGTCTGCTCTCTTTGGCTTGCACCCACATTATACCGTTGCTGCTGGATCCATTTGTCTACCTATATATATATATATATATATATATATATATATATATATATATATATATATATATATATATATATATACACAGATATATCTAAATTTATATATATGTATATATAAACACACAAACTAACTGGTGTATATATATATATCTACACTACCGCTAACAAAAAAATTAACCGCTATTGATGTATGTATCATATATACATATATATATATATATATATATATATATACACACTACCGTTCAAAAGTTTGGGGTCACCCAGACAATTTTGTGTTTTCTATGAAAACTCACTTATATTTATCAAATGAGTTCCAAAATGACTAGAAAATATAGTCAAGACATTGACAAGGTTAGAAATAATGATTTTTATTTGAAATAATAATTTTCTCCTTCAAACTTTGCTTTCGTCAAAGAATGCTCCATTTGCAGCAATTACAGCATTGCAGACCTTTGGCATTCTAGCTGTTAATTTGCTGAGGTAGTCGGGAGAAATTTCACCCCATGTTTCCAGAAGGCGCTCCCACAAGTTGGCTTGATGGGCACTTCTTGCGTACCATACGGTCAAGCTGCTCCCACAACAGCTCTATGGGGTTGAGATCTGGTGACTGCGCTGGCCACTCCATTACAGATAGAATACCAGCTGCCTGCTTCTTCCCTAAATAGTTCTTGCATAATTTGGAGGTGTGCTTTGGGTCATTGTCCTGTTGTAGGATGAAATTGGCTCCAATCAAGTGCTGTCCAGAGGGTATGGCATGGCGTTGCAAAATGGAGTGATAGCCTTCCTTATTCAAAATCCCTTTTACCTTGTACAAATCTCCCACTTTACCAGCACCAAAGCAACCCCAGACCATCACATTACCTCCACCATGCTTTTTTTTTTTATATCAAACCAGTTTTTATTGATAATACAACATACATTATACATCTCCTGTACATTAACTTGGGTCCAACAGGCAATACATTTTCAGTTTTGTACATCATATACAGTTATATGTATCATAACTCCCCCTTCCCTCCATCCCACCTCCCCCCCCCCCCCCCCGCAGTACCTCCTCCTTTCCCTGACTCGTATAACCATTCTCTCTCCTGCCTCCTACTTATATATCCATACTTGCCTCCTGATCATTCCACCTTACGATGTTTCCTACCTCCCTGCAGTGCCATAATTGTGTACCCATTTTCCCCATTGCTTATCGTGTTTGTGTATTGCCCCACGTTTTAGATATATCCGATGTTCCAATGCCACCGTGTGATTAACGTATCCCACTAGTTCAGACACCTCCGGGGGATCCGTATTCAGCCAATATTTTGCTATTAGTTTCCTAGCATGATACAAAACCTTTTTTATGGCCAGTAATTCAGCTCCATCTCCTCCCTCTTCCCCCATGCAGCCCAACACATAGATCTTAGGTTCTAACGGAAAGACTCTCCCAAATACCCTCTCTACCATGCCTCCAACCTCCTTCCAGTAATCATTCAGCTTCGGACAACTCCAGAACATATGCTTTATGTCTGCCCCCTCAAACGAACACCTGGGACACTCCTGCGTTGGTCTGAGTCTCATTTGCATTAACACCTTAGGCGTCCTATACACTCTATGTAGGAGAAAAAGTTGTGACCTCCTGTGTGCTACATTAATGGAGAGCATTTTGGGCGATTCCAGTATCTCCTCCCACTCATCATCCGTTATATTCCCCACATCCTCTTCCCATTTGCGTCTGATCTCCCCCATCGGATCTCCAAGGAATTTGGAAAGTAATGTACCATAGATCACAGAAATAATCCCTTTAGTGTCATTTGCTCCCAATACCTGTTCCATCACTCCCATAGTAGAGCAGCTCAAGTCCACCAATCTACTCTGGGCCTGCGCCGCGTGACGCAACTGGAGGTATTGATAAAACATCCGATGTGGGAGTCCAAACTCCTCCTGTAGCTGTGAGAACAATTTGAGACTTCCCCCCTCATATACCTGGTATACATATCTGACCCCAGCTTGTTCCCACTCCTGAAAGCCGTCCAAGATATGGAATTCCCATAAGTATGGATTATCCCATAGAGGCATATAATTGGAGCACCCAGTAACGCCCAGTATTTTTTTGCATTCCCACCAGACCCTATGTATCAATAGCAAAGTCGGTTTCCCTTTCGCCTCCCTCCTCAGTTTATGAGACTCCATTGCCTCTAGTATATCCTCACACCGACTCAAATGATGCACCAGTTTCCCACTAGAACTCCACTCTTCCCTATTCTTCCAACCTTTAAAATGTTGTGCTTGGGCTGCTAAGTAATATATCCACGCATTTGGAATAGCTAATCCTCCCTTTTCCGTTGGTAATTGTAATTTTTCCAATTTAATCCTGGGGATCCCCCTTTTCCACACTAAGTCCCTAAACAGATTATGTATTCTCCTGAACCAGTATTTAGGCAACCACACTGGGGCATTATGCACCACATAAAGAACCTGAGGCATCAGAATCATTTTAATCAGGTTTGCTCTTCCTAGCGCTGAAAGTGGTAGTCCAAGCCATATTCTAGTCTTATCTTTTAGTTTGTCCAATAATGGTTTCACATTCAACACAACAAAATCCTGCACCCTCACCGAGACCTTAATCCCCAGATATTTAAATTCCTTAACACAAGGTACATCAATTCCCCCCACCACCAGTGGCACCTCCAATGGTTTGAGTGGCAGCAATGTCGATTTACTCCAATTAATTTGCAACCCTGAAAATTTGCCAAACCGTTCCAATATGGTCATTATCAACGGCAGTGACCGAACTATCTCTCCCAGGAATAGTAAAATATCATCCGCATATAATGCTATGCGTTCCTCCAGCTCCCCACATCGAAACCCTTCTATACCCGGATGTTGCCTTACCACATTTGCCAGAGGTTCGATCGCTAGAGCGAATAATAGCGGGGAAAGTGGACATCCCTGACGCGTCCCCCTCCCCAGTCTAAAGGAATCTGACATCCGCCCATTGGCTCTAATCCTAGCCACCGGTTCCTTATACAGCAATTTTACCCATGTTATAAAATTATTCCCAAATCCAAACCGCTCCAAAACAGCCCACAGATACCCCCACTCCACACTATCAAATGCCTTAGCCGCGTCTAAGGACAACACTGCTCTACACTGTGTATCTGCAGCCTCTGTCTGCAAATTCAAGAATAATCTTCTTAGATTAACTGCTGTAGATCTTGATGGCATAAATCCCGACTGATCCGGGCCCACTACCTTAGTCACCACTCTTGTCAGCCTATTAGCCAGAACCTTTGCCAAGATTTTTACATCTGCGGACAGCAGGGATATTGGTCTATAAGAATCCGGCTGTGTTCGATCTTTCCCGTCTTTAGGAATGACTACTATTGCCGCTTCATACATAGTCTGCGGCAGTCGTCCCCTGGCAAAACTATCTTGGAACACCTCTAATAACTCTGGCAGAAGCTCCCCCCCATATGTTTTGTACATCTCAGTAGGTATACCATCCATTCCTGGAGCCTTTTCATTTGCCATAGAACTCACTGCTTCCTGCAGTTCCTCCAAAGTAATTGGCTCTTCCAGCCACTCTCTCTCTCCTCCTCCCCTAAGGTAACCCACTCCATTTCCTCTAGATAGTCTGTCAGTAGATCTTCCGGATAATCTACCCTCGTACGATACAGCTCGGTATAGAAGGACTTCAACACACCCAGTATGTCCCCTGTTTCTCCAACCAGTGTCCCCTCTTTGTCCTGCAATTGGTGGATGAACGCACCCTCCCGCTGAGGTCTAGCCATATTTGCCAACAATCTGCCCGTCATTTCCCCCTCCTCATAGTATTTTTGTTGCAAAAACAACCTTTTATTAGCTGCTTGTTCCAGCTGATGTTCCTTTAGTAATTTTAGGGCTACCTTCCACTGGGCCTTCGTTTCTGCTGTATTATTAGCTACATGGTTCTCCTCGGATAATGTCACCCTTTCCAGCAGATGTTTTCCCACCTGTCGTGATCTATTTTTTATGGTCGTGATTTCCCGAATATACACCCCCCTGAGATTTGCCTTCATAGCGTCCCATAAGATAGCTATAGGAACCGTACCTTTTATTAAACTTAAAGTACTCCTGCAAGCTCGCAGTTATTATCTCCTCCCCCACTAGTCGTATCCAGAACGGATTTAGCCTCCAATGCAGTCTTAGCCCCCCTATCTGCGTACTAGTTCGGACCTTCAATATCATTGGGGAGTGATCAGACAGTGACCTTGGCAAATATTCCACCCCTTCCACACACTCAATCCCTAACCCGTTACTAAACATCAAATCTATTCTAGACAACGATCCATAAGTAGATGACACACAAGAATATTGCGTAGTAGAGGGCAACTTTGCCCGCCAAACATCCGTGTACGCCACCTCCATCATGTACTTCCCAAACCGCGTCAGAACAGCCTCTCATACCCCCCCCCTTTTGGAAATTTATCACGTCTTATATCCATTACATTGTTGAAGTCTCCCATAAGTATAGTCGGGACCATCGGCCAACTAGCCAGCCTTTCCAACACTTCTCTTATTGGAACCACAGAGTATGGGGGAGGTACATACAGTACCACAATTATACATTCCCAATTAAACAACTTACAATGTACCCCTACATATCTGCCCTCTCCATCTCTAAAGGAAGCCAAACAGCAAAAAGGTACATCCCTATGAGTGAAAACTGTGTCTAATCCACACCCTATGTGCCTGTTGCACAGTATCAGCGGTAAGATGCGTTTCCTGTAGTCCCATCACTCCAGCAGACTGCCCTTTCAGGAAATCGAATATAGCTCGCCGTTTTGTTGCCTCTCCCATACCTCTCACATTCCAGGACAAAAGATTTACCCTACCCCCCATCTATACATTTTTTTTATCTGACAGAGGCCATTACCCTTGAATCCAGTGCCAATCAGAGCGTACTGCATTTCCAACTCCCTTTCCCTCCAAAACATGCTCCTCCCTCCACCCCCCTCCCTAGCCCACCCAACATTCCAGAAACTTACCCTCCAAAGAGGGCCCGGGCTGGCGAAGAAATCTCCACCAATGTGACTGTTCAGCTTCCCATTAACACTGCAGAAACACATCTTTTCCCGCAATATAAACCTGAGAACCACAAACCTCCCGCCACCTTACTACCATAGACATATAGCATTTTAGTGACTCCAACATCTTCAATTAAACTGACATCTCTGTCTTTCCTTCAGCATTATAAACCTAGAGACTGCAGCCCCAAATTAGAACAGCAAATAAAATGCAGAAAAAACAATGCCTTATTCCCCTGTGCGGCGCATCCTCCTTCTTTTTCATAATAAGCAGAGTCCCCTCTTCAACCATCCACCTGATGATCACGCAGCAGCTTCCTCTCGATTCTGACGAAGGCGATCCTCGTGACTGTCCAGCCATCTTAACGCATCTTTTGAGTTCTCAAAAAATTGTACGGATCCCAGCGCCGCAACTCGAAGTTTCGCCGGGTACAACATGGAGTATTGAACACGCAGATCCCTCAGTCGTCGTTTGATATCCAGAAATTGCATCCTTCTTTTCTGGACCTCTACCGAAAAATCCGGGTAAAATGACACTTTCACACCATTCACCCGTATATCTTGCTTTTCCCGGGCCTGCCGAAGAATTAAATCTCTGTCTTTATAATGAAGCAGCTTTACCAGCACAGGTCTTGGCGGCCGTCCAGGTGGACCCGGGCGAGTTGGTACTCTATGGGCTCTTTCCACCGCAAACAATGGTGTCAACGACTCCTTACCAAACACCTCCAGTAGCCAAATTTCGAAATAGGAATCCGGATTGGACCCTTCCACTTTTTCGGGTATTCCCACCATCCTTACGTTATTGCGACGTAAACGGTTCTCCAGGTCATCCGTTTTAGATAACCGATAAGTAACATCCACAGCTACCGCATTTACATCTCTCCTCATGGGCAGCATTCTGTCTTCCACATCACTGACTCTACCTTCCACCGCTGTTGTACGCTCCGACACCTTCTGTAGATCGTGCCGTATTATGGAAATATCCTCCTTAATTCCGCCCACCTGGCAAGTGAGTTTAGCTAGCGTGGCATTACATAGGCTTACCGCCGAAAAAACATCTGCCAGCGTAGGCCCAGGCTTATTTGAATTGTGCGGGCCTCGATCCAGCCCTCCTCCTGAGCTGCCTGCAGCATCTTCTCCATTCTCCTCCTCTGAGTCCATCTGTGCCCGCAGCGGTTCATATCTGGACCCGGAGCAGCCTGCCTGCTTTTTCCCTCCACCTGTCATCTCTCCTCCAACATCTGCCTTCACGGGTGTCTTTCTGGCAAAGCGCTCCAGTCGGGATGCCGCCGCCCCTCTCAGGTCTCTGCTCTCTGCCATCACGCACATGTCGGCGCCATCTTGTAATCCCAGCTCACCTTCCTCTGCCGCCTTAGACTTCCTTGAACGGGTCATTACAGCCTCCAGATTCTGCAGAATAGTGTCACCGGGTTCTCCTCCTTCTCCCCTCTCTGCACAGGTATGTCTCCGTTAGAAGAATTTAGCCACAGGATGTGTATCAGGATATCGGCAGCGGGAGCTCCGGTTCCTGCGTCTGCTCACATATGCCGCTAAGCCACGCCCCGTCCACCATGCTTGACAGATTGCGTCAGGCACTCTTCCAGCATCTTTTCAGTTGTTCTGCTTCTCACAAATGTTCTTCTGTGTGATCCAAACACCTCAAACTTCGATTCGTCTGTCCATAACACTTTTTTCCAATCTTCCTCTATCCAATGTCTGTGTGCTTTTGCCCATATTAATCTTTTCCTTTTTATTAGCCAGTCTCAGATATGGCTTTTTCTTTTCCACTCTGCCCTGAAGGCCAGCATCCCCGAGTCGCCTCTCCACTGTAGACGTTGACACTGGCGTTTTGCGGGTACTATTTAATGAAGCTGCCAGTTGAGGACTTGTGAGGCGTCTATTTCTCAAACTAGAGACTCTAATGTACCAACCTTGTTGCTCAGTTGTGCAGCGGGGATTCCCACTTCTCTTTCTACTCTGTTTAGAGCCTATGTGTGCTGTCCTCTGAAGGGAGTAGTACACACCGTTATAGGAAATCTTCAGTTTCTTGGCAATTTCTCGCATGGAATAGCCTTCATTTCTAAGAACAAGAATAGACTGTCGAGTTTCACATGAAAGCTCTCTTTTTTCTAGCCATTTTGAGAGTTTAAACGAACCCACAAATGTAATGCTCCAGATTCTCAACTAGCTCAAAGGAAGGTCAGTTTTATAGCTCCTCTAAACAGCAAAACTGTTTACAGCGGTGCTAACATAATTGCACAAGGGTTTTCAAGTGTTTTCTAATCATCCATTAGCCTTCTAACACAGTTAGCAAACACAATGTACCATTAGAACACTGGAGTGATGGTTGCTGAAAATGGGCCTCTATACACCTGTGTAGATATCGCATTAAAAACCAGACGTTTGCAGCTAGAATAGTCATTTAGCACATTAACAATGTATAGAGTGTATTTCTGATTAATTTAATGTTCTCTTCATTGAAAAAAACTGTGCTTTTCTTTCAAAAATAAGGAAATTTCTAAGTGACCCTAAACTTTTGAACGGTAGCGTATATATAAATATATATAATTATATATTTTCCACCTGCCTATTCTAATATTCTAGTAAAGCTAGAAAGGTAGATAGAACAAAAGATAGATGGATAGAGTGTATACATAGATAGAAATCTATCTATACAGAGAATGTATTATAGTGTAATACTCTGGTTTTTTTGACACAGTATTAGCCCGGCAGCAATTTTCTCTAAGTCTCTACTTCTCCTCACACTAAGGCCTCATGCACACGACCGTATTTTTTCCCTCCCGTAAATACTGGCGTAAATACAGTTCCGGTGTCAAACGTATTCGACCCGTTTTGCACCAGTATTTACGGACCCGGGCCCGGTGTCACCCGTATTCCACCCGTATTTACGGGCACGTATTCTCTGCAAAATTTCACTGCACTAATCGGCAGCCCCTTCTCTCTGTCAGTGCAGGATAGAGAGAAGAGGCAGCCCTTTCCAAGGTAAAAGTAAAAGAAATTCATACTTACCCGGCCGTTGCCTTGGTGACGCGTCCCTCTCTTGACATCCAGCCCGACATCCCTGGATGACGCGGCAGTCCATGTGACCACTGCAGCATGTGATTGGCCTGTGATTGGCTGCAGCGGTCACATGGGCTGAAACGTCATCCAGGAATGTTGGGCCGGATGTCGAGAGGGACGCGTCACCAAGGCAACGGCCGGGAAGCCGGACTGGAGGAAAAAGCAGGAAGTTCTCGGTAAGTATGAACGTCTTTTTTTTTTTTTTTACAGGTTGCTCTATATTGTGATCGGAATTCACTGTCCAGGGTGCTGAAAGAGTTACTGCCGATCAGTTAACTCTTTCAGCACCCTGGACAGTGACTATTTACTGACGTCACCTAGCAACGCTGCCATAATGACGGGTGCACACACGTAGCCACCCGTCATTACGGGAGCTCCATAGACTTCTATGGGCTGCCCGTGCCGTTATTGCGGCCTGAAATAGGAGATGTTCTATCTTTTTCAACGGCACGGGCACCTTCCCGTAAGAAAATGGGAAGGTACCCGTGGCCAATAGAAGTCTATGAGCCCGTTATTACGGGTTGTAATTACGACCCGTAATAACGGGAGTTTTTACGGTCGTGTGCATGAGGCCTAAAACAATGTGTGAGGAGAAGAAAAGAGGCAGGAGATTTGCTGCCAGAAATGTCAAAATAAAAACAAATGTGATCGCTGGTTTTCACAGCGATCACATGTTCAGGGACCAAAAGATTGGCCCCTGACACTCTGCCCAGGGCTTTTAGCAACAGCCAGGGCACAGGGCTGTGTGCACGTGATTGCGCGTGCGCACTTTCTGAAGTTCCGCCGTAATTAGTCTAGATGGTGGACTTCAGAGACCCTGACCGCTGGCCGTAAAAAAACAGCCAGCTGTCGGAAACCTGTTAAAGACGGGAATATCAGAAATGGAACACTTGACCTGGTCACGGGTATCAATGACCCTTGGTCATGAAAGGGTTAAATAGTAAATGTGACACAGAACCGGATAAGCAACACATCCGGTATACATATATGAAAATACATATTGTTACATACTGCGAAAATTTACAAAATGTACAAAACATCTAAAGTGCATCAGTGATTGATTCCATGTGTATCTACTTATTTTAACTAAAAATAACCGGTCACTCACCCTTTTTGTTGGAAGCCATTATAAGCCATATCAGTGAATACCTGCTATGTTCGGCGTCTTGACATTCATAGCACGCATGCGTCACTGTTGTGTTGGCTATTGGATCATTGGAATAGTCTAGCTAACGTCTCACAGGATAATCAAATCCCGCGCATGCTCAGAAAAGCCGAGCACCACTGTGTATTCATTCACAGCATTATCACTGAGCCCTGCTGGAACGCAACTTATCTCACGGGATAATAAAGCCCCTCATATGCTCAAATGAAATAGAGCATCCAAAATCAAATATAATAACGATAGAGATGATCTCAAGTCATTTAATTATCCCTAGAGTAAAAGAGATTTAAACAAACACTATCAAAGTATATTACCCAATGTCTTGATTAATGTGTCTGCATAGAGAAATAGTATAATATTATTTAATCCTGGTAACAAACTAAATTAAGGGATAGTCAATAAAAGTAATAGCAACACCCGAGTTTCTCATGTCCCAAGTGCAAACATGGAGGGATTTTCAGTCCGACATTGTTGCACTTTAGGGAATCATGACTGTGAGACTCTGTCTCATTATCACGATCCATGGCTCTCATTACGGGATCTCAGATGTCCTTTTGCCATCAAAATTATTCATTTCATCCCTATTATTGGTTGATCCTTGTTTCATGAAAATCACATATTTTGATACATAAAAACAGTAAAGACATCTTGTACATTGTATGCTTCTGGGACACTCAGTGTGTTGCGTTCTGACACATCATAAAGATATGCCTATAATCCAAAGAACTCAATGGAGACGTATATGGAATAACTGTGTAGACATTCCTAAAATGACATTCTAGTAAATTCGGTGGTGAGTGTACAGGCTAGTAATCTTGTGTGGATCCCACTGGAGGAAGAGACAAAAATGTCAGTAATTGTAATCAAGAAATAAATTCAATATTAGCACATTTCATTATATTTAATGTCCATTCCTCAATAATATAGTGAGTAGAATAATAACCCTTATCTAATGAAAGAACATTGACAGGAATACCTATGTATAGAAGGTGTGAAACTCAATATTTTAATTATGTAGGAGCTCATTCACTGATTTAACCAAAAACATTTAGTGGATAATCCATATTTAGCCCAGCCGGGTGCAACGTACCCAGCGTCTGTGTCCATCGTGTTTCACGCGCTTATAGGAGACGTTCCCTGTCCCCTCCACGTTTCAACGGAGGAATGCTGTCTATGATACTAAATCTTAGTTGGCTAATGGAGTGACCTGCCTCAACAAAGTGACGTGGTACTGGGAGTACACATTTGCACGTTCGAATACTGGATTTGCGTTTGTTAAGACGTAAACGACATTCTGTCCTAGTTTCACCGACATATAGTAATTTACAGGGGCACTGTAGGACATAAATTACATAGTCACTTTTGCACTTGTAAAATGAGCCGATCTTAAATTGTTTGCTAGTAATAGGATGTCTAAGTATGTCACCCTCGATTATTAAGGAGCAGTTCTCGCACGACAGGCATGGGAAAAAACCCTTGCGTTTCGCCAGAGATTGCTTACATTGGTTTAGACTTACGACTGTTTTAACTAGCTGATCCCTTAAATTCTGTGATCTTTTGTAGGAAAACAAAGGAGGGTGTTTAAACTCAAGCACAGAATCACAGAAATGCTTTCTAATGATTGTTGCAATTGTAGATCTATGTATATTGTAGTGTAGATAGAGACTTTTCCCCTTTCGAGGAATTTCTTGGACATCTCTCCAAGTCCCACATTAAGGTTATTTGGATCATCTACTATCCACTTAACGCGTAACAACTGACTGTACGGTAAAGAGCGTATCATGGATTTAGGGTGATGACTGTCATATCTTAATAGATTGTTGCAGTTGTTTGGCTTTACAAACAAATCCGTTTTTTTAATCTGTCCCCTACAATATAAACCATAGTATCCAAAAATTTTACATTTTGTTTAGAGACCACTTTGGTGAATGTTATGTCTGGCTCTATCTCATTAAGGTAGTTAAAAAAGCAATCTAAAGCAGACATGTCGCCCGTCCAAACGAGGAAGATGTCATCGATGTATCTCCATAACATGGCTGAAGTGGTGGGATACATAGACAGACGTCTCCTCTAAATCTGCCATGACTATATTAGCATAGGTGGGGGCCACATTTGACCCCATGGTGGTCCCCCTTAACTGGACAAAATACTCATAGTTAAAAAGAAAAAACTTACAGGTCAAAACAATCTCAAGTAAACCTATCAGAGAAATCCAAAGCCTTTATTATACTTTATTATTAGTCCCCTTGGAGACTTGAACAAGCGATTGTTGGACCACTTGCACAATATACTGCAATACATATAGATTGCAGTATATTGGATTTAGGCAGGGCTTAATAGGAGTACTATGGATGGCAGGCCTCCTGGCTGCCATTACAACCAACAACTCCCTGCGATGGGCGGACAGGGGGCACCCCTCTTCCTAATGACTTAGATATTGACTGTGGCATCTATGTGGTTAAACGGCCTGGATCAGAGTTATCTGCAATCCTGACTGTTGCAGTGAGGAGTCGGCTATAAAATCCAGGCGACACCCGCTAAGTACTCACCATTTTCGGCTATTACGTAACTGTACATCAACGGTCGGGAAGAGGTTCAATCCTTCTATAGGACACTACGACCCATATGTTCTAGAAATCAGTGGTGGTCACAGAGTCCAGTAATGTGATGTGATTTTTTTTTACTTGTATCTCTGACAATTATTTTTTTTGTCTGGAAGCCAGCACAATGAACACTGCGGGTACGGCTTATTTTACCCCTGGTGATCAGTAGTTATCACTGGGAGGCTGAGGCCACTCAGTGGAGGGCAACCTGGGAATAGAAGATAACTACTTCCTCCTGTACTGATGTCACTATTAAAAGGTTAACTAAAGGGGTTGTTCCATATGCCCTATCCGAGTTGCCAACCTCCACTTCAGTAATTTCTGGGCAACTGAGCTAAAAATCTCGGACAGACCAAAATTTCTATGGACACATTCCAAAAGCATTGCCTGTGCAGTGTGCTAGGAGTGACTCACCAATCACAGCTCCGCTTGCAGCTTTCCCACACTAACTTAGGTGATGTTGTAATGTCGGGGTAGGGAGACAGACAGGTGAGCCCTAATCTACCTCCCACTCAGTCCCTGCCTACTTGCACGGCCCGTCCTAGGCGACGGCGTACAACTGGGCGACAGACAAACAGACAAGGGTACACAGAAGCTTAGATAAATGGGGCAGTTGCCCACGGCAACACCGTGAGCAACAAGAGTAGTGAACGAGCCGAGTCAAACCAGGAGTGTACGAGGTACCAAACGCAGAGCAGGAGAGTAGTCAGTAAAGCCAGGGTCAATTAAGCAGAGTCAATAGTACTAGCAGGAGCAGCAGAGCCAGGAAACCAGACAGAATCACAGGCAAAGGAAGAGCAGGAAATTAAGGTAGAAATAGACCGAGGGCGGGAGCTAGCTCAGTCTCGCCAGGCTGTGATAGGCTCTCCCACTCCTCAGCCTACCAGCCTGAGTGGTAGCAGATCGAGTCACTCTATCAGACCTAGGAGCAGATGCAGACTAATTAACCACGGGCGTTGACACAGAAGCTGTGTCTGGCAGATCCATTACAGTACCAACCCTTTTATGAGGGGCCACTGGACCCTTCCTAGGTGGACCTGGCTTATTGGGGAACCGAAGATGGAACCTCCTGAGCAATACCCCAGCGTGAACATCCCGGAGCGGGTACCCAAGTCCTCTCCTCAGGCCCGTATCCTCTCCAATGGACCAGGTACTGGAGGGAGCCTTGGACCATCCTGCTATCCACAATCTTGGCCACCTCGAATTCTACAGATCTCAATGACCTTGTACGGCCCTATATACCGGGCAGCAAATTTTTTGGACGGAACTTTGAGACGCAAATTTTTTTGAAGACAGCCACACCAGATCCCCGACCACAAACAAGGGGTTAGCAGAACGTCTTCTATTTGCTTGAGTCTTTTGTATTCTCTGGGACGCCTCTAGGTTCTTCTGAACCTGGGCCCAGACTGTGCACAGTTCCCGATGAACTACATCTACCTTGGGATTGTTGGAACCACCAGGTGAAACGGAGGAGAACCGTGGATTAAACCCAAAATTACAGAAAAAGGGGGAGACCCCTGACGAATTACTGACCCGGTTATTAAGGGAAAATTCGGCGAGGGGAATGAAGGAGACCCAATCATATTGACAGTCAGAGATAAAATACCTTAAATATTGTTCTAGAGACTGATTAGTCCTCTCAGTTTGGCCATTAGTTTCAGGATGGAAGGCCAAGGAGAAGGACAGATCAATCTCCAACTTTTTACAGAAAGCTCTCCAAAACAATGAAACAAATTGTACCCCTCTGTCAGAAACAATATTGACAGGAACCCCATGGAGACGCAGGATGTGTTTAACAAACAAGGTAGCTAACGTCTTGGCATTGGGTAGTTCCTTGAGGGGCACAAAGTGGCACATCTTACTGAAGTGTTCTACTACAACCCACACCACCGACTTGCCTTGAGATGGAGGCAGATCGGTGATAAAATCGATGGATATATGGGTCCAAGGTCTCTGGGGAATGGGCAAAGAACATAGTAAGCCCGCTGGTTGGGACGTGGGAGTCTTGGACCTAGCACAAATTTCACAAGCGGCGACGTAGGCCTTAACGTCTTTAGGCAACCTAGGCCACCAATAGTTTATGAGGTGCTTGGTACCCAGGATGCCTGGATGGCCAGATAGTGCAGAGTCATGATTTTCCCTGAGTACCCTTAGCCGGAATTGCAGGGGAACAAACACCTTGTTCTCAGGAAGGTTCCCGGGAGCTGAACCTTGATCAGCCGCAATTTCGGACACTAAGTCACAATCAACAGAGGATATGATTATACCTGGGGGCAAAACACAAGCAGGATCTTCCTCCGGAGGAGGGCTGGCCATGAAGCTACGCGACAGTGCATCAGCTTTAATATTTTTAGACCCAGCCCTATAGGTGACCACAAAGTTGAATCTAGTAAAAAACAACGCCCATCGAGCTTGTCTCGGGTTTGGCCTCCGGGCAGATTCTAGGAAAACCAGATTCTTGTGGTCGATAAGGACAGTTACCTGGTGCCTAGCCCCCTCCAAGAAGTGGCGCCACTCTTCAAATGCCCATTTAATGGCTAAGAGTTTGCGGTTGCCCACGTCATAGTTACTCTCAGTGGGCGAGAACTTCCTGGGAAGTAGGCACAGGGACGAAGATGGGCGAGGGACCTGGTACCCTGGGACAAGACAGCACCCACTCCCACCTCGGAGGCGTCAACCTCCACGATGAATGGCTCCATTTTGTTAGGCTCAATCCGCACTGGGGCAGAGATAAAGCACTTCCTAAGGATCTCAAAAGCCTGGACCGCCTCCGGAGGCCAGTGGAGGAGATCAGCACCTTTGCGAGTAAGATCTGTAGAGGCTTAGCGATGACTGAGAAGTTAACAATAAATCTCCTGTAATGATTAGCAAACCCCAGGAAGCACTGTAACGCCTTCAGGGTGGCAGGTTGGACCCATTCAGCCACAGCCTGAACCTTGGCAGGGTCCATGCGGAATTCATTAGGAGTGAGGATTTGACCCAAAAATGGTATCTCCTGCACCCCAAACACACATTTTCGGATTTAGCAAAGAGTTTGTTTTCCCGAAGGGCCTGGAGCACCTTCCTAACATGCTCAATGTGGGAGGACCAGTCCTTGGAAAACACAAGTATGTCATCAAGGTACACTACAAGAAATACCCCCAGGTAGTCTCTTAAATCTCATTTATGAAATTCTGGAAGACCGCGGGAGCATTACACAACCCACAGCCCTAATCTACCCGCCACTCAGTCCCTGCTTACTTGCACGGCCCGTCCTAGGCGACGGCGTACAACTGGGCGACGGTCCCTACACTCAAGTGCACGACAGACAAACAAGGGTACACAGAAGCTAAGGAAAATGGTGCAGTTGCCCACGGCAATACCGTGAGCAACAAGAGTAGTGAGCGAGCCGAGTCAAACCAGGAGTGTACGAGGTACCAAACGCAGAGCAGGAGAGTAGTCAGAAAAGCCAGGGTCAATTAAGCAGAGGTCAATAGTACTAGCAGGAGCAGCGGAGCCAGGAAACCAGACAGAATCACAGGCAAAGGAAGAGCAGGAAATTAAGGTATAAATAGACCGAGGGCGGGAGCTGGCTCCGTCTGGCCAGGCTGTGATAGGCTCTCCCACTCCTCAGCCTACCAGCCTGAGTGGTAGCAGATCGAGTCACTCTATCAGACCTAGGAGCAGATGCAGACTGATTAACCACAGGCGTCGACATAGAAGCTGTGTCTGGCAGATCCATTACAGATGTCTTCTCTTATTAGAGTCGTTTCTTTTCCCTTTTTTCTCCATCCGGCCCAGACACTGTGACGACTTATTCCAGCCACGAACCGTCTCTGCAAAATTTGACACACAGACATGTTGGTTTCTCGCTTTTCCCGCATCCTCCACACCTATACCCCATCCCAGTCTAAACTAACTCATAATCCACAGTGCCCAAGATTGTAATAATGATCCCTCAGTGCTCGACACAATAAAAGTGCCCCCTCAGTGTCACAGTAATAATGCCCCATTGTGCCCACTGTAGATAGCGCTACACCCCCTTGTAGAAAGCACCACACCCCCTCCTTTTAGAAAGCGCCACACAGCCCCCCCTTGTAGATAGCGCCACACACAGTCCCCCCTTGTAGATGGCGCCACACACAGCCCCCCCTTGTAGATAGCGCCACACAGCCCCCCCTGGTAGATGGCGCCACACACAGGCCCCCATATAGATAGCGCCACACACAGCCCCCCCTTGTAGATGGCGCCACAGCCTCCCCTTGTGGATAGCACCACACAGACACCCTCTTGTAGATGGCGCCACACAGACCCCCTTTGTAGATAGCGCCACACAGCCCCCCTTGTAGAAAGCGCCACACAGCCCCCCTTGTACTTAGTGCCACACAGCCCCCCTTATACTTAGTGCCACACACCTCCCCCTTGTACTTAGTGCCACTCTGCCCCCCCTTGTACTTCGTGCAACACCGCCCCCAGAACTGAGAGCGGTAACCTACCGCTGCCAGTCTTCGCACTGCCTGACGTGACTCACTGTAAGGAGGAGCCAGGAGATCATGCGGCGGCGTTTATTTAGGGGTTGTGTGGCTCTGCTGCTTAGGCAGTGTATATTATATGGTAGTGGTGGCTGCACTGTGTAGCATTGTTATTAAGTCATTTGCATAGTTATTTGGCCAATATATGGCACTATATGGTACTCCTAATTAGGCACTGTTTAGTTTACGTATTTGTACATTGTATGACAAAACATAATTTCAGGAAGGGGGACACCAACAGAAAGTACTGCACAAGGCAATATCTAACATAAGGCCGGCGCCGGGTATAACAGCCAGTCTCCCACCACTCTTCCCTAACACTTTATCACAGACCTATATACGATAATTGCTATTTTTGCAGTGGTGTCATCTTTTATATTTTACTGACACTCATTGTTTTTCTTGTTTGATAAATGTAGGTACATTTTGTCCTAATGCATTTTATATCAAAAACCCAAGTATAATGAAAGCTGCTGTCCTGTCAGAAATTGAACAAAGTATGTCTTTGACAGAAAAACACCTAATAACCAATGTGAACACACGCCTTTTAAATCTCAATTCTTATTCTGCACCTGTCAGAGTATCTAATTACAGTAGAAGCCTGATTAAAATGACTTACTTTTTTTCAAGGGCAGCTCAGAAAAAATCACTGCATTGAATTAAGATGAGGTCAAATTTCTCCAGTAGAAAGATACATGCACAAACAAAGAAATAATCAGAATAGTAATAACTAGCTTTTATACTCGGCGTTGCTCGGGAGGTTGACTTGCGGTATGAATAGAGTAAAAGCTCACTATTAAAATACCTCTCAGTATGAATTTAATTGCTATCTCTCGATATGCTAGAGAGTGTAAATAATGTTATTGGAAGCATAAAATAAATTAAATGAAGCAATATATTCATTACAGATTTAGGCCTCATGCACACGAATGTAAAAACGCCCGTAATCACGGGCATAATTATGGCCCGTAATTACGGGCCCACAGACTTCTATTGGCCACGGGTACCTTTCTGTTTGCTTACGGGAAGGTGCCCGGGCCGTTGAAAAATATAAAACATGTCCTATTTCAGGCCGTAATTGCGGCACGGGCAGTCTTTTTCTTCAGGGTGCTCGTCGTTTTTCAGACAGCTAGCACCCTGACCCATTCATTTCAATGGGGCCATGCACACTTCAGTTTTTTTGATGGTCCCGTTGCTCCGTTCCGACAAAAGTAGAGCATGTCCTACTTTGGTCCGAGATTCCGTGACCGTGAGGCCCATGCAAGTCAATGGGGCCATCAAAAAAACTGAAGGCACACGGAAGGCAGAGGTACACATATAGACAGATACTGCACTACCCGGCTGCCCCTTCTCTCTGTCAGCACTGATAGAGAGAAGAGGCTGCTGATTAGTGCTGGAAAGCAGCGATATTAAGAAAAATAAGTTCATACGTACCCCGGCCGTTATCTGGGTGACTCGTCCCTCTTCCGACATCCAGTCCGACCTCCCTGGATGACGCGGCAGTCCATTTGACTGCTGCAGCCTGTGATTGGCTGCAGCGGTCACATGGTCTGAAACGTCATCTCAGGAGGCAGGACTTGAGGAAGAAGCAGGCAAGCAGGGAGTTCTGGGTAAGTAGTAACTTTTTTTTTTTTGTTGCAGGTTTTTTTTAATGAACCATTTAATCTATATTGTGAGCGCCGCACATGGTATTCCCTGTCCAGCGGTAGTCTCTGTCCAGGGTGCTGAAAGAGTTATGGGGCTGCACTGATTGGCAGTAACTCTTTCAGCACCCTGGACAGTGAGTACCGCTGGACAGGGAATAGCATGTGCGGTGCTCACAATATCGTGTACATAGTGTGAACGGGTTTCAGTTTCCTCTCGGAAACTGAAACACGGAAGAATACACGGGAAGCACACGGTTCCAATCACGGACACACGGATCTGTGAAAAACGGCCGTGAAAACCGTGATGTAAGTGTGCATGAGGCCTAAAGTCTATGGGGCTCCCGTAATTACGGGTGGCTACATGTGTGCACCCGTAATTACGGGAGCGTTGCTAGGCGACGTCAGGGGATAGTCACCATCGAGGGTGCTGAAAGAGTTAACTGATCGGCAGTCACTCTTTCAGCACCCAGGACAGTGACTACCGCTGGAGTTAAAGAGGCTCTGTCACCAGATTTTGCAACCCCTATCTGCTATTGCAGCAGATAGGCGCTGCAATGTAGATTACAGTAACGTTTTTATTTTAAAAAAACGAGCATTTTTGGCCAAGTTATGACCATTTTTATATTTATGCAAATGAGGCTTGCAAAAGTCCAAGTGGGCGTGTATTATGTGCGTACATCGGGGCGTTTTTACTACTTTTACTCGCTGGGCGTTCTGACGAGAAGTATTATCCACTTCTCTTCAGAACGCCCAGCTTCTGGCAGTGCACAGACACACAGCGTGTTCTCGAGAGATCACGCTGTGACGTCACTCACTTCCTGCCCCAGGTCCTGCATTGTGTGGGCCACATCGGCACCAGAGGCTACAGTTGATTCTGCAGCAGCATCAGCGTTTGCAGGTAAGTCGATGTAGCTACTTACCTGCAAACGCTGATGCTGCTGCAGAATCAACTGTAGCCTCTGGTGCCGATGTGTCCTCGCTCGTCCGACACGATGCAGGACCTGTGAGTGACGTCACAGCGTGATCTCTCGAGAACACGCTGTGTCTGCACTGCCAGAAGCTGGGCGTTCTGAAGAGAAGTGGATGATACTTCTCGGCAGAATGCCCAGCTAGTAAAAGTAGTAAAAACGCCCGATGTACGCACATAATACACGCCCACAATACACGCCCACTTGGACTTTTGCAAGCCTTATTTGCATAAATACAAAAATGGTCATAACTTGGCCAAAAATGCTTGTTTTTTAAAAATAAAAACGTTACTGTAATCTACATTGCAGCGCCTATCTGCTGCAATAGCAGATAGGGGTTGCAAAATCTGGTGACAGAGCCTCTTTAAAAGTATTAAAAGTTTTAAAAGTTAACTTATCCAGAACTCCTGCTTCTTCCCCCAGTCCAATCTCCCTTTGTGTCTATAAACTGACATAAATACATAGATAGATTAGATGTTAAAGAACTTATTATCCATTTACATTGAAATACACAGGAAATTATAAATGTTTGATCGGTGGTGGTATGACCACTGGGAAAACCGGTGATTGCTAGAACAGGGGACCCCCAGGGCGGTCACGGTGTGGAAAAGTGGTTATAAAGTGGTGGTTCAGTATGCATGCCGCATTTCCATAAAACTATCAGAGGGAATCAAACTTTTTGAGATACAGCGGCTTTGCATCCTGTATACAGAGCAGCTGTATCGTTCGCTGAGTCCTGTACCCATCTGGTCCACAGGACTAACCGGTTCAGTGAAAGCGGGTCCTGTGCATAACTAACATATTTTATCAAGCAGCTCCAAGTGATCATGTAGATCACCCTTTGCTTTTGCACTTAGTATACAAAAAAAAATGTTTGACAAGCTTCTAAACACATTTGGGAAATTGATTAAGACTAGTGTTTCACATGCCAGTCTTAATATAAAGATCGCCAGTCTTAATATAAAGACAGAAAGCCAGCGTATAAAAGTTGATAATCCCCCCCCCCCCCCTACCCCCGTTACTTATGCATGCCCATCGTGTGCTACGTAACTGTCTTCCGGGTTGGTAATCCTGTGATGACTGAAATATCAGACTACACAGGGTCTGTTTGTAATCTGTACTCTGTAACCATGGAGACACATAAGTCGTAGGAGCTGTAGACACAAAACCGTAGGATATGTGCTTCATTTATTTTTATTTTAAATGCATTGAAGCAATAAAATGTGCAATGCTCTGTGATCTCAAACAAAGCAAAGGTCCACGGTTACTTCTGTCCTTGCTCATCCTCTTTTGCTTTAGGTGATTTAATATGTTGATTGAGTACATCTATAGCTTCTTTAAAGGGAACCTATCACCAGCATTTCACCTATTAAACCAGCAATACCTGGTGGTATAAATCATTTTTATGGAACCTATAATTATCTCCTAAGTAGGCTCTGTACCTTTTAGTGTCCCTGTGCCGTATGCTAATGAGCATAAAAGAGTCATATCTTCGTTTGAAAAGAGTCCTATCTTCATTCCTCAAGCCTTTCTGATTAAACCACGCCTTATTACTTTTGATTGACAGCTCCTCGCCTCCCCTGAGCACATATAAAAAAAAATCCTGCTCTTGCACATCGATGTCCTGCTCTGGTGCGTGCGCACAACGGTACACCATAGTGGTGCATGCGCAGTAACTAGATTTGAGGCCTGGACGAAGCAGGGAAAGGTATCGGACCATACATGACGGGTGCATGCGCGTTATCTCAGACGAGATTTTGACATTTGGGAAGCGCCAGTTTTTGGCGGTGGGCAGGCATAAGAAGAGGAAAGAATGAGTCTACCGGATTATTACCATAATAGGAGGGAAAGGTTTGCAGACCGTTATTTACGGTCGGAGGAGGAGTTTAGGAGACGGGTTAACAGCAATGAACTTTTGACAGCAGCCGCCAGCGAGGGGTGAGTAGAGTTCAATAGTTAAAATGCTGGTGACCGGTTCCCTTTAAGTCAATGCAATTAACAACGTTAGGATAACAGATTTATTGCAGCAGCTGTAATGTGTGAATAATGTGAAGAGCGATGAAAAGCTGTTGCTTCTGCAGGTAGCAGATGTTTTATAGCCTATTTCATGAATGCAATATATCACTGTCCAACTAAAAATAATGAAGTGGAAAAATTGGCAGGTGCCACATTCTTCACCTTTATTTCTCCTTATGTTAGTTGTTTAACGCATGCATAGAAGCAAACTGTTAAAAAAGAACTAACGTCCACTACCCACTATCCATATCAAAGGAATAACATTTAGTTCCAAGTAGAAATTAAACCAAAAAAGCAATACTTACCTTGCCTTGCCCCCAGCTGTTTTGCTCCGTCGGCATTCCTGGTTGTTTACGTGCACATAGCATGTAACCTCTGCAGCCAATCAGAGGGTTCATGTGGCTCACTGGTGACAAATCATTCTGGCATAATGCCAGAAATACAACATATAGCCGCTGAGCAATCTGATTGGCTACAGCGGTCATATTCTACGTGCATGTAGACAACCATCGGGAGTGCCGCTAAAGTATCAGCACTTGATCACCGGGGGCAAGGGTAGATAAGTATTGCTTTTTTGGTTTATTTATTTCACTTCCAGACCCTAATAAAAAAAATTCACATCCCGGATAATCCCTTTAATTTACTGTTCACAGGCGTGATTCAGAACAAGAAGTTGAAGTAGCGTATTTGCTATGCTACATTTATCACATAGACTCAACATTGAAATTGCAACACCAAGAAGGGCAAGCCATAGTGTTATGCAAATCCAAGAAGTAGCAGGTGTCGCTAAGATCTTAAAATTATGTGGGGCATAAAAGCCAGATTGAAAGCAAAGTAGCCACATGAAAGCTCAAAAGTCGGATCAAGTGGTGTCAGATGATTGTGCAATGCCTCCTGTTGTCGACATACCAGTTATCGCTACTTGTTGAAAACTGAGAGACCTTGGTTTATTACTCCGGCAGATCAAAGTTGTGTGTCATGGAGTTTGGGAGAACAACAGCGAACGGGAATGACAGCATCAGGTGCACGAACGGATTGTCTAATTGGAAGAATGGCGCGTAGTGATCCATTCTGTACTGCAAGTGAAATTGAGCGTCACATCCCAAGCCTAGGGCGGCAGCCAGTGTTGACGCAAACCATCAGAAGGCGTTTGCACGACATTGGGCTATGAGCCAGATGTCCAGCTACAGATGTTCCATTGACCACTTGCCACTGCTCTCAAAGGCTATCATGGTGAACAGCAAGGCGGCACTGGAGGCTGGAACGTAGGTCTATCCTCTAGAGCGTTGAGTCCCGCTTTTGTCTCGGACGCAATGATAGCCAGATATTGGTCTGGAGACCACGTGGGCAACACCATGAAGAGGCCTTAACGAGGGAACGTCACACCGGTCCTACTCCTGGGATTAACATATCTATAGATCATGTGATTTCCACAATTCCAAAACTTTGCCGTCTTGGTGTTGCAATTTCAATGTTGAGAAGTGTATTGTAAGACAATGAGGCAGGCGCCTAAGGCCAGGGCTGCAGGGAGACTTTTTTTTAGTGCTACTGAATGATTTTAACTATGGAGCCTAAGCTGCCATTTAAATTAATATATTGAGTTGTCTGCAATATTGTGGACTGTATCTGTCACTCAATAGTTAAAATCAATCCGTAGCGCTACAAAAAGTCCAATCTGTGTCGATATGTAGGTTTTGTTTAGGTTTTTTTATGCAGTGTTTGAAGCCAAAACCAGCTGTGAATCATAAAGGGAGACAAAGTATAAAGGACAGATGCTACTTTTTTATATCCACTCTTTTTTTAAATCCACTTCTGATTTTGGCTTAAAATACTGCCCGAAAACCCTCATCAAAGACAGTTGCAGTTTAGGGCGGGGTAGGCAATCTTTTTAGTATGGTGTGCCGATAAAAAAAAAACAGATGTAGTACCCAGTGTGAACATAGGAGAGACCGCGGCTACTGAACACTAGCCTCTGGGGGGAGGTGTACAAAGGAGAGACCACGGCTATTGAACACTTAGATTAGGGAAGGGGGTGCACTTAGGAGAAAGAGCAGCCAGAAATTTCCTTGGGTGAGGGGTGTTTGCACATAAGAGAAAAAGCTGACAGAGATTTCTTTGGGGGGGGGGGGGGGGACGACATATATAGTGGGAAGTGCTGCCAGACATTTTGTTGGGGTTGGGGGACAGGGTCAAAATAAGCTGGAAATCTCTGCCACTGTGACATTGATTTCTAGAGTGAGTTTAACTTTTACAGAGACCAGTGATGGCGCCGGCGCTGATCAACATGACTGAGATCGGCGCTTCATTACTCGCTTGTCAGCGCTGAACACCAGGAGAAAGAGCAGTGCTGTATTGTGTGATTGCCAAGCACACAACACAGCGCCGCCCAGTGTTCAGCGCCGAGAAACACAGAATGAAGCGCCGCTCTGCTCTCCTGTTTATCAGTGATCGGTGAGCAAGTTGAAACTCAAGCACCACTCTGCTCTCCTAAGGAAGGGGTGCTCCACTCTGTCCCTCTGTGTTTCAGCTCCGCAGCATACAATGGCCCTGAACACCGGCAGAGGGGAGTGTGCCAGAGATCTAGTCCCCACGTGACCGCTTTATCATAGGTGCCACAGGTTGCTGACTCCTGGTTTAGGGTATGACAGTTTTGGGGAAGCAGCATGAAAATATAAGTATGTTCATTTCAATTAGCTATGTAACTCATAAATGAGGGCACCTATGGAGCAGTTTCATGGGTCTGGATGACCTCTCCTTCAGAACCTCTGTAAACCTAGTTAGAGGCACAGAAGAGAGACATATATTTGTATGTCCCTGTAGCAGTGTGGCTACTAAGAGGCAGGATTCGGCCCCAGAATGTAATAATCAAAATAAATGTTACAAGAGAAAGTGTCCCTTTTCTCCTTATTTAGTGTAAGAAACCGGGAAAAAGGTCTGGGTTGCTGGAGTGGAAGAGAAGTTCCACTCCATCTTGAGGACAGTCCAGAATTTGGGCTGCCTTAGGTGTCTCATTAGCTGGCAGCTGTGAAGGCTCCTTTAAAAAAGGTGTGATCTACTCCCAGTCTGAGGAAGACGGCATTGCCAGCCTGTGGGAGTCAAAAGTTCTGGTAAGAACACATGTTTGTTGTGGGGTGCTGGGCAGAAGTCCTTTCACCCTGATAGCTAGGTAAGCTGTATGTTTAGAGAGGCTGGACTGCCTGGTAAATCTGCTTTTCATGTATGAAGACAATAAAGCTTGTTGCAGCCAGTTTCAAACGGAGTCCACTGTGTGGGAGTGAAAATTTTCCAGTATGCCAACCATCTGGTGTTCCTGTGAGCTAACTTACCACAAGTTATCACAGTCCCCTTCTCCCCAGCATTGATTCAGGTCACAGGAAGCACAGAAGAAGGGAAATAGGTGAGAAATGTGGGAGATTGATACTAATACAGGCAAACTGTGATCTTTCTTTAAATTTAGCTGTATAGCACTGGCTTATTTCATTAAACCTACAAACCTTAAATGGGTAAATGAGGATACTAAAGAATAGAAAGATCTTTAACAAGATTTAGATATGTGATCTCTAACAGGCGCCAGAACAATAAGTGAATTAGATGACATGTAAATGGTAGCACATCAAACAGATAACTAATAACACATATCCAAATCATGATGGAAAAGGGGGTCTGAATGCATAGACCTCCAACTACATTGTACTGCAAAGTCAAGAAAATTCTACCCTTTTAATGGTTCTACTCATACTGATCCTTGAAGATGGTAAAAATCTAATAATCGCAGTTAAAAATATTTATATATGTTTTCAGAAAAACATATATGTTAAAAGCTGGATTTTTGGAAAGCGCTACTCAAATGAAAGGATAAGTAGAATGATGATAGTTAGTGGATTTATTGTACAAAAGGAAGGGCAACGCGTTTCAACGCAGAACATGCGTCTCCATCAGGCCGAAAATATGTAAAAACTTACTTATTTTTGGCCTGATGAAGACGCATGTTCTGCGTTGAAACGCGTTGCCCTTCCTTTTGTACAATAAATCCACTAACTATCATCATTCTACTTATCCTTTCATTTGAGTAGCGCTTTCCAAAAATCCAGCTTTTAACATATATGTTTTTCTGAAAACATATATACATTTTTTTAACTGCTATTTACTCGCGGAACAATACAATTGATGCCGGTACCTGGATACTGAGCTGCAACCCTGTTACAATACTTCCTACATCTCTAAGCTGTACCTGCCAGTACAATCTCTTATGGTGAGTGCAACAACTTACCATTTCTACCTATTACTTTACCTATCAAGGTTTATCTTGCACTATGTGGCGCTGTGTACTTTTTTTTCTCTTCTCAGACATCAAAATATAATAATAGGAGCTATGCAGTGTCCCAGCCACATGGACGAGAGCAGGGGTGTGTATTAACTCAGCCCCTTCTTTCTGCTGATCGGTTATGAGAGCACTACCAATTCTACCCTAAGTAATAATACAGAAAACCAGGATAATCCATGATAATCCAGCATCATCTGACTATACAGAAAATTTTCAAAGAGGTCTACGGCCCATTAGAAGCGATAGCATATTGCTAGGGTTTGTCATTAATTCATAAGTGGTAGGTATTCAACATCCACTTGAAAGGCAGGTTTGTCACAGTTCCCTGCTTGTCGGGTGGATAAGAGTGGCACTGTACTGGGAAAAGCCAAAGCAACCCTGGTCCATTCGCTCAACGTTCCCTTCGCTCAACCTCTCAGAATTTGGACCCATATGATCATAATGTTGCAGGATATTCTAGCATTATGCCAAAACAATATAAAATGGGAATACCCCTTTAAGGGTTGGAAGCAACAGTCTCGAGAATAAAATGTAACCAGAGATCACTGACAAAGTAAATTTGGGGGTGGTACTAGCAGGGCAAGATGAAGTGCGGATAGCGCAAAACGGCTGTTACCTATGGGTGCCGCAACCTCCTTTCCTCATATTGGATTGTATATACCGTGACTGCACTCTTTTTGTTTCTAAGCAACACAATTTCGGGGATCGGTGGTATAATTTAGGGGTTTGCCAGTGTGTTTCTTTTTGCTACAAAGCAAATTAGCTCTACAGAATAATATTAAAAACATTTAAAAGTTCAAAGTTTCCTTTTCACTTGAGAGAACAAATAGAGAACAAAGGGTTCTGATTGAAATCGAAGGGAGTGCTAGGAAGCGTAATTATTCATTTTATGGCCAATAAACTGTAGTAAGGCTTTCTGAAATATCTAGCATACAGACAATATTATCTCAAGTTCTGAATATATAGAGAGGCAAAGGATGTTGACAAGTGGGGATTTCACAGAGGAACATGGGTAGTAAATCCAAAGCAACTTGATGGTCTCAGTGCTGGATAACCCGCAGGCTTATCACTTGGTATAACATTTTTCCATTTAATATATTTATGTATCTAGATCAGATGACCCCAACATTTTGAAGCTTGTAAGGCAATTTCAAATATGAAAGGCATTGTAGTACTGAGCCACACTGAATAGTGTATTAAAAATAAGACTAAAGGATAAGGTGTTTTACCTTATGTTAAATGCCACTGATGGTTTTGACCCACGATTCTATTTTGCTCTCACGGTAAGGCCATATGCACGTGACTCTTTTTGGTATCCACATCTTACGGGTCTTGAATATGGGGCTCCCATAGCCTGCTATTGGCCTGTACTGTACCTTTTGTGAGCAATGCAGTTCCGTAATAAGAAAAAAAATATTATATTGAGTATATCAGTTTTATTGATTTTTGTAAATAAAGAAAAGAGGCATTGATCAGGTCACTAGAATCATACAATAGACAAAAAACAACAGTATATCAATACAAAAATGATATATCCTCAACCACGCACCACCATAGTCATTTGACAATAGGAGAAGTAAGTTGGTGAATATCTGTCAGATTTAATAAGGTGGTTGACACTGCAATATAGTTCATGCAGACAAAGCTGCAATCTGCTCTCAGGTGGGATATCCACATCCTGATGGCCCGGGGGTACATATAGGGTCGGGAACATTATTTGTTTACTTCTATTCTCTATGTACCATCCATTAAAGAGAAGAAGTAACAAAAAACAGGGGTGGAGAGGGAACCAGCTGCAAGCGGATATGCTTCATATCAGAGAAGGTAGATTCAACTAATAAAAAGTACCCAAGTTATATACTCTAGAGTACAGAATGAGTCCTTAAATGAAATCCATGATTTCAGGATTACCAGGAATAAAAAAAAAAATTAGACATACACTGTGGACAGACCAAGTAAAGTTACAGAGCGGGGTGGCTGAGTACCGAGGCGCATAGTTCATAAAAGTCGCCAACTCTCTGCTAATTCAGAGTTCCATAACTGCAGAGTACCAAAACTCTTCTAACATTAACCAGAGGCGTAGCTAGGTTCTCCAGCACCCGGGGCAAAGATTCAGTCTGGCGCCCCCCAACCTCTTTCCCGACATCTCCTTCCCCTCGACGTGTTTGTTTTCTCTACCAATAAATGACGTGTCATTTCTTTTTATGTAACTCGAGCGTAAACACATTTGTACATTTTACAAGCAATATAGTTCTATACACAACACCAGAACCAAGCTCAGGACATATATACAGCACCAGAACCAAGCTCAGTACATAAATACATCACCAGCACAAATACAGCTCAATTTAGTGCAACCCCTGCCATATAGGTATGTACGGCGTAAAACTACAGCTCCCAGCATGGCCCAAACAATGGTAAGGATATGTTGGGAGATGCTGTTTCACAAATAAATCATATCATAATCATACCACCCATCATCTTGCTGCAGATCATACAGTGACTACAGTACTGATTAGAGGCAGAATAAACATTTACATTAACCCCTTTAGGACACAGCCTTTTTTGGCCTTGTGGACACAGATGATTTTTTCAAATCTGACATGTGTCACTTTATGTGGTAATAACTCCGGAACGCTTTTACCTATCCAAGCGATTCTGAGATTGTTTTCTCATGACATATTGTACTTTATGTTAGTGAAAAAATTTGGTCGATAAATTCAATATTTATTTGTGAAAAACTTCAAATTTTAGCAAAAATTTGCAAAAATTAGCATTTTTCTAAATTTAAATGTATTTGCTTGTGAAACAGATAGTAATACCACACACAATAGTTACTAGTTAACATCCCCCATATGTCTACTTTATGTTTGCATCGTTTTTGTTCACGTACTTTTATTTTTCTAGGACGTTACGAGACTTAGAACTTTAGCAGCAATTTCTCATATTTTCAATAAAATTTCAAAAGGCTATTTTTTCAGGGACCAGTTCAGTTCTGAAGTGGCTTTGAGGGCCTTATATATTAGAAAGTCCCCATAAATCACCCCATTTTGAAAACTGCCCCCCTCAAAGTATTCAAAACCACATTCAGAAAGTATTTTAACCCTTTAGGCGTTTCACAGGAATTAAGGCAAAGTAGA
Organism: Rhinoderma darwinii; assembly: GCF_050947455.1. Lineage (NCBI taxonomy): Eukaryota > Metazoa > Chordata > Amphibia > Anura > Rhinodermatidae > Rhinoderma > Rhinoderma darwinii. Next base: position 330,303,165 of record NC_134690.1, read on the forward strand.
GGTGAAATGTACAAATTTCATTTTTTTTGCCGAAATTCATTTGTAATAAAAAAAAATCTGTAACATAGAAAGTTTTACCAGGGAAACGCAACTCAATATTTATTGCCCAGATTCTGCAAATTTTAGAAATATCCAACATGTGGCCCTAGTGTCCTAATGGACTGAAACACAGACCTCAGAAGCAAAGGAGCACTTAGTGGATTTTGGGGCCTCCTTTTTTTTTAGGAATATATTTTAGGCCCCATGTCTGGTTTGAGGAGGTCTTGTGGTACCTAAACAGTCGAAACCCCCAAAAAGTGACCCCATTTTGGAAACTACACCCCTCAAGGCATTTTTCTAGGGGTATAGTTAGCATTTTGACCCCACAGTTTTTTTGCAGAATTTAGTGGAATTAGTCTGTGAAGAAGAAAATCACCTATTTTTCTGTGGAAACATAGAATTTTTTCATTTTTACAAGGAATAAAGGAGAAAAAGCTGCCCAACATTTGTAAAGCAATTTCTCCCGATTACGGCAATACCCCATATGTGGTCGTAAACTAATGTTTGGACCCACAGCAAGGCTCAGGAGGGAGGGAGCGCCTTTTGGATTTTGAAGCGCAAATTTAGCTGGATTGGTTTTCAGTGCCATGTCGGGTTTGCAACGCCCCGGAGGGACCAAAACAGTGGAAACCCCCCAAAAGTCACCCTATTTTGGAATCTACACCCCTCAAGGAATTTTTCTAGGGGTATAGTGAGCATTTTGGCCCCTCAGGATCTTTTTTAGAGCTAAGGTGACCAAAAAACAGCAATTTTGGCGCTTTAAATTCTTTATTTATTACAGCGTTCACCGTGCGCAATAAATTACGTTTTAATTTATTCTGCCGGTCGGTATGATTACGCCGATACCATATGTGTATAGTTTTTTTTACGTTTTGCAGCGTTTGCACAATAAAATTAAGTTTCTATAAAATTATTTATTTTCTGAGACACGCTATTCTGAGCCGTAACTTTTTTATTTTTTCGTCAAAAAAGCTGTGGGAGGTCTTGTTTTTTGCGGGACGGGTTGTAGTTTCTATTGGTACCATATTTGGGTAAATGCAACTTTTTGAACAATTTTTATTCTATATCTTGGGAGGGGTGGTGACCAAAAAATAGCGATGCTGACAGTTTTCCGTTTAGTTTGTTTGCTGCGTTCACCGTGCGGAAAAATTAACATCATAGTTTCATAGTTTGGGCCGTTACGAACGCGGCGATACCAAATATGTGTACTTTTTTTTAACGTTTTCATTTTTTCCCTATAATAAATTACTTATTATAGGAAAACAAAACCTTTTATTTTTACACTTTTATAAAACACTTTCTTTTTTTTACCTGCAGCTTTGATCGCTGCTAGAATACATTACACTACCTAGGTAGTGTAATGTATTCCAACTGTCAGTGTGACGTCACAGTCACTCTGACAGTTGGTCTACGAGGATCAGCAGAGGCTGATCCTCATAGGCTGACATACATGGCAGACCAGGGGGCCGTTGTCTGGCCCCCGGGTGCCATCACAAGCATCAGAAGCCCCCACGATTGCATGGGGGCTGCTGATGCGCTACAAACCCGCTACATGCGGAGATCGCAATCGAGCCCCGCATGTAACGGGTTAATTGCCAAAATCAGCGGCGATGAGTCGCTGATCGGCAACACTGGAGAGTGTCAGCTGTCGGGGACAGCTGATCTCGAAGTTCCCGATGCACACTGTCGCCGACAGTGTGCATCGGGAACGGCACAGTGACTTTCTGTCACTCTTACAGGAAGCCTATCAGGACCAGCCGAAGGTTGGTCCTGATGGGCTTCCGTCCATGGCAGACCCGGAAGACATTGTTTGGCTTCCGTTTGCCATACTAACTATCGGCAGACCCCGCGATTTCGGACGGGGGTCTGCCGATATGCTAGAAACCCCTAAAATTTGGCGATTGCACCCGATCGCCGAATTTAAGGGGTTAATTCGCCGAAATCAGCGGCAAAGGACCGCTGGCCGGCAAGAGGGGAGTGTCAGCTGTCGGCGACAGCTGCCCTCCCGGTTCCCGGTGCACACTGTCGCCGACAGTGTGCACCGGGAATAACTCAGTAACTATACGTCCTCGTGCGGGAAGTAACCTCCCGCAACGACGGACAGTTACGTCCTGGTGCGGGTAGGGGTTAAATGACTCACCGGTGACATCTCCGATTCTAGCTCTTTTTCTCCATCCGGTCCAGAACTCTATGATGACTTCTCCCGGTCACAGACAATTTCTGCAGTCTACCGCTCAGATGTCTTCAGCTTCTCACTTTTACAACATTTCTACACCTATAAATAAAGATAAAGTTCTCATTATACCACACACTACGCTCCTAAATATAATAGTGACATACACTGCACCTCTAATTATAATCGCACCATACACTGTGTCTCTCACACACACACACACACACACACACACCGTGCCCCCTATAGATAGTGCCTGCCATAGAGCCCACTATAGATAGTGCCCCCATGTAGCCCACCCCTGTATATAGTGTCCCAAAAATAGCTCCTCCTACAGTGCTCCACAGATAGCCCACCCCTGTATATAGCCCCCCTGTAGATATAGCCCACCCCTGTATATAGTGCTCCACAGCCCCCCCTGTAGATATAGCCCACCCCTGTATATAGCCCCCCTGTAGATATAACCCAACCCTGTATATAGTGCTCCTTAGATAGCCCACCCCTGTATATAGCCCCCTGTAGATATAGCCCACCCCTGTATATGGTGCTCCATAGATAGCCCACCCCAGTATATAGCCCCCCGTAGATAAAGCCCCCCCTGTAGATGAAGCCACCCCTGTAGATACAGCCCCCCTGTAGATACAGCCCCCCTTGTAGATAAAGCCACCTCTGCAGATAAAGCCACACACTTTTTTATTACAATAAAATAAACGATTCAAACTCACCTTAATCCCGTTCACACGCTGGCCGGCAGCAATGAAGACCTGCTCTCTTCTGCGCAGGTCTCCTGGGGTTGAACAAAGCGTCTATGAAAGGCGCTGATTGGCTGGGCAGAATGACTTTCCCTGTCAGTCAGCGCCTTTCAACGACGGAAGCGCTATACCGCTTTACTCGTAGAAAAGCGCTGAATGGCCGGGCACGGAACGTACCCGGCCATTCATTGCTTCTAATTGTACCTGTGTCCTATAGATGCAGGTACAATTATAGTGCAGGAGGGGGTGGCGCTGGTACCCCCTTCTAAGTTGTGCCCGGGGCACATGCCCCGCCTGCCCCCCCCCTAGCTACGCCCCTGCATTAACATATCCATAAAAAAACTGTGCGCCAGGAGCTTCATGGCATGGATTTCCATGGCTGAGCAGCTGTTCGCAAGCCTTACATTACCAAGTACAATGCCAAGCGTCGGATGGAGTGGTGAAAAGCACCCTGCCACTGGACAATTACTGGCCTCACACATGTTCTTCTGGATGAATGGGCAAAAAATTCCACAGACACCTTCCAAAATTTTGTAGAAAGCCTTGTCAGAAGAGTGGAAGCTGTTTTAGCTGCAAAGGGGGGACCAACTCCATATTAATGTCTTTGAAGAATTGAGATTGGGAAAGCTCTTGTAGATATAATGTGTATGTGTCCCAATACCTTTATTTATTTAGTGTTCATATATTGTATATGAAATGTTGTGCTGATGATAATAGTTATCACAATGCTGAATATCTTGAGTTAATTATGTAATGAATAGTAAGAATTTCACACAATTGTGCGACCAAAGCTGTACGTTTACCACAACTAGTAATGAAGCTACTAGTCAGCACATTACTATTGCATAGGTAGCAAAGCAGCGAAAGATGAACTGTCCAATATTCATCATCAGCAGTGAAAAGGGTAATTACCCTTTCAGTATCAGCAAGAGAGAAAAGGTTAATTATCTCATTACTACTATGAGCGGTGGCAGCATAGGAGTTTATTTCTCTCACGAAAAGGCCAATGATGTCTTACTTTCCTCTAAACACAAGACCCCGAGTCTGAAGCCAGGGAGCAGCAGTATCAATACAGCACTCAGCATTGAGATACACTTGTCTTTTCTTAAAATGAAATTCAAAGCTGGTTAAGGCTCTGTGCAAATTACGTTTTTGGCCTACGTTTAATGAATGTGCCGGAAAAAACTCCCGTAACAGTAGCATCGGATACCATTACAGTTTACGGACGATGGATAATACTGTTAGCCATCCATTTAATGCATATGTCGCCGATAGGCTATAATGGCATCCTTTTAAGGTATATGTCATGAAGGGCTATTGAAAAGCCCATAATGTATACGTTAAACATATATCTGTCCCATACAGTGGCATACGTCACCCATAGACTCCCATGCGGTATACGTTTTTTTTGTGCGACCCTTCGGGATGGAAAAACTGGAAAAACTTTGCCGACATACACACTAAACATAGTCCGAAACGTAGTGTGCACAGAGCCTTATATGTACTTTCAAGGGAACTCTCCTCCCAGAACAAACCCTTTTGTTTCGCAGCTCTTGCATTGCTGTTATCACTGGGAGAGGCTTTAGGCGTGTACACATTTAGGGTCAGTTCACTCGTTGCATAAGTACTGCTGATTTTCTGCAAGAGAATTAGTTGCAGGAAATCCACAGCAAATACAGTAGCAGCAAAGTGGATGAGATAAAACCGCTCAGAAATTGACAGAATTTTATTTGCAACATGACCTTTGTATTTGCGTAAACGCAAATTTGTTGCGGACTGTCCCCATTGAATTCAGTAGGTAGGTAAAACCCTCAACAAATAGCAGTTGTTGCATTTTTTGGGGCAGGTTCACAGCGATTCCAGCGCAAAAAAAATCTTATACTTACTCCGAAGTCTGTTTCTTCCTCCAGACCTGCCTCCTGGGATGATGCCTCATCCCATGTGAACACTGCAGAGTGTAGCAGCGGTCAGATGGGATGAAATGTCATCCCAAGAGGCCGGCATGGATGGCGTCAGAAGGCCAGCCTCCTGGGATGACAGTTCATCCCATGTGACCGCTTCTGGAGCCAATCACAGACTGCAGCGTCATCCCAGGAGGCCAGTTTAAAGGATCTGCCAGACACAGCTTCTGTGTCGACGCCCGTGGTTAATCAGTCTGCATCTGCTCCTAGGTCTGATAGAGTGACTCCATCTGCTACCACTCAGGCTGGTAGGCTGAGGAGTGGGAAAACCTATCACAACCTGGCCAGATGGAGCTAGCTCCCGCCCTCGGTCTATTTATACCTTCATTTCCTGCTCTTCCTTGCCTGTGATTCTGTCTGGTTTCCTGGCTCTGCTGTTCCTGCTAGTACTATTGACCTCTGCTTCAAATTGACCCTGGCTTTACTGACTACTCTCCTGCTCTGCGTTTGGTACCTCGTACACTCCTGGTTTGACTCGGCTCGTTCACTTCTCTTGTTGCTCACGGTGTTGCCATGGGCAACTGCCCCATTTCCCTTAGCTTCTGTGTACCCTTGTCTGTTTGTCTGTCGAGCACTTATTGAGCGTAGGGAACGTCGCCCAGTTGAACACCGTCGCCTAGGACGGGCCGTGCAAGTAGGCAGGGACTGAGTGGCGGGTAGATTAGGGCTCACCTGTCTGTCTCCCTACCCCGACATTACAGCCAGCCTGCAGCAGGCCGGCTAAGTGCTGCAGTTTTCTGCAGCGGACATTCCGGGCGAAAAACTGCACCCCAGTTTGGTGCGTTTTTTTGCTTGGAATTTCCTGCGGCGCACAGGGCGGATATGCTGCGTGCTTTTACGCAGTGTATCCACCCCATGTGAACTCAGTCTTATAGTATAACCTGATGCCCATTGAGCTCAATGCCCTAAATCAAAATAATTGTATATGTTTTAATATAATGTATGTTTATACAATTATTTCAATTTTGAATATTAACCCCTTCAGTACTGAGCCTGTTTTGGCCTTCAGGACGAAGACGATTTTTCAAAACTGACGTGTCACTTTATCCAAGTGATTCTGAAATTTGTTTTCTCGTTAAATGAAGTGATCGATAAATTCAATATTTATTTGTAAAAACACCAAGATTTAGAGAAAATTAGCAAAAATTAGCATTTTTCTAAATTTAAATGTATCTGCTTGTAAAACATATAGTAATACCACACAAAATAGTTACTAGTTTACATTTCCCATATGTCTACTTTATGTTTGCATCATTTTTTGAACATTCTTTTATTTTTCTAGGACGTTACAAGACTTTAGCAGTGATTTCTCATATTTTCAAGGAAATTTCAAAAGGCTATTTTTAGAAGGACCAGAACAGCAGGACTCACAAGGGAAGGAGCACCATTTGGATTTTGGATTTCTGATTTTGCTGGAATAGTTTTCAGTGCCATGTCGCGTTTGCAATGCACTAGAGGGAACAAAATAGTGGAAACCCACCAAAAGTGACCCCATTTTGGAAATTACACCCATCAAGGAATTTTTCTTGGGGTAAAGTTAGCATTTTGACCCCACAGTTGTTTTGCTGAATTCATTGGCATTATTCTGTAAAGGTACAAATCTACTTTTTTTCTGAAAAAAGGTAGCCATTTTTTATTTTTCAAGGAATAAAGGAGAAAAAGCACCCCAACATTTGTAAAACAATTTCTCCCGATTACGGAAATATGCCATATAAGGTAATAAACTGCTATTTGTACCCACAGCAGGGCTTAGGAGGAAAGGAGCGCTATTTGGCTTTTGCAGCTCAAATTTAGCTGAAATCGTTTTTGGGTGCCATGTCGCATTTGCAAAGCCCCATAGAGGCCAAAACAGTGGAAACCCCCCAAAAGTGACCCCCATTTTGGAAATTACACCACTTAAAGAATCTATCTAGGGGTATTGTGGGCATTTAGACCCCACAAGTCTTTTGCAGGATTTCTTAGAATTAGGCAGTGAAAATGAATATCATTATTTCTTCCACTAAAATGTTGAATTTTTTCAATTTCACAAAAGATAAATGAGGAAAAAGCGGCCCAACATTTGTAAAGCATTTTCTCACGAGTATGGATATACCCCACATGGGGTCATAAATGTTTTTTCATTAGAAAGTAATTAACCCTTTACGGACTGATTCATTTTTTTATTTTCCTTTTTAGTTTTTCCCTCCCCGCTTTCCAAGAGCCATAACTTTTTTTATTTTTCCATCAATAGAGTGTTGTGAGGGCTTATTTTTTAGGGACGAGCGGTCGTTTTCATTGGTACCATTTTTTGTACATACAACTTTTTGAGCTCTTTTTATAATTTTTTTTTGCTAGAGCCAAAGTGACCAAAAAAACAGTGATTTTGCCGTTTGAAATTCTTTATTATTCACGTGAGCCCACTCCATACATCACCCCCCACACCATGACATGCTATGTCGTGGTGCGTGAAGGGGTTTAATGTGCAGCGGATGGTGCAGAGTGAAAATTACAATTTTCCACTGATATGCCATTTCAGTGCACAATATGTTGTGCCCAGTTTGTGCCACTGAAGACAAATACCTCAAGCTGTTAAGCGGGTTCTCCCGGGTATGGCGATGCCATATATGTGGACGTAAACTGCTGTTTGGGCACGCTGCAGGGTACAGAAGGAGGGTGCGCCATTTTGCTTTTGGTAGTAGTTCTGTTTGGGGTATTGCTGGTATTTCAGTTTATAATGTGGGGGCATACGTAGGCTGCACGGAGTACATCAGGGTATAATAAGGTGGTATAATAATGCGGTAAATAATTAATAATTCATAGATATGTGGCCAGCGTCGCACTTATAAATGCTGCCCGATCTTATCCGCTTTTGGAACACCCTGCTCATTTTGCATCGCCATATTCTGAGAGACAGAACTTTTTTTATTTTTTCTCCACTGGAGCTGTGTGGGGGCTTATTTGTTGTGGGACAATCTGTAGTTTTCATTGGTACCATTTTGGAGTACATGCGGTTTTTTTGTTCACTTTTTATTTCATTTTTTTGGCAAGCAAGGTGACCAAAAACCAGCAATTCTGATCATGTTTTTTTATTCTTTTTTTTACGGTGTTCGTCATGCACTATAAATTACAATTTTACTTTATTCTGCGGGTCGATATGATTACGGCGATACCATATGTATATACTTTTTTTATGTTTTGCAGCGTCTGCACAATAAAATCACTTGTTTTAAATAATTAATTTTTTGTGTCGCCATATTCTGAGAGCCATAACTTTTTTATTTTTCTGTCTAAAAACTGTGGGAAGGCTTTTTTTTTGCGTCATGGGCTGTAGTTTTTAATGGTATAATTTTGGTGTACATGCAACTTTTTTTTATTCTGTTTTGGGAGGGGTAGTGACTAAAAAAACAGCAATTTTGGAATTGTTTTTTATTTTTTTTACGGTGTTCACCGTGCGGGTAAAATAGCGTGATATTTTTATAGCTCGGGTCGTTATGGACGCGGTGATACCACATATGTGTACTTTCTTGAATGTTTTCCATTTTTTCCTATAATAAAATACTTATTATGGGAAAAAAGCTTGTTATAGTTTTTTTTATGTGAAACTTCTATTTTGTTTACTTTTGTAAACATTTTTATAAACTTTTTATTTGTCCCACTAGGGGACTTGAAGGCATGAAGCCATGATTGCTATTCTAATACACTGCACTACCTACATAGTACAGTGTTTTAGAGCTGTCAGCTATTCACTAACAGCAAGCCTATTAGGCTTCGCCCTCCGACAGGGCCTAATAGTCATCCGTACTAGGAAGCCATTGTTAGGCTATGGTAGCCATAGCAACCATCGGCACCCCCGCGGGTGCCGATGGTTGCCATTAGCAATCATAGGGTGCGATATAACCACCTAGACGCAGTGATCGCTGCATCTAAGGGGTTAATCGGCCAGGTCGGCACCTAGCTCCTGTCCTAGCCGTTAGAGCAGGATGTCAGCTGTGACAAACAGCTGACACTCGCACCCATGGCAACCATCAGGGTTTGCCGACAGGCTAGAAGCCATCTAGATGCAGCGATCGCTTTTGATCGCTGCATCTAAGGGCCTAATCGGCTGGATCGGAGCCCAGCTCCGGTCCTGGCTGTTACAGCGGGGTGTCAGACAGCCGATACCCGGTGGTGATGGCGTTGGCCCAGCTTCTGAGCCAGCTCCATCACATACACATTCTCAAGGAGCTGTGATTGGTCAGTCTGCTGTGACTGACCATTCATAGCGATCGCCGGCCAGGTCCCCTGCCGTCTTACTGTGCCGATCAACTGTCATAGACTATTGATGGCACAGTTCTGTCACCCTGACCTTTGACAGGGTGATAGTTTTTAGCCAGGACGCAACGGTACGTCCCCGGTGCCTTAAAGCACTGCAATACAGGACTTACAGGGGTTAATACAATTTTGGGATAGATGCGACTTTTTGATCACTTTTTATAAAAATTTTGTGATGCAAGGTAACCCAAAAACTTTTTTTTATTTTAGTGGTGTGGGATATATAACACTATATTAGAATAGATCAGACTTTTATGGACACGGCATTACCAATTATTTTTATTTTTTCATTATTTACGTTACTTTAATTATTTTCGCCAAACCAAGACTCATTCATCAGACTGCCAGATAGAGCGTGATTCGTCACTCCACAGTCCAGTGGTGGCATGCTTTACATCGCTCCACCCAACACTTAGCATTGTGCTTGGTGATGTAAGGTTTGAATGCAGCTGATCAGCCATGGAAACCCATGCCATGAAGCTCCCGATGCACAGTTTTTTGTGCGGATGTTAATGCCAAAGGAGGTTCGGAACTCTGCAGTTATTGAGTCAGCACTATGCACTTCAGCACTCGGCGACACAGCTCTTTAACTTTACGTAGTCTGCTACTTCGTGGCTCAGTTGCTGTGGTTCCTAAACGCTTCCGCTTCACTCACAGTTGATCAGGATCAGGAAATATCTAGGAGGGAAAAAATTTCACGAACTGACTTGTTGAAATGGTGTCATGGTATTGCAGTACCACTCTCGAATTCAGTGAGCTCTTTAGAAAGACCCATTCTTCCATAAATGTATGTAAAGGCGACTGCATGGCTGGGTGCTGGAACTCTTTTTTTTTATTTTATAGAAAAATACAAAACAAATTTTAAAAAAAAATGCATAACAAAAACTGATGACAAAATTCTTAAACCAAAAAAATACATTTCTGTATAAAAAACTGCATCTGACCTGGCCCCACATACTCCACTCATAAAACCACATTCACACCTTATCTAAAACAATAAAGATAACTTCTTCTCTAGAAAACAGAACAAAATAATAGCAAAAAAGAACCTATGACGACCTGCGTGAACCAAAGTGCATAAAAATAAGTAAATAAATAAGCAAATATCAACAATAAGAACAAAAATAGATAACACCCAAACAGCAAAAACACCCTTTTTTTTTCTACCAATTTTTTCTCCACCACAATAAATCTCACAGACACATATCCTATCTTTCCCTATCCTTACACATCCTAACCTTCACCACCCCCAGCCAACATCTCGCCTCATGTCTTCTAATGTCCGCGTAGTCCAGAGGCTGGCCCCCCCACCACACCCAGCCCCCCGCCCCATGTCCACATAGTTCAGGGCAGGGCTAGGCACACCCCCACCAACCCCCTCCCAACCTAACTGTAACCCCACTTAAAACTGACCCTATTCTAACAAAACTCTGAATTATATACAATATATACATAACTATCAACAACTTATCTTAGACCTTATTCACACGACAGGGTTTCCCGGCCGGGTGAAGGCCGTTCATAAAATGGCCGTCACACGGCCGCAGCAGGAATAATAGATCCCTAATGGGGCTATTCAGACGACCAATTTTTTTGGACGGCCCGGGAAACCTGGCCGTCAAAAAATGGGACATGACCTATTTTTGGCCGCTCACCTGGCCGCCAATCTCCCATAGAAGTCTATGGAGCCGGGTAATACACGGCCATCACTTGAATGTGCTCCAAGTGACGGCCGTGTCTTCCGTCGCTCGCTCTCTCCTCCTTCTCCACATAGTGCGAAGTGCATGTGAGAAGGAGGAGGAGATGTTTTTGCTTCCTGTAGGAGTGGAATCCCCGGCCACAGCTTCGGCAATGCTGTGGCGGGGATTGGGGATTCCGCTCCAGGAGAAGTCCGTGACTTCACTGTGTCCATATATGGACACAGTGATGTCACAGACTTCTGAAGCGGAATCCTCGGCGATGTGGCCGGGGATTCCGCTCCAGGAGAATTCCCTGCCTTCACTGTCTATATATGGACACAGTGACGTCAGGAACTTCTGAAACGGAATCCCCACCACTGTGGCTGGGGATTCCGATCCAGGAGAAGTCCCTCACTTCACTGTCCATATATGGACAGTGAAGTGAGGGACTTCTCCTGGACCGTCCCCTACAGCAAAGTAGGGGGATGCCATCTATGGGGGCTGTGTCGCATTACCTACAGGGGGGCTGTGTAGCATTACCTACAGGGAGGCTGTGTGTCATTACCTATAGGGGGCTGTGTGGAACTACCTAGAGGGGGGCTGTGTGGCACTACCTACAAGGGGGTCTGCGTGGCACTACCTACAAGGGGGTCTGTGTGGCATTGCTTACAGGAGGTCTGTGGCATTGCTTACAGGAGGGGCTGTGTGGCATCACCTACAGGGCGCTGTGTGGCACTATCTACAGGGCACTGTGTGGCACTACCTACAAGGGGGTATGTGTGGCACTACCTACAAGGGGGTCTGTGTGGCACTACCTACAAGGGGGCCTGTGTGGCACTACCTACAAGGGGGTCTGTGTGGCACTACCTACAAGGGGGTTTGTGTGGCACTAACTACAAGGAAGTCTGTGTGGCATTGCTTACAGGGGGCTGTGTGGCACTACCTACAAGGGTGTCTTTGTGGCGCTACCTACAAGGGTGTCTGTGTGGCACTACCTACAAGGGTGTCTGTGTGGCACTACCTACAATGGGGTCTGTGTGCACTACCTACAAGGAGGTTCATGTGGCACTACCTTCAAGGAAGGCTGTGTGTCATTGCTTACAGGGGGCTGTGTGGCACTACCTACAAGGTTGTCTGTGTGGCAATACCTACAAGGGGGTCTGTGTGGCATTACCTACAAGGGGGTCTGTGTGGCATTACCTACAGGGGGCAGTGGCATTATCTACAGAGGGCAGTGTGTGGCATTATCTACAGAGGGAAATGTGTGGCAAAAAATGTACAAATTAAATTCATCTGATTTTAAAATGGACAGTGAAAAAAACGGGTCAAAATCGGCTGTTAAAAACGGCAACACGGAACGGAATCGGAACGGATGCAAAATGGGTGCAAAATGGCCGGTAAAAACGGCCTAAAACTGCAGTTTTTATCGGCTACACTCGGACCCTTTCGTGTGAATAAGGCCTTATAATACCATACACCATACAAAGCCAAAACATTCCCAAAAGCACCAAGTTTGTTTGCTTGTAAACCCTTTTCTTACCTCTACAAACACTAAACAAAACAAAAATCTTCTTGAGCATACCTAGCCCATCACCAGAGAGAGAGAAAGGAAAGCCCCCCCCTGCCTATCACCCATCCCTATCGCTTATCTCCTTTCCCTATTACTAGCCCTTCCCCTGACCATACTAAAAACTGACCATATGCTGACCCTCACCTTTCCCTATTCCTAGCCCTATCGCTAAAATTCTTTTAGTGCCTCAGTGAAACGCAGACCCCCAGCTCCAGTTAAGCACCGGCAATGACACCCCCTCCCCCTCATGTAGGCCGACACATTAAGGTACCCAAAAGGAAAAGCCCCTGTAAAGGCAAGAGGCTTTGGATGCATCCAATCTGTCGACCTCCAAAGGTCACCCATGATCTTGCTAACAACCTCATCCACTAGGAGGATTTTCTTCTGAGTAGGAACTAGACTCCATGTATTCCATGTAAAGTGCCTAACCACGATACTGACTAGACACAAGGTGCAATGGTCCCTACCACCAAGGTCTTTGAACACTCCATAGGCCCACCCAGCATATGAGAGGTTGGTTAGGTCTGGCCAACCAATGGAGGCTCCCACCCTTTTGTATACCGCTGTATTGAAGGGGCAATGAAGCAGGAAATTCTCCATGCTTTCCAGCACGCCGCCACACTCCTCCTGGGGACAACCCCTATCATCAGAGTTTCTGTACATCAAATTGCCCCTTACATACAGTCTCCGGTGGAAGCAACACCAAGCCAGATCCCAAAACTTCTGGGGAATCCTCAATGAATTTAGAAGTTTTAAACTCACCCCAAGGTCACTATTGGGCAGTCTTTGAGCGCCAGTGGCATCTAATCTGGTCACACGTTGCTGCTAGATGGCCTACCCCTCTGCAATGAGCGCACTTCTGCACAGTGCAGCCACGCTCCGCTTCGGTAGCCCCTGGTGGAAGAGCGGGAATCCCTCCCGATCAAAGCAGAGGATGGAATGTGGGACACAGTTTGCCCCAGACGTTTAAGTTTGACCATAATCGTCCAGGCCCCTGACTAAATGCCAAATTCGTCCAACCAATTTCTTCTTTGGCATCTCCGCCACCTCACTATATCTATTCAACCATGTCATGATGTCAATGCAAGAAACTGACTCATTACAGGTGAGAACGGTCACTTTCTTGAGACCACTCTGGCGTGATAGTTATTGTACAGCAAAATCCTGCCAGCCGAGCTCGCTCTTCACGAGCTCATAATTCCCCCAGAAGACCTCAAGGCCACCCAGGTGAACAAAGCTAATGTTGAACTCAGCCATACCATAAGGATGTATGAAGGCAAAGATGTCACTTGCCTTGAAGCCCATCTCCAGGAGAAGCTCCACCACCCTCTTTCTAGAAAGGCACGGATCATTGCTACGCCACCGGAGACGAACTACATTCCTCTTGGCAGCGGTCGGCCCAGTTGTTGGGAGCCACCACTGATCTCCCCTTCTCTCTTGGAAGGCATCCAAACCATACCTCTCTATCCAAAAGGATAGGTCCCGCTGCACACCCCCTAATGTTAGGGTCTGCTTCCCCTCCCCAGGAGACGCTGCTGCAAGTTACCATCCCTGGGGCCAGAGGATGAAGAAGTGTGAGCCGGTGATCCCCCCCCTCACTACCCCAACATAAGATCTGCTGGGAGTAGTAGTGGAGGGAGCACCGGGCCCCTTTGCACCCTTGGTTGGCGCATTAAAATTTTTAGACAAATATACCAAATTTTTTATCACATTTTCACACATCAGAGTTTTATTCATTTTTTGGCCAGGTCAGGCACCACGTAATTTTTTTTTTTCCCCCCTCGGCATTATTGGGTGCTTTTGTGGAGTGACCACCAGATGTTCTAGGCGGTACCTCCACGCTACCCTCTGCTTCATTGGTGTCCATGGCAACCAGGGGGAGGGGAGAGACACTTCTCACACATTTTAATTAGTTCCATCTTTCCAACGCTTACACTGCCTTGCGGCAGTGCCAGCATCGGGCTCTTAAGTTCTTCGTATTGGACGCCACTCCCGGCCTGGGCTGCAGCGTCCAAACCACTTCGCTTTCTGAGGGGGTGGCTTCCCACTGGCTGTGATTCCTGTCAGCACCACCTCTGTCCGGGGCGGTAGCTGACCTTCAGCCTACTCTGTCAGCCGACTCATATGTTACAGAGCCGGCTGACATCCGGTTAGCTACATCACAGGGACGCGCCGCTGACTTCTGGTCCGCCCTGTTCACCGACCCCTGACTTGCGCTACTGGCCAGCTTCGGGGGCTCACCTTCCATCAGCCTCAGGACCACTCCCCCTGATGCGATGGCACCAGTACCGCTCCCTTTGCAGGGAATGGCGTCCAGCACCATTTTGCCCAACCCCATGATTTTCTCCTCTCTTACCTGTTCCAGCCCCACTGCAGAGGCAGGAACTGGGGGGGCTTGCGGGACCTGCACCCTGAACCGAGACATCTTCTGGTCCGGAGTGCAGGGAAGACCCCAACTCATGTAATTTGTCTGTAAGCAGGGGGAACTGGTCTGGGGTCTGTATACAGGGTGGTTCTGACCTGGGGTCTGTATAAAGTGGGTCTGGCCTAGAGGCTGTATAAAGGGGATCTTGCAGAATGGAGCCTCTAACTGTAGTGTAAACAGAGCCTTATAACTGATCGCTTCCTTGGGGTACTCAGTTGACATTTCTCGTCACTAGGGGCTACTTGGCTTGAAAAGGTTGAGAAACACTGGTATAGAGATATTATTACTCTGTACATCTGTTGTATCAGTGGTTCTCTAACACTGCTAGGCTCTATTCACACAACAGGGTCCGGGTGTCAGCCGATAAAAACTGCAATTTTGGCGCCGGCAACACTCTGGCCGGATTCCGCCTCAGGAGGAGCCTTTGACATCATTGTCCATATATGGATAGTGAATTCAGGGGCTGCTATGCCAGCACGATGGCGTACAAAAGTTAATAAATTCCCTTTATTCAGTCACGATAACTCAGTAGTGTGATGTCACAATGAGTTGTGACAAATCACAAGCTCCACTCTGCTACATATGTATTACATTTACTAAATACCACCACCAATCACTTCTACCAGTTTTAAATCACCCTTTTTACATCATTTTTTTAAAGTGCCTATGTTATTTTTTTCTCCCGATTTCTTCTAATTTCTGATACCTTCCCTGGTTATGACTGTTGTGTTCTTTGAACAATCCCTTTTTGTTAGCAGGATTCCCTGATGATAAGATGATCACAGGCAATGCCACTAGTGAGACCCCCCCAATGATCCGCAGTTATCAGAGAACCCAGTAGCGAGTGTTTAAATCCCTTCCAGTGCCCCCACAGGGGGAAATGAAGTCTTACACAATTTTCATTCCAGGTCGTGAGAAATGCTCTATGTAGCCTTTTTTTTTTTGCTTTGGCTCGTAAATTAGGGTCCTAATTGGTGGAACCCCTCAATTAACTGAGGATCCCCTAATAGGATGTTTCAAAATTAGTTTTGTAAACCAGGCAGCCCTTTTAATTATTTAAACAATTATAGACTTTATGCTCCAGATACAATTGCTCACTCTCCGTATAAGGGCTTGTCCACACGTAACGGAAAATCCGCTGCGGAAAAACCGCACCATTCCCTGCATTTTTTTACTGCAGAAAATGGTGCAGATTTTGCTGCGACTGAAATTTTACGCAGCGTGTGGATGAAATTTGTTAAATCTCACCCATTTTTCTGCTACTGTATTCTGCTGCATATTTTCCGTCTGCAATTCCGGATGGAAAATACGCAGCAATTCAGTTACGTGTGGACCAGCCCTAAATCTTGCCCAGTTTTTTTCAACGTACAAAATAGGTGTGATATTAGGATGCGCTGTAAAAATCCTTTTAATGACCGAGGTTATATTTCCCTAAGAAGCAGCAACACAAACATCGCCACAGTAATGAAAGGTGTCTGCCTATATGAGATGTTGTGTCTCCAAGTGTCAATAGTAATTAGTCTTACTTTCTTCCAATAAGGTCTCATAAATATTCATGCAGAATTACTCACCAGAGACTTATGCTCCCACTTATGGCCATAACAAACTAATGACAAGGGATTGCTTAACAGACTAATCAATGAATCACTCAGCAGTATAACTCACTCTCTTCTTAAGACCCAAATGATTGAAATGGTGAAACAATGTATATATTTTGGAAAGCAATTAATATGTGTAACTAGTAAGGCAGGTAGGAGCAGCACAAGTGCAAATTACCAAATAAATGGTCGGTGCTAAGCTTCAAATGATAGGAGTGACTTCTCCCCATATGATGTATAACGAAAATGCTTCCAATGAGGAAGTGAAACGTTGCAGTTGTTGGGTGAATAAACGTCACTTTTTTTTGTGAGTGCTGCTTCCATGCTCTTGTCTTTTTGTTATGTGTTTAACTAGGTTTGTATATCCTAGACTTCAATAAACCTGATGATGTTTTATGTTTGGGTAAGCGCCAAGGTTTATCATATTTGGATAATTTGCATTGCTGTACCCATAAAGACAAAAAAAAAGTAGTACAAATAACCATAATTATAAGCAGTATATAGGATGGTGTCTACATAACAGTGCTACATATAGATTTAATAACAAATGCGAAACTTTGCATTTGTTTTGAGCGCATAACTGTTTCATAATCCAGACCAAATGGAAGACCTCCTCAGGATCCTCAGGATCAGAGGAACATCCAGGGCCAGCGTTGGGGGAGGCAAACTGGGCAATTGCCAAGGGCTCCCATCCTCTGAGGGACCTGGGACTGCCCGCGGCTGCTACGGTGCCCGCGCCGCCCCGGCCCATTCATTTATATATATGACATTTATGGACCGGGTGGCACGCCCCCCCCCCCATGCCCGGTGGCGTCGCTAGCACCGGTGGGGGCCCCGATGCTAGCGACAGCCACATTCACTTGTATCTGCGTCCTCAGGATGCAAATGCAATGAATACTATAGGCTGCAGGCCACGTTAGGCCTGCAGCCTATAAGGCGCTGGGAAGAATGCCTGCGCAGGCCAGCGTGATGACGTTACTGCAGGATGTTCAGCGCTCTGTCCGTCGTGGGAATGGGACAAGGTAAGTACAATTTTTTTTTCGTTTTTTGTAGTGGCTGCGTAGCACTATATACAGGGGAGGATGTCTGTGTAGCACTATACACAAGGGCAGGATATCTGTGTAGCACTATATACAAGGGGGGCCACTGTGTAGCGCTTCATACAGGGGGGTTGCTGTTTAGTACTATATACAGAAGGGATGTCTGTGTAGCACTATATACAAGGGAGGGCGCTGTGTAGCACTATATACAGGGGGATATCTGTGTAGCACTATATACAAGGGGGACATGATGTTTAGGACTATATACAAGGGGGGCTGTGTAGCCCTATATACAAGGGGGTGATGTCTATGTAGCCCTATATACAAGGGGTGATGTCTGTAGCACTATATAAAGGGGGGGTCATGTCTGTGTAGCACTATATACAAGGGGGTATGTCTGTGTAGCACTATATACAAGGGGGGTTGTATAGCACTCTATACAAGGGAGGGGGCTGTGTAGCACTATATACAAGTGGGGGCTGTGTAGCACTATATACAAGGGAGGGGTGGTGTGTCGCACTATATACAAGGGAGAGGGGGGCTGTGGGGCACTATATACAAGGAGGGGCTGTGTGGCACTATATACAAGGGAGGGCTGTGGCACTATATGCAATATACAAGGGGGGCTGTGTGGCACTATATACAAGGGTGGGCGCTGTGTGGCACTATATACAAGGGTGAGGGGCTGTGTGGCACTATATACAAGGGTGGGGCAGTGTGGCTCTATATACCAGGGAGGGGGTTGTGTGGCACTATACACAACAGTGGGGGCTGTGTGGCACTATATACCAGGGAGGGGGATTGTGTGGCACTATATACAAGCGTAGGGGCAGTGTGGCACTATATACAAGGGAGGGGGCTGTGTGGCATTCTACAAGGGAAGGCTGCTGTGTGCCACTATATACAAGGGAGGGGGACGTTCAGCACTATATACAAGGGAGAGGGGCTATGTAGCACTATATACAAGGGAGGGGTGCTGTGTGGCACTATATACAAGGGAGAGGGGGGCTGTGTGGCACTATATACAAGGGGGGCTGTGTGGCACTATACAGAAGGAAGCGGAGGGCTGTGTGGCAATATACAGGGGGGATTCCTGTGTAGCACTATTTACGGGTTGTGTGGCACTATATACAAGGGGGGCTGTGGCATTATATACAAGGGGGGCTGTCTGGCACTATATACAAGGGTGGCTGTGTGGTACTATATATATACAAGGGAGGGGCACTGTGTGGCACTATGTAGAAGGGAGGGGGGCTGTGTGGCACTATATACAAGAGGGGCTGTGTGGCACTATCTACTAAGGGGGGTTGTGTGGCAATATATATAAGGGTGGGGGACTGTGGTGCTATATACAGGGCTGCTATGTGTGGTGCTATCTACAGGGGGCACAAAGAGGGCATTACTGCTGTGGGGGCACAAAGGGGGCATAGTTACTAATGGGGCACTTTTATTGTGTCGAGCACAGAGGGATCATTAGTATCATCTGGAGCACTGTAGATTACGAGATGGTTTAGAGGATGGAATAAAGGTGTGGAGGATGCTTGAAAAGCGAGAAACCAACATGTCTGTGTGTCAAATTCTGCAGAGACAAGTCGTGGCTGGAATAAGTCGTCACAGTGGTCTGGGCCGTATGGAGAAAAAAAGGGAATGTGAACGAATCTAATCAGAGAAAACATCACCTGTGAGTCAATAGATATAAATGTGCTGTAATCACTTATATCGTCTGCAGAGCTCCTGTGTATAACTGACATCTACCACTATATCGTCACTACATGTTGGTAATATTGGTCTTTGTATAGTGGTTTTTATTCAGTAACAGTACTGGGGTATTATTCAGTCACTATGTGGTTATGGTGTGGAGGTATTATTCAGTAACAGTACGGGGGTATAATTCGGTCACTGGTTACAGTGTGGCAGTATTATTCCACAACAGTATGGAGGTATTATTCAGTCATTATGTGGTTATGGTGTGGCGGTATTGTTCAGTAAAAGTACAGGGGTATTATTTAGTCACAATGTGGGTATGGTGCGGCAGTATTTTTCAGTAACTGTATGGAGGTATTATTTAGTCACTATGTAGTTATGTCTGGTGGTATTTTTCAGTAACAGTACGAGGGCATTATCCAGTAACTGTGGTTATGGTGTGGTGGTATTATTCAGTAACAGTATTGGGGTATTATTCAGTCACTATGTGGTTATGGTGTGGAGGTATCATTCAGTAACAGTATGGGGATATTATTCAGTCACTGTGGTTATGGTGTGGCGGTATTATTCAGTAACAGTATGGGGGTATTCAGTCACTATGTGGTTATGGTGTGGCGGTATTATTCAGTAACAGTATGGGGGTATTATTCAGTCACTATGTGGTTATGATGTGAAGCAGTGGCGGCTGCTACGGGGCCCGCAGCATGAGGGGGCCCGTGTCGCCCGCCGGCACGGGCCCCCACCATGGCCGGAGGCTCCGCTAGCAGCCGCTATGGCTGCTATAGCGGGACGCCACTGAACACTGCGGCAGAGCAGGGAGGTATCTCCCCGCTCTGCCATTAACTGGTTCCCGACCGCTGGCTGTATTTTTACGGCCAGCGGTCAGGGTCCTTAAAACCCGAGCCATAGACTTTCTACGGCTCGGGTTTTAACTTGCTGCCCGCGCGATCGGGCAGCTGAATGTCGGGTCTCCAGCTGTCAGTGACTGCCGGGGACCCTGAGGAGAGGATAGAAGCAGCTGTCGCTGCTTCTGTCTTCTCTGATCACTTGTACACAGCGCTGAATGCGCGCTGTGTACAGGAATAGAGACAGCAGCAGCGGCGCTGTCTCTATTCCTCCCGGTGATCATGTGACTGGTCACATAATCGCCGGGTGCCGTTAGTGGCAGGCTGATGCTGGGTCTTATTAGACCCAGCACAGCCCTATTAGTGACAATCGTCACTATGAGAGGGCTGATTTCCCCTGTAATTGGGGCTGCTGTGCAGCTCCAGTTACAGTGGAAAATCATGGTGTAAAAGAAAGAAAAAAAATATATAAAGTTCCCCAAAGGTCTTCTTTGACCTTTGGGGGACAGACCATAGTAATAAAAAAAATAATAAAGTAAAGTGCAAAAAAAAATAAATACACATAAAATACCCACCCCAAAAAAAAAACGTTCCCCCCCCCCCCCGTCAATCATTGTTGTAACACTAGCGTTGGCCCAATTACCCTAATATAGACATGTAATATATTAAAATTTACGGTAGACAATGACGGTCACAAATAAAAGGTCTATTTTAGGGTAAAACTATGTTATTACCAAAAAAAATAGCTGAAATGTAAAAAAGCTTTTTTTTTTTTACTATTATTTTCAAACTTTATGAAGAAAAATTCTAAAATCGCAAAAAAGGTGTGTATAAAAAATGAAACCTGCATTGTCTACGGAAAAAACGTCGCAAAAATCACGTCGTTAGCCCAACAAATACAAAAGTTATAGCCATTTAACTAACACGTGCTAAAAAGGGCTAAACGGTGTCTGGTCCTGAAGGCACAAAATAGAGCAAAAGACATGTATCCCCTCTCCACAGGATCTCCACAGGACAGGGGATACATGTGTGATCGCTGGAATTGATAGGGAGAACGGGGGACTAAAAGTCCCCTGAAGTTCTCCATCACAAACCTCGGACTTCCGGGGTCTGTGTCGGCAGCTCCGTAGAAATGAATGGAGCGCCGGTCGTGCTTGTGCGCATGCGTGACCAGCGCTCCTTTCATTTTTATTGAGCTGCGCAGACGCCGGAAGTCAGAGGTTTGTCATGGAGAAGTTCAGGGTACTTTCAGTCCCCCGTTCTCCCTATCGCTGCCAGCGATCACTCATGTATCCCCTATCCTGTGGAGATCCTGTGGAGAGGGGATACATGTATTTTGTAGGACACACTGTAGGTCGCATTTTTTTGGGAGGGGGGACGCTGTATGGCGTTCCCTACAGGGGGGGGAACGCTGTATGGCGTTCCCTACAGGGGGGGGAACGCTGTATGGCGTTCCCTACAGGTGGGGTGGCTGTATGGCGTTCCCTACAGGGGGGGAGCTGTATGGCGTTCCCTACAGGGGGGGGCTGTATGACGTTCTCTACTGGGGGGGGGGCTGTATGGCGTTCTCTACGGGGGGGCTGTATGGCGTTCTCTACAGGGGGGGCTGTATGGCGTTCTCTGCAGGGGGGCTGTATGGCGTTCTCTACAGGGGGATGTATGGCGCTATCTACAGAGGGGGCTGTATGGCGTTATCTACAGGGGGGGCTGTAAAAAAAGGCACTATCTACAAGGGGGGGGGGGGGTTGTGTGACACCCAGGGGAGGGGGGGCCCCAGTCAAAAGTTTGCTATGGGGCCCAGTCTTTTCTAGTTATGCCCCTGATGTGAAGGTAATATTCAGTAACAGTATGGGGGTGTTATTTCATCTGGTATAGTGGTATGATTTAATAACTGTATATGTATATAGATAATTTTTTTGTGTGAGAGGGGGGACATATGTTTTGGTTCTTGTAAGACTCCTGGACGCGCTAGAAATCATTGGTGCAGTTCTCTGCACACCGCCTTCTGAATTGTCTGCATTATTGATGCAGTAAGGCTTCATTCACATCTGCGTCGGGGTTCCATGGATGGCTTCCATCAGACCTTGCCATGAACCCATGAATGCAAACCAAACAGAATAACTTAGCTTCCGTTTGCATTACCATTGATTTCAATGGTAATGTTTCCATTGCAAATGGTTTCCTTTTATCTCCGTTCGGTATGGTTTCGGTTATTTGGACGGATCAATAGCGCAGCCATCAATGGAACCCCGATGCAGAGATGAACAGAACCTAATTCAGCATTTGGGGCCTGCTTTTAACCTAGCCCAAGGCCACACTTTGTCTAAAACCGGCCCTGAGAACATCTAATGTGTATGGGAGTGCCCCACTCTCCCCCGACAGCAGATGTCGGGGGAAAGGTTAATACGGTATGATGAATTTCAACATGCCTGATGTTTTGTTCTCATAGGAGACAAGCCGCTGCCAGAGGTTTCTGGCAGTGGATTATTCCCCTCTCCCCAGTGAGTACATTATTAGCTCACTGAGCGATCAGGTTAGATGCTGCCCATAGAAGTCTAAGGAGAGTTAAGGGGGAGAGAAATCAGAGTGGTAGAGAGGCAGAGACACACACAGATGCTACTGCAGCTTCTAGTAAGCAAGGGTGGGCTGGGCAGGGGTAGTGCCCCCATTACTGGTCCCCCAGTACAAATTCAGGGCTGCACCAAAATTGGGCTTGAGGAGCTGTGAGAACACCTGCATTAACTGACTGCTCCTACCTAAAAAAAAATATTGCAATTAAGCTGCTGCCTGTGCAGAACACTGTTACTCCCCAACATGGAGTTCAGGCTGTTGCTTCTTACTCCTGCAGGCTCTACGATCACTTCTGCCATGGCACACCTGGATGAAATCTCCGACTCTTCCTCACACAAGGCACCCAAGTCCCTGCAACCAGATCAGATGCCAAAATTGAATTAAGACTCCAGATTACACCTGAATTAATTCAGACCACCGACCAGATCCCTAAATATTTTAGACCACCGACTAGACCAACAAATTAATTCAGACCCAAGATCAGACCCCAAAATGTATTCAAACCCCAGACCAGACCCCAAAATGTATTTAGACCCCAGATCCGACCACAAAATTAATTCAGTAAGGAGCGGTGAGTATAAGGAGGCATCTGATTACAGGTCTGAATTGTTTTCTTTTCAGTTCTGATTAATTTAGGGGATCTGGTCTGGGGTATGATTAATTTAGGGGGTCTGGTCTGGGGTATGATTAATTTCGAGGTCTGGTCTGAGGTCTGATTATTTAAGGGGTCTGGTGTCTAAATTTATTTGTGTTGCTATAAAGTCTGGTAAAAGCTGCAAAAGTGAGGGCCAAAGATGTCTGGGAAGAAACTCTGCAGTGGTCAATAGTAGTCGTCATGTCGGTCTGTGCCGGATGGAGAAGAAAAGGAAAGAGATTGGATTTATAGCGGAACTGTTACTTTTCATAGCATTTCTTTCATAGTAAATACTTGTATTACCCATGAGGTACCAATTCTGGAGCATCTAGTGTTTGTTGTGACATGCCTCTGTTATTCCTCCTGGAAATTTATAAATAAGGCCTGGCCTACATGGAGACTGTTTGATGCAACAAACCGATTTTAACTATATATATATATATATATATATATATATATATATATATATACACACGTACAGTCGAATGTCACGTTATTATGACCACGTCATACATTAGACGTTGGCAGCACGTAGCCCATGAAGGAAGTGATGTGTCGTGGGCTGGCTTGGTGGGTATATATGGTGTGTGATATGCTGTCTGAACACATATCACTCGTTGTTGCCATGGGTAAAAGGGGTGATTTATCAGAGTTGCAAGAAGGGATGATTATTGTCTTTCAGGCCAAGGGTGGCAGTATTTCTCAAATGCCGTTTGTGAACTGTTCGCATGCTGCTGTGGTGAAAAGTGTATTGTGACTGGACAAATGGCACCATTGGGAATAACCAAGGTGAAAACTACAGAGCACCACGTGCCATTGATGTGAGAGGTGATCGTCGGTTACGAAGGTGCACAAGGGCTAAACGACACACTACAGCGGAACAGCTCATCGTGAAACTCAACCAGGGGGCTACCAGACGTGTGTCTAAAGCAACAGTTTGGCGAACCCTACTACAAATGGGGCTCCGAAGCAGATGTATGGTCACTGCTCCTATACCAATAAAGGTGCATCAGAAAAAAAGGCTTCAATTTGCACGGTAGTATCGGAATTGGACCACCGATGATTGGCAAAGGGTTGCCTTCTCTGATGAGTGAGGTGTTCTGCTTCATCGAAATGGATGAATGTTGGCGTGTCAGGTGAGAAACATCAGAGAACAAACACCCTGCAACCATTGCTGGAAGAACACAAGCTGATGGCGGCAAAGTTATGGTCTGGGGAATTTTTTCATGGCATTCTCTGTGCCCACTCATTCATGTGGAAGGCGCTCTGAACCGATTTGGGTATGAAACCATTGTTGCAGATCACGTCCACCCATACATGCTGCTTGTCTTCCTTGGGGAAGATGGAATCTTTTAGCAAGACAATGCAACATGTCACACGGCTAGAACTGTCCGACAGTGGTTGGAAGAGCACAACCAAGACTTCCAAGTACTTCCCTAGTCCCCTAATTCGCCAGACTTTAACCCAATTGAGCATCTGTGGGGCCACCTTGAAAGTCTTGTTCGCTCTATGGATCCTCCCCCACACTAGGGAAATGGTAACACCCAGTTGTCAATTTATTTATACATTTTCCGGATGAATAACCGAGGAAAGGCACAATGCAAAGGTCTAAAAAAAAAGGGGCTCCAGAGTTATTATTTAATGGGGAATACTAAGTAATTACTGAAACAGATGTCAGGAGAGGTAATTGCTACTCTTTAATTGTTATGTATTCTGCCTGTAATTGCATCTGAACAGTTCTGTATTCCCTTGTATGTTCTGCAGCGTGATAATACTCTGTAGAACACTGTGCAGTACTGGTATCTGGCCACTATCTTAGATGGCACTTCTAATGGTAGCACTATTTTTTATATAACTTACTTGTGGTTGTAGTCTAGGGTTTGAATTAATTTAGGAGGTTTGGTCTGGGGTCTGAATTTTTTTTTATTACTATTGTGGCTGGGAATGACTGCAGAAGCGAGGAGCCAAAGACGTCTCGGCAGGTAACTATGCAGTTGTCAGGAGAAGTCGTCATGTCGGTCTGAGCTGGATGGAGTAGAAAAGGAAAGATAATGTCTACAGAGAAGATGTCATCTGTGAGTCACTGATTTTATAGAGAACCTGTCACCGCTCCTAACATGTCTGCTATTGTATTAACAATTCTGGAGCATCTTTACATAGAACTCAGTGTTGTGATGTTCCTCTGTTCCTGGAAATGTATGAATAAAGCCTGGCCTACATGGAGACTTTTTGTAATGCAACTAACTGATTTTAACTACACAGCTGCAGTACAAAGCCATACATTGTGATGTAAGCAATCTTGTGGATGGCAGCTGTCACTCAATGGTTAAAATTACACAGTAGTGCTACACAAAGTTTTTGTGTAGTCCAGGCATAATTGACAACTGAATGTTACCATTCCCCTTGTCAATAGGATGTGTCCCTACACAGTTTAATTTTATCAGCTATGATTGGACAGCTTCAGAATGTGTAAGGAAAGGCGAATAGTAACACCCATTTGTCAATTTATTCATATATTTCCAAAATGAATAATAGAACAGGAATGGCACATTGCAGAGTTCTAAGAAAAGATGCTCGAGAATTGTTATTTCATGGGTAATGTATTTTCTAAAACAGGGTAGGAGAGCGGATGGGTTATCTTTAATAGTTATGTATTCTGCCTGTAACTGCGTCTGATCAGTTCTGTATTTTCTTGTATGATTTGCAACGTGATAATACTCTACTGACTGCTAGTGTAGAAATGGTGTCTGACCACTTTCTGGTCATTGCATGGCAGTATTATTATTTATATTGGTGCTTGTATAGTGGTAGCTTATTGTTGTCCCTGACGAAAAGTGGCGCCTGTTTCTGACCGCCTTTTCACGACAGTCACTGAGGGGCCTTAGGCTAGGCCGGCGTCTTTTCACGACAGCCTAGTCTAAGTTAGGCTAGAGTGGGTGCTCGGCAGTCTGATGACAGCTGGACTCCTGCTCCAACGGTAGCGATTAAGGTTTACTTTGATCGTGGCCGTTTAACTTAAATGCTGCGGTAAATAGCGACTGCAACATTTAAGTCGTTTACAGAGGGAGGGAGCTCCCTCTGTCACTCATCTGTGGCCCGCAAATGCAATCGCGGTCCTCCAATGGGGTGCCATGGCAGCCGGGGCCTAACAAAGGCCCCAAAGCCTGGTCTGGCTATATTCCTATTAGGCTGTGCCAGAGGCACGACCTAATATATTGGCTGTCATTTATACTAGATTTTAAAAAAAACGCAAAAAAACTATAGCGGAATTGCTATTTTTTTTCCATTGTCCCCCAAAAAAGTAATAATAAAAGTTAATTAATAAGTTCCATGTACCCTCAAATAGTAGTAATGAAATCGACGTCTCGTCCTGCAAAAAACAAGCTCACATATAACTAAACTGACAGAAAATTAAAAAAGTTATGGCTCTTGGAAAGCAACGATGCAAAAACAAATTTCAGTTCAAAAGTGGTTTTATTGTGCAAAAGAACCAAAACATAAAAAGCCTACAGTATACATATGTGGTTTTGTCGTAATAATTTAAACCGCATAGAACAATGGCGGAATTGCTGTTTGTTTTTTTATCCCCCACCCAAAAAAAATGAATAAAAGTTAATAAAAAAAATTATATGTACCCCAAAAGGGTGCTGTTAAAAACTAATCCCACAAAAAAAAGTCCTCATACAGCTATGTCGACGGAAAAAAGTTATAGCTCTTTAAATGAGACGATGGAAAAATTTAAAAAATTTCTTGGTCATTGAGGCCTAAAATAGGCTGGTCGTAACCATATAAGGTAAAATTCAATGTGGTGCGTGTTGCTTATTTATTTATTTTTTCCTGTCCCTCTAAATATTGGAGCTGTTGCTAACCGCTCAATCATGTATTTAACCCAACATGAAAATAACACCATCAGCCACCATCTTTTAATGGTGGCTGGATATAAACCCAGTTACCAATGCCTCCTTTATATGGCAGGCAAAGATATACAGGTTAAGGATGGGCCGGTACTGTGTGCTTGCCTCGCAGGCTACAATTTGCCAGCCCCTGCTAGTAAGTGTTATATTTTGCCCCAGTGCTGGATTCACACTGCTCAGTACTGCTGTATAATTTCCTCCATGTTGCTGCTGTTTCTGATGGTGTTCTTCAAAGAGATTGCGGAGCAGGATGTTCTCTCTTCTATGTGTGCAGAGCCACCAACTAGCTCATAGAAAACTGAGCATTAGTGAGAGAGCCAGCAGAGGGAAAAGCTCCCAAAAATCACATATACAAGTAATAATATAATACATACATTTGGCAGTTATTCTGAAAAGTCACCTGAAAAATTATGTTTGCTTTAGCCCTAATATAAAATGCCCAAAACCACATGGTAAATGGTTGCCGTTTTCTGGTCAGTTTGTGATTTCATTGTTTCATAGAGAACTGACAGGCTGCATTCTCATATACATAAATACATATATGGTAACCAGTGGCGTACAAAGAAGAAAGGTGGTCACATAGCAAAGATCAAAATGGGCCTACCATTGTCACCCAAGACAGAAGGGTCAGGTGTTTGTTAGGCCACCTTTACATTGTGCTATTGCCTTCCATCGCAGTGTATACATCAGGAGTATTCCTGGCATATACGTCTAATTTAAGTCTACAGCGTATCATAATGTATAGGCCTAGATGGACAGTGATGTCAGGAGCTTTCCCAGGACTGGAGTCCCCAGGCAGAGCGCTTCCTGATGCGTCCTCTGCCCTGATGCGTCCTCTGGGGAGCTCCTGATCTAACGGTCCATATATAGACAGTTGCGTTAGGAGCTTCCACAGGGGCGGTGTATCCCGGCAGAGCGATTCCGGATACTCAGGCCACAGTGCCACAGATTGGTGTGGGGTACGTAGGCCACGGTAATAGGGCTGGGGGGATCAAGAGTGTGGGTTAACTGACTCACTCTGGTTCGGGGAGGCTCAAGTGAGAGCAACAAGGACAGCGGGGTTGCGTGCGGCCCTGTGCAGAAAGTTCAGGTGATATAAATCACTTGAGCTTCCCGACATATACGCGTAATATATACCTGTGATTAGAGATGAGCGAACCGGGACAACCGAACCCGGTTTCGGTCCGAACTTCCGGAAAAGTTCGGTTCGCAGCGAATCCGAACTTCACCGGGTTCGGCCGAACCCGTTTTGACCGAACCCGGTCAAAAACATTATACAAATCGGCAGCCACTTATCTCTATCAATCACTGATAGAGAAAAGAGGCTGCTGATTAAAAATAAAATAAAAAGCATTTCATACGTACCCGGTCGTTGTCTTGCGGACGAGTCCCTCTTCTTCCTCCAGTCCGACCTTTTCTGACGCGGCAGCCTGTGATTGGCTGCAGAGGCCTCTGCAGCCTGTGATTGGCTGCAGAGGCCGCGGCAGCCTGTGATTGGCTGCAGCGCTCACATGGGCTGCATCGTCATCAAGGAATGTCGGGCCGGATGTCGAGAGGGACGCGTCACCAAAGCAACGGCCAGGAGACCGGACTGGAGGAAGCAGGGAGTTCCCGGTAAGTATGAACGTCTTTTTTTTTACAGGTACTGTGATCGGTAGTCACTGTCCAGGGTACTGAAACAGTTACTGCCGATCAGTTAACTCTTTCAGCACCCTGGACAGTGACTATTTAGGGTATGTGCACACACACTAATTACGTCCGTAATTGACGGACGTATTTCGGCCGCAAGTACCGGACCGAACACAGTGCAGGGAGCCGGGCTCCTAGCATCATAGTTATGTACGATGCTAGGAGTCCCTGCCTCTCTGCAGGACAACTGTCCCGTACTGTAATCATGTTTTCAGTACGGGACAGTAGTTCCACGGAGAGGCAGGGACTCCTAGCATCGTACATAAATATGATGCTAGGAGCCCGGCTCCCTGCAGTGTGTTCGGTCCGGTACTTGCGGCCGAAATACGTCCGTCAATTACGGACGTAATTAGTGTGTGCACATACCCTTACTGACGTTGCCTAGCAACGCTGCCGTAATGACGGGTGCACACATGTAGCCACCCGTCATTACGGGGCCTCATGCACACGACCATAAAAACACCCGTTATCACGGGTCGTAATTACGACCCGAAATAGCGGGCCCATAGACTTCTGTTAGCCACGGGTACCTTCCCGTTTTCTCACGGGAAGGTGCCCGTGCCGTTAAAAAGATAGAACATGTTCTATTTTTTTATTTTACGGGCCGTGCTCGTAATTACGACTCGTAACTACGAGCACGGCCGGCCGGCCACGGGCAGCCGGCCGCTTTTGCGAACCGTGCTGTCATTATAATTATAGCAGCACGGCCCGTAAAATAGAAAAATAGAACATGTTCTATTTTTTTAACGGCACGGGCACCTTCCCGTGAGAAAACGGAAAGGTACCCGTGGGTAACAGAAGTCTATGAGCCCGTTATTGCGGGTCGTAATTACGACCCGCAATAACGGGTGTTTTTACGGTCGTGTGCATAATGGGAGCACGGCTCGGAAAAACGAACGGCTGCCCGTGCTCATCTCCTGAAATAATCTGTGCTGCCTTAAACTCTGTGGACAGGTCAGGATCCTGTTTCTTTTAAATGCTGCTAGGGAACCCGCTCGATCCACTATATAAGGCTACGCTACAGTGCAGCATTTAAAAGAAACAGGATCCTGACCTGTCCACAGAGTTTAAGGCAGCACAGAGTATTTCAGGAGATGAGCGTGCAGATTCAGTCCTGCTGTGAACTCTGCTCTTACCATTACGTAGCTCTCAGTCTGTTACCTCTCCTCCACTCCTGTCCTCAAGAACACCTTCACATGATTGGCAAGTCACCACGTAATGGTAAGAGCAGAGTTCACAGCAGCACAGAGTATTTCAGGAGATGAGCGTGCGGATCTTGTGCGTGGTGGTGACTTGCCAATCATGTGAACGTGTTATAGAGGACAGGAGTGGAGGAGATGTAACAGACTGAGCTACGTAATGGTAAGAACAGAGTTCACAGCAGCACAGAGTATTTCAGGAGAGGAGCGTGCAGATTCAGTGCTGCTGTGAACTCTGCTCTTACCATTACGTAGCTCAGTCTGTTACCTCTCCTCCACTCCTGTCCTCAATAACACCTTCACATGATTGGCAAGTCACCACCCCGCACAAGATCCGCACGCTCATCTCCTGAAATACTCTGTGCTGCTGTGAACTCTGCTCTTACCATTACGTGGTGACTTGCCAATCATGTGAAGGTGTTCTTGAGGACAGGAGTGGAGGAGAGGTAACAGACTGAGAGCTACGTAATGGTAAGAGCAGAGTTCACAGCAGCACTGAATCTGCACGCTCATCTCCTGAAATACTCTGTGCTGCCTTAAACTCTATGGACAGGTCAGGATCCTGTTTCTTTTAAATGCTGCACTGTAGCGCAGCCTTATATAGTGGATCGAGCGGGTTCCCCAGCAGCATTTAAAAGAAACCGTGTTTGTGTATGTGTGTGTTTGTGTATATATGTGTGTTTGGGTATGTGACTTTGTCTTTTTTTGTTTTTATATGTGTGTTTGTGTATATGTGTGTGTGTGTGTGTGTGTGTATATATGGGTGTGTTTGTGTATGTTTGTGTATATATGGGTGTATTTGTGTATATGTTTGTGTGTAGATGTTTGTGTGTGTTTTTGTATGTGTGTGTGTTTGTGTATATGGGTGTGTGTTTGTGTGTATATATGGGTGTGTTTGTGTATATGTGTTCATGTATGTGTGTGTATAACTGTGTGTGTTTGGATATGTGTGTTTTTGTTTGTATATGTGTGAGTTTGTGTATATGTGTGTGTGTTTGTCTGTTTATGTGTGTGTGTGTGTGTATATCTTGTTGTGTTTGTGTATATATGTGTGTCTGTGTATGGTTGTTTGTGTGTGCGTGTATATATGTGTGTAGGTGAGTAGAAGTATTGGTATTGTTCACATTGATAACTGTTTTTTTATGTTGTTGCAGATTTTGATGTACCGATTGGACTACATCTTCGATTCATTGGACTACTGCGTAGATCTACGTTTTTTCAAATTTTAATAAAATGGTTAACGAGGGTTTTGTTGGGGATTTCTTATTTCAATAAAAAAGAATTGTCTTTGTGGTTTTTTTTAAACTTTATTAGTGCCTAGATAATGGCAGTTGGCTGATTGACAGCGTCCATTATTAAGGCGGTACTTAGTGTTAGCCGGTGCAGAGGCTAGCACTAACCACCCATTATTACCCCGGTACCCACCACCACCAGGGGTGCCGGGAAGAGCTTGGTACGATCCAGTACCCGACCATCTGTTGTGATGGTCGGGTACTGGGGCGGCCGTAGGCTGGTATTATGAGGCTGGGAAGGGCCAAAATCAGTGGACCTTCCCACCCTTGTAATGCTAGGCTGCTGCTGCTGTGTTGTATCGGGCTGGTTATAAAAATGGGGGGGACCCCCACGTCGTTTTTTTTTTTAATTTAACAAATTTAGCAATAGACGGGTCCCCGACATTTTTAATAACCAGCCATATACAAGGCCGCAGCAGTCTGGCATTACATTGGTGGGAAGGGCCACTGGTTTTGTCCATTCCCAGGCTAGTAACACTGTGTTGTATGTGGCTGGTTATGATAAATTGGGTGGAACCCCATGTCTTTTTAAAAAAAAAAATTTAAATAAATAAATAATTTAAAAAAATGACGTGGGGTCCCCCCCACTTTTATAACCAGCCAGATACAACACAGCAGCAGCAGCCTAGCATTACAAGGGTGGGAAGGTCCACTGTTTTTGGCCCTTCCCAGCCTCATAATACCAGCCTGCGGCCGCCCCAGAGCCCGACCATCACAACAGATGGTCGGGTACTGGATCGTACCTGGCTCTTCCCGGCACCCCTGGTGGTGGTGGGTACCGGGGTAATAATGGTGGTTAGTGTTAGCCTCTGCACCGGCTAACACTAAGCCTCGCCTTAGTAATGGATGTTGTCACTCAGACAGCGGCCATTACTAAAGTGGTAGTAATAAAATTTGAAAATAAAAAGACAAAGATATAGATAAAATATTTTATTGAAATAAAGCACCCCCAACACAACCCTCATTAACCATTTTATTGTAGAAAAAAAAACCGTCATCGAAGTAGTCCTCGAAACCGACGTAGTCCAAACACCAAACCTGTAAAAAAAAAAATGAAATAAAACATGTCGTAGGCTTAGATTCAGTTTAATGTGTGATACTGACTGTTATACCATGTATAGAAGCCTGCCGTGAAGTTGACTTAGATACAGGGCGCCAGCAGACCGTATCATACATGGCCATACATACATATATACAAACATACATACAAGCATGCACATATATACATGCAAATATACATACATGCAAACATACACACATATATACATGCAAACTATCATACATACATGCATACACACACATGAAAACATACATACAAACAAACAAACATGCAAAGATACATACATATATACAAGCATGCACAAATATACATGCAAACATAAATACATGCAAACATAATTACATACATGCACATATATATAAACATACATGCAAACATACATGCAAAAATAAAAACATGCAAACATACATACATGCACATATATACATACATACATACATGACAACATACATACATACATACATGACAACATACATACAAACATACATGACAACATACATACATACATGCAAACATACATACACACATGCAAACATATATACATGCAAATATACATACAAACATGCACATGTATACATACATGTCAACATACATGCAAACATGCATGCACATATATACATACATACATGACAACATACATACATGCAAATATATACATGCAAACATACATACACACATGCACATATATACATACATGCCAACATACATGCACATATATGCATACATGACAACATACATACATATATACATGACAACATACATACATATATATATATACACACATGCAAATATACATACAAACATGCATACATAAATACATGCAAACATACATTCATGCAAACACACATACATGCAAACATACATACATTCATGCAAACATACATACATACAAATATACATACACACATGCACATATATACATACATACATACATGACAACATACATGCAAAAATACATACATGCAAACATACACACATGCAAACATACATATATACATGCAAATATACATACAAACATGCACATATATACATGCATGCCAACATACATGCACAGATATACATACATACATACATACATGACAACATACATACATGCCAACATACATACCAACATACATACATGCCAAAAAAAAATAATAATACGTTCATACTTACTTTCCTCCTGTCCGGCCTCCAGCGATGACGTTTCATCCATGTCGCCGCTGCAGCCTGTGATTGGCTGCAGAGGCGGTCACGTGGGATGAAGCGTCATCCTGACGTGCGTGACCGCCACTACAGCCTGTGATTGGCTGCAGCGGCGAAAGGGATGAAACGTCATCGCTGGAGGCCGGACAGGAGGAAAGTAAGTACGAACGTATAATTTTTATTTTTTTATTACATTTAAATTGTATTTTCCGCGCGCCGAGCATGTACTGTGAAGGTTGCTGAAAGAGTTAGTGCAGCCCATTAACTCTATCAGCACCCCGGACAGTAGCATGCTCGGCGCACGGACGTGACAGGTTCGGTCAGAACTAGTTCGGTCCGAACCGAACTTTTTTGTGAAATTCGGCGAACTAGCCGAACCGAACTTTTGATAAGTTCGCTCATCTCTACCTGTGATGAATGCCATACAGAGGCATCCATCACCCATAGGCTCGAATGTAAAAATATTGTATAAAACGCAGTATTCATTTTTGCGTTATCCCGCTGGATGAAAAAGTGTAGTCTACTGGAGCCTTATGGACACGTTTGTCATGTACGTCTGGATTTTTCCCGACATACGCAATAAATGTAGGGCAGAAACCTGATCTGTAGTGGGCCTTAACCCTTTCACACCCATTTCCATGTCCCTTGGGCCAATTCTCCACCTGCTTGTTTTCTAACAATGCAGCTCTTCTGGAAAGGGGTGTCCTACATAGGTTCTTGCACACCAGTAGCAAAGGGGATGACACAATTCGGATGGTCCCCGTCTTTCCAATGGTCCATGATAACACCATTGTGCGTACAGAACAGTTACACTTAGGGTTTGTCCACACATAGAGTAAAAACTGCAGATTTTCTGTAACAGATTTCATTGCGGAAAATCTGCAGCATAATATAAAGTGGCGTTACAAAACCGGATTGACGTGTTCTTGTGTGACAAAAAGTGTGGGATATTGTGTGTGATATATGAATTGGGTGCTTACTAAAAGAAGTTTTCAAAACTGACAATTTAAAACCCTTTTTTCCTTCCTAGCTTCTGTCCTGCTGTGTAGCTAATTAGGGGGAGGGGTTAACTGCTCCCAGGTGGTATAAATTAGCCCTCAGGACTCTGCAGAGCCTGCTCTGTTTTGGCTTGCTAAACAAGTGGTTTGTATATCAAGTGGAGTTACAAAACTGGAGTTAAAGCCCCTGTAAGTACTCTTCATTTCTTTTACTTTAACAATCGTTTTTTTGTAACTGGGATAATGGACAGCAAGATTGGAGTGCAAAGTTTGCCATATGTATGCAGGACTGGAGCCGGAGTTCCAGAGTGAATACCTCTGTGGCAGATGTGAGCATGTTGTCCACCTGGAAGCTCGCATTAGAGATCTAGAGGAGCAAAATGAAACACTGAGGGCAATAGACAATCTTGAGCGGAGCATGCTGCTCACGGAGTACGCAGTTAGTGGAGTAGAACTGGAGGGTGAAGACATAGGTGAGCAGGATAAGGCAAGTAGTTGGGTTTATGTAGTTAGGAGCAGTAGAAAGGGGTCAAAGAAAAGGAAGGCCAATCCTGTTTCTGATATTCCAAGCAAAATTGCCAAGTTGGGTGATGATGCGAGGGTGTTGGTCTCAGAAATGGCAGTCTTAGTAGATACTGATCTCCCTAACAGCCAGGAGAACAGCCCAGCTAGTAGTCGGTGGGATGGAAATGCAGGTAAGGCAAGACAATTGGTAGTTGTAGGGGATTCTATTATCAGGAAGACGGATAGAATAATTTGTCACCAAGACTGCCTCAACCGAATGGTTTGCTGTCTCCCTGGTGCCAGGGTTCGGCATGTGGTGGAACGAGTGGATAAATGACTGGGAGGGGCTGGTGATGATCCAGCTGTCGTGGTCCATGTAGGTACCAATGACAGAATAAATGGTAGGTGGAGGAGCCTTAAGAATAATTTTAAAGAACTAGGCTACAAGCTGAAGGGAAGGACCTCCAATGTTGTATTCTCAGGAATGCTGCCTGTGCCATGCGCATCACAGGAAAGACAGCGGGAGCTCAGGGAGTTAAATGCATGGTTTAAGTCTTGGTGTAGAGGAGAAGGCTTTTGGTTCCTAGAGCACTGGGCTGACTTTTCATTGGGGTACAAACAGTATTCTGCAGATGATTTTCACCTAAATACAAGGGGGTCTGCTGTGCTGGGGGAGAGAATTTCCCATCCCTTGGTTGAACTTGATGGACATGTGTCTTTTTTCAACCGTACTAACTATGTAACTATGTAATACAGTAGCAGCAGAGTGGATGAGAGTTTAACACATCTTATCCACACGCTGAATAAAGAAGCCACCAAAAAAAACGTTCATAAATTCACCTGTGGTGCATTTTTTTTTTAATCCGCAGCATGTGAATTTATGCTTTGAAATCATTGCTTTTCTGTTGCGGGTTTTCTCCATTAAATTAAAAAAAATTCAGGTAAAACCCGTCTCGGCTAGCAAATGTTTACATTTTTGCGGCAGAAAAGCTGCGATTCCACCACAAAAATCGCAAATCAGAAAAAAAAGTGTTTTTTCTTAACCCGTTCTCTATACTTTTCCAACCAGGCCGGCCTCCTGGGATGACGTTTTATCCCATTTAACTGCTGCAGCCAATCATGTCATCCTAGAAGGCCTGGTTTCACGTACAAAAGAGGCTCCATGACTTCGGAGAACCGGTAAGTATAAGCTTAACCGCTGTTTTTCACAGCAGAGAATCCGCTCAAAAAACTGCAGCACAATTTGGTGCGGTTCTTCGTCCGAAATTCCCTGCGGGTTCCAGGGTGTATACGTTGTGTACTTTTACTCAGCGTATCCGCCCTGTGTAAACATGGCCTTATAGTGGTATTCCTGCCTTCTGTGCTATTGACAGCCTACATGTAAACTGCGGTTGGGCTCTGCCCTTTTTTGTAACTTATTTCATATTTACTATGAATGTCTGAGTGCATGTTTTCAATTTCATGGCCCAGCACTGAAATAAAGATTTCATCTTTTGCATGTCATTTGACCTTGTAAGACATAATCATTCAGCTATAAAATTAATTGACCACCATTGAACCCCAGTAGCAGAATCCAGCTATTCCCGTGTTGAATAGAGTGAATTTCTTTGCCTGGTAATATACGACTATAAATCAGACATTGGTGCCTTCGTCCTCTAACACACTATAACTGTTCTAATCATATCCGCTGAATAGCAGGATTGATCGATTACTAAATGTTTAAACATTTTTCAGACAAAGGGACAGTCGCGCAACATTGAAAGGATATTGTTAATCTTGTTATGCTTGAGAATGTGCCTCGCATCTGCCATCAAGTCTGTGAGCAAACTTGCAATGTTAGTTTGGGCTCTGATGCTGGATATTCGGTATGATGTAAAACAATAGAGGTGAAGTGATTCAAGGAGTCGTAGAGAAAAACATCACAGAACGTGATTTGCATGATATATCCTCAGACACCAAGCGAGCAGCTTGTGGAAAATAATCAATATGTCCTTGCCCTTCGCTACTGGATGCAAGTGATTGTAGACAAGAGAACGGCTCAATTTCATACATTACTTATGTTAGCGATTTTTTTCTTGTGTTCCTTATAAGCAAGCTTTTATCACAAATATTTCAAATATCTATTAATTTGTTTAATATACTAATTAGTATAAAGTTGTATCTCCCTTTTTCAGTCACATATTCAGTACTGTATTGTGAAAGTGAGTAAAATGTGTTTAAGTGACTTCATTTTGTATGAAGAATAAATTTTATATTTTCTCTCTGTAAGACAAAAACTTACGCTGGGATTGTTTGAGAAACTTGTATGTTTGACATTCCTAGCTATGTTTATCAGTCCTTGTTATGAGAATTGGGCCTGACGTCCCATACCATCTGGGAACTCATTTATTTACGTTCTTTGTTATGAGATTAGGCCTGGTGACGTTGCAGCTGTACGTTTGTTATGATAATCTTGTGTCTTACATGTAAGTTCCTATAAGAAACCGTTCTTGCTCGTGATTGGCTCAGCTCGAACAACTCCCCATTGTATGTGATTGGCTGATCTATAGCCAAGGTCCCATTTGTACGTGATTGGCTGAGCTCAAGTCTACTCCCCTTTGATACTATTGTAATTACATTCTATAAATAAACCAGAGAATGATTTTGGGTATACAAAGCATTGTCTCTTTGTGTCTTACTTCTCTCCGATGTATCGATATAACGAATGGATTTGGATCTGGCCAAGTGTATTGAAGGGTGTCCGTTGACACACCATCAAAACCTTCAGTCTAATATATTTTGGCCAGGAGTGCGTCAACAGTTTTTGGTGCCAAACCCTGGGAGATTAATCGTCTGATAGCTGTAACTGGGAGGTCGGGCATTCATGCATCAGTGAAACAATAAAACCGGCCGGTAAGTAAGAAACTTATTCTTACAAACCATTTCACTCATGTATTGCTGAGACCTTGAATTAGCTGTTGTGACAAGACAAACTCCCGGACTCAGTGACTTGTTCAGAGGTATGTTGAAAACTATTTTGTGATGAAGGATTGCAGATGTGTAAATCTATCTTGGGTTAATGTATGAATGGCATAAGTGAGTAAATTGTATGAAGGCATGAGAAGATAATGTCGATAGTGTAAATGTTAGAACAAGGGGTGGTGAGAAATATAAGATTGTGTAAATGTATGAGATCCCTAGGTTGCAGTGACTGAGCGGACAGTGTTGAGAGGAGTTGTAACTTACGTGTAAAGGTTTTTGATGTTGTTCAGGGACTACAACTTGGGCAGTTGTAAAAAACTTGTGCTGATAAAAAAACCTAATTTTAGAGGTCCGGTATTGTGTCCATTGAGCGTGGTCCAGCTGTCTGTGTGGGAAGGTGATGAAGTCTTTCTAGAATAAATGAATTGGTTGCTGTTGGATTTGTGTTGTATTGTTATAGGTCTGTTGTTGGTAATTTTATTTAATATTTGGTTGTAGTGTAAAATTGTTAAGGATAACAGGAAAGGTTACCCTGTTGCTCACTTGGTCTGAGAGAGTTGAGTGCCAGGTACGTCAAGTCCGACTCAGCGGCCGAGTGTCAGGAATGCCTGACTCAGTGAGTGTCACAGACCACTGACTCAGTGGTACTACCAACATCCATAGGTCTCACAGGTGTTCGTCGATGGCACAACTGTCCATTGGTGGCAGAGAGGTACTACAAGTGTTCGTTGGGGACACAACTGCCCGGAGTAGACAGACTGTCCGTCGGTGGCAGAGGAGTTGAATATTCGTCGGTAATATCCTGTAGGTAGTACCTGTAGTGCCACAAGGACTTCTGTGGTTAAGTCCTGATAATGGGGAACTCAGATGGGCAGAGTGACGGGGAGCCCCCGTGGTATACAGCAAAATAAATCGGGATTAATAGGGCAGGCAGGGACGCTACAACAAACTGTCAGACTGTGAAAAAATGTTTAGAAAGGCAGGCATGTTGAAAGATGGTTGTTTCGCTGAGAGACCAGGTGGCCACACTATTAGATTGATTTTAGATCTATACTGCATGCTCTCTTACGTCTAATCAGCTGAACTGAGAAAATGTTGTGTATCTACTGGACTAATTGAATTGTTAGTTATTTTAGAGTGTGTAAAACAGTGAATTTAAGGTTGTGTAAATAGGCTGTTTTTTTTGGGCGTGCCTTGTGTGTGAGTTTAAATAATTAAAGTTAGCTGTGTAAAGTCAGGAGCATTATAAATACAGCACAGTCTTCGTTTTCTTTTCAGCAAGGCTGAAGCTGGTTGCAGTGTGTGGGAATGTCAGAAGGAATGTGAAATGCTGTTTTTAGTACTGCCTTCCCTAGTAACATACTATGCAGAGGGCACTCCTTTCACACGGATAGTGAACTATTACAGCCAGCTCAGTCTGCAAAAAAGACTAAAAAATGTGAACTGCTGGAAATGTAGCGCCAGGGATTAGGTGTCTTCACTAGTGGTGGCGCACTTGCATTTTCACTTCTTATTATCCGACGTTGTGGTGTTTTCAACCCAGCTACATTGCTTCCGCTGGGTCCAAAAGTAGAAGCATTAAAATACAGATATTAAAATTTCTGACCCACCCCATGATTGTTTAAAGATTAATAAAGAGTAAGCACAGGGTCTTGTAAATGTATGTACAGATCTCTCCCACGCACAGATTGTTGTAGTATGTTGATGACCTACATCTGGCCTGTGAGTCAGAATAAGACTGCCTAGATGTCACCTTGAGTCTTCTTTTGTTTTTGGCATAAAACGGCTGCAAGGCATCTAAAGATAAGATGCAATTTTGTCAGGAGAAAGTCACTTTTCTAGGTCATTGCATATCCCAGAGGACCAAACATTTGAAAACCAGGGGAGTCCAGCCTCCTACAGCACCTGAAACTAGGTCCAGACCAAATACCTGTCTGCATCCCGCCCACCTAACCACTATACTGGGATGTTCAGTTTGTTTTGAACCCTGCTACATTATTTCTACAGGATCCAAGAGGGGGATTAGTTATATAGTTACATATTCAGAATAAAAACCTAAAAATAGACCATGCTTATACTCATAAAATAAATAATTTTATTGGTACAAGATATAAAAAAACACACATTAAAATCAAAGATGATTACCACAGTGTGAAGCAATTGAGGCCAGACAGTTGTCAATAGTTGGATAATAAATACACATATATATGTGTTTTGGAAGTATCATGAGTAAGGCTTGGAGTAACTGCAACCATGAAAGCACATTCAGTGCTCTACATAGTGTATAAAATATATAAACCCAGGAGACATGTAATGTGTTCTAAATAATATGCAAAGAGTCCCAGGTCTGAGTAATCATTTGAAGGCAAAGATGCAGTAAGCACCAAACCAAAACAAATGGTTACATAAAAAGTATATGTGAATATATAGTATAAGCAACTTACCCATAGATTTGTGCTGTCTGGCGTCACACCCGACGTACGTTTCGGCTGAGAGCCTTCGTCTGGGGGTCATATAGTTATATAGTTACATAGTACGGTTGAAAAAAGACACATGTCCATCAAGTTCAACCAAGGGATGGGAAAAGGGAAGGTAAAAAATTCTACACATAGGAGCTAATATTTTTTTGTTCTAGGAAATTATCTAAGCCTCTTTTAAAGCCATCTACTGTCCCTGCTGTGACCAGCTCCTGCGGTAGACTATTCCATAAATTCACAGTTCTCGCAGTAAAGAAGGCTTGTCGCCTCTGCAGGTTGAACCTTTCTTTTTCCAGATGGAGGGAGTGCCCCCTTGTTTTTTAAGGGAGTTTTACATGGGACTGGATTTCACCATATTTTTTGTATGTTCCTTTAATATATTTATATAAGTTAATCATGTCCCCCATAGTCGTCTTTTTTCAAGGCTA
Source organism: Rhinoderma darwinii (assembly GCF_050947455.1). NCBI lineage: Eukaryota > Metazoa > Chordata > Amphibia > Anura > Rhinodermatidae > Rhinoderma > Rhinoderma darwinii. The sequence goes on from NC_134690.1 coordinate 330,344,153, forward strand.
AATAGGTTTAATTATTTTTTCCAACTTAAGGGCAGTGATGAGACTGATCAGTTACATTTCACAATTAAGGAACTCAGAGCTAGGAGGTCTATAAAATATGTATGAGGCACCCATAAGTAACCCAGATTTTGAGCTTTTTCTAGATTCCACCTTGAAGCCACAAGCCAGGATACGCAATAGTCAGGATTTATCCAGAGACCACTTCCACCTTCCTGTTCTGCTCAAGAAGCGGAGCTGGAGGCACTCGCTGAGGTTTGTAACCTGGCAAAAGGTAAGATGTCCAACTTTACACTGCCTCTAGGTATGCTTTTGGCATTGCCCACATTTATGGTCCAATTTGGCATAGTAGGAACTTTGTTGGATCATCGGGTAAGCCAATTAAGAACACAAGAGCAGTAGCCAAAGTATTCAGCCGGTTATCAGCAAATTGGCTTGCCCCTGTATTCAATAATACCGCACTAGGTTTGTAGCAGGTTGCTTGATATGCACATGGCATAACATAGGTAAAACAGCAAAGGTACCTATGAAAAGTGCACCCCGGCCAGATTAACTGTTCCATCGACTGCAGAACATAAAACTACCCGAGGTAGGTGTGTATGAATATGTGCTCGTATGCGTAGACCTGTTCCCAGGGTGGCCTTAAGTCTGTCCAGTATCTTCTCCCCCACTACAAAGAATACAGCCAAGAAAATTCTCAGTTAAGTTGGGCGTAAGTGACGGGCACAGTTTTTACCCCAAGTATTTAACTGGTGTTTGCACAATTAAGTTTCATGTAAAGTTTTGGATCAGTGTGCCTTGGAATTGGAATATTGGAGGCATGTGTGAGATAAAAGGTGTGGCAGCGTGTTATAACTGGATAAATGATAACTTCTCAGTAGAAATAGATTCCCATTTGAAAACATTTGTTTTTTGTGAAAGGAAAATTTTAGAAAATAAAATTCAGATCAAGAACTATACCGGGATCTGGTTTGTGTGCGCACCATATTATTTTATTCTGCTTAGGATTGAACCTGCTGTTTGACAAAAAACTATACTTTATGAAGTATATAGAAAAAGAATTAAAGTCAGTTTGCACATATCACATTTACTATACTGCTCAATGTGAATGTTTGTTTAACTTAAAGTTGTAACTTTTGAATGTGTATCTTCAATTGAATTACCTGATTAAGATCAATTAATTATTATGGGGCAAAAAGATTGTTCTCTACAGGATGTGTCCAACTGGGAGCAGAAGGCGTGAAAACCAGATTCTAATGGAATGTGGATGAATAAGGAAGGTAAACTGGTAGCATCCAAGGCACTCTTGATGGCACTTGTATTGATGGTATGTGGCCTCACATAGGCCCCCAAGACTGCAAGGATCGATTTGGTAAGATCTAATTGGTATACTGCAGGTTTTACAGCTGTTGCTGCTAAATTCTGTTAGAGCTGTTTGATTTGCCTACAGAACAGTCCTGGCAGACTGGTGCCAACATTACCAACACACCTATCTCCCACGGGGAGACCTTCCCAGGTAATACTGACTGTTTTCATTCAGCTGCCTAAGATAAAAAATGTGCTAAAAAAAAAAAGTCTACTTTCACACGAGCGTGACATGCGAAAAAAATGCAAGTAAATCTGTCCGTGTGTGTTGCGTTATGCATCAGTGTGCTTTGTGAGTGTCATGCGTTTTTCATTCACTTGCAAGTTCTTTTTTTTTTCTCAATGTAATAGATGCGTAAAACCCGGACAGCACACGGATCTGAATCCGTGTGCGGTCCGTGGTTTTCACGCACCCATTGACTTCAATGGACGGGTAGGTGCGTAAATACGCACCAATATAGGACATGCACTGAGTTTCACACAACGGACAATCACTCGCATGTGTGATTAGCCCATTGAAATCAATGGATCCATGTGCTGTGCGTTTCAACGCACAGCACACACTTGAGAATCACGCTCGTGTGAATGAGCCCTAAGTGTGTTAATTTGCCCTCAAAGTAGGTAAAAATGGCTTGAGGGACTTTTCAAATAAAAAAATATATGATCTGTGAATATTTCTGTGGGTAGGAGCTGTCATGGGTAACCAGCTCAGATCAAGGTACAAATCCCACTGAATAGTGTTACAACATAAGCGCAAAAAAATGTACCCAGTAGCTGCAGATTTTCTAGATACCGTTTCCAGTAGGACAGAGAAGTTTTTTTTTATAAAGGTGTTTGACTTTGTCCAAGGGCTTGCCACTTTTATTGCATGTCCATGGAAAAACTCTCAAAGGGCATGTTGTTGTTATCACGATATGGACATTTATTTGAAAAATTATACAAAGGTTGGGTCCCCAGCAAGTGCCAACAAACTTAAACCAAAGACTTCAAATTGATCAACTCCATCTCTGAGATGAACTGAAGGCAGTGTCACAATTCCAAGCAGCATCACAATTCCAAGCAGCATCACAATCAAGCAACATGCTGGAGGAAGAGGATTTTCGATGCGGAGGGTTTGTGGCAGTCATAATAAAAGTCCACTAATCCGCCTACGAGGGAACTCACTCCAGGCTGACAGTACTAAGTGCTGTGTACAGCCCGGTGATGAACACTAACAAGCCTCACTGTCTAACAGGTGAGAAAGACCAAACCAAGTCCTGTTGACAACAGCAATTGTCAAGGTAAATCAAAGGCCAAAGACCTGAGTGAACCAGTCAGCAGCATCCAAGTGTTGTTCACAGCAGGAGACAAGTAAGTGACCAGGAAGTGGGTAATAATAATAAATGCCCCACTGGACACCACCGTAACATTCTGACTCCACAATTGTGTGGGTTACCCTAAGGCCTTATTCACATGAGCTTGTGCGTATTGCACGTGCAAAAAACGCTGCGTTTTGCACGCATAGCAGTTCCATGTGGCATCAATATTTGGTGAGTGCCTGTGTGATTTTCGCGCATATAACATGGTTATGGCACTCTGTTTTTATGTTTACAAACATAAAAGCAGGAGGTGCTTTTATTTTTTCATTCATTTATTTTACAACTGTAGCGCAACATGAGCGGCACACTGAAGTGCTTCCGTGTGCCATGCGCGATTTTCACGCACCCATTGACTTCAATGGGTGCGTGCTGTGCAAAAAACGGACAAGTATAGGACATGTTGTGAGTTTTACGCAGCGGACACACGCTGCGTGAAAATCATGGACAGTTTGAATGTCCTCATTGCCTAACATAGGTTTGTGTGACGCGCGTGATTTTCACGCCCGTATAACGGACGTAAAATACGCTTGTGTGAATAATACCTAAGGGTATGTTCAAACGGCCTATTTTCAGACGTAATTCGGGCGTTTTACGCCTCGAATCATGCCTTAAAATACATCTCCAATACGGCTGCAAACATCTGCCCATTGCTTGCAATGGGTCTTACGATGTTCTGTTCAGATGAGGTGTAATTTTACGGGTCTCTGTCAAAAGACGGCGCGTAAAAAGAAGCCTCAAAGACGTGCATGTCACTTCTTGGGACGTAATTGGAGCCGTTTTTCATTGACTCCATTGAAAAACAGCGCCAATTATGTCCGTAAAAGACGCCACGAAAAACGCGTGCATTTTCAAAAACTTCTGAAATTCAGGAGCTGTTTTCGCCTGAAAACAGCTCCGTAATTTCAGACGTATTTTGCGTTGTCGTGTGAACATATACCCTAAGGGTGACAGTCAGTGAAGCGCAGTAGAGGATGACGATGTACAGGACTTGTTAATGCACTAATGGCACCCAAACCTGGGGGGAAATACTGAGATTGGTGATAGCATGAGATTGGTGATAGCATTATTTTATTAGTTGAACCCCTATTGTTAAAGGTTTATAATCATAATGTATGTAAATATGCAACAGTGCTGAAAACTACAAAGTTTCAAAAGTGTTTTATTATGTGGAGTTATGAGGTGAAGGTCACTAGTTGTTGCCACTCATAAGTAAGAAGTACATGGCAGCAACAAGAACCCTGAAGTCATGTTATGTGACATTACTTGTGTGTATATTTAGGTTTGAAAGAGATGCTGCACACAACCGCTTATATCCGTAGTGGTAAAATTTCCATTAATAAAATCATATAGTCATGTGATACAGTGTAGAAGGCATGACATAGATCAAGCTAAGAAAATAAAGGAAGAGTTCAGGAAAGCCAATTCCAAAGATGATTGGAACCTAGAGTGTCCAGATTGGTTGTCATGGCTCAACCCCTCTAACTGGTTTAAGGGTATCGAGGGGTGGATAATGGGTCTTCTCCAGAGTTTCCTGCAGGTTGTTTTATATTTTATGTTTGTATTGCATTATATTTGCTTCTGCGCCTCATATATTAGGGCATGACAAAACTTTTGCAATGCTTCGCAGCGAAGGCTAAAATGATTACCCACCAGCCTGGATCCTTTGATACGGCATGCCCCATGAATGAAATGGGTATGGGGAGAAATTTTGTTGACATGCCCAGGGGATGAAGTGAAAAGATTAGGAAAATCCTTAAGGGGGAATAAGCCCTCCTTTAAAGAGGCTCTGTCACCAGATTATCAAATCCCTATCTCCTATTGAATGTGATGGGCGCTGCAATGTAGATGACATTAAAGTTTTTTGTTTTTTTAAAAAACGATCATTTTTGCCCAAGTTATGAGCAATTTTATATTTATGCAAATGAGCTTTTCAATGGACAACTGGGCGTGTTTTCTCGTATTTCCAACTGGGCGTGTATTGTGTTTTTACCAACTGGGCGTTGTGAATAGAAGTGTATGACGCTGACGAATCAGCATCATACACTTCTCATCGTTCCCACCCAGCTTCTTTCACAGCAGACACAGCGTGACGTCACCCACAGGTCCTTCACCTTGTCGTCGGACAAAGAAGATACATCGGCTCCAGGCGTCCAAAAGGTTAATATGCTCGTCTGTAGGGAGTTTGCTATGCTTACCTGCACATACCCTGCACTGTACTCTCTGACGCCTGGTGCTGATGTGTCTTCTCTCTTCCGACGCCAAGGTTAAAGGACCTGTGGGTGACGTCATCATTCCCAGACAGCTTCTTTCACTGCAGACACAGCGTGACGCCACCCACAGCTCCTTCAACCTTGGCGTCGGAAGAGAGAAGACACATCCGCTCCAGGCGTCAGAGTACAGTTGAATTTGCAGCAGCATCACCATGTGCAGGTAAGCATAGCAAACTCCCTAGAGACGAGCATATTAATCTTTTGGACGCCTGGAGCCGATGTATCTTCTTTGTCCGACGACAAGGTTGAGGCTTAGTTGCCCATAGCAACCAATCACAGCACAGCTTTCATTTTCAAGAGCCAAAGAGCAAGGAAAAGCTTTTTGCGTGTTGGAATTTGTAAGAACGGGGTCTGTTGTGACTGACAGTATAGTGAAACTTTCAGAATAAATTTGGTAAATGTGCTCCGCATAGAAACTACTTTTCGCATTGGGTGAAGCAATTCAAAACCATTGGGTGTTTATCTAATGGGAAAAGTCCGGGCGTCTTAAGGACTTCGGAAGAGACAGTGAACAAGATTTGAGCTGTTTACGAAAGTAGTCCTAGAAAGTTGGCCAGGCTGACTAGTATGGAACTACAGGTGCCACAAACCACAGTATGGCGTATTTTACAAAAACGTCTGCGTTGTAATCCATACAGATTACATCTTCTTCAGGAGATGAAACCAGACAAACCGAAACGCTGTGACTTTTGCATTGACCTACAGGGCCAATTGGAAGAGGATGAATTTGTGGACAGGCTTGTGTTCAGCGATTAGACTAACTTACACCTCAGTGGGAAGGTCAATCGCCACGACTTTAGACTTTGAGGCTCAAAAAAACCATGTGCCCTTATCGAGCACGAGGGACTCACCCAAAGTAAACGTGTTCTGTGCAATGAGTAGGCGCAAAGTCTACGGTCCCTTCCACTCCTAACTGGACATGTTGAAGTAATGGCTTATGCCACAGATAGACTACTTTTGGCAGATATTCCCCTATCTGTAGACTGGTGCACCTTCACATTTCCATTTGGATGTTCGCTGATACCTGAATGAAACTGCACCGGAATGTTGGAAACAATTCACCAATATTATGTATTGTATTAATTATACACATGTAGCAATAAAGTCATTGATGTATCCTCATACTAGGGCTGGGCAATTAATCGAAAAAAACAAAATAAAATTCAGTGCAGTTAACCGACATCATCTTGCGCATTTTGTTTTTTTCAATTTTTTTCCCTGGTTTCAACTGTATCAGTTTTACAACGGGGCCTCCTTCCCAGAGGCCTTCGTATCCAAGTTTTTCCCTCTTTCCCAGTAGATGATGACATGTTTATGTCACGGTGGGAGGATGCTTGCAATATAGCATCCAAAACTTTTATGGAACTCCTAGTTGGTCTAGATAGGAAAGGGCTTGAAACCATAGATGTTGATATCCAATTAATACAAACCCAACTAAAAGATAAAATGAGTAATGAAGATTTTGGAATCTTCTTTCAGTCCCTGGAGCTAGACATGGACAAATGGGAAAAAGAAATACAGGAAGTTAAGAAAAACAAATTTATGCGTGATCAGAATGATGCATCTCTGAACCGTGTATATAGATGGCGTAATCCGAAACCTAAGAATAAAATTATATTTAGAACGTCGTCCATGTCGTCGGGTAATTCTACATCAGAATCCAGTGATACATCACAGGGGATGAGAACACGAAGTACCATGGATCCCAGACGTTTTAATGAGAATGGTTACAGAGGTCGTCAAAGACGCAAACAAACTGGACGCCATATAGAACCACGTGGTTCTGGAGCCTACAATAGGCAAAGAAGGGTGGACCCATCAGAAAACCTAATGGATAACCCAAGGCTTAAGGTAATTAACCTATCAGAACATGCTCTATCAAGTATTGATATAGGGGTCCTGTCTAAGGGGATGACATTTGTGCCCGCCTCACAATTCGACACTTTTACAGCAATAAAGGACCTCCATCTGTTTGCCAGGAGTCTCATGTTCAAGAGATGGTACCATAGGAGAGATGACAGTTATAATTTTGAGACACCAGAAGAAATTGAGACATTGCGATGTTTGGAACAACTGCTGGATGAACAAGAAGAATTAACAGCAGGTAGGATTCCGATCTCTATACGCAAACGTTCCACCAGATTTCCACAATTTGTTACATGCCCTCCTATCGAGCTATTTGTCAAATTGGTGACACAGGATTTGGAAAAAATCCCTGTGTCTATTAGACATGATAACCTCTCTATGGTTGAACGTAAGAGCCTTAAAAAATTGAGGAATCTACCGGATATTATATACAAACCGGCAGATAAAGGGGGTAATATAGTGGTCTGGCCAAGAAACATGTACGAGAAAGAGGCATATCGTCATTTGAAAAATCCTACCTGCTACAAAAAGCTGACATTCAATCCTCTCTCTTCCTTCAGTGCAGCTTTAATGGATATTCTAAAGGAAGCCTCTGATGATGGTATCATCTCCGCTGAACTGAAGGAATGTTTGACCATACAAGAGCCTACAATAGCGAGCCTGTACCTGCTACCTAAGATTCACAAGAATCCTAAAGTACCACCCGGACGCCCCATTATTTCGGGAAGGGGAAATTTATGTGATAATCTTAGTAAGTACATAGATGCTATGCTTAAACCATCAGTTGAGACCCTCCCGTCCTATCTGAGGGACTCTGCGGATCTTATTCAGAAATTAGAGGGTATTCATCTTGACCCTGGGATGCTACTAGCCACCTGTGATGTCGAATCTTTATATACTAACATCAGACACCAGGATGGTTTGTGTGCAGCGGCATATTTCTTGAGAATGACTGACACAGATCCTGCCAAGATTCAATTTATACTAACTATCTTGGAGTTTGTGCTAACCCACAATTTTTTCACTTTTGGAGGTTCCTTCTACCTACAGCTCCAGGGCACTGCAATGGGGGCAGCATGTGCACCATCATATGCCAACCTATTCCTGGGGCTGTGGGAGAGGGATCTCTTTTTGTCTGATCGGATGTCGTCGGTGAGCAAGGTCGTACTTTGGACCAGATTCATCGACGACATCTTTCTGATATGGCATGGCACAAGGGAGGAATTTTACTCTTTTGTAACTGAGTTGAATTGTAATGAGGTCAACATTAAGTTGACATGGAGAGTAGAAGATCAGGCAATAGATTTTCTGGATGTGCTCATCAAACGTGACAATGATGGGTACATACAGACGGATGTCCATAGAAAAGAAACCGCTGTTAACTCATATTTGCATGCATCCTCGTCTCACCCTAGGCATATGATACGGGCTATTCCAACAGGACAATTCCTTCGAATGAAGAGGCTTTGTTCCACCGAAGAGGACTTTGAAAAACAGGCAGCTATTCTGAGACAGCGTTTTCTGGATAGAGGATACAATATAAAGAATATACGGAAGGCATATAATAGAGCTTGTAAAACAACCCGTTCTAAACTATTGCAGCCTGTAGCCAAGCGATCACTACCCTCACAAATTAGGTATGTGACAACTTACCATGACAGGTGGGGGGAAATGGTGCAATGTTTGTCTAAATATTGGCCCCTACTGAGGACAGACCCAGTCCTATCGGAATTGTTACCCCTGAGACCTTCGGTGGCCTCCAGACGAGCGATGAACCTTCGAGACACACTGGTTCACAGTCATTATGGCCCTCCTACAATAAAACCTATTTTTGGTGCAGGTAAACCACGTTGGGGCTGTCGCCCATGCGGACGTTGTATTGCCTGCCCAAACATCATTATGAGTGAGGAGTTCTGGGACTCAAGCAAGGAGATGAAGTATAGGATCACGTGGCCCATTACATGCAATACGAAAGGGGTGATCTACTATGCCCAGTGCCCGTGTCCCTTGATATACATTGGGTTGACTACAAGAGAACTAAAGGTAAGGATACGAGAACATGTGAATGGGATCGAGGCTGCCAGAGGAACGATGCCCGAAATGGTAGACTCATTAAAAACTTTGCCTAGGCACTTCTTTCTCCATCACAGTTGTGATTCTAAGGGCCTACGTGCCATGGGCATAGACCATACGGAGGTGGGCCTTAGAGGTGGGTCTCTGATGAAGAAACTTCTTCGATTAGAGACACGTTGGATCTGGAAATTGAAAACCATGCATCCAACAGGCCTTAACGAGAATTTGGGTTTTGCAGCCTTTCTATAACTGGTGTCAGGATCTCTTGTGTGATGTTTTTAGGTGTCGAACAATGACATGATAATTTTAATGTTGTAACTTTTTTCTTTTCTTGTCTTTGTTTCTGAATTTTAGGTCTTGTTGACCATTTTTTGATGATTTATGAGTCTATTTGGAGGCCATTTATGCATTTCAGATGAACATCTGCACTATTACCTTCTCATCAGATGGATGGATATAATTAATGAATATTCTGTGGTTCTTTTCTTTCTCTTTTTTTCTGTATTATCTGAATTATATATTCAGTTTATAATAATTTATTTTGTTTATATATGTGGTCATGTAGACATGCCATTAATTCTTTTATATATTTTTTCTTTTCATTTATTATATTTTTTACTTTTATATTTTTTTTTTTTTTTTTTTTTTTATTTTGTTGGTTTCATATGCATGGGCATAGGGGTACATTGCATATTGCACATTTTTATGTTTTTTATGTGTTTCATGCATGCATGCACGTATTTCACATATAACATATATGGTTTTAACACATAAATAGGATCTTCCTTGATATATATGTGTGTACTTTTGGTTTTGTACACACTCATATGTATATATGTGTATATATAGTTCTTTTATATCTATTCACATATATTTTTCTAATCACCAGCTATCAAAACACACAACATAGAGAATAAATAATGAAAGATCTACAATTCTCTTTTATTATTATTTTCCTCCACGACCTTTATAAACATACACTAATTTATTATTCACAATTCACTTTACACACACCATTTTCAATTTTTCATATACTTTTGGATAATATGGTTGATGTAGCACTATTTTTATTTTTTTATTATTTACACTTTTTATTTATTATTTATTATTTTTTACAATTAAAATATTTAATATATTTTAGTTTTTATAATATTGGTTTGTGCATGTATTGATATGTATGTGTGTATATTCCTTTACATATGGTTATATGCATATATGCATATTTTACCCATATAGTGTAATGATTGATTTATTTTATTGTACATAGTAAATGTGTTTTGTATGTTATGTATTATTTATTCATTCACTTCACAAATGCATTATTTGTTTGTACATATTTATATATATATATGTATATATTTATATATGTATATATCTGTCATATATATTGTATATTCATTCACTGTTGTTTTTATATGTACACATGTACACTGTATATTATGAAATAGGGAAAGATTAGGGATAGTATATGTATTTTCATATCTGCATGCAATGGCATATAATGGTTTTCAAGATGTGATGACATGCATTTACATTTTGAAACTGGGATACACAGCAGTGTATCTACGCACTTGTCTGTAGCTCCGATATTTCTTTGTTTACATCGGCCAGATCATGTGACTTCCACGGCTGATTCGGTCATGTGACCGCTCAGTTCAGCTGGTCAGGCAGTCTACTTGCGGGCTATGTTTGTTTCCCGATCATCGCCTGCGCATGCGCAGGCTTTTGACCTTCATCGTGAACTCTGTGATGTGTCATGCATGTGATGTGATTGGCGTCTTGAATGCCTCGTCACTTGCCTCAGTATTTTGGTCAGCTGTAAGTGATGAGGCTACTTACCAGCTGCGTACATGATTGGTGTTCTATCTGTATAAATTCCTCCTCTTAGCTCTCTGGCACCACCCCCGGACGAAGGCTTTTCCGCCGAAACGCGCGTCGGGTGTGACGCCAGACAGCAGGATAACATACCATGGGTAAGACTCTTAAATGTTACTCATACACCTTCCTCTATACCAATTTGTGGATGGGCTAGGTATCTCTGCCCTATCCCTTATGTTTACAACCATCTACTATGATCTTGGACTGTGTATACTAATTGTATTGACTTTTCAGTCCCCTTCTGTGTTATCCTTTTGAGTATAATACCGTTATAGTTATACACTGTGATCTACATCTGTCTGGCTTCCAAACATTTCCACACTGTGGCAATCATCCTTGATTTTATTGTGTGATACATGTTTTATGTTTTGTATAAATAAAGATCATTATGTTTATTAGTCAAAGCTGTGTATTGACTCCATTCTTTAGGTTTTTGTTCAGTTATGTCCAATGGTAGAGCAGTGAGCTGTAAGGTCCTATCTCTACCATTCACTATGTATCGCCGGATGCTCAAGGCTCAGCGCAGACTGGTGCGAGGCAGTGCTGTAATCACGCCTGTCTGCGCCGAGCCACACAGACCAGAAGAGTAGAGGGATCTCCTCCACTCATAGTTGGAACGGGGTTAGGTATGTATTTTATTAGACACTATTGGGGCATTATACAGTGTGGGGGCAGCTATGGTGGACTTTATAATATGTAGGGCATTGTACGGTGTTGAGGGCATTTATGGGGACATTACACTGCGTGGAAGGCAGTTATAGGGGCAGTATGATGTGTGGGGGGCAGCTATGGGGCATTATACTGTGTGGGGGCAGTGTCAGAGGGTATATTATATACAGTAGTATACAGCAGGCTCAAGGAATGAATATTAATTCAATGGTGTAGCATGCAAATAGGGGGTGTGTGGTATGCAAAATGGGTGTGGCCTAAATAATCATTCATTAATCGTAATCGAGGTTACATGTTCAATTAATCGTGATTTTGATTTGTCACATTCGCCCAGCCCTACCTCTTTCATTATTGTAATATGTTCTAGATCAGGGGTCTCAAACTCGGCCGGGTGAGTGGGCCACATATAGAAAAAATGGGAAGTTAATGGGCCGCATTAATTTCAAATTTGATACAATACAAAATTATTGTTAATCAATTAGTTATTTGAACTACTATAACACCATATTACTATAATAATACTACATTACTATAATAATACCGCTATGTTTAACATTTTTGAGAATTCTCCACGTGCTTAATTCAACAATACAGTTTTCCAGTTTAAGTGTCGCTAAATACAGACCGGCGACTCAGTTTGGGCAGCCCCTTTTTAGATAGTGCCACAGTGCCCTCTGTAGATAATGCCACAGTGCCCTCTGTAGATAATGCCACAGTGCTCTCTGTAGATAATGCCACAGTGCCCTCTGTAGATAATGCCACAGCGCCCTCTGTAGATAATGCCACACACCCCTAGATAATGCCCTCTGTAGATGCTGCCACAGTGCCCTCTGTAGATGCTGCCACAGTGCCCTCTGTAGATGCTTCCACAGTGCCCTCTGTAGATGCTTCCACAGTGCCCTCTGTAGATGCTTCCACAGTGCCCTCTGTAGATGCTTCCACAGTGCCCTCTGTAGATGCTTCCACAGTGCCCTCTGTAGATGCTTCCACAGTGCCCTCTGTAGATGCTTCCACAGTGCCCTCTGTAGATGCTGCCACAGTGCCCTCTGTAGATGCTGCCACAGTGCCCTCTGTAGATGCTGCCACAGTGCCCTCTGTAGATGTTGCCACAGTGCCCTCTGTAGATGTTGCCACAGTGCCCTCTGTAGATGTTGTCACAGTGCCCTCTGTAGATGCTGCCACAGTGCCCTCTGTAGATGCTGCCACAGTGCCCTCTGTAGATGCTGCCACAGTGCCCTCTGTAGATGCTGCCACAGTGCCCTCTGTAGATGCTGCCACAGTGCCCTCTGTAGATGCTGCCACAGTGCCCTCTGTAGATGCTGCCACAGTGCCCTCTGTAGATGCTGCCACAGTGCCCTCTGTAGATGCTGCCACAGTGCCCTCTGTAGATGCTGCCACAGTGCCCTCTGTAGATGCTGCCACAGTGCCCTCTGTAGATGCTGCCACAGTGCCCTCTGTAGATGCTGCCACAGTGCCCTCTGTAGATGCTGCCACAGTGCCCTCTGTAGATGCTGCCACAGTGCCCTCTGTAGATGCTGCCACAGTGCCCTCTGTAGATGCTGCCACAGTGCCCTCTGTAGATGCTGCCACAGTGCCCTCTGTAGATGCTGCCACAGTGCCCTCTGTAGATGCTGCCACAGTGCCCTCTGTAGATGCTGCCACAGTGCCCTCTGTAGATGCTGCCACAGTGCCCTCTGTAGATGCTACCACAGTGCCCTCTGTAGATGCTGCCACAGTGCCCTCTGTAGATGCTACCACAGTGCCCTCCGTAGGTGCTGCCACAGGGACTCCTGCTCTGGGGAAGCCCCTGAAATCACTGTCGATGTATGGACAGTGATGTCAGAGGCTTCCCCAGAGTCCTGGAGCAGAGCCTATACTAGCGCTCTGCCCGGGACTCTTGCTCTGGGGAAGCCCCAGACATCGCTGTCCATATGTGGACAGCGATGTCGGGGGTTCCACAAAGTCCCGGAGCAGAGCCGATACTAGCGCTCTGCACTGGGCTCCGGCTCTGGGGAAGCCCCAGACATCCCTGGCTATAAGAGCAGGCCCTGTTCTAGATCATACATAACAGAAGTGCAGCTTTCTGCTGTTTTCCTATATGCTGCAGATTTCACTCCTACACCAATAAAATATGTGCTTCAATATAAGCGTCCACTCTTAATTGTGCACTAGAAGTCTCTAGGTGTAAAACATGAACAGGTCTCTTGTGATTGGAACGTGGCTGTGATGACGCACATGAAATAGACGGTATATAATTATACAACTTTACATTAGTCGAGCAAGTGCTGCAAGAGCATTCTATAACTGGAGGATGGAAGTCACAGCCAATCTGCTTTCCAATAGCCCCTCTAATGGGGTTGTCCCACGAAGGACGTTTATCACCTCTCCACAGTGATATGTCTATCACTAGACTCCCACTGATCACTAGAACCACAGTGAGTTTAAATAAAGCAGTGGTCACGCGTGTGCTCTGCTGCTCCATTAAATGTCTATGGGGCCGATGGAAACAACCAAACGGTAAAGAGTTGTATGCCTGCTCCTTTGCTATTTTAGATATAGGCTTAGTTTGCATATATGTCTTTATATATACTTATACTTTCTGCACCACTGTGAGTGTGACATGGCTAGGAACTGGATGTTGAGGTCAGCCATAGTCACTACTTAATTTTCAGGTTTTTAAAGGAGTTAGGTTTTAGGGATAATACATTAAAAGGATTATCAAACTTCTAAAAAAATAAAATTTTAAATCCGCTGCAAATAAAAAAGGAATCAGTACTCACATCTTCTATCACCTGGGGATACAGTGCTAGCGCTCCAGCGGTCCTCCCAGTCTTTGCATACAAGCAGACAGCATGTTACTGCTGGAGCCAATCAGAGAGCTCAGCAGTCACTTGCCATATTACTGGCATCATTGCTCCCTTCGCTGAGCGGTGATGCCAATAGACTGGCACATGACCACTGAGGTCTCTGATTGGCTGTAGCAGTCACATGCTGTCTGCTTGTAAACGAAGCATCAGTGTTGGATCGCCAGGTGAAAGAAGAGGTGAATACGGATTATTTTTTTGTTTTATAACATTTACAGCAGTTTTTAATTTTTTTTTTAGAAGTTGGATAGCCTCTTTAATGTTTCAGGCATCAATATGTGTAACTATTAGTTTAACCTCTTGTGAACAATTTCCTGATTGTGTAAGAGATGTAGGCTCTGTATGCACATTTGTGGTTGGTTAAACAGTTCCATGTTCTGAACAAAGGGCAAGTTAATTTACTACATTGACCCTATATAGTCCCATAGGCATCCATGAATAGGAAACTTGGAAAATCCAATTTTTCACTATTATTGCTGGCCAAACAAGTCTTATTTATTTTATAGGTAATTATGCATTTTTAGTCTATAGGAGAAATTCTTTCCTTAATCCCTTCCCTCTTTGGCCACTTTTCACCTTCCTGACACGTCAGATTTGAAAAATGAGGCTCTATTTCACTTTATGTGGTAATAATTTCGGAATGCTTTTACCTATCCAAGCGATTCTGAGATCGTTTTCTTGTGACACATTGGACTCGAGTAAACCTCGAGTAAACCTGTACAGCCAGCTATGATCCCTAAACATATACAGATTCCAGCGCTGGAGGTGAACGATGAGGTGAGCGCTGCTGAAACATGTGAAGGACAGTTAATGGAATTGGGTTCTCAGCCTGAGGTGGGTTCCTGCTCATCATTACCCCCTAATGTACTGCCTGTGCCAGGGAAGGGCGAACCCTCCACGATTTATGTTTTTCTAGCCATCACTAAATGCAATACCACACTGTCCCCCATGTCACTGCAGTTGGGAGGTGTACGTGAGGATGTGGGGCTTATCCCGCATGATTTACAAAAAGTATCAGACAGGATGTCGGCGGTGGAGGGCCGCGTTAGTGAGATTGAAGACGCCATTTTACCCATGCAAAGAGATATTACAAAGCATGACTGTGCCATTTTGAATCTGCAAGCTAAGGCGGATGACTTGGAGAACAGACTCCGACGAAATAATGTTCAATTGGTGGGTCTGCCTGAACGCACTGAAGGTAATGCCCCGACTGAATACATTGAGACATGGCTGAAATCTACTTTAGGTAATACAATTTTGTCACCCCTGTATGCTATAGAACATGCTCACAGGGTCCCTATGAGACCACTACCGCCTGAATCAATGCCGCTGACCATGCTTGTCAAGCTCCTACATTATCGTGACAGAGATGCCATTTTGAAAGTGGCCAGAGATATGAAAGATGTTTCTGATGATGGCAATCGTATAGCATTTTTTTCCGGACTTCTCAGCGGATATCCAAAAGAAACGTATGTTATTCCAAGAGGTAAAGAGGAGACTACGTACTCTCCAAATCCCATATGCGATATTGTATCCTGCGAAACTTTGAGTGGTCGCTTTGGGGGAAACGCACTTCGTTGAAAATTCTAAGGATGCTGTGAGATGGTTGGATCGCAGTGAGCGTCGTATTCGAGATGCTGATGGATAGATGGCAGAACGAAATTGTTCTCTCCAGGGAGCCAGTTGCTCCGAAACACAAATGCTTCTTAGATGCTGATTTGACGAACTTTCCTTTGAATCCAGGAATAGTTACAGGACGCTGAAGGTTGATTTGTCCGAAACATGTTGTCCAGGTTCAAGGACTACTGGTGCCCTAACTTGCTTTCGCTAAAGCAAGTCTTTTGGCATGTGTGGGTTATATTAATATGGGGGTGGGGGTGTGGGGTAATTTTTTGGGGTTCTTCCAGAGTATGCATCTTTGTTCTGAATATAATATGGGTATATACCGTAATTGTGTGAAAATACTGTCTTACTCCTGTTTCATTAATTTCTGTACACCTTATGGCTCTTAATATCACGACTATATCCTGGAATGTGCGGGGCCTTGGAGATTCTATTAAGTGTACAGCTATCTTTGAATATATTAAGTCACATTTTCCTGTTATATTATGTTTGCAAGAAACACATCTCTCCAGGGATAGAATTGCACTTATACACTGTGCGTGGATGAGCCATGAATATCATTCTGTTCACACCAGTTATTCGAGGGGTGTCAGCCTGATGATACATCGTCTGATACCATTCCTGTGTCTTCCGGTTGATATTGATGATGAGGCTCCGGAGATATGTCTGTCTTCATTGCACTGTATATTCTATACAATATATAATTGTTGGAGTTTATATTCCGCCTCCCTTTAATTATGATGTGCTTAGAAAGGTTCATAATTTTTTACTGGCGCTAGGCCAGTTGTACTGTTTGTCTTGCTGGGAGATTTCAATAACTATATACAT
Organism: Rhinoderma darwinii; assembly: GCF_050947455.1. Lineage (NCBI taxonomy): Eukaryota > Metazoa > Chordata > Amphibia > Anura > Rhinodermatidae > Rhinoderma > Rhinoderma darwinii. The sequence continues at coordinate 330,360,944 of NC_134690.1, forward strand.
CCTTATTGGGATAAATTTAACAATCATGGAGTAAGTGTGGATGGTCCTATAACTGCTTTTGGGTGTTTTCTTCATGAGGTACAGCTGCTGGATCTATGGAGATTGAAACATACGCACGATAAGCAGTATTCCTGTTTTTCTAGCTCACATAACAGCTTGTCCTGTATAGATCTTAGCTTGGGCCCTGAAACTGTAGCCAGAGCGGTTGTGGATATTGAATATTTACCTAGGGCACTCTCTGATCATTCTCCCCTATTACTGGTTATTTCAATATCTCAAGGTCCTACAACTAATAGAACACTGTAGAGGTTGAATGCCTTTTGGTTAACTATTATAAATGTTTCTAAGGTGTTGGAAGATGTTTTCTCGCAAAATGTGGGTACGGCGGACATAGGCATGGTATGGAACGCTATGAAAGCTACGTTAAGAGGGTGTTTGATTCAGTTAATAAGTCGGGTCAAGTTGAAAACTAGAAAGTTGGGTGATACTCTTAGGAGTAGGGTGCAAAAGACTGAAGCGACCCATGTTTTGAATAATATCATCCAGTCTCTGGCTAATTGGCGTGAAGCTCAGGAACTACTGAAGAAGCATCTAATGGAGATGGCTGCAAATAAGAGGATGTTTCAGAAACAACGTTCTTATGCAGAAGGGGAGAAGGTGGGGCATATGCTTGCAATGGTGGCGAGAGCACAGTATGGCCAAACATATATTGCAACGATACAAAATGCTGATGGGATCCTGGTATATGGCAATGCAGAGATAGCAGAGGTATTTAAATCTTATTACACCTCTTTATACAGTTCACATGTTCATGTGTCTGAGACACAATTAGATACATACTTATCAGGTATCTCATTGCCATGTTTAGCTTCTAGTGATAAAGAATTTCTGGAGACTCCTTTAACATTGGAAGAGTTGCAGGAGGCGGTGGCATCCTTAGCTAATGGCAAGGCTCCGGGATCGGATGGCCTGCCGGCGGAAATTTTTAGGATGTTTTTACGTCAGCTGTTAGAGACCAGGGTTTACCTGACACTATGAGAGAAGCAGTGATAGTGGTTCTTTTGAAACCTGGTTGACAGACCAATATTTTTATTGCCTGTAGACATTAAAATTATTGCTAAGGTTATAGCTGTACGCCTTTCTAGGATTATCACGTCAATAATACATCCTGATCAAACTGCTTTATGCACCAATAAATCTACAGCTATTAACTTTAGACGGTTATTTTTGAATTGACAACTTCCAGCTGATAACTTAGGTAGAAGGGTACTTTGCTCTTTGGACGCAGCAAAGGCCTTTGATAGTGTGGAATGGGCATACTTATGGGCAGTACTTAAGAAAATAGGCTTTGGGGACTCGTTTATTTCCTGGATTAGGATGCTATATGATAGACTTGTGGCTAGAATTAGAGTGAATAATTTTATGACTGATACATTTCCGTTGGGTAGAGGTACACGGCAGGGTTGCCCGCTCTCTCCATTACTTTTTGCCGTAGCCATAGAGCCATTAGCAGTATTGATTAGGGGTTCCGTCATGGAGAGCAGGAGGATAAACTGGCGTTATACGCTGATGAGATGCTACTATTTCTGGGGGATGATGCTGCCTCCTTGGATGAAGCTATGCTGCTATTGGGGAATTTGGTCGGTTTTCCGGATTGACCATTAACTGGTCCAAGTCTGTCCTAATGAGGGTGGATGATACACACGCACAGGTGCCATGTGAAGAACTTCCTATGAAATGTGTTACCTCCTTTAAATATCTAGGAGTGGAAATATCTATGAAACTGGAGGAATTTGAACGATTAAATTTAACCCCCTTACTGGCCCGATTTAAACTTAAGCTGGATGTGTGGCATAAATTGTATCTCAGTCATTGGCAGATGTAATTTAATCAAAATTATATGGATGCCTCAACTGCTATATCTTTTACATAGTGCACCAATATGGTTACCTCAACATTTCTTTTACAAGGTTAATAGGTTATTTAGATCTCTTATTTGGAATATGGGGCATGCGCGCATAAAATTGGAGACTTTACAGAGAGATAAGACAGACGTTGGTCTGGCAGTTCCTAACCCCCGATTATATTATTTGGCTTCTCAGTTGCAGCATCTAAGAGGGTGGGATATTGGTGACTCAGTAGATTCCAATAAGCTGCTACTACAACATTTCCTATGTCCAGACTCTTTATATGAGGCACTAGAGGCCCATAAATTTAAACCGCATACTAAAAAATATCCAACGTTGTATTTGATGCACAAAATACAGTGGAGTGTTAGAAATGTTCAAGGTATTACGGGTTGTACACAATATACGGCTATGTGGGATACGCCTTGGTTACCTCATATGAACACTCTAACAGATTTTGCTTTGTGGAAGAACAAAGGGGTTAGTAGAATGGACCAGTTGTTGGGTAATCAGGAATTTAAGTTATTCTCATGTTAACAATCGGAATTCGGTCTTCCTCATACCCAATTTTATAAATATCTTCAGGTTCGTCATGCGTACGGCATGGAGAGTAGGAGTACCATTGTCAAAATAATGGATAATGTCCTGATAGGAGATATTAGCAAGGCTAGTCATACCTCTGGCCTTATATCTCTTCTATACAAAAGTCTTCTGATAAGATTCCTAGATGATTCACCTTCCATATTGAGGAGTAAATGGAAAAGAGATCTTGGGCCCATAGAAGAGAGTCAGTGGGAGATAGATTGTCGCGGATTCCTAAACTATCTATGAATGAGGCACATCGTATTTCTCATATATTTCTAGTACATCGGGTTTATAGAACGCCGGTATGTCTGACTAAAATTGGTTTCAGGGACTCCCCCATCTGTCCTAGGTGTGACGGGGAACCTGGCACATTGATCCACATGATGTGGCAATGTGTGCAGCTGCGACAGTTCTGGTCTGATGTAGTGTACACTATCTCTTCTGTATATCAGGTATCAGTAGATTTCACTCCGTTTCTATGTGTTCTGGGGTATGTGGAGGATATTTCTATTTCTGAGCATGTTAACTTGCCGTTGCTCGTATGTTGTATGTGGCTAGGAAGCTTATTGCACAACACTGGCTTGATGACGGACCACCTACGTTATCGGAATTCTGTAACAGTCACTTGGTTAACACGTATGGAAAAATCTATTTACACAGCTAGGAATGTCAAACATACATTCGATAAAATATGGTCTCCATGGGTGGAGAGCAGGGGTCTGAGTTCATCATCGGATGTTGCGGCTGAGATGCTTTCTGGAACGCGATAGTCGGGTAGATAATGTGTGATGCTTAGAGTAATCTGACCTTTGAGAGATTTTGATGACTCTTTTTCGTACATGCAATAGATTTATAGATGGTATATTATGTATTTTATGCTGATATACACTACCGTTCAAAAGTTTAGGGTCACTTAGAAATTTCCTTATTTTTGAAAGAAAAGCACAGTTTTTTCCAATGAAGATAACATTAAATTAATCAGAAATACACTCTATACATTGTTAATGTGCTAAATAACTATTCTAGCTGCAAACGTCTATTTTTTAATGCAATATTTACATAGGTGTATAGAGGCCCATTTCCAGCAACCATCACTCCATTGTTCTAATGGTACATTGTGTTTGCTAACTGTGTTAGAAGGCTAATGGATGATTAGAAAACACTTGAAAACCCTTGTGCAATTATGTTAGCACCGCTGTAAACAGTTTTGCTGTTTAGAGGAGCTATAAAACTGACCTTCCTTTGAGCTAGTTGAGAATCTGGAGCATTACATTTGTGAGTTCGATTAAACTCTCAAAATGGCTAGAAAAAGAGAGCTTTCATGTGAAACTCGACAATCTATTCTTGTTCTTAGAAATGAAGGCTATTCCATGCGAGAAATTGCCAAGAAACTGAAGATTTCCTACAACGGTGTGTACTACTCCCTTCAGAGGACAGCACAAACGGGCTCTAACCAGAGTAGAAAGAGAAGTGGGAGGCCCCGCTGCACAACTGAGCAACAAGACAAGTACATTAGTCTCTAGTTTGAGAAATAGACGCCTCACAGGTCCTCAACTGGCAGCTTCATTAAATAGTACCCACAAAACGCCAGTGTCAACATCTACAGTGAAGAGGCGACTTCGGGATGCTGGCCTTCATGGCAGAGTGGCAAAGAAAAAGCCATATCTGAGACTGGCTAATAAAAGGAAAAGATTAATATGGGCAAAAGCACACAGACATTGGACAGAGGAAGATTGGAAAAAAGTGTTATGGACAGACGAATCGAAGTTTGAGGTGTTTGGATCACACAGAAGAACATTTGGAGGATGCAGAACAACTGAAAAGATGCTGGAAGAGTGCCTGACGCCATCTGTCAAGCATGGTGGAGGTAATGTGATGGTTTGGGGTTGCTTTGGTGCTGGTAAATTGGGAGATTTGTACAAGGTAAAAGGGATTTTGAATAAGGAAGGCTATCACTCCATTTTGCAACGCCATGCCATACCCTGTGGACAGCGCTTGATTGGAGCCAATTTCATCCTACAACAGGACAATGACCAAAAGCACACCTCCAAATTATGCTGGAAGATGGGGAGGGAGAAGTTATATATGTATTGCGGTGTTGTATCGCAAATGTTTTGTTTTTGCTGAAAATAAAAAATTACTTGATTTAATAAAAAATAAAAAAAGGGAGGGACAACACCCTGCAAGACTTTGCTGCCAAAGGAAGAATCTGCTCCAAAAAGAACCTGCAGACGATCATGTTTAAAAAAGGTATGTGGAGAACTCCACGTACAGATGTAGCCATCTTTATCTTGACTTTGATATCACACAACATAAGACATTGAAAAGTGATTGAAAAACTGAAGATAAAGAATCTTGCCACTGTGTATTTAATGTGTTAAAAGTCCAGGTAAAGATGGCTACAGCTGTAGCTCCCTTACAAATTTGAGAAACAGAGGCTCCTGCTTTCTCAGTCCAGGAAGTGGCCACTGACCTGGTTGAATGCGCTCCAAATCCTACTGGTGGAGGAAGAGATAAGGATACATAAGCTAAATGTATTGCCTGCTTTATCCATCTGGTAATGGATGCTGTAGAAGCCTTACTAATTCTACGAGGTCCCTGAAAAAGTAGAAGATTTTCATCTTTTCTCCAATGTGAAGTAACCTCTAGATATTTCAGAAGACATCTCCTGACATCCAGGCAGTGGAATCGTTCTTCCTGAATTTTGTCTGGGTCAGGAAAGCAGGAAGGTAGACGGACGGTTTAAAGATCACCCGGTCATCCAATACCTTAGTATAAGGGGGGTGAGCTGAAAAAAGCCTTGATCTCAGAAATCCTCCTGGCAGAAGTAATGGCCATAAGGAAAGTAAATTTTATGGTTAATAGTCTGATAGAAATCTTTTCAATAGGCTCAAAGGGACTTTGAGAAAGGCCCAAAAGGACAGTTTTAGATCCCAAGGTGGTACTACGGACCTAAGAGTGGGACTCCGACGTGAAGCTGCTCGTATAAACCTCTTTACCCAGGGATGTTCGGCTAGCCTAACATCAAAAAAGGAACTCAATGCCCCGATCTGGACCTTCAGAGTACTGGGTCTAAGTAGTTTGTCTATACCTGCCTGTAGGAAATCTAGAATGACTGGTATGCTAGGATCTTGTTCTGGACCTACAAACTCAGTAAAGGTGTTCCAAACTCTCAAGTAGATGTTAGATGTCACTTTCTTCTTACTGGCTGTGTGTCTACTACCTTGTATGAAGGACCTTTTCTAGAGAGTATTAGCCTCTCAAATTCCATGCCGTCAATTGAAGTTTGTTTAGATGCGGATGGAAAATGGGACCCTGAAAGAGAAGACCCTTCCTGATGGGAAGGACACAAGGAGGCGCTACTGACAGGGACATGAGCCAAGTGAACCATGTTCTCCTGGGCCACCTTGGAGCAATCTGAATCACTGCAGCTCTGTCTTCCCTGATTTTCTTTAATACCCTTAAATTCCATTATGGGGAAAATATTTGAGGGACTATATACAGGATTATGTTACAAAAAAATAGTATTATAAGTGACAGCCAGCACGGTTTTACTAAGGACAGAAGTTGACAAACCAACCTGATTTGTTTTTATGAAGAGGTGAGCAAAAGTCAATGATTCCTACTCCGAGTGGTCCCCGGTTATAAGTGGTGTACCCCAGGGTTCTGTGCTGGGACTACTATTATTCAACTTATTAATAATATATAGAGGATGGGATTAATAGCACTATTTCTATTTTTGCAGATGACACCAAGCTAGGTAGTATTGTTCAGTCTATGGAAGATGTTTGTAAATTGTAAGCTGATTTGAACACACTAAGTGTTTGGGCATCCACTTGGCAAATGAAGTTTAATGTAGATAAATGTAAAGTTATGCATCTGGGTACCAACAATCTGCATGCATCATATGTCCTAGGGGGAGCTACACTGGCGGATTCACTTGTTAAGAAGGATCTGAGTGTACTTGTAAACCATAAACTAAATAACAGCATGCAATGTCAATCAGCTGCTTCAAAGGCCAGCAAGATATTGTCATGTATTAAAAGAGGCATGGACTCGTGGGACCGGGATGTAATATTTCCACTTTACAAAGCATTAGTGAGGCCTCATCTAGAATATGCAGTTCAGTTCTGTGCTCCAGTTCATAGAGAGGATGCCCTGGAGTTGGAAAAAATACAAAGAAGAGCAACAAAGCTAATAAGGGGCATGGAGACTCTAAGTTATGAAAAAAGATTCAAATAATTAATCTCCTAGCCTTGAGAAGAGACGACATGATTAATTTATATAAATATATTAATGGCACATACAAAAAATATGGTGAAATCCTGTTCCATGTAAAACCCCCTCAAAAAACAAGGGGGCACTCCCTCCATCTGGAGAAAAAAAAAAGGTTCAACCTGCAGAGACAACAAGCCTTCTTTAGGCTGGGTTCACACGAGCACATGGACGGACGTATTTTGGCCGGAAGTCCCGGACCGAACTCAGTGCAGGGAGCCGGGCTCCTAGCATCATAGTTATGTACGATGCTAGGAGTCCCTGCCTCTCTGCAGGACAACTGTCCCGTACTGTAATCATATTTTCAGTACGGGACAGTAGTTCCACGGAGAGGCAGGGACTCCTAGCATCGTACATAACTATGATGCTAGGAGCCCGGCTCCCTGCACTGAGTTCGGTCCGGGACTTCCGGCCGAAATACGTCCGTCCATTACGGACGTTAATGTGCTCGTGTGAACCCAGCCTTACTGTGAGAACTGTGCATCTATGGAATAGTCCACCGCAGGAGCTGGTCAGAGTAGGGACAGTAGATGGCTTTATAAAAAGGCTTAGATAATTTCCTACAACAAAACAATATTAGCTCCTATGTGTAGAAATGTTTCCCTTCGCTTGGTTGAACTTGATGGACATATGTCTTTTTTCAACCGTACTATGTAACTATGTAACCCTGGGAATAAGACAAAGGGGTGGGAAGGCAAATCCCAATTCCTGACTCAAAGCGTCCACAGCTAGAGGATGATCTAGAGGGTTCAGAGAGTAAAATTTATCTACTTGCTTGTTCACCCCGGTGGCAAAGAGATCTATCAGAGGAAGACCCCCATCTGCAAACAATCTGCAGAACAATATTCCTGTTCAAGCGCCACTCGTCATGCCTGATTCTGACTCTGCTGAGGAAGTCTGCAACTTAATTGTCCTTTCCCCTGAGATGAACTGCGGATAAGCTGTTGAGGTGGAGTTCTGCCCAGAACAAAATTGACTGTGTTAGTGCTTGGAGGTGAGGCGCTCTTGTACCTCCCTGCTGATTTATGTAAGCCACTGATGTTGTGTTGTCTGAATAAATTCTGAAATCCTTTCCCTGTAAATGGGGACTTTCAGCTAGGAGACCTTTCTTTATGGCCATCAGTTCCTTGAAATTTGAGGAGGAAGATCTGGTCAAGAGACCCCCAACTTCCCTGCCAGAGATCCTCCCCCAAGTGAGCCCCCCAACCCCATGGACTTGCATCCGTGGTGGGGCTGACAAGGTTGTGAACTGGCCAGAGCATCCCAGACTGGAGATTCTCTAACTTTGTTCACCACAGAAGAGAGTCTCACTTCTGAAGGTGAAAATTGGTGTCCAAAGAGAGGAGTGGGAACCATCCCAAAGGCCAAGAATCTCACTCTGAAGTGTCTTTGAGTGATGCTGAGCCCACCTTATTGCTGGGATAGCTGAGGCCATAAGGCCTAGAATAGACATTGCTTTCCAGAGGGAGCACTGGTGGGAAATAGAGGTCCATTACCTTGTTCTTTAGGGACTGGACTTTCTAATGGGGGAAAAAGCACTTCTGATAAGTGGAGCCTAGCTGAATCCGCCCCAAAAAATCTTTATTTTGGAGGGGGCTAGAGCTGATTTTTCTGTCCTGGTCCCAGAGTGTAGAGCAGAGGAGTTGATAGTGCTTGGTCAAAGATTGGTGACAGGACGAAATCAGTAGAACGTTGTCTAGATAGGGTACTAGAACTAACCCCTGGATTCTGACAAAGGCCGCTATTTCTGAAATTACCTTCGTGAAAAATCTCAAAGGGAAGAGCTTTGTACTGGCGATGGAGAAGGCTCCCGTTTATCCAGATAACCAGCCTTTAAAACCTATGGGTATGTGCACACGATGAAAGGCTTTTACGTCTGAAAAGACAGACTGTTTTCAGGAGAAAACAGCTGCGTCGTTTCAGACGTAAATGCTGCTCCTCGTATTATGCGAGGCGTCTTTGACGCCTGTAATCTTGAGCTGCTCTTCATTGACTTCAATGAAGAACGGCTCAAATTACGTTGCAAAGAAGTGCCCTGCACTTCTTTGCCGAGGCAGTCAATTTACGCGTCGTCGTTTGACAGCTGTCAAACGACAACGCGTAAATGACAGGTCGTCTGCACAGTACGTCGGCAAACCCATTCAAATGAATGGGCAGATGTTATCCGACGTATTGTAGCCCTATTTTCAGACGTAAAACGAGGCATAATATGCCTCGTTTACGTCTGAAAATAGGTCGTGTGAACCCAGCCTATGGGAGATTGCATGCATCGGTATATGGTAATACGCATCCTCTAGGTCTAATGTGGCCATTACACAGTGAGGAAATAACAGACTGATAGTTGAGGCAATAGTTTGCATTCTGAATTTTTTGTATATTAAAAACTTGTTCAGGGACCGAAGGTTGATAACCCTGAACTTGCCATTGTGTTTCTTTACTCTGAAATAGGGGGAGGGGGGGGGGGAACCCCTTCCAATCTATTCTGGGGGAACTGGGACTAGCACCCCCTTCTGGATCAAGGATTGGACTTCCTCTAGTAAGGCCTGTCTCTTGAAAATATCCCTTGGATTTTTTGTTGGGATGAATCTTTCTACAGGGGAGAGAGAAACTCTAGTCTGAAACCCTCTCTTATACCCAGAAATAAAAAAAATTAAAAAAAGTCTCTCTCCCCCCAAACAAAAAGACTGCAGCCTTTTGCGAAGGAAGGGAGAGGGGCAATAATTTGTTCTCTTGGGGTCTTATCTTTTCTCTCTAACCGCCCCAACCAAACTTTTATAGACCTAGCCACACAAGTAGCAGCAATGCTAGGTCTAAGGCTAGACTGCCACAGATTCCCAGGACCTAAGGTGTGTACTTGCGTTTCTATCCATGGGATCCCCTAAACTCCCCAAATCTTCAAAGGGGAGGACCCCTTTTCTCGACACTTTAGATACTGGGGCGTCCACATTAGGGGCCTTATCCCAAGTAGGCAAGTCCTTTTCACCAAAGAGATATTTCCTTTTTATGGAGGAAGGAATGAAGAACTTCCTGTCAGGATTCTTCCATTCTCTGTCAATGAGGGCTTTCACATTCAGGTGTACTGGAAAAACCCTCTTCTGTCTAGGAACTAATCCATCAAACATTAAATCTGTCAGATCTAGATGATTCCCGGACATCCTCAAACCCCATTGTTGCCCTAACTGCTCTTAGCAAATGTTCGGTATCTTCTGCCTGGAAGGAGGTATTACCAGACTGTTCTTCATTAGAGGAGTCTGATTCATCTGAAGCTGAGCCGGAGTCATCAGCACTAAAGGGAGCAGAGGGTGCACCCGAGGCACTAGCCTGAGAACTCTTCTTAAAAGCTTCCAATGAGGAAGCCACTTCAGCCTTCACAATTTGTTTGATACTGTATTAAAGAAGGCGCCTGCTCAGCAATGACTCTATCCAGGCAGACTCGACAAGGGTTTAGAGTAAGAGGATGATAAAGTCTTTTACAGATTCCACAAGTCCTGGCTTTACTTGAACTGGAGTTGGACTTCTTAACCACTTTAGAAGTCTATAAAAACATAAGGCATAGAAGACCATTCAGATAATGGAAAATGCAACTTACCAAATGTTCAGTAGATCCCATCATCCCCCAGGACAAATACCGGAGTCTGAAGCCTGGGGGCTACTGATGGGTCAGTGCTTCTTGAATGGACATCACCAGTATCAGACATGATCATTCACCACTGTGATGTCTCTGGTTTTACAGCTCACAGTAATTATAGGCTCAAACCCTAGTTTTTGCAGAGGGCCTGCAGGAACTGGCTGCCTATTTATATAGCACCCAGCAGTGCTGTGATTCCTCCCACCTGTTACCGGCATGTCAGACACCACCTAAAGTGACACCAAATGCCACTGGAAGTGCCTAAGACGCATCTCAGACACTGTCCAGCCCACACTAAGAATCCTACCTGCCCACAGCGTGTATACCACTCCTCCTTCCAAGAAGGCAAGAGTCACCGGACAAGCATGCTGCCCAACCCAGCAGACATGAACAGACAGGAGGCAGCACACAGGGAAGCAGACTAGGTAAATAGGCTGTGTTTTACAATGACTAAGGGTATGTGCACACAGCAGCGTCCGATACGGCTGAATTTACGGAGCTGTTTTCAGGAGAAAACAGCTCCGTAATTTCAGACGTAATTTCTCGTCCTCGCATTTTGTGAGGCGTCATTGACGGCCGTAATTTAGAGCTGTTCTTCATTGAATTCAATGAAAAACGGCTCAAATTACGTCCAAAGTGTCCTGCACTTCTTTGACGAGGCAGTCATTTTACGCGTCGTCGTTTGACAGCTGTCAAACGATGACGCGTAAATTACAGGTCGTCGGCACAGTACGTCGGCAAACCCATTCAAATGAATGGGCAGATGTTTGCCGACGTATTGGAGCCGTATTTTCAGGCGTAAATCGAGGCATAATACGCCTCGTTTACGCCTGAAAATAGGTCGTGTGAACTCAGCCTTATACCATACCAGGAAAGGAAGGTAAATTCATTCCAACTTCCAGTCCTCAGCACCAGGTGTGAATAAAAAATTAGATATATATCTCCAATGGGAGCAGGAGCTCCCCAGGACAACCTATCAGGAGGACAGGAAACCTGAAATGAGGTGTGGACCCTTTTTATCTCCTCAGGTTGCTTGTCCTGGGATGGGCAGTCTCTTCGCATGGGCGCTGTCATGAGCGATGATAAATAGAGCCGATCAGCAGCCTCTGTATTTCTGAAGTACATGCGCTGATTGGTTGTGTAGTAATGCCGCTCCTAGAACTATATTGTGCCTTAATTTATTGTGCGGCTATTCACCTGTGCCAAAATGAGCAGGATAGTTCCACCTATAGAGGGTGTACAGAGACTTAGATAAGTTAATGCATAGACAAGGCAGGTAATGGTCTCTGACCAGGAAACCAAAATAGAGTTCTATTAATTTTTTCAAATATTATACTTACTTTCTGTAGAAAAAAGTTAGACTTCATGTACAGTTGTATTATTTAGTAATGGCATTAAAAGACCTAGATCAGTCACCAACCTGTTGTACTACCCATAAGCAAGGGGAGTTATAAAGTGCCTCTTGTCAAGACTTTTTCCAGGATACTTTATAAAACCTATATGGTTCCTTCTAAAATTCATGCATTCTATCCAAACGTTCCACCTGTGTTTTCGTGTTTGTGAGGACTTAGGCTCTATATACACTATATAGACAAAATTATTGGGACACCTACACATTCCACCTTCAGGAGCTTTTATAACATCCATTTTAAATCCATAGGCAGTGGATTCAACAGGTGGAACAGACCTGCCTCTCCTTTCACGAATTTACATACACCAGCCCGGATTGGTGAGTGGTCGGATGTTCTCCACCCACACACATATTGTTGCATTTTCAATTACATGACAATCATACAGATTTTGCATGTTTTAATAATGTTTTTGTAATTTTGTATTCACGGTTGTCAACACTGGCAACCGATCACTAGAAATCTTTTTAAAAGTGTCGGATTTGAATGTATATCAGTATGGTTTTGTTATATATACTGTCTTAATGTTTACTCATTATGTTAATGAGACACTCACTATATATGGTTCACACATTGCTTGTATCACTATGCTTGATAAAGGTCCTACAGCAGGACGGAAACGTTGCAGCTTGTGCTGGCTTAATAAACCACCATTTTTTTCACTAACACGGAGCGCTGTGGGATTTTATATATATATATATATATATAATATACTATATACACACACACATGTATATATATATATATATATATATATAATATACTATATACACACACACATGTATATATATATATATACACACACATACACTTGTCGAGGGCCAATTGGATTAAAGTTTCAATATATTCCTACGGACAATTGTCATGCTATAAAAAGGGTGCAGCCCAGGCCTGCGCTAACCCATTTATCCAAATGTCAGGCAACAAAGCAACCACATTCCACAGAAGAATTCTATTTTGACCAGTTTCCTATGATAGGGTGTGTTAATTTGGAGAACAAAACACCAACTTCAAATTGCCAGAGCAAACTAGACTTAGAAGTTTGTCAAACACTTAGCTACACTTTAAAGGTCGTATGAAATCCCAAATAGTCCAATTTGGATGCTTCAAAGAGCATTCCAACTTTGCTCCTACATGGATACATTTTATAGTAATAAGACATGTTCATGCAGCTTTTGATAAATGACTCATGTAGATTATATATTAATATAGTATGTAACCTAAGAAATTAGTAAAGGACAGAGATAGACATACCCCAAGAACGTGCTCAATGACCTGAACAGTACAGCTACATGAAGCGGCACCTCATAATGGGTGCAGGAGCCTAGGTGGATACTGTGGTTGTGAATTTCCATTTAACAGCATATATTTTGATGGAATACATGTCCTGGTCTTACATAAAACACTTGCTATAAATGGTCAGATATGTAGAGATAACGTTACATTGTACGTGCATAAAAGAAAAAAGTAACTTAAAATTAAATCAGATTTTTTTCTTTCTTTAAATTTTGTGAAGGCTCTAATACAGCTATATTACAATGTGGCCATTAAGATTGCCATGGTTGCCAGCTTGTAGGGCTTGAGATTCGGCTGTGTTTCTGACCCCAATTTATCATCTTAGAAGGGGTCTATGTTGTTAATTTCATATTAATAGTGTCTCTCTGATTCCCTTTGTAATATTTTATAAACCTGTAATATGTTGTACTTTGGTACTTTTCCGTCTTTTTTTTTTGTATTGTTGAACATTTTTCAATAAAACATGCAAAAAAAATTAATCTGATGATTTGCTTAAAAATATTTTTTTCTATTGTTTTCCATTAAAGAACTAATTTAGTAAGGAAGAGTAAAATCTACAGATCAGGATACTTCTCATAAAAATTCAAGAAGGATCTCGCTTATGAGACATCAGTCTATTCTATAAACCAACCGTTTGAATTAATACAAGATTTCTCCTTGCACATTTGCTGTAGGGTGAATATGAATGAATGAAATTGCTCTGAAGCAATGTTAAAGAGGTCAATAGAAATGATGCATTAACAAAACAGTAAGTAACCGACAGGTTACCGTGAACCATGGATAAACTAACAGAACAGATGGAAGAAGTATATGTCCTCAGGAGAAATATAGATATATGGATAAAAATAAATCCTAGATATATACTACGACAATTTGTGTTTTTTCAGCTTAGTCCTATACTTGTTTTTTACAGGAAGTGTTAATGCGACTTACAATAGATCATATTTTAGGTTGCTGTATCACCACTAATAATGATAACTTAATAGGGATTACTGGATATGGCGATCATTTTGAACATTACTCCACATCAAGTCCGAAGAAACGAATAAAATTAAGAATAACTTAGTCATTCATGAACTTGCATGTGTAATTTTACATCCCTGGGGAATGCAAATATGTAATATTTAATTAGTGAAACGTACAGACACAAAACCATCTATAAGTCACGTGCATTTGGTGACACAACCCAACAGAAACGAAGAAATGGATGAATCTAGAATGGAGCAGGAACTGAAGGTAAAACCATGTCCATTTATTTCATGTGCATCAAATAAAACAGACTGAAAAATTCAGTCTAACAAGAGCAAGACTCCAGTTCTAGGGGCTCTGCCATAGTAGATTTATTCTTTAAAAAAGAAAAATGTACCAGTAATTCATTTATTAGGGAGCATGTCTGTTTAAAGTTTATTGAAGAATTGCAGGAGTTTTCTGTAGAAATCAAAAAATGAGAATGAAGGTATGGCCAAAACCTATCAAATTCTGTGAAAATTTGCAGTCTTTAAATAGTTATAGTAATAAGAATGACCAATATATATTCTTTGTTACAACGCCCTCAATCTATCGGTGTAAAAAATAACAAAAAAACAAAACATTCAGTAAACATTCTTTCGTAAGGAACATTTCCCTTATTTCAGTGATTTCACCATTTTCTTGTTTACATTTTGCTAAACATACCAATCAGTGGTTCTCACAATTGAAAAATAAAAGCACAAAAAAAAAAAAGAAGTTTACACTCTTTTACAGGTAAAAGATCATCTTGAATTCATCTGTATAACCTTAAGGGCATAGAATAGTTTTAGCTTCATCAACTATTACATAATTAGCTTCTTACATACAATTATGGACATATTTGGCTGTGCTTCAAAGCCTGTGTGTGTAAAAGTCCATGCCAATGCAGATCAGAATTTGAAGTCACCAGGGTTGTCTTTACTGCTGCTGGGTTTGACCTGGTCGTGCAATGAAGCCTCCTCGCAGCTTGCTGTGGCAAGGCATTTTTCTGTAGACTCATCAGCGTCTGGGTCCAAGCCTTCGGGGCACTGGAGCTTTAAGAGCTCTTCTCGGAGCTGAGCCGTATGTCGCTGCACAGAAAGCACAAGGAAAAGTATGGTCAGCATGTCGTTGTAATAAATTGTTCTCTCCAGAGCCACAGTGCTGCATGGAAGTTGCTGTGTGCACAAAACCTACTCCAAGGAGCCCCGGGGACCCCCTGACATCAACAGGTAATGGGACGTGCTGATCATGCAAGAGGAAATTCTCCGAATGACTTACACAATCCCACATGTAGGTTCACTTGAATAACTAGAAGTCTAGAAATGTTTAGCATTTGGTTGCACAACTTTAAGGGGTTGTACAGGATTAAAAAAACATGGCTCCTTTCGTCCATAAAACAGCACCACAACTGCCCATAGGTTGTGTTTGGTTTTGCAGCCACACAGCTCCTTTGAAGTGAATGGGGCTGAGTGGCAATACCACACACAACCTGCGGACAGGTGTGGCACTGTTTTTACAAGAGAGCATCCATGGTTTCTCTAATCCTGTAAAATCCCTTTAACAAGCATCATTTAGTTCATTCTGATCGGTATTCAATATGTTTAGAGGGTTATCCGCTATAGGTACGGTTTGGGCTATGAGCACTTTATGGACAATTCAAACAACTTACCTTTAATGCTGCGGCATGGTGGGACATCGTCCTGCCGACACGTTTGTCACTGCTGAACTGCTGAATATCTACTATCCAGTCCTCACACTGGGCCATGATCTCTGCTCGCTTCAAGTAAAAGTGTTTATGAACCACCTAGAATGTGGAAGAAAATATTAATCGTTCTATCTGATCAAACCTTGAGAAAACGGTAAATAAATCCAACATTATTAGTGAGATACACGTCAGATTAGTTATGGTCAAAGCCTAAGCAACCCAGTGACCTAATGGAACCCAGGCATAAACTACAGAATACATAAAAAAAGGTTGAACCCTGTTATATTACATTTATGTGCTCGATAAATGCCAATATTACTACAAGTACTAACAAAAAAAATGCTAATTCCTAAGCAGAGCGAATGCTCCTTCATTTATATCTAGAATAACCTTCCTATCAATATTCGTTTCCACTTTAAGAGCCCACAATAAAACGTGAATAGTCTGAGCAGTCGCAACCACAACCTTAGTGTCTCATTTTGCCATCGGAGTATCAATTAAAACTGTGGGATACTTGTTTACAGAAAAATAACAGATTCTCAAATCTTCACCCTTGACACAGACTGACGGTACGAAATGAAAACAATTACACAAATGGCGGTATAATTAATGACATGCGGCTTCATTTTACGAGGCGGTATAAAGGACGAGATAAAAATGAAAGTCTATGCCAGTGGAATGCGTCTCTGACAGGAAAGCTGAAGACGATGCCACAAGAATCATCCCATTAACCTGGAACATTGAAAAACACTGCAACCTCTGCTCCGATACACAACCTGCACATGACTAGACTGTAAAGTCCAAGCTAAATATCCAGTTATCTAGAGAACGGCAAACAATCCGCTACACTGTTGCCAATGGCTTAAGAGATCTCATAATGCTACATATGGCGTCCTTGCTGGTTTTGCCATCTTCTTCTTGAATCTGTAGGACTACCGCTGTAGAGGATATGGGAATTTACTTTGTACTGTCACCCTTATCCCACACACTGGATGCAGTCTACCAGCTACAGTCTTTTCAATGGGGATGTATCCAAAGCAACCAGTATATATCCTAATCCTCAGACCGTCAGCAACATGCAAATGTGACACTTGTCTCCATCTTTTACTGCCATATTCTTCACGTTGTTGTAAAATCAGATGAACCTCTTCAAAGTGATGCCTGAGGTTTGCACAAGTCTTTACAATAAAATGTTGTTATTAAAGGGGCTCTACTTTACATTACCTCCATATACCCTTACAAGAGTAGGTTATGTGGGACCCATTGTCTACCTGTGGAGGACCCAGCGCAACCATTTTTTACATGGATGGCCCATTGTGTGGAAATGAGCACTTGGTGGTCTCTTGCCTAGATGATAACAACCAATGAGCAGAGTGTTTGGGGACCTTTCACACAGGTAGGGATTGTCCAAAACGAGAAAAAAAAAAGAGCCTGCTTTTATTACCCCAGAAACAGCGTCAATCTTGTCCATGGGCTGTGTCTAGTATTGTAGCTTAGGCCTATGCAAGTAAATGGGGCTGACCTGCAATACCACACACAGCCCATGGACAAAGTGGCACTGTTTCTGGAAACTTTAATCTCACAGCAAAGCGTATGAGGTTGACATTCTAGGTAATGGAAGCATTAGAAAGCTTAATCATTTTACATTTTATTGTGATTTTGCATAGAATGCAGAATTACAGCAGCCTATAGGTACAGAATATATCAGCAGAAATGGTTTTTCTCTTTGTATTTAGGGTTAGGAAAACACAAGTAACGGTTGCAGCACAATTTGGCCTAAGTATGGGGAAAACTGAGAATTGGTGTGACTGATTCTAGAATGCCAAGATACCAGACTAAAGGATGGTTTCTAACATCCTATCAGTTCACAAGTTTTTGGAGTGATCTTTCTTAAAGTACAGCAGAGGTCATCTCTAGCGACTCCTGTTTCAAGTGCACCTTGTCACTGGTCTGACAGACCTGTAAATATCCGAGGAGAAAAAAAACTAGACATGTTCTCTCCTTGGCTGTATGTACTAATAAAACAGAAAAGCATGTCTGAACGTAATGCTGAGTAGTGACCCTTATAATTATTCTGGACATAAATCAGTGGCGAGACTACGTATTTTTAGATCCTTGGAATAAATGTGTGCCCTTTTCAAAGTCAGACCTGACAAGAGAAGTAAAATAGAAGGGTTATGTGATTGCGGGAAGCAGGACGAAGAGAAGAAGTAAATATCTGTAAGCTGAGCCGCATCTAGTCTGTGGAGAAAGACATTACGCTGCTGCACTCTGAAGTAAAAAGCATTCACAGGTCACCATGGCCTAAATTGACGGCTGCATTAGTATTGAGCATCAATGCGGCGCATGTGTACCCTTGAGATGTACTGCCAAGTATCTCCTGGCTACATATAGTAAGCGAACAACTCCATATCTGCTGATAGAATATAGATCACATCAGAAATGTCAATCATGAGTAAGTGATGGTGTTGTATTTATGGAAAAAGACACGTGATTTCATGTAGTATAGCTGTACACACATAGAAATCGCATGCTTCCGACTCTGGGATTTTCCTATGGGACTAGAAATCTAATTTTCCTATCTCGGGAACAAGGACTCGGGAACAAATCGGGCTAAATTCATAAGAAGTCAATTTAACCATGTGTTTTTGAACTAAGGGGGTGGGGAGAACTATACAGGCACAGGGAGCCTTCCATACTCTGGGTCACACGATTCTCCTTTAATTATGGGTAAGTGCATTTAGTGGATCAATAGGGACACTTGCTACTTTTTTAGGAACACTAGTTGCCTTAGGCAAATGGTCTAACGGTCTGGTTTGCTGTACTTATTGCATTTGCATCTTATTATTTTTCATAGATGTACCCTGTATAGGAGCAATTTCGATTATCAACATAAACTGTATACTTTGATGTAATGTAATATTTTGTTTAATATTGATATTTGTGACTTAGTCAAGGACTCATTTTTAGATTCTCTTCTTTGTAATTCTGTGTATTTATTATTAATAAAGTTATGTAATAAAAAGTTTTTTACATGTGGATATATACGGACTCTCTTTCTCTGGTTTATTACAGGGAGAACTTGGTTCATGATTCATTATGTGCTAGGAGTAGGGTCTGATCCTTGTATCCAACTCGACAGTCCCTTTCCAAGACATTTGGGCCAATTTCCTACCCCCTTATTTTCTAATACAGTAGTTCCTCTGGAGGGGAGAGTCTCATATAGGTTCTCGCTAACCCAGAAGCAAAGGTAAGGCCCCATAGCAGCCACATGGTCTACCGCTTACATTCACAGACCAAAAGCAAATATTTTTTTTAAAAAATACTATACTAAATTGGTTAAATAAAAAGTAGACAGATACAGTGTAGGTAGTTGGCCATCACGAATAATCATTCGCATAAAATTCTAAAACTATGTGTAGCTGAAATGTAACCAGGCATTTCGGACTTAGTGTTTAGGCAACTGAAATTGCACATAAGTTTAGTTTCGATTTATTGTGCGGTCGACATTTCCCCTTATACAACGTTCACCACAGGTGGAGCACCCAAAGGCTGTCCATACACAAGATAAAAGATGGCTGAAATGAACACGACCTGTCTGCGAAACTGTAATCGCCAGGTTGGAAAGTTCTGACGATCATTTGCCACTTTGCGCAAGCCCCAGTTTAGTTGGCCAGTTAAGCCTCTTCAGCTACTGGTGGGATCATCGTACGAACGATCGCAGAGACGATTGAATGGCAATTATAATCTTATTTGTATGGCCGGATTAATGTTTAACAATTCCCTTTTGGACAGGACTTAAGAGTTTTCTGTAAATAAAGATTAATCCCTCTATAATGAAAAGTTCTGCAACTTTCTAATGCCTCGTTTACATCTGCTTCGTTAATTCCGTTGTTCTGCTCTGTCAGAGGAGCAAATCAACGAAAATACCAGAAGTGCCCGTTCCGTTGTACAACTGATACCATCGGCGCCCAACAGAATCCATTGGCTAATGGGCTCCTTCAGGTTTAGGTCTTTGCGCTATGGCTTCCTGTATTTTCAAGATCTCTGTTTGCAGAGAGAAAATTAGTGTTGATTTTTCTAGATGATGCTGAAAGAGATAAGGCCATGTTCTATAGTAAACACCCTGTAATAGCTTATTAATGCAAATACAGAGGGGATGCTACTCCATGATACTGTACTGCACTGAATTGTCCACTAGGAGACACTAAACAAATTTTCGGAATGCTGTTCAGTTTTTTATGAAGAGGGATGTCTGGCTTAGAAAACCAACTCTCAAATACTTTCTTACTATGTACTAAATCAATAGAGTGGGCTCCCTTATTTAGATCCTTTATTAGCTAGAAAAAGCATCTCTCTCTGGAGGATCCAGCACATGTCCAGCTTCACATTGAGGGACCTAACAAACAAAAGGGATTGTCCACACCTTAACTACCAATGACCTATATATCGGTCACGATCATGTGCTAGTTCCTGCTCTGAAAAGGAAAACATATCAATCATTGGGATGTTATATATAGCCTACCGCAAGTGCCAGGGTTGGAGATGACTTTGATCCCGCCAGTTTAATCATTTAGATGCCGCGGTGAATAGCGACTGCAGCATCTAAGGTGTTTGACAGAACAGAGGGAGGGGGCCTAACAAAGGTCCCCAGGTCTGTCATTGGTCTATGCCTATTAGGCCATGCCAGAAACACACACTGAAAGGAAATAATGCTTTAGAATACAATGTATTCCAAAGCATAAAACAAACAATCAACGGATTGCTGCCTAAAGTCTCCTAGTGTAACGAAAAAAAATGTTTAATAAAAATTAAGTTAAATTATTAGAAATAAAACATCTTTCACAAATTAAAAAAAAAAATGGTTTACCTAAAAGAGTGACATATTAGGAACTGCCGCAATCGACCCGTTGAATAAAACATAATGCATTAGTTATACCAAACAACTGAAAACCCCCCCTATAAAAAAAAGGTCTGAATTGCTGTTTTTTGCATTAAAAAAATAAATAAATAAAAGCTAAAAATCGATAAATTATATGTACTCCGTAATGGTGCAAATAAAAAAATACAACTCGCCCCACGAAAAAAAACAAGCCCTCACACAGCTACATTGATGAAAAAATTGGTCATTTAGGTTACACAGGCTTGTTCATCAAGTGGTTAAAGGCATACTTGCCAAAATTTGCATGCCCATAGGTGGGACACTTAAGCCCCCCCCCCAGTCCGCCAGGGAAAAATCCCACAAAAAACAGGACATTTAGGCCCCATGCACACGAACTTAAAAACGCCCGTAATTACGGGCCCATAGACTTCGATTGGCCATGGGTACCTTCCCGTAAAGCGACTTACCTGCAAACGCTGATGCTGCTGCAGAATCAACTGTAGCCTCTGGTGCCGATGTGGCCGACACGATGCAGGACCTGTGAGTGACGTCACAGCGTGATCTCTCGAGAACACGCTGTGTGTCTGTGCACTGCCAGAAGCTGGGCGTTCTGAAGAGAAGTGGATGATACTTCTCGTCAGAACGCCCAGCTAGTAAAAGTAGTAAAAACGCCCCGATGTACGCACATAATACACGCCCACTTGGACTTTTACTTTAAACACGCCCACTTGGACTTTTGCAAGCCTCATTTGCATAAATACAAAAATGGCCATAACTTGGCCAAAAATGCTCGTTTTTTAAAAATAAAAACGTTACTGTAATCTACATTGCAGCACCTATCTGCTGCAATAGCAGATAGGGGTTGCAAAATCTGGTGACAGAGCCTCTTTAATGAACAATCCCTACTTGTAGGGACATTTGGCAATAAGCAGATTACAGTGTTCCCATGCTGGGACACTCAGCGCTCAGATGTAAACTGTGGGGAAACCTGGCAAGAAAAGGCCTTTTTACACAGGTCAATGATCAGCTCAACATGCGCACATATAAACACTAGTTTCTGATCATTGTCCTGTGTAAACTGTTATGCGGCCCCAAAAAAGATCAGTAGTCAGAAGTACCTTTCCCTGTGAAAATGTGCAAATGTATGGGGACATACGATCATATTTAGGATTGTTTTCCCCCCATACATTTCAATTATTGCTCTGTTTAAATGGAGAAAATGAGCACCGTTCGATATGCTGTGTTGTCGCTAATTTACCAGGCAGAAAAATCCACCCGTGTACAACGACCCTCAGTGTTCAATATCCCTGCAGGGAAATTAAGCATCACACAGTATTCATTCATAATGTGTTTTCAGTGTATGACAATGAACTCTGGCCAGGGCCAGCCTTAGGAGTGTGCGACCTGTGCCATCAGGGCGCATCACTCCAGCAGGTGGAAGGGGGTGCCTTCCCCTGCTTGTGTTTCAGAAGCCCGGGCCCAGCAGCTGCCTTTCCACCTGGGGGGCGCTTCTCAGTGGCATCACTACCACTGTAGCAGCCAAAGTGGCTAGTACTAGCGACACTAGGCATGAGGGCGCCAGTGCCACCCCACCCATGGCTGTCGGCACCGCTAGAAGCGCGGTGGCTGCTACAGCGGTAGCGACACCATATTCAATAGCAGGGGGTGCCGCGACACTTCTCTGAACCACAGCCATGCTTGCTTTCCTCCTCACTGCGCGAAATGCATGTGAGATTTTTTGCAGCCTCCGTAGATAGCACCGTCCCCCTTCCTGTAGATAGCGCCACTGTAGCTGCCTGAAGGAGCAGAATCCCCCTATATGGACAGTGACATCAGGGGCAACTTCTTAAGCTGAATCCCCGGCCACAGCGTTGCCGGCGCGGTAGCTGGTGATTCAGCTCCAGATGAAGCCCCTGACATCACGGTGCATAAATGGACAGACGTCCGGGGCTTCTACTGGAGTGGAATCCCCAGTCACAGCGTTGGAAAGAGGTCAAGCGCTCCGTCCAGGAGCGAAATACCTGGCCACAGGGGAATTCCACTCTTTCAATGAGCTACAGTGGCGCCATCTACGGGAGGGGGGGTCTGCCCGGCGCACCTACGGGAGGGGGGGCCTGCCCGGCGCACCTACGGGAGGGGGGGCCTGCCCGGCGCACCTACGGGAGGGGGGGCCTGCCCGGCGCACCTACGGGAGGGGGGGCCTGCCCGGCGCACCTACGGGAGGGGGGGCCTGCCCGGCGCACCTACGGGAGGGGGGGCCTGCCCGGCGCACCTACGGGAGGGGGGGCCTGCCCGGCGCACCTACGGGAGGGGGGGCCTGCCCGGCGCACCTACGGGAGGGGGGGCCTGCCCGGCGCACCTACGGGAGGGGGGGCCTGCCCGGCGCACCTACGGGAGGGGGGGGCCTGCCCGGCGCACCTACGGGAGGGGGGGCCTGCCCGGCGCACCTACGGGAGGGGGGGCGCTGCCCGGCGCACCTACGGGAGGGGGGGGGCTGCCCGGCGCACCTACGGGAGGGGGGGGCTGCGTGGCGCACCTACGGGAGGGGTCGCTGCGTGGCGCACCTACGGGAGGGGTCGCTGCGTGGCGCACCTACGGGAGGGGTCGCTGCGTGGCGCACCTACGGGAGGGGTCGCTGCGTGGCGCACCTACGGGAGGGGTCGCTGCGTGGCGCACCTACGGGAGGGGTCGCTGCGTGGCGCACCTACGGGAGGGGTCGCTGCGTGGCGCACCTACGGGAGGGGTCGCTGCGTGGCGCACCTACGGGAGGGGTCGCTGCGTGGCGCACCTACGGGAGGGGTCGCTGCGTGGCGCACCTACGGGAGGGGTCGCTGCGTGGCGCACCTACGGGAGGGGTCGCTGCGTGGCGCACCTACGGGAGGGGTCGCTGCGTGGCGCACCTACGGGAGGGGTCGCTGCGTGGCGCACCTACGGGAGGGGTCGCTGCGTGGCGCACCTACGGGAGGGGTCGCTGCGTGGCGCACCTACGGGAGGGGTCGCTGCGTGGCGCACCTACGGGAGGGGTCGCTGCGTGGCGCACCTACGGGAGGGGTCGCTGCGTGGCGCACCTACGGGAGGGGTCGCTGCGTGGCGCACCTACGGGAGGGGTCGCTGCGTGGCGCACCTACGGGAGGGGTCGCTGCGTGGCGCACCTACGGGAGGGGTCGCTGCGTGGCGCACCTACGGGAGGGGTCGCTGCGTGGCGCACCTACGGGAGGGGTCGCTGCGTGGCGCACCTACGGGAGGGGTCGCTGCGTGGCGCACCTACGGGAGGGGTCGCTGCGTGGCGCACCTACGGGAGGGGTCGCTGCGTGGCGCACCTACGGGAGGGGTCGCTGCGTGGCGCACCTACGGGAGGGGTCGCTGCGTGGCGCACCTACGGGAGGGGTCGCTGCGTGGCGCACCTACGGGAGGGGTCGCTGCGTGGCGCACCTACGGGAGGGGTCGCTGCGTGGCGCACCTACGGGAGGGGTCGCTGCGTGGCGCACCTACGGGAGGGGTCGCTGCGTGGCGCACCTACGGGAGGGGTCGCTGCGTGGCGCACCTACGGGAGGGGTCGCTGCGTGGCGCACCTACGGGAGGGGTCGCTGCGTGGCGCACCTACGGGAGGGGTCGCTGCGTGGCGCACCTACGGGAGGGGTCGCTGCGTGGCGCACCTACGGGAGGGGTCGCTGCGTGGCGCACCTACGGGAGGGGTCGCTGCGTGGCGCACCTACGGGAGGGGTCGCTGCGTGGCGCACCTACGGGAGGGGTCGCTGCGTGGCGCACCTACGGGAGGGGTCGCTGCGTGGCGCACCTACGGGAGGGGTCGCTGCGTGGCGCACCTACGGGAGGGGTCGCTGCGTGGCGCACCTACGGGAGGGGTCGCTGCGTGGCGCACCTACGGGAGGGGTCGCTGCGTGGCGCACCTACGGGAGGGGTCGCTGCGTGGCGCACCTACGGGAGGGGTCGCTGCGTGGCGCACCTACGGGAGGGGGGCTGCGTGGCGCACCTACAGGAGGGGGGCTGCGTGGCGCACCTACAGGAGGGGGGCTGCGTGGCGCACCTACAGGAGGGGGGCTGCGTGGCGCACCTACAGGAGGGGGGCTGCGTGGCGCCCCTACAGGAGGGGGGCTGCGTGGCGCACCTACAGGAGGGGTTATAATATATTACTAAATATTATTATACTGTATGAAGGGAACTAAATGGGCATTATACTGTGTGGGGGCACTATACTTTTTTATGGGGCATTATTTTATGATGGGGTGAGGCACCAAAAGATAATTTTGCATGCAGCGCCGTCTATCTGAAGGCCGGCCCCTGACTGGCCAAGAGATGAGAATGCTGACCATAGAAACACCCTTTATTACCTCAGAATATATGGTAATGTGTTTTCTAAACTGGACAACCCCATCCACTAAAAAGCTGCGGCTGTAAAATTCGAAACCTTTCATATAACATTTTTTTTTTATGCTGACCCGTCTCCAGATATACGTCGTATTATTTGCTATGGCTTCTCTTCATTCTATTTTATTGGCAGTGATTGGGATGTAATTATGTATCGAGTTCACTTTGTTTTCTGCGAATTGTTATGCTAGTGATAAGTTATTCTCTCTCCATTATGGAGAAATATGTAAGGCATTAATAAGTTCAACAGAAATTACTTCAATTAACCAACGTTTATCTGGATTATAAATCTCCCCCTTTGATAGGCAACATGACATGAGAAAGTTGCTATATTTTTTCTGCTAGTCAGACTAAGTCTAAGTTGAATATTTTTTTTTTTAAAACGCGTTTGCAATATTTCATATTTCAATTTACTTGGTTGAGCACTTTCTAGGAAGAGGGGCAAGTAGTTATCAATTATACCTCAGGGAAGATATGAACCACGGGAGTTCTGACACTCACGTACCCTTACACTCAATTAGACATGTGAAATTGCCCAGGAGAATTTATTGCTAGTGTCAAACTAACTTTGGTCATGGCATAATTACGAACATTTACTATAGGCAGAGCGCATAAATAAAAACATGGACCGGTTATCTTAATGTGAATCGCAAAAAGAAAAACTACATACAGTGCAGAAGCTCGGTCATGCCTGTCTTATGTTCCCTACTACATTTACATATGAGTTAGGAACAAAAGCATATTGTGTAGCAGGCTGTAAAACGTTCAGATAAGAGAGGGGGCGCAGGGAGCAGAAGTACCATGCACACGTATTTCCTATACATCCAAAACAGTAGGCCAATACCAGTTACATATACAGGCGCAGTGCAGGGTTTGAGGGGGCAGTGCATGAAACAGGGATTCTGTCTGGTGTTCTTGGATTTGTCATGAATTGTCCCCCTTAAAAAGATAAACTTTTATAAATGGCGATTGCCAAAAAATAGGGAAAATTTTATATTTTCATTAGCTGGTTATTGCACACCAGTCAGGTTGTGTGGCCAGGAATGCCTCCTATTACAGAGGTCTAAATGTATTTCAGGGGACACCCATGACAGAAAACTAGCTTGGTAGTCTGGACCGAATTCTTTGACAGTATTCAGGCTGATTGTTTTGGACTGCCTGCTATGACAGCATACTGGCTTGGTAGTCTGGAGCGACTCCTATGGCAGTATTCAGGCTGTGTATTTTGGACTGCCTACTATGACAGCATATTGGACAGGTAGTCTGGACCGCCTCCTATGGCAGCATTCAGGCTGTGTATTTTGGACTGCCTACTATGACAGCATATTGGATAGGTAGTCTGGACCGCCTCCTATGGCAGCATTCAGGCTGTGTATTTTGGACTGCCTACTAGGACAGCATACTGGTTAGAAAGTCTGGCCCTCCTCCTATGGTATTATTCAGGCTGTGTATTTTGGACTGCCTACTGGGACAGCATACTGGCTTGGTAGTCTGGACCGCCTCCTATGGCAATATTCAGGCTCTGAATTTTGGACTGGCTACCATGACATTATTCTGCCTATGTAGCCTGGAGAACAGCCTATAAGAGCTTGTTTTGATGCATTGTAGAGCAGAGAGTAGATGCCCAGAAATGTGAACAGATGGTCTAGACTACTGAAAAGCAATTAAAGGGGTTGTCCACTTTCTGAAAACTGATGACCTATCCACCGGTTAGGTCATCAGTATACGATCGGTGCGTGTCCGACATGCGGACCCCGCACAGATCCGCAACTCCTGCTGCTTACATGCACCGGATGTTTGGAACGGGATGAAGAATTTGGAGCCAGAAGCAGACGGCTCCGACCACTGCATGGCGGCCATTCGGCAGAACTGCCGCTCTGCTCTTATTCACTTGAATAGGAGCAGATCTGCAATACTGCAGCTCGGCCGCTATTCTTTGACCGGAGCCATCTGCTTCCGGTAACATCGTCCGGCGCCCCAAGGCAGCCGGAGTGGCAGATCGGTGCGGGGGTCGGACTCGCAGCGACCACATACTGATGGCCTATCCAGTGGATAGGTCATCAGTTGTCAGAAAGTGGAAAACCCCTTTAAAGAGGCTCTGTCACCAGATTTTGCAACCCCTATCTGCTATTGCAGCAGATAGGCGCTGCAATGTAGATTACAGTAACGTTTTTATTTTTAAAAAACGAGCATTTTTGGCCAAGTTATGACCATTTTTGTAATTATGCAAATGAGGCTTGCAAAAGTCCAAGTGGGTGTGTTTAAAAGTAAAAGTCCAAGTGGGCGTGTATTATGTGCCTACATCGGGGCGTGTTTACTACTTTTACTAGCTGGGCGCTCTGATGAGAAGTATCATCCACTTCTCTTCAGAACGCCCAGCTTCTGCCTGATCACTGCTGTGACGTCACTCACAGGTCCTGCATCGTGTCAGACGAGCGAGGACACATCGGCACCTGAGGCTACAGTTGATTCTGCAGCAGCATCAGCGTTTGCAGGTAAGTAGCTACATTGACTTACCTGCTAACGCCGAGGCTGCTGCAGAATCAACTGAAGCCTCTAGTGCCGATGTGTCAGACACGATGCAGGACCTGTGAGTGACGTCACAGATCTGCACTGCCAGAAGCTGGGCGTTCTGAAGAGAAGTGGATGATACTTCTCATCAGAGCGCCCAGCTAGTAAAAGAAGTAAAAACGCTCCGATGTACGCACATAATACACGCCCACTTGGACTTTTACTTTTAAACACACCCACTTGGACTTTTGCAAGCCTCATTTGCATAATTACAAAAATGGTCATAACTTAGCCAAAAATGCTCGTTTTTAAAAAATAAAAAACGTTACTGTAATCTACATTGCAGCGCCTATCGGCTGCAAAATCTGGTGACAGAGCCTCTTTAACGTTATTATTAATTTATTTTTACAGTTATTTATCAGATTTTAGAGTGAATCTACACATTAAACAATTCCAAGCTAATGCATTACTATAAAAAAAGTATAAGCCTGTATCGGCACTATATAGACAGAAGTATACGCTGGGAGTAGATCACAACGTATAGCTCCGGATGCCACTGTATGGGCATAGAAAGCAGAGATGGGAACAGCACACCTCATAGCTCCTTTGACTCCTATGGTGCGCACTGGAATAAACCATTGATAATTTATTTCCACCTCCTGAGTGCTGCCTACCTTCTTTATTCTACTGTATAGGCACAGGTTATACGAAAGAGGCAAAAAGGACACTCTTGGCATTCATCGGGTGAACGGGGCTATGAATATGATGTGATGCAAGCTTTTGCGGCACATACGCCAAGCGCACACTGCATACACAGTGTGAATTCAACCTGACCGTCATTAAGATCATTGTCTTTGAGTGCACAGCTGCACATAAAGATATCAACTAAAAAAAAAACCCTCACAAAACTATAAAACGTGACTGCATTTAATAAAAAAAAATAGTTAAGTCCCTGTATTCAGAATATATGAATTTGAAAACTTGACAAATTTATTTGTGAAATAAAATTGTTATCCAACAGTCAAAGTATATTTCCTGTGGGAAATGTAGTGTAATTTAATGTCCGACTCGTGAAGCCTGTGGTTCTGCATTCAGCAAAATGTATTCCCATCAAATCCAGTTCACAGAGGCAGGCAGCTGGAGAGACAAGCACTTTGTAAAAGTCATTATCTGCTCACAGTGAGCAATTGCCTCACCACCAGGCTATATCCATCTGGATTTATCTCACTCCTCCACCTTTCTACGGGAGAGGCCGGGTGTCAGCCGCACTTGTACAAGTTATTAAGACAACCAGCAGTACAGATGGCAACAAAACAAAGTGACTTGACTGAGCTGGCCTCCGCACTCCCCATTTACATGCTGACAACCACAAACACAGAGCGCCATTACAAGACACTACTTTGTAATCTTTTCAGCACATTCACACCTCATTATCCGCTAAGTGCTACTGGCTTCAAATGTTTTCTTGCTGCTTCCACCACCATGAAACGACTCTTGGGAGTCCGATGTGTTGGAGAGCCTTGGGGCCATATGGAGTTCGGTATGAATGGTTCTGCTAATTCAGTCTTGATTGCGTTAACCCTAAAGGTCATTTAATACCTTCAAAAGTCTATTTTCAGAGCACATTACCGCAATCCCCATTTTATGGGTCCATAAGCAGGAATCAAAAACCCAGGCTAAAATGTCAACATATTTTTAAAGTATGTGTACAATGCATCAAGCCGAGGACCCATCTAAATGCCACACCAAACCCCCACCAAAAACACACAGTGACGTGGTGACATATGTAGCAGGTACGTCATGTTCTACCTATTAGACTGCAGTGTCGATCCAGAGGAAAGCAAAAGCAAATCATTCACGAGGCAGTAGACAGATTTTACCAATAAGATCCAATTGTTTTGAAGGGCAAAAAGGAGCAACTGAGCTGAATATTGTCTTCATTCCTATTGAACTAACATACATGTTTGGTCGTGTATATGTAATGTGAATGTTTTTGGATGCTCAGGGCTTGGGCTTGAGTGTAAACTTTAAAATGAGTCCCATCTCTACTCATAGCATGACATTGGCTTTGTTGAATACAGCTCTTTCCTCAATAAGGCCTCAAGAACATGGCAGAGCACACGGCAGGGATCACACAAATTTTTTTTTTTTAGCGGAGTAAAAAAACCAAAAAAACAATACAAATCCCCCCTCCCACTTCTCTACTCCCCTACACACCAAACCATCGGCTGCTTGTCTCCTCTCAGCCAAAGACCGTTTTTCAATGGCTAAAGGAGAGGTGGGGTAATTGTTCAGCCTGAACGGTTACCACTCCACTCCTTTCCATAAGAATCATGCCACAGTTCACCTCTCCCTTTCCTAGTACCACGTTCAGCCTCATGTGTAGAAACCAGCATGATTTAAAAGCGCAAAAACGTTTGTGCAATGACAATAAAAAACCTCCACAGACTACAACAATAAATCAAGTACATGAACCATTGAAACTTACCTCTTTAAAACACGGTGAAGGATTCCTAACTTGTTCTAGCATGGCCCACTTGACTGTAGCCTGTCTGATATTCCCATCATATTCTCTGGAGCTCTGCGTGCCACTTGGTGTGCCTCTTGATCGCTCATATCCTGGCTCATTAAAGTATGGTTCAGATACAAGGATAAGGGACTGGACAGACACCAATACCTGCATAACAAAGAAACATTAACTTTTACTACAATAATTACAGATATATACATGATGGAAGACAGTTTTAAGACGGAGAAGGAAGGGGTCAAATGAGAGGTACAATATTGAGAGAATGGTAAAAATGGAAAGAGAGAGGGAGCGAGAGAGAGAGGGGGGGGGGGAAGAGAGATACAAACGTAACTTTTTTCCATTTTGAATGAATACATTTCTTTGTAATTAAAAGAATAAAATAATTCTTCTGTATTCTCTATTTTCTTGGAAGCATTCATCTTACCTCCGACCTCTCATACTCCGCTTACCTAGTAAAGCAATAGGTTTGGGGAAAGTGGCAGGTCTTCGTCTGCTTTATCTCTGGCTGGAAG
The DNA here is from genome assembly GCF_050947455.1 of Rhinoderma darwinii. Classification (NCBI taxonomy): domain Eukaryota; kingdom Metazoa; phylum Chordata; class Amphibia; order Anura; family Rhinodermatidae; genus Rhinoderma; species Rhinoderma darwinii. The sequence continues at coordinate 330,391,560 of NC_134690.1, forward strand.
GGTGGTAAATACCTCCCCGTGATTAAACTGGATAATATACCTTGCGCTGTTGTGAATTTAATATAGAGCAGCCCGGTATAGCGCCACCCTCTAGGTCACCTAACATAACCAGTAAATATGTAAAAATACCCTGCGCTAAATACTGTACACAGTAGCCATCATATCCTCCATCTCTGTCTGCCACCCTACCCGTCCTCACGTTCTAGCAACGATCTAAGACTAATATCCTCTGTAATGCAAACCTCCCACTCCCATCCTTTAGACTTTTCTCGTGCTGCATCAGTCCTCTGGAACGCGCTACCCCAGAAAGATTAATTCTAACATCAACAGATTTAAGAGTACCCTGAAAATATATCTTTTTAGGCAGGCCTATTACATTTCCTAATCGGACTCCTTTTCCGTGAAACCTCCCACCCCCCTATTACATTAGTCCTCAGGCGCTGATCCCTTCATTCAGCTGTATCCCCCACACTCCTTGCACGCTGGTGAGTGGCTCATGCACTACCCTATGTTTATAAAAATGGCTGGACCATTTGGACAAGCACTTTTTACATTTTGTGTCACCCCAATTTCCTAAATTGTAGGCTCTTGCGAGCAGGGTCCGCACTTCTCTTGTTTGAACTATTACTGTAGTAACTATGTAATGTCCCCTCTGAATTGTAAAGTGCTGCGGAATATGTGGACGCTATATAAAGATCATTATTATTATAATCAATGGTCATATAATACATTTATATTCACAGATTAAAAACATTACCAATAAAATACAAGAACTGTTCCAATATATCTTTGTAGGGGATCCTCTTTAAAACTACGCTATTGCTTCCGACAAAACGGCGGGTCCGGTGCACAACAGACGCAAACGGAAACCATGGGCACCGGCTCCGTCACCATTGAAATTAATGGTGATGGAAACGAAAACCTCTTGTTTCCGTTTGTGTCTGTTCAGGGTCCTGTTCTGACCCAAAGATCCGACGGAATGTCAGAACTGGACCCCAATGCAGACGTGAACGAAGCCTTACCAATATGTATGCGGCAGTAGGTTTATTTGTGGTTTAAAAAATTATTCCTGGAATATGTATACAACACTAGCAGTCAGTGTTTTCCTCTGTGACAGCTCACGGACCTATGCAACTCAATGGGGCTATTCAGACATGCGTGAGTTTTCACACAGAGAGTGTCCGTTGCGTAAAACTCACTGCATGTCCTATTTTGCTGCGTTTTTATGGCTCACGCCCCCTTGATGTCAATGGGTGCGTGAAAATCACGAACAGCACACTGATATCTTCCGTGTTCCACGCACCATAGAAAAAAATAAGAAACGTGAACCAACACGGACAATCACTGATGTCACACGGAACACACACACTGATGCCACACGGAACTGCAACTCAAGAAAAACGCTTCGTTTTTTACAGGCGCAAAACTGACACGCTCGTGTGAATAAAATGTATAAATAAATGAAACATGAAATGGAAAGGCCAAAAGGTGCATATAAGCTAGTGTCAAATATTTATATTATATTTAAAAAAAAGCATAATGCAATGTCATAATTCTATATGACCTATTACTACTGCCTGTGCATATAATATGCACAGGCATAAGTTAGGGCATACCTAAAGTATGTCCAAACATGTAGAAGAGAAGAGGAAATGGATCCAGCGCTGGTGTTGGTAAAACGGAAACTTTTTCCAAGTTTTATTGAGTCTTGTTAAAACAGGATCAAAGGGATGATATCCTGGCGTGCAGGGAGAGGTTTCAATGATATGTAGAGCCTACGCGTTTCAGACGCCTCCTGCGTCCTTATTCATGGCTTGTATTGACTAACTGACATGTGTTACTGGATTTTATATCCGGTCTAACATGTGTGTTTTGATTGCGTTCCAGGTCACGTGGATCCCCTGGAACGCAAACAGGAACTAAAGCACGGCCCGATCTCCGATGTGTGGGCGCGGCACATCCTGGGCTAATTGATGGGTAAGTTATTTCATTTTGCATATAGGATGACAATACCCATGGAATTAATCCGAATACTGGGACCTTGTTGTCAGATATCTAGAGGACAGCAATTATTGTCGTTGTATTCCAACATAGGATTTCCGTTGACATAGCAGAGACAAGAATCATGTCCGGTCTAACATGTGTGTTGTGCTTGCGTTCCAGGTCACGTGGATACCCTGGAACGCACACAGGGACCGAAGCCCGGCCTGGGCTCCGATGTGTGAGCGCGGCATGTCCTGGACTAGTTGGTGAGTAAATTATTTGTTTTTTTTATGTAGGATGACTATATTTATGAAATCAAATTATGTGTCAGGACCTTGTTCTGATATATCTAGAGAAAGGCAAGTATTGTTAATTGTTTTGCGGCAATACAAATTGTTGACCTCATGGGAGTAGGGTCAGTTATAGTTAAACTGGATATTACATTAGACCAGACAGTCAGTAGTATTATGTCCAAACATGCATTATTTCAGGAAAGCCCTAGAGGCCTTTGTTGAGCACAAGGCTGTCCATATAAAACCGGAAGTGCTGGGAACCCCAATGCTGGGGCTGGCGGGCAAGTGACAAAAGGAAGCCTCCTTCATTTGTCAGCACCATGTCTAGCATTGAAGGGGTTAATCATGGTGATCACATGCCTGTCTATTGACTCGCTGCTACTGGACAAGGGTAATATCGGAATTAAAAAGATGGAGAGAAGGGGGAATACTAGAAGGCGGTGAGAGGAGGAACAGGAAGACAGTTGTTCAAGTCCTTATGGAAAAAGGTACAGTCTATTAGGAGGTTAATAGTCAGTGCTAAGACGGGAAGCGGTTAAATAGGTTTTCACCAGCCAGAACTATGGAGCCAAGTCCTGGAATTGGGTTGTGGTTTGTTAAAGCTACATGTGCTATTTTTTTCTTATGGTAAATATGTGCACTTTTAATGATAACAAATTCCATATTTCACATATATTGAAGAGGCTTACATAGATTGTAGGAGGGGTAATTAATTTTTTTTACATTTCTAGGGCTGAAAGCAAAATTATGTATGATTTGTTTTACACTTGCTCCTAATGGAGTGAATTCAAATACAGGAACGTTTGTTTCTTAATAAAAATAGAATATGATATTGTCAGTGACATCTTCAATTGGCTGCGTTCTAACTATCTCGTCATCAGACCCAATTGTAGATCAGATATATGGGATAAGACATTATTTAGGACCATTGAATATATAGTAATAAAAAGAAAAACACACCCCCCCCCTCAATATCACGAATATTAGATTTTTGTATTGTAAAATAATCAATAAAGCCCAGAAATGTGTTACTTGTTGGTTGGTGTCAAAATATTTGATAAAGAAAGGCACATTCAAACCTCATTTTCTCTTGAAACACTTCTAAGAGATAGGAGAGGATCTAAAAACATCTTCATACGCTGGACTGAGGAACTGAATATTTGATTAACCCTATGATCCACGTCCAATGATGATCTGAAGCACATTCTACAGGAGTGGCCCAACGAGACTTGTAGACAGATAAACAGGCATCCGTTTTCCTTCTATATTTTTAACCTATTCATTTCTAGGTTTTGTGTTTCTTTAACAATAACGGTCAGCACCATCACTAGTCAGCGATGCAGTCAGAAATATGGATTACCTACGCAGTTGGCATGTGAAAAGTATGGGAATAATTCATACCCTGGTATAACAAATTATTCCAAATTTGGAGCAAGACAGCTGAAGTCTTAAGCTCTTCTTCCAGACGGCTTGGGGGGAGTAGAAGTCATCATTATGAGCAGATTTCTGGATAGACAGCTGTATGTTCCAATATGATATACATACTAAAGTGCTATTAAAATGAGGGAATAGCAATCACTGACAAATTACTCATTCGGGCCCAATTTGTTTTTCAGTGTAAAGCAATGAATGTGTGGGGCTTTACACATTATCATTCATCAGATTTATACTTGGTCGATGCCCTGCTGGCTTTCACTTACCATGTGCATAGAGCAATTAAAGAACAAAAATTGTGTTTACATAGGGAAATGCATTGTGTGTTATTCTTTTAGAACCCAAAGTAAAATAGAGGTTTACTATATATGTAAAAATCATTTAATATGCTAAAAAAAAAAAGTTAATACACTTAGCTTACTGATTCTGCAATGTTCCTACCCGAAATCTTCTTGTTTACAAACTACATAATAAGGCGACGATACATGACTAAACCCCACTGCGTGAAGTCAACTTAGACGAAATGTCACAGCGTCGAGCCTAGATTGGCTGCTGCAGTCACATGATGTGACTTCACACGGACGTCACGTCATTACATATAGTTTTTAAACAAGAACCACCGGGATTGGAAGTGCGAGAAGGGCATATATTCAACAAGGAAAGTATATTACAATATTTTTGCTTTCAACATAGTATACATACTTTATTTTTACATCCTGGAAAACCCCTTTAAAAAGGAAAAAACAAAACCGTCCAAACTGATTTTTTATTTCACCCACAATGTAATGATGGGCTTAATTTATTGTGCGTTCATTGCTTTATCATCAAAAACAGCAACAGATCCTAGCACAAGGGAAAGATGAACATTTCCCAAGGGAATACTTCCCTTCTGCTGGGATGCATTCTTAAAGAGCCTCTGTCACTAGATTATAAGTGCCCCACCTCCTACATAATGTGATCGGCGCTGTAATGTAGATTACAGCAGTGGATTTTATTTAGAAAAACGATCAATTTTGACCTATTTTAGATTTATGCTAATGACTTTCTTAATAAACAACTTGGAGTGTTTTTACTTTTTGACCAAGTTGGCGTTGTAAAGAGAAGTGTATGACGCTGACCAATCAGCATCATACACTTCTCTCCATTCATGTACTCAGCACATAGTGATCTTGCGAGATCACGATGTGCTGTCACTTACTCACACATTAACTTTTCTGAAGTGACTTGAGAGCGAATAGAAATCGCTTCCAGCCAGGAGGTGATGTCTATTCACAATCCCGACATTTTGCTAACGTTTGTGTGGGACTTACAGCACAGCACATCGAGATCGTCCTGGCTGGAGGCAATGTCTATTCACTCTCAAGGCACTTCAGTAACGTTAATGTGTGAGTGACAGCACATCGTGATCCTGCAAGATCACTATGTGCGGAGTACAGGAATGGAGAGAAGTGTATGGCGCTGATTGGTCAGCGTCATACACTTCTCTCTACAGCGCCCAATTGGTCAAAAAGTAAAAACACGCCCAGTTGTCTATTAAGAAATTCATTAGCGTAAATCTAAAATAGGTCAAAATTTCTTGTTTTTCTAAATAAAAACCACATCTGTGATCTACATTACAGCGCCGATCACATTATGTAGAAGATAGGGCACTTATAATGTGGTGACAGAGCCTCTTTAATATGACGAAAAAAATCATGGATGGGAGAACAGACCTCCCAAAAGCAGTGTGAAGTATGCCTAGGATTACATGCAGCTCCTTAGAATGGTTGTCCCGTGACAACTCCTCTTTATATTGAATAGGAAGGTCCGGCTTTAGATCCCCCCATTGATCAGCTGTTCTTAATGGAGATAGCTTTAGCAGACCACACCTTTCCCCTGCAATGGCAAGCTATTCTTACGAGCTGCTGTGCTTGGATAAAATATTGAATCTGATAAGTGGGAGTTCTGGAGTTTGGCCCCCACCGATCATACATTTATGCTCTAAGGATAGGCTATTAACCCTTTGAAGAGGCCACCCTTTTCTCCTGACAAACAACCACTTTAGTTTGTGTTAAGAGGGACTTCATAAATACAGCTTTTGTGTTTAAAGAAGACCTGTTATCTTTCCCAACAGGTCTTTTTTTTTTTTTTTTAAGTAAATACTTGTATTCCCCATGAAACAATACTGAAAAATGTTTTCTTAGAACTCTGAATGGTTTCATTCCTCCGTTACTCCTCCTTCAAAATAATGAATAAATGGACAACTGGGTGTTACCAGTTGGGGGTGTGTCCCTACACAGTATGACACTGTCCAATCAGAGCCGACAGAGTAAGAATTAAGGACACACACCCAACTTGTTTTTCAATACAAAACACAAAGTAAAACTGGCGGAATTGTGTTGATGAATCTCCCCTTGGCTTTAAGTAGAAGATTATGAAAAACAGGAGAATTGCGCAAATTATAATTTTAAATATAAATACCTGCAAAAAACTTGATGTCTGTGGATTCCATTTCTCCTCTGGTCTCCCATGCCAAGTGTTCAGTATGCTCAAACAAACCTTAAGAAGAAAAAGTACATTTAAACATGAATAAACATATTGGATATGTATTTACTGTAATGAAGAAGACAATATTATTGTATGACAGGACTGTACCGATTTTACACAATGACCGTTTTCTGTGTGGCCGAATTTACGCCAAATGCATACATTACATGAGCTCCAGTACCTGTCATAAATCTTTGTTATATTTTTCTCCATTTGAAAGTACAACAAATTGCGCCCATTTTGCCCGTGGGAACCCGGTTGACCCTTTTTATAAACACACACCAATAGGTCTTAATAGTTTACATTTTAAACACGCTGAAAGCATAGCCCTGACTTATGCAACAAAGTTGCCAATTGAATTGCATTGTTAAAAAAACAAGTATGAGATTCCCTTGTATTGAAAAGCACAATGTTCAATTCAGTTCAAATTGGTATAGCAAGATATACTGGCAAAAGGCTTGCCAAATGGATACTTAATTGGCATGTGTCAGCCCCATTAAACCATATGGGCACGTTTAGTGTATACGTCAGGAGCATTACCCAATGTATTGATCCAAATATAGGAAAACACTAGGCGTGAACATAACCTAAGGGTTGTCAATAGATTTGTGACCTACACAATACATATACTTCAGTGTCCCACTCCCCTTTTTTCTTTGATGTATTCTCGTGCAATACAGATTTACATATCGGATATAGGCCAAAAATGTTGTGTGAACAGAGCCTAAAATGTGATTGGCACACTGAAGTGAACTGCTAGATGAGTGGCCATTAATGTTTTTTTTATTCAAATAGTTTTTAAGTTGAGCTTTAGCTTTTAACATTACAAAAAAGAAAAAGAAAAACAAGGTAAAGTTAAGTACCCGCAACTCTTCACACTCTCTCCTGGTCGTCTTATTTTAGCAGCTGCACACCTTTTCCATTACGGCTTCCCTAGCCTACTAGAGCTGACAGAGAGTTGATACAATAAACTGCAATTGCAGCAAGATTTCCAAGAAATTTATCCCTGGATAGCGGTCACCTGAACATTAAACGCATTGTCAGCTCTATTTTTTAATTGGTTTGTTAAAGACTTGAAGGCCTGCTGTTCTGGAGACACCTCTACGGTGCCGCTACTCCCTGTAGCTCGGCTCGGTATAGTTGAGGCATTTCTAAATTTAGCATTACATTGCATTTGCAGTCAAAAGGTTTAACAGAAAGCGTATAGTCAGCAAGCGGGCTGCAGGTGCTATATTTGGACAACTCAATCTTGTTAAATGAAGAAAATATGTGGAAAATACAAAGCTACACATCATTAGGAAACCCGTGCGTGTGTGAATAGGGGCAGGGGAATGGTGGTGTGCAGAGGAACCATTTCTGTCAGGAGAAGAAAATCTTGTTATATAACATAGCAGATTCATTCTACTGTCTGCAGTGCAATGACCCTAATGAAGAATGTCACAGTGTTATGGTTTTATTATCTAATAATAGCGCCTCTACTCTTCTACCCAACATAAAGATAAGCCAAAAGCACGGAAACAGTTGAATGTCCTAATGAAAAGTAATTGTAACGCATACAGTGCCATGGTGTCATACGGTGCAGTCATACTTTGTTCTTATAACACAGGATCACACAGATTTCAGTTACAACTTTATAAGCTTTACAATGAAGATGGTAATTGTATGATTAGCGAAATGATGTCTCATTGTAAAGAAGGCAGTAGTCCATTTAATTCTTGATGAAAAGTCAACTATTTCATTGAAAGGCTATATACACCTTTGACAGTCTTTTTTACTTTGATAGAATTGTCCATCAGTGTGATTGTTGCAACTTCCTAAATATATTTTATTAAAAATAATTTTAACTTTTTGAGATACAGCTGCTTTGTATCCTGTGTACAGAGCGGCTGCATCTTGCACTCAAACCTGTATCTGGCAGGTCAACTTAGATGTGATCGATTACAGGTGGATCCTTTGTGTCAGAGACAATCAGGACCTGCTGTCACTAAACCTGTCAGTCCCGCGCACCGGCGTCATTCAGGTCTTAGCGAACGATACAGCTGCTCTGCATACAGAATACAAAGCAGCGGTATGTCAAAAAGTAAGAATAATTTTGAATAAAATGTATTTCGGAAGTTGCACCAATCACACTGATGCACAATTTAAAGAAAAAACAAAAACCCAAAACAAAACTATGTCAAAGGTGTCTATAGCCTTTAAAGGCTATGGACACCTCTAAACATTTTTTTGTTGCTTGTACTTTTAGAAATAAAACCGATTTGGCTTCTGCAGCTTGCTGACGGAATGAGCACAGAACAGCTTTGCCTCTTGCATTTTATTTTAATACATGCAAGCTGAAGAAGCCAAACGGTAGAACATTTTTAAATAAAAGCAATTGCAAATCTGTTTGGTTTCTAAAAGTACATGCAATAAAACAAAATATGTTCAAAGGTGTCTACAGCATTTAACATAGGATATATGGGAGAATAAGAGAATTTCACTCACGCATACTGTAGATAAATAACTTTGTGCCTAGTGAGAGGATTCAGTGTAGACTGGGTATATGTATTAGTTCCCGAAGGATAGAACTACCACAATGCTAGACACCATTTCCTACTTTTATAGGCAGGTCCCCTAATGGTGAGCCAATTCAGTATGTAGTGAACCCTTTTAAGGAGGCATTGGAGAACATGAAAAAGACAATACACCCCTTCTGTTTCATGACTATGCAGCTCCACTGAACACCATCTCTGAGTTTATTGGTAACATTGCAGTACATCATATAGCTTTTAGACATCCCTCCATAAACTGGGTGTGTGGTCTTATAATACATCCTGACATTTTGGAGAGACATAACAAAAATGAAGAGAAGTCTGTACCTTTCCATCGTTGTAAAGGTTTGGATTAAACCGAACACTGTGTCCGCCTGTCGTCTCCAAATTTACAAGTGGAGGTGAATTCGGGTAATCTTGTGGAAAGTAGACATCAAACTCAAAACATCCATTGGCATATGGGGTGTCTGCTGGACCAGTTATCAAAACCTGTGGAATGAAAATGCCACATGTAATGAACAAATCATTGCTGTTAGTTATTGGGTTGTCCAGAAAGTTATGCAAATTGATCTTAATCACAGCCTAAAGAAAAGTTATGCAAAATTCTCTATAGTGAAAATGGTGAGGAAATCTATCATATAAGTACTAGTTCTCGGCTTTACAAAAGACTAGACAACCCCTTTACCGGTTGATGACGGCCCACTGTATATATACACACACGTCCCAGATTTAAGCTTCATGCCCAAGAAATTGGGCAGCTGAATGTCAGGTGCCCAGCATTCAGAGATAGCAAAGGACCCTGGTGAGAAAATAGAAGCGGTTTTCACCGCTAACGTCTCCCCTGTACTCGGTTACACTGCGCTCAAGACTTAGAACAGCCCTAACAGTGACAATAGTTACTATTACAGGGCTGATTTCCCCTGTAACTGTTACAGTGGAAAAGAAAAGTTTAATTTTTTTTTGTAAATAATAAAGTACACAAAAGGTCTTTTCTGACCTTTCAGGGACATTAATAAAAAACAAAAAGATTTACTACCAAACAAAGAAACCAAAACTTAAAAATGACAAATAAAATTACCAAATTACCCTCAAATAGACATGTAATAGACCAAAATTTACAGTAGACAATGACAGTCACAAATAAAGAGTCTATTTTAGGGTAACACTAGATTACCAGATAAAAATGAGCTAAGAAGTAAAAAAGGATTGTTAGATATTTTATTCAAACTAGAATCCTAAAAATGCTAAAAAAAACAAATATATGTATAAAAAGAAACCTGCATTGATCACGGAAAAAAACCGCAAAAATCACGTTATAGCCGATTAACGTGTGCTAAAAATGGCTTAACGGTGCCTGGTCCTGAATAGGTAAATTACGTCAAGTGTTGCAATGCATCAGTTTACTGTTTTCTATGTAAGCTGCTGTGGATTCCGCATTGTTAACACAACTAGTGAAATGACAGAGACCTATATATAAAAGAGGGATAAACAAGCAGCACCGTTTTCCAAACACGTACGGTCAGGGTGCAATATTCCCGTTTGGACACGTGTCCCCAGAGAACAAGTGCTTGAGAAAGGCCCCATGGAGTAGGGCTGAAGCGTTGCATGTGGTGAATAAATCCACTTTTTCACTATCAAGGTGTGCTGTCTCGTATTTTGGAGGATTTGACTATATATATTATATATATATATATATATATATATATATATATATCCATATTGATACAAAAACATAATAGACAGGCAACCTAATCTAATTTCAAACAGTGCAGCCCCAAATTCCAATACGATTAAAAGGTAGGATCGTAACTTACTCTACACTGAGATTCAACATTTTATGACCCATTGGAATACAACATGTAGGCCCTGTTCACACTCAGTCTTTTGTAGGCAGAAAAAAATCTGTCTCAGAATTCCTTCAGGAACTTTGAGGCAGATTATGAACTGCCTGCATGTATTTTTCTGCGTTTTTCTAAGAGCTTTTCGCTCGTGGCACTTGAAGCTAATGGAAGGACCGCAGTGAAAACGCTCAAGAACAAGTGCCGCAGGTTTTTCCTGCCTCCTATTGATTTCAATGAAAGGTCAGAGGCGGAAACTGCGGCGAGAAAAGAAATTAATGGGGGGGGGGGATTCAGACTTTTTTTTGCTGCGGATTCCGACACTGTTTCCGCATCAAAATCAGCGCATAAAATGCAGTGTGACCAGACCCTTAAATTACAGTATTTTTGTTTAAATATATTTACAGAGAATACATTACCTTCATAATGTCTAGCCGTTCTTCATCACAACGGACAAAGACGCTGGATGAGGACGACAGTGGTAATGACGTAGAAAGTGTCACTGCCTCCTGGGCAAGGCGTCGGGCTCGCGCTGCACTGTTTGCATCACTTGCGTTTTTCACCTGAGACATGTAGTGGTAATTCACTTTAAACATCAGCTTTCCGTCGTCATCTTCAGACACCATCTCAAAGGTATCTGAAAACACAGATACAATGACAAACCGTTGAAAAGCCTTGAACACATTGGCAGGTATTGGTACTCTCTTACTTCACCTACACAGCATAGTTGCGGTCCAGCGCTTCCCTGGGTGTTGTTACGATATTCAGATTCTTTAGGTAAAATTTGTCACATTTTTGCTGTGAAAACACTTGTTTTGCAGAAAATATATGGGATAATGTAGCCCCTTCTGTAAGTTAAAAGTCAGAGGGCCAAGACACAACACTTCTTGGTGCCTTCTATTATTATTAACCTACAACAGGCTTTATAAAATATGCATCCATCTGCTGCAGAACATCTTTTTGAACAGGTTAGGGAGCTTCCTGTCAGTCACTCATTGATTGACGTGAAGACTTTGCACTTCTCTACTACAATAGGGTCTGCACCAGCTACGGAATTGTATTATGATGGACATGGAGTTGAGGGTGAAGTACAGGTTGGGGTGCTCAGGAGGGGCAGCGGTTTTATTTTCATTGTTCTTTAAACTGAATAGCCAATGCCCCAAATATGTCATATTGTACATCCATACCAAGTTATCTTAGACAAAATCTGTATTAGGGACAGCTACGTGACCAAGCTTTCTTCCTCTTCATATAGTTGTCCTATACACGTGGTTTGTAACCGGATTTAATTCATGCAAATGGGCAATGATTAGTGTAGTGACCAAAGTCGCCTAAACAGCCAGACAATTATTTGACCTCATTTTGTCTATTAGCGGGAATACTGAAAACGTCTGCTACTGAATTCATGTTCAGTCTTACAACAGAGCTAACAAGACGGCATGTAATTGGGTCATGCAGTGTGATCCCTTTGTTAGAGAATCTCCGGAGAACTGGGTCAGCCCATACATTCCCATTGTTGGAGAATCTCTAGGGAGATAGTTCTTAAAAGATGGTGGAAAACAGTTAAAAAGAAAAGGGTTTAAATCATATTAAGGTTTTAATAAGTTATAGAAAAGGGGATTAACAGCCCATATCTGAATTGTATGACTACTTTATATTATACAAAGAGAACATGAAATGGAAAGGCCAGAGGTGGCAGCAATTGGTCTAATGGTTTTATAGCCAGAACATTGAACTTCAAAAACATCAAAATACAACCAGAAGATAATGAGGTATTGCTTTAAATAAGCACTACAGTGAATTCTCTTTTTTGCACATATGCTAGCTCACCAGCAATATTCTAGCAGCGTCATTTGTTTTTTCCCAGCTCAGTGGCATCTATACATTTTGTACCGTTTCATTAAGGACAGCTGTGTCATGTGATCTCAGTCTGACCACCAGAATAGACCATGCTCTCATGTGTAGACAGGAGGTCATTTCTCTTGTGTGTCTGACTTCCTGTGAACTACAGAATTACATCACCTATGAAATCCCTCCTGGCAGCTCGGAGACACCTCCTCTCCTTACCCAGTTCATCCTCCTTGTTCCTCTGTATGTTCCCCTATGCATATAGTGCAGCTGAAGAGATGATTTCTGCCCTATCTAAGGGACCAGGAGTGCAGTGCTATAATAGGTGAGTCCATACAATGATTAACTGCAGAGCTATAAAACTCCCCTGACTCATAGTCATTGTCTATACTATCTGTGTGTGCTGTATGCAGAGAGTCTAGTGTATTTTTTTTTTTTTAAGAGCTACTCACTGTCTCCTGTGGAAAAACTGACAAGCAGGAGACAGGCTGAAGCAGCATCATATAGAAATTCTGTACTCACACTGCAAAGTAGCAGTATATTCTATGCCACTAATCAGGGTCGGACTGGCCCAGCAGAGAACCAGAGGATCCTCCAGTGGGCCCAGACAATGGGTCTTAGATGTTCAGCAGAAGACCACCACATTTGGAGGTGACTTTGGAGCCAATCACTTGCCACTAGGCTCGATTTCTTATGGGATGATTCACAAGATGATATATCCTGTGTGTACAATGATAACACGACTATGATGAAATGAAAAGTGGACATATACATGTTCTATATAGATGGAGGGTGGGCCCTCAGAATTCTCTCCTCTGATGGGCCCAAGGCACCCCAGTCTGGCGCTGTCAATGATATATCTCATGCTGCTTTTAGGAGTCCTGACACCATACAAACCGCTTTTTACACAATCAAATTATTGAAAACTATATATCACCAAGCTCAGCATCTCCCCTGTATCCTATGCTGCCCCCAGATAGATCAAGTAGAGACCTGACATCCACCTTAACTGGCTGTAGACCTACACATATGCCATTTAAGGGAAGGTGTCACGGAAAAAAAATGTTTTTATATGTTTTTGCTGTTAGTAAGTTATTAAAATAAATTTTATTTGTGTTTTTGTGTTCTACTTTTTACTTCTCTATGGGGGCTGCCATTTTTTTTTTAAATCTCTGTATATGTCGATTAACGACACATACAGAGATGGAATACGGCACATACATCCCCATAGTGAATGCAAACGGGAGCCGTTCCATTCACTATAGCACACACAGTCCAAAAGGAAGGTCTTCGGCCGAGCGACATCCGGAGCCATTTTGATGTGGACCAGAAGCTGGGGCCGGACAGTAAGATGACTACTTCCAGACGCGGCTTCCGCCCATATGTTCAGAAGCAAGGACTAGGAGCGGAGGCAGCGGCAGGAGCAGGTAAGTTATGTTTGTGTATGTTCGTGTTATACTGTGTATTTACCACTGTATCTAATCCTCCTACACTGTGCATTCGCTCAAAAAATGGCGGTACACAGTGTAGGAGGTTTGAACATTCAATCCCCTCCTTTCTCCTGGCACTAGCCAGGATAAAGGAGGGGGGATTGTTTGAGGACGCTAGAGCGAGTTTGTCTTCTCCAATTTTGCAGCATAAAGCAATGCGGTTGCTTTACCACATGCCAATGCTGCAATTTTGGGAATTGCTCCCTCTAGTGACAAGCACATGGAAATGTTATAAATTAAAATTTAATTTATAATATTTCCTCACTTGTGAAAAAATTAAAAAAATTAAAACAATGTGTGATCATTTATATACTAACAGTTTAACTAAAAAAAAATATATATATATATATATTTTTCTAGCGACACATTCCCTTTAATATGACCAATTATGGCAATTTATACAGATAATCCATTGTTCCAGTAACATTCATATGTAATATAATAGGAGGCACATTACTGCACTGCAGGGAGAATAGATTACAATGCAGATCATAAAGTACTGATTTCAGGTCAAGTAGAAAGCTGACCTATTTACATACGTATAGAAGTAAAAACCGTACAGTGAAAAAAAACAAAAAGCTTGTTTTCTTACCAAACTGGAGTTTTTTCATAATCGCAACATATTTCTCTTCCAAGGACCGTAAGACTAAAAAAGGCTTCGATTTCACAGAGACCTTACTGGAGAATTCAGCCATCTTCTTTTCTGGAGGATATGAAAAACGAAATGGATCACATTAAAACGTTATACAACTATTGAGACACATGACTATATATAAAGGGGGCATTTATTAAAGCCGATATAAAGAAAATGTTAAACAGATGCCCATTGCATTCATATTCACACATTTTTCAGAGCCCCTAAGGAAGCAGCAACCTAACTGGTTGCCATGGGCAAATTCTCCTCTTTTGGCTTTAAATAGATCTTTGTTATTATAAAGAGGACCTGCCCATAAAACAACAATGCTGGAGCATCTTTTCTTATGCCATCTGATTTTCATAAATCGACAACTGGATGTTACCATTCCTCTTGTCAAAGGGGTCTGTCTCTACACAGGCCAAGACTGTGAACGCTCATTTGCCTGTGTCAGATTGTGTAGGCATACCACACAGGTGGTAGCGTCCAGTTGTAAATTTATTCATAAATTTGTAGGAGGAACAACAGAGGAGGGATAGAACGCAGCATACAAAGAAAAGTTGCTCCAGAATTTTTATATTTATAGGGAATACTAGTTTTTACTAAAACAGACATGTCAGGAAAGCAGACTGATCGTCTTTAAAGTGGATCTGTCACCTTACATAGGGCAGCATGTTAGAGCTACTGTTCCGCGCCCCTAGTAGCCAAAATGGCACAATTAAATGTTGTGTTGTTTGGCTAAAAGACGCACTGAAAGAATACACGGGACTTATTGTTATGAGTCTGCTGTATTCATGAGGGGAGCGCTCCATCCATTCACCCCTCTCTGCCGTGACTGACAGGCTGTGCTGTATACATGTATACACAGCTGCCTGTTTATCACCGGCCTGAAGGGCAGGAGGATGTGGGAGGAGCGCTTCCCTCATGAAAAGTAGATTTACTACTAAACAAAGAAGATGACTAATCCTAAATACTTTGAATCAAACATTAAAAAATACTTTAAAAGTCCCCGTGCCGGTCCTGTGACTGGTCTCACCTTGATTAGCTTGACGGAGGCTGGTGGTGGCGGCATACACTATCTCTGCTGTTCTCTGAATGTCTGGCACCAACAGAGTTAGTCCTTCTGGCTCAGGATCTGATGCATCTGGTTTCACTCCAGCTTTGGCCTTATCTTTCTTGGACCTATGAATTTTTGGGCAAGGTATAAAACAAAAAAATGACATTCTAGCTGCAGTAAAGAATGGCAACATTTATCTTGGAACAGGCGTGCAGCACAAAATCTTTAACCTCGAGCTATATTTCCCACCTCACTCTTGAAAACGTATTAATCACAATCTAAATTTTGCACATGCTATAACTTAGTGTCCTTTTTTTTATTAATGACATGATCTGATCATTTTAAAAATAATCTCAAAAAGCCACTGGCACAGGAGCCTTTGTCACAGTATTTGGTATGATCAATAAGTGGTCCTGTAAAAGGGTATGTCCCCTTTAAGATTTAATAAAGATTCTGAATAATGCTGAATTAGTACAATTGTGCCCAATAGCAGCCTCTCAAAGAGCTGATCAGAGGGCATAGAAATAACCTGCTACATATGCCGACCCTCTGCTGGCATTTCCGTGGTTGTACCTGCACGGACATTGCTAAGGTGCATTCATTCAATAGAGCTGCTCATGATGGCAGTTTTTCTGTAAAAAAAAAAAAAAAAAAAAAGCTTTCTCCACCTAAACGTATTTTAAGAAAAACCTAATTAAAGGGGTTGTCTTATGCAGACAACCCCTTTTCAGACTGAAGACACCCCAACTATTGTATTGTCGGGGGAAGCGGTGGCCATCCATATACTCCGCCACACTACTTTGGCTAATAGAGGGGGTCCTGACTGGGGGTCCCACCTCTATAAAATCCATATGACCTAAATAGGGCAAATGGAAAAGGGTTGTCTTGAACAAACAAACTCTTTAATAAATTATTCTGAGATGGAGAAATGGGTTAGCTTGAATGCTGTCAAGCTTTTCTTCTAAGGGCCTGTTCACACAGAGTATTTGGACGAGCTTTTTGAAGCGGAAACCGCTCTGCAAAACTCGTCAAAAACCGGCCAAAAATGCCTCCCATTGATTTCAATGAGAAGCGGGGGCGGTTTTCTCCCGCGAGACACGCCCTATCTTCGCGCATTTATGCCTCTGACCTCCCATTGACATCAATGGGTGGCAGAGAAAGCGTATTTCGCTGAGCTTTTTGCCCGTAGCACTCAATGGGCGCGAGCGAAAAACGCGGCAAACTACGTGCAGGAAGGACAAAATCTGCCTCGAAATCCCAAACGGAATTTTGAGGCAGAATTTTCCTCCTGCAAAAAAACTCTGTGTGAACGAGGCCTAACAAGTTGAACAGAAGACCCACATCAGGCAGCCAGGTTGCTAGGAACAGCTTACCCAACAATCATAGCCTTTGTTCACACTTGTGTTGTGCTGTTCTGTGGCCCCTGATGGGCAATAAATATAACAAACCGTACTCTTGTGGAGGGGGGTGCAAACATTAGCCAGGAAAGTAGCCACAGGAATCCAGAATTGTAACTTGGAAGATCAGTGACCGCACATCTAGTCAAAATTCCTAGTTCTCTGGTGCAGAAACGTGTTGAGATTACAACAGGGTCATTATCAAGTCGAATAGCTCAGCCTGCTTAGTCATGATGTAAATCCATAATGCATTACAAAGCTGATCCATCATTTTTGCCACGGATCCTTTATTAAAAATAAATAAAAACCGAACTCATGATGCCAGTGTGAACAAAGCCTTATTAATGGGGTTCACCAGGCAGCAGAAAACTAGAAGCAAGTCGATCTCGGATTACGCACGTCTTACTGAGAAATGGCTATTAAACGAGGGGTAGGAATCCGGCAAGGAGGCTTCTCGGGACTTCAATTACAGCTTTCTCCATTAAAGAGGCTCTGTCACCAGATTTTGCAACCCCTATCTGCTATTGCAGCAGATAGGCGTTGCAATGTAGATTACAGTAACGTTTTTATTTTTAAAAAACGAGCATTTTTGGCCAAGTTATGAACATTTTTGTATTTATGCAAATGAGGCTTGCAAAAGTACAACTGGGTGTGTTTACAGTAAAAGCACAACTGGGCGTGTATTATGTGCGTACATCGGGGCGTTTTTACTACTTTTACTAGCTGGGCGTTCTGATGAGAAGTATCATCCACTTATCTTCAGAACGCCCAGCTTCTGGCAGTGCAGACACAGCCGTGTTCTCGAGAGATTACGCTGTGACGTCACTTCCCCAGGTCCTGCATCGTGTCAGACGAGCCGGCACCAGAGGCTACAGATGATTCTGCAGCAGCATCGGCGTTTGCAGGTAAATCGATGTAGCTACTTACCTGCAAACGCTGATGCTGCTGCAGAATCAACTGAAGCCTCTGGTGCCGGCTCGTCTGACACGATGCAGGACCTGTGAGTGACGTCACAGTGCTGCACTGCCAGAAGCTGGGCGTTCTGAAGAGAAGTGGATGATACTTCTCATCAGAACGCCCAGCTAGTAAAAGTAGTAAACACGCCCCGATGTACGCACATAATACACGCCCAGTTGTACTTTTACTTTTCAACACGCCCAGTTGTACTTTTGCAAGCCTCATTTGCATAAATACAAAAATGGCCATAACTTGGCCAAAAATGCTAGTTTTTTAAAAATAAAAACGTTACTGTAATCTACATTGCAGCGCCGATCTGCTGCAATAGCAGATAGGGGTTGCAAAATCTGGTGACAGAGCCTCTTTAACTACTGCGGCACTACCTTAGTTTTATAAAACTAAATTTAGATGGAAAACCACTCTCATGGACAAGTTCCATTAGTGATCCTTGTAAAAGACCTGATTGTCAATAACTATACGAAATCTGAAAACAGATCCCCATTACATATCATGCACGGATATGACCTAAGAGAGATGCAACAGATCAACCTATATTCGTGTGCTCGGGGATTATGACATTGTTACATCTTTTCCTGCGATTAAATTACTAGAGAAATACTAAGTTTGCGAAATGCTGAAACATTAAAACTGCTGCTTTAGGAAACGCAGAGTTATGAAATCTCGAAATCTTTGGGGTAGAGTAAGGCCTTATTCACACGACAGTGAAAAAAAATGTCCATTTAAAACTGATCAACTGTCAGTTTTTCATGGCCATTTTGCATCAGTGTGTCTCTAAATTTTCATCCGTTTCAAGTCCATCTGTCCGTTTTTAATGGCCGTTTGACATCCATTTTGCATCAGTTTTTCATGGCCGTTAAAAAAACTGATGAATTTCATTGGTCAGGCTTTTTTTTGTCCCAGCCCCCTGAAAACAACCAAAGGAAGGTCACATGTTCACCTAGACAATATTTACATCCTCCCTGTAGATGATGCCACACACCTCCTGTATATCATGCCACACACCTCCCTGTATATGATGCCACACACCTCCCTGTATATGATGCCACACACCTCCCTGTATATGATGCCACACACCTCCCTGTATATGATGCCACACACCTCCCTGTATATGATGCCACACACCTCCCTGTATATGATGCCACACACCTCCCTGTATATGATGCCACACATCTCCCTGTATATGATGCCACACACCTCCCTGTATATGATGCCACACACCTCCCTGTATATGATGCCACACAGCCTCCCTGTATATGATGCCACACACCTCCCTGTATATGATGCCACACACCTCCCTGTATGTGATGCCACACACCTCCCTGTATGTGATGCCACACACCTCCCTGTATGTGATGCCACACACCTCCCTGTATATGATGCCGCACACCTCCCTGTATGTGATGCCACACACCTCCCTGTATATGATGCCGCACACCTCCCTGTATATGATGCCACACACCTCCATGTATATGAAGCCACACACCTCCCTGTATATGATGCCACACACCTCCCTGTATATGATGCCACACACCTCCCTGTATATGATGCCGCACACCTCCCTGTATATGATGCCGCACACCTCCCTGTATATGATGCCGCACACCTCCCTGTATATGATGCCGCACACCTCCCTGTATATGATGCCGCACACCTCCCTGTATATGATGCCGCACACCTCCCTGTATATGATGCCACACACCTCCCTGTATATGATGCCACACACCTCCCTGTATTTGATGCCACACCAGCCTCCCTGTAGATGCCACACACCTCCCTGTATATGATGCCACACAGCCTTCTTGTATATGCCACACGCCTCCCTGTATATGATGCCACACCTGCCTCCCTGTAGATGATGCTACACCTGCCTCCCTGTAGATGATGCCACACCTGCCTCCCTGTAGATGATGCCACACCAGCCTCCCTGTAGATGATGCCACACCAGCCTCCCTGTAGATGATGCCACACCAGCCTCCCTGTAGATGCCATACCAGCCTCCCTGTAGATGCCACACCAGCCTCCCTGTAGATGCCACACCAGCCTCCCTGTAGATGCCACACCAGCCTCCCTGTAGATGCCACACCAGCCTGCCTGTAGATGCCACACCAGCCTCCCTGTAGATGCCACACCAGCCTCCCTGTAGATGCCACACCAGCCTCCCTGTAGATGCCACACCAGCCTGCCTGTAGATGCCACACCAGCCTCCCTGTAGATGCCACACCAGCCTCCCTGTAGATTGTGCCACATACTCACGAGAGCAGCGCCGTCTCTCCTCTTCTTCACTTGTGGTCACTCGTCTGCACGGGATCTGGCAAGGCAGCGCGACGGGGCGATGACGTCATCAAGGCGCCTTCAAACCCATGAAGACGAGTGACCACACGTGAAGAAGCACCGCAAACGTGAGTATGCCAACGATAGCCAGCAAGGGAACTAGTAGTTCCCTTGCCAGTGCCCATGTAACAGATCCGTTTTTAACGGTTGTTACATGTATTGACAGCCGTTAAAAACGGATCCATTGACTTCTATGGGGGCCGTCAGGCCGTTAAAACGGCCAAAAATAGGACATGTCCTATTTTTTGACGGCCATTATTCACGGGCCGTTAAAAAAACGGCCGTGTGAATGCACCCATAGAATATCATTGTTCTGAAAACGGCCATGTGAAAGCCGTTAAAAGGATGGCCATCACATGGCCGTTTTTCACTGTCGTGTGAATAAGGCCTAAGAAGTCACAAATAACATCAACATTATATGTTCAGATCGCATTACCAAAGAAATTCACTCGCTGTATGGTTAGGTGTTGAACCCAGGGGGATGAGCAAAGACACAGTCGAGGTGTACGGCCGTTTCCACGCTTCCAACAATAAATTACATTACCTTATTCCTTCACAATCAGCTTTCCTGGTTTCCCTGCATTCAGCACATTATCCGTTTGCTGATATACGAAGCTTTTGAAGCATTTTCTTAGAAATCACAGGAACTAACAGCTGTCAGGACAACTAGTGCACAAGCGAAGTTTTCACAGGCAACGTAGTTGGAAGCAAACAATAGTAATGTCAGCAATACACAAGCTGCTTCTCTGGCTGATCAATATTACAGAGTCATGTGCATTTTAATTGCACTATTCAGTCTTTACGAAGGGTTTATGCCATGGAAATCTGCAGCACACAGGCCATAAAAGCAAAATCTGTAGCCTGACATTTTGCTGTCCAATTTGGCATCAGTCATCACGAGGCGGTTAGAGAAAACACACGGCCGTGACAAGGGAACAATTTGGCAAGAGAGACTTTTTTTTTTTTTATAGTGAAAAAAAAAAAGACAAATATGATTAGGGATTAAACTAAATGAATTAATTGGCTAACATGCCACTTTCTCTTTGCACAGCACTTTCCTTTACAAATATGTTCCGCAGAATTTCCATGCCAGCAAGCACTTTTTTCAGCCCCTTTCTTTGTAAGCAGATAGCTGGTACAGCAGAAAGGAGCTTACATCTGTCTCTTGAGATCAGACAAGAATTAGATTTTGCCTTGGGAATTCAAAACAAAAAAAAAAATAAAATAAAATAAAAAAAATAAATAAAAACACTTAACAAAAAATAACATCCCTCCCTCACTTGGCCCTGTGAGAAACGGTCTCACTAAAGAAGAAAATAAATTATCTTCAAACCTTTACAATGGGCTGTGGTACAGCACACAGCAGCCCCAGAGAAGCTCTATTTATTTCATCTGCGTTCCCACTGCAGCTGTATCCCAACTTGCCTTCAGATTACAATCCTTTCAAAACGCTACTTTACTTTTTGACTCCCACTTTGTAACTACTTTCTAGGGCACGCTTACGCCTCAGGTGTACCTATTAATACTCAGATAAAATGACAAAACATACACCATACTGAATGTGCCTACTGGTTTTTTTTCTCTCTCTAGCTCAAGTATGTACACCCATGGCGATCATTCTACAGCTTGTTCACACTAGCATTTGAGCTTCCATTTGCCCCTCCAAAATTTCCCATAGGAAAATGGGAAAAGATCAAAGCTAAACAAAAAAAAGTGTGAAGCAATCCTACACAGGCGTCTCAAGGGAAGAATGGAGCTCTTGCATACTATTGTGAACGAAGATGGTCCACTCTCCCATGGTGCATAGCTTTTGATAGATTGAATACATGATAGATTAGATACTGGTGTACCACATCAGGGCTCTCCTTCTCTGCCCAGAAGGCAGCTGCTGTCCACTCAGATCAGGTCATCAACGCAGGGAATGCTGTGGTTTCTATTCACACTACAGGGTTCGGGTGTCGGCCATTAAAAACGGGCATCTATGTCTGTTTTTGCATCTGTTCCGTGTTTTCTGTTTTTGACACATTTTTTAAAACAGATGAATTTTATGTGTAGATAATAAAACCGTGCCCTCTGTATATAATGCCACAGTACCCCCTGTAGATGTCACACAGCCCCCCTGTACATGGCACCACACAGCGCCAACCCCACTGTACATAGCACTACCCGTTTCCCCTTTAGTGCCACATCCCCCGTTGATAATGCTATAGTACCCCCTGTAGATTTGTCACACAGCCCCCCCGTAGATAGCAGCACACAGTTCCCACTGTAGATGGCGCCACACAGCGTCCCCCTGTAGATCGCACCGCCCCCTTTGTTTATAGCAGCCCCCTTCCCCTGTACTGTAGATAGCGCCACTGGAGCTCCCTCTAGCAGAGGAATCCCTGGCCACAGCATTGCTGATGCTGTGCCCAGGGGTTCCCTCCAGGAGGAGTCCCTGACATTAATGTCCATATATGGAGAGTGACCTCAGGGGTTTTCCCTCTAGGAGCGGAATCTCCGGCCAGATCGGCAACAGGGATTCCGCTTAATCAGTAGCCATTGATATCACTCTCCAGGGCTTCCCCGAGCACAGCACTTAAAGTAGTGCTGTGCCCGGGGAATCCTCGGCGAGTGGAGGAGCTACCACTGCTCCTCCGTTGTGAACGAATTCTGAAGTAGGGACCTGATGGTTCCCTGCTTCAGTATTAGTTCAACTGTTGACAGCCGGACATACTTTGACGGTTAGTAGGTAGTCAGGGGCTCCGCTTGGAGCGGAATCCCCGGCAATGCTATGACCGGGGATTCCGCTTTCAGCCCACATCCACCTTCCCGCCGGGTGCTGCTGGAAGGTGCATGCGGCAGCACCCGGTGTTCATACAGCTACACTGTACCAAGATAGGATACGGCGCCGGACCCATAAACGCTGTAGGTAATGTTTTTGGATCCGGCGCCACAACTTATGTCCTCTGTGCCAGAACAGATCCCATAGAAAGCTATGGGATCCATTCTAGCATCAGTTTGCCTCCGGCTTTTCTTCAGCACGCCGGAGGTAAACTGAAGTGGACGCCGGACATATGTGAACGGCCCCTAACACATGGTTGGGCCAGGTCCACCATAGCGTCTTCAGCTTTGACTAAGAGGGGTCTTAAGTGGGGGAACCCCTTTTATGCCTTCTAGAGCACATGGAAAGGGGTTGCCGTCCTGAAAAAAAACCCTTTAGCAAACATTAAAAAGAACAAAACACAACAGCAAAAAATGGCACGTTAGCTAGGCCGTAATTGACAGGGTTGGAAGAGTCAGAGGAACCATGTAACCAATGCTCCAAAAAGTTTTCTACTGGACCTTAACTTTTCTAGGTTGTTTTCTATTAACATCTATGAATACTGACCTATTAGACTGGCCATAACCATCACCGATTGTTTAAAGTGCAACCGTTGTTTCAATTTTCCCCCCATATATCCATAGTACAAGTGAATATAAAGAAACTTTGTAACATATATCTTATTGGAGAAAAATGTCTCTCTCACTCTACTTATCAGACTTGTCTGAGGAGGGAGCTGCTGGAGAGAGAGCGACAGATATTGCTGCAGTGTCTAATATTTTATCTCACCCCAGTGCTGGATTCACAGATGCACTGCTCATTACTGCTGTATAAGCTCCTCCATATTGCTTCTAGTAAGTGTTTTACGGTTTCACCCGAGTGGTGGATTCTAGTAAACCATTTACCAGAAGAGTCTGTCTCCCTGAAGCAGCTTTCTCCTTCTGCTGCCCCCTCCCCTCTCTATAGACTTCTATGGGCAGCAGCTAACCTGATCCATCAAGTGAGCAGTGTTCATCTCTGCCCCATTGGATATGGATTTTAGCAGTGAATTGAGGGTGAGTGATCAGTGCAGGAAGAAAGGGGAGGGGGAAAGAGTGATAAGTGGAGAAAGAGGCATATTTCTCTCAAAAAAATATATTACAAAGCTTCATAGATTAGTTTTTTCTTTTGATTTCTGGATTATTTTTTTTAATGACTTACACTTTAATGCATTGGTGTCATGGATGGGAATACAAAAACAAATAAATTAAATCCCCTATGGCAACATGTCTGTTTTTTCATGTATTAAGAAAAAATAAATAAATGGTTACATGCACCACCAGTCATTGTAAAAACAAAGCAGTACTTCAATTGCAATACATCAAGCAGAAGCGAAGGGCTAAGAAGAGGCTTATAATTGAAACTGTTAATTAAGCTTGTGGCAAACACTGACATGCATGCCTCCTCCACGCAGCTACGTGAAATGTACATCTATTTATAGAAAAATGAATTTTTGCAACCTATATACACACGCATTGGATTCCTGACTGGCATACCTATTTGTTTGGCGGTGTCTACTATTTGCCAAACAGTATTTTCCCTAACAGCATAATTAACGTTACAATAAACATGCAATATATTTTAGATTTGGACATAATGCCCTAATAAATAATTACAGGATATGAAAAAGCAGTCAAAAATAGATGACAATTTTTTACGTAAGTTTCACAGATTAACATATTTAAAAAAAAAAAAAAACAAAACAAAAAAACAAACAAACCAACCAGTATCATAAAATAAGTATCGGAATCTTAAATGGGTTGACTAGTTTAGAAAACCCATTTCCATATACCATTTTAGGCAATTCTGAGTTAATAGAGGAGGGTTCCTTTTACAGGATCTTTATCTCTTGGCCAAAGTAGAGAGTGGTTACAAAAAGCGTTTCTCACTCTGGAGGACCTCTCCTGCATTATACAGCGGTCACATTTATATGAATGGGCACTGTTGCCTGCTTCGTATTATATATGCGGATTGAGAAATATGGTATGGGTGGGAGGGCGTTATTTTCACCCCTGGTGTATATATAATTGGATACCACAGTTTGTGGATCCTGGCCGAAACTAAACCCTTTAGTTGGCCTTATGGGCTAATTGTTGATCCTTCACCATCTTTTAGGTCACAAAGAACGATGCTTCATTTTCCAAATGTAAGAGCCATTGTTAAACTCCACATAATATAGACTACTGTTAATAGGGATTTTCCCTTCATAATACCAGGAAAATATTTACATTTTTATTTGTTATTCTACTATTATGTACAAGTCAATATATTTGTATATCGCTCTTTCGAGATATTATCGCAAATGCCCATCTCCAAGATGGCGTCTTTTTCTTCATACTGAGAATGCACCTGACATGTCATTGTTACTGTGGCCTGATGCATGCACAGTTGGTGATTTGGCCACCGGCTTCGCTTGTGCCGGTTGGCCTATAATTAGTAGCCATGCGTAGTGGTAATGGGTGGACGTTGGGTTTCACGAGGGGTAAGTCTCCTTTGGTATGCATATGTCTTAATGAAGTTTTCAAATTAATATGCACAACTGTTTGATAGTTTATATTATCCTTAAAGATTCTTAGTGGTCACATGTATATTGCAATATATTTTTTGGAACACTTCGATACCCATCTACTGGATGTTCTTGATGTATTATATGATCACTGGTCTTTAAGATTTATGTATTTTTTGTACTCTCCCATTAATTGTATTTGATTACGGTTAAGGAGTCCTTATATACTGGTCACTGTTTGCATTAACACTATGCCTGAGAAAGGCTCTGTGGGGCTGGATTGTTGCATGGGTAAGTAAAATGTATTTTTATTTTTGGATGTGATGTCTTGCCTCTCTTGGATAAGAAATAGTCCTTAGGCTCACACCCGCATTTAATATATATGACGGATAAATTTACCAACGTCTGCAACTGTATGTCAAACCCCATACATCAGTGAAATATACACTAGAATGGTCACCAGACGTGTTATGTAACCCTGTGAGTACATTAGTGGATCTGGCAATTACATAGCAAACAAAATATTAACTGCGGCTTGAAATTCTCTACATTTCAAAACGTTCACCGGTTTTTATCCCCATATCGATGCTGCGGAGTACCCAAACTGAAGTACATCCCCAGATCAAAAATTAACCAGTCACTGAGGAGACTCCAACATGTCATTTTGCTGAAGGCTCCATGTTCAGAAGGGCAGGTCATGAGGACAAAGGGGTGTTTTAATATAAATAAGTCCTTAAATCCCATTAATTCCTTCCCCCCCCCCCCCCACAGTATATTCCCTATTTCTCTCTTACGTGTCATGTACAGTAAGCATCTAGCTTTATGAAGTGCAGGAAAATTATTTTAAGTACAGTTTTGCTTGTAATGTCAAAACCAAGCCTTACCTTAACCTGTTCGTATAGGTGTCTACACAGGTTTTCATTTTTGCCAGCAAAGTCCCCACAGATGCCTGGGACTCTGATAGTTCCTCCTCTTCGTCTCCATTAATGCCAGAGAGAGGAAGTAGCAGAGGTACCAGGGCTACACATGAAGCGATCCCTCGGAGCAACTCCAGCAAGGCCCGATACAAGGGCACATGTCGAGCCATGTCCAACACTATAAAGACAAAATATAATGAAGATACATTTTAGCAATTGTTGTCCACTAAATGATCAACAAAGAAACAAAGTGGACTTGACATCTTTCGGGTTTTTGTTTTTTAAGCGCTCATATATTGAAGGGGTATATGTGCCACCTATTTTGCACGATCGATCTGCATTTAGGGATGCAGTTTAGCAGGCACAGCGGCAACATGAGTTTATATAGTGGAATATGTAAGATGCAGTGATTTAGGAGAAGAAGCCCTAACATATAAAGCTTATAAAAAGTAAAATCTTATGTAAAAGAGCTATTCTCTGTATGTAAGTATATGGTAAAAAGTATTGATCATCCATTGAAAAACATTAAAAGTCAGTCCATCAATGGACGATAACAGGGTACAGAGTGCATACAACACATGGAGATATGACGGACATCGGAGCAGGTTTCATATGCCAGTCTTCGTCTGAAACTTGCTGGAGTAAGCTGCAACAGATCTATGAGACGCCACACGCCTCTTAATAAATTTGTTGCATCTCGTGCTGTGCATTTGAATTAAAATGAAATGTACGCAAGCTACGAGCTGGCGTAGATTTGTGAAATACTTCACGCCAGTTTCTGGTGAAAATTATCGTAAAATTGGTCGATCGCGATGGCAACGTCCACTTTTCTGTTAAGTGGCGTAAGCGACGTCAAAGCTAAAAAGTCACAAAATGTTTGTGCATTATTGCGACTTTTCTACGCCAGTAAAATGGTGCAGATCATTTGATAAAATTCCCCGCTTTATTTTCACTGGCCTGTTAAAGAATTAGTCTTCAAGAAAATAGACGACCGTCCCACTATCAAAATCCTTCATCAGATTTGACATGCAACAACGAAGACAATATTAACATTGGATAATGACACAATAATACAAACATTTGTAATGTCACTTCAATACCGAGCAGTCTTTGTTAGAATGTACTTTGACTAAAACGACCACAACACAATCCTTACGAGGTGTATAGGTAAGTAATTCTTACTTTAACCGCATCTATACCAAGCGTAACCCCTGCTATGCTCTGTTCCCAATAACAGTCATTGCATTAGTATCATGTTGCCATCAATAATGATTTTAGAGACTAGGGCTTGGTAATTGTTAGCAGTTGAATTCTCCAGCAAGCTATGACCCTGTGCAAGCCGCATTTTCCCATTGCCTCAAGCGCCACAAATTCCAAGTGAATACAGTGGTACGTGCAGCACAATGCAGGATTTTATTACGTGCCATGAAATGCTACACCGGTAAATCAATACCACCAACATAGGCTGCGGTCATGGAACTGTAAAGGATATTTAGTCGCCCTGTGAAGTGTTATCCAGAGTCTCATACCAATATACGAAGAAAAAAAATCAAATGCAATACCATGGTTGCAGAAAATGTTACATGTATATTTACCATCAATATATAGACTCCAAACGAAATTGTAATAGTGGCTGGAGACTGTTTAAAGCACCACTGTCCCCCCATATCATCTAGGCGGCTCCATATACTAATCAATATGACACAGAGAACCAATTCAAGAGCCTTTGACGCCAACAATATAAAAATTATTTATTTTATTAAACAGACACCATAAAGTTAAAATAGACAAACAGATATGACTCTAGTATAACTGGCGGAGACCGCACCCACAGATTGTTACCGACTGTAGTCAATGGGCAAATACGTGAATATATTTGTACCAACCACCTTCAAGAATAAGTGATCAAGGACAGTGCATTACATAAAGTTAGCTGGTCAGATTCAAAAAACTTACCCATAATGGCAACAAAAAGTGGAAGAAGTGTCTGCTCCGCCGTATCAGCCCCGGCGGAGCAGACACTTCTTCCACTTTTTGTTGCCATTATGGGTAAGTTTTTTGAATCTGACCAGCTAACTTTATGTAATGCACTGTCCTTGATTACTTATTCTTGAAGGTGGTTGGTACAAATATATTCACGTATTTGCCCATTGACTACAGTCGGTAACAATCTGTGGGTGCGGTCTCCGCCAGTTATACTAGAGTCATATCTGTTTGTCTATTTTAACTTTATGGTGTCTGTTTAATAAAATAAATAATTTTTATATTGTTATATTGGCGTCAAAGGCTCTTGAATTGGTTCTCTGTGTCATGTATATTTACCATTAACATTGGATACCAAGTAATCGAAAAAAATAAAAATGTATATATATATTATTGATACAAACACACACATGTATTACATATCCAACAGAATAATAAAAGGAATCAAAATGAAACCTTAAAACCTATCTAGCCATTTGTTTTTCCTTAAATAATAATCTATCCCTTTGCTACAGTGGCATATCTTCCATAGAGGCAAAGCAGACGACTAGTAGTGAGTGTAAGGGAAAAATTTACTGAAACTGGCGTTTCGTATGTCAGTCTTAATAAATTTGGCTCATATTCTAAGGCACAAAAGTTTAAGGGGTGCACACTGGCTATGCGCAGGC
Organism: Rhinoderma darwinii; assembly: GCF_050947455.1. Lineage (NCBI taxonomy): Eukaryota > Metazoa > Chordata > Amphibia > Anura > Rhinodermatidae > Rhinoderma > Rhinoderma darwinii. The sequence continues at coordinate 330,420,816 of NC_134690.1, forward strand.
GTAGATTTGCACAAATTCTGGCTTAAGTAATGGTAAATCTTTCAGTCCGCAGGAGGCTCCACTCCGCCCACTTTTCATTCCACTTTGAAAAGTGGCGAAATATGTTAAAAGTGGCAAATTATAGCGCAAATATGGCATGCTCCATAAATTGCAACTTTTCTACTTTGTATAAGTGGTGTAGAGCCTTTCATAAGTTTCCCCATAGTATTTTCCTTACATAGAGATCCTGGTGCAGAACTCAAACAGTGCTTCAGTATTAACATAGCTCGCCCGGTCAGAAAGAGAGATTCACAGAAATCATAGGGCCTCTTTCTGAGCTGACTTCCCAGCTTCCCCACATACTTTTTTTTTTCCGATGAATTTACGACAGTTGGGGGTCAATGCAACAAAGTAAAAGAAGGAAGATAAAGCTTTCCAAGCAATTAGGAACATAGAAAAAGCGGAAATTCTGGGAATTAATTTACCATCAATGATGGGGGCATAAGCACACATTCAAAGTAAGGAACCCAGTCATGATATTGCATATCAAAATAACTATTCAGAATATTGCCTTTCTCCTAACATTTCTCTGTTGAAATCAGAGCAAAGAAGTGAGACCTATAAATTTTACAGCAAAAAAGAACCCATCAGTCATGTGCAAAGAACGCCTTATATTGGATATTCCCTCTTCATATTTTATTCCTGATCGCTAATACTAATTGATTTTGCCAGTAGAAGCTTGTTCTCACAGCAACATAAGGTAAGGGTCAGAAAATTACTTATGCAAAAATGTAGAGTTCTTTCACCTTACCCTCATTAACCCCTTAATGACCAGCCTATTTTAGACCTTAATGACCAAGCCATTTTTTACGTTTTTCCATCGTCGCATTCCAAGAGCTATAACTTTTTTATATCTGCGTCGACATAGCTGTATAAGGTCTTGGTTTTTGCGGGACAAGTTGTAATTTTTAATAGCACCATTTTGGGGTACATAGAATTTATTGATTAACTTTTATTAACTTTTTTTTTGGGGGGGGAGAATAGAAAGAAAACCAGTAATTTCGCCACACTTTAAAAAATAAATAAATAAATTTACGCCGTTTACCGTGTGGTATAAATAACACAATAACTTTATTCAGCGGGTTGTTACGATTGCAACGATACTAAATTTGTATACATTTTGTATGTTTTACTACTTTTACACTTTTTTTTCAAAATGATTTTATTTGAAGAGCCATAACTTTTTTTGCCGATGCAATTGTAGGAGGGCTTTTTTTTGCGGGACGACTTGTAGTTTTTATCGGTACCATTTTGGAGTAGATGCGACTTTTTGATCACTTTTTATCAAAAAATTTTTAAGGCAGTATTCACAGAAAACAGCAATTTTTCCATTGTTTTTATTTTATTTTTTTTACGATGTTCACCGTGCGGGTTAAATAATGTAATAGATTTATAGTCGGGCTCGTTACGGACGCGGCGATACCAAATATGTGGAAATTTTTTACTTTATTTTGCTTTTAAATAATAAAGCAGTTTATAAGGGGGAAAAGTGGGTTTTTCATAATTTTTTTTTCACTTTTTATTAAACTTTTTTTTAAACCTTTTTACTAGTCCCACTAGGGGACTTCACTATGCGATTATCCGATCGCATTTATAATACACTGCAATACTTCTGTATTGCAGTGTGTTATGCCTGTCCGTGTAAAACAGACCGGCATGACCTAGCAGGCATACACTACAGGCAGACCTGGGGGCCTTTATTAGGCCCCCGACTGCCATCGGAGACACAGGCACTCGGCGATCTTATCGCCGGGTGCTGGTGGGGTGAGAGGGAGCTCCCTCCCGCTTTCCAAAACAACTCAGATGCGGCGCTCGCTATTGAGCACCGCATCTGAGGAGTTCAACGGGTGAGATCGATACGAATATCGATCTCACCCGGTCGAGCAGTGACGCCCCCAGCTACCTCTGGTAGCTGAAAGCAGGGAGATTTGACAGCTCCCTGCTCGGTTTACTTATTCCGATGAAGCGCCGTAAAAAGACTATTGCATCTGAATAAAGCTCACTAATGACTGCCATGAAAACACTATGGGCCGGTCACTAACAGGTTAACTGGTATTAATGAATATTTTAGCCCTATTAAATCCAAAACATCATAGAGATTCCTAAAGCAGACCATACACATCAGATAGTTGATCAAAGTGGTTTCAGATAATGGTTGGGCAGTATACGCCTCTCTTTTTTACTAGGTTTTAGATCTTAGAGAGTATAAATGAGCTAATCATTGGCTTAATATCATAGAACAATTAGTTTCCTCATAGGTGTTGAGCTACAATTTACAAATAAAATGGCGCTACTTTGCTTCTAACCCTTTAAGTCCCTCTTCCTCTGGTTAAACGTTTTGGGTTGGAAGTTGAAAAAAAAGAAAAAAAAAAAGAAGCTAAACCTAATGGGCTGTTAAATGGGTAATATTGAGCAGCGATAACTCCATTTTCCAAATCGTTTAACATTTTGAATGCAGCTTAATTGGATGAGGACGACAATCCGGTTACATTGAGGCCATACAAAGGAGATTGCTCACAGCAACACATCATGCATTAATACCAGCAGTAGCGCTACTGGGTAAAAGTCACTGCTTGTTTTTCACCTATAGAACCATTTATAAATAATAAGAATTCCCAGACAAACCAGTCTTTTCTTCCTGGCTGGCATACACTGGTATCAGAACTCATTAAGATTTCGGGTTGTGTAATAAGGCGGCACAGCAGGGTCACACAAAGGTATAGCAGCTACAGTACACTGTGAAACCACAGGCTAACCGCACAGTACAATACAAAGCCGCCTCATTTCTAATTAAAAGCTTTAAACTCGGCACAGTTGCTATAGACACATAAAATAGCTCAGGTAGTACATTTCCTGAAGGGCTCAGCTTTTCCGCCTACCGTTGCTAAATAATTCAGCACTGCAGGCTTTCCCAGCCCTCATCACGGTACCTTTCCAAACATATGAATGTGGTTGTGTGCGCTTCTGGCCATCATGTCACTTCTACGCGTTTTATGCTCTGCTGCATTTTAAACTCATAAGTCACGACTCTTCGTCACAGGCATTTGCCGATGTGTGTCTAAAACATCCAAGATTGTGGCTCCCAGGGGCTCAGTTAACGTCTAGTGGCATAGGGTTTGCCAACTTCTAAGGTTTTAGAAATATAGGAGTGCGAACAAAAACACAATTCATCATAGCCAAAATAAAAGAAAACCTTACCTAAAGGAAAGAAACATACACACCACCTTGAATATCAAAAGACTACACATAAATCCTATGTCCCCAGAGTAACATCACTAACAAATAGGATAAAGTAAGAGCCAAAGAAGTAGGACGCTCCACCGCAGACTCCGTAAGATTTGACAGAGAAAAATATCGCTGCATACACATGACGGAACCCGTCAGAAGTCAATAGGGTCTGTCCGGCCCCAGTGATATCAGTCGTACCAGGGAGGTGGCACGTTGCTGTGGTTTTCGTTCTAAAATGAAACCGTGACGCAGATATGAAAAGAGCCTGTCTACCAGCTTTCTCTGGGAGTAGTCCGCCTTTAAATGCATTTGAGAGGGCATTAACCTCACTTAATGGGGCATTTTGTTTAGCATTATGACCAGTTATCAAAATGCTATGCATCACTTGCCCTCACTATTTATAAACTAACCTATCTATTCTGAAAAGCAGCTCTGCAAAGTACCCATATATTTCCCATTTGGCAAAAGCCCTTCCAGTCTAAGGGCAGGTTCACACCTGCATTGGTATTTCCATTGTTCCGGTAGAGAAGCAGAACGAAAAAAAAAAGGGAAGCGGCTGGTCTGTTGTACGACAGACATCACTGGTGGCTGATGCAACCAATTGACCTGCATGCTGCGCTATTGTTTCCGGCACTTTCAGCCGGATCTGTGACGGAGGCTCCTAACGGTGAAAAGACCCTTAGATATCAATCTATTGGAATGAAGAACGGCAAATTTCACATGAATTTCAAACCTACATTTGGATATGTAGTGATGATTTGGCTACTACTTACGGCTAGGTAATTCTAACCAAAATCACAATTAATTGAACATGTAACATCGATTACTGGACGTTTATTTAGTCCACAACCCATTTGGCATGCTACGTCATTGAATTTATATTTATCCCCCGAGCCTGCCATAAACTACTGTATATAATATAGCGCCTGCACTGCCCCACACAGTATAGTGCCCCCATAGTGCTCCCCACATAGTATAATGCCCTCCATAACTGTCCTCCACAATGTATAATACCCCCATAACTGCCCTCCCGACAGTATAATGCCCCCATAACGGATTTCCATACAGTATAATGCCCCTATAGCTGCCCTCACACAGTATAATTCCCCCATAACTGTCCCCTCGCTGTATAAGGCCCCCAAAGCTGCCCCCAATAGTGCCTAATAAAAATAATTTACTTACTCACCTAACCCCTTTCCTTAGGGTCCTCTGCTCGACCATTGGATTCGACTGTATCTGCGTCCTGAAGATGCAGATACAGTTTAAACCGGGAGAAAAGAATTGATAAAACCGAAATTCACAAGAGGACGTCGTCGAATTGTGCTGAATTTTGATGAATTGCCCAGCCCTACCACCACTTTTGTCATTTTATTTCCGAAGTTCAAATTTGTTATCATTCCAATGCCATAAAATAAAAAGCAAATATTGTGGTTTTATAAAATTGGTTGGTTGGAGGTGGAGAAACAAGGTAGAAAGTCTTACCGGGGGAGGGGGGGGGGGGGGGGGGGGGGGGGGGGGGTTCTCTGCATGGAAATTCTGGTCAAATTTCCAGCACCTGACGGAACTTTGACTTCATTTTGCCATCAGACAAGAGACTTCTACTTGATAAAGTACGCACAATAGATTCTTTTAGCCTAACTCCCGACAGGTTGGAGCGTGACCACCATTCTGTAGGAGTTTATAGACATTTATTTTTGTTATTCTATGCACAGCAAAGTATCAGCCTTTTCAAAGTTCTACACTGATAGACTGCAAGGACAATAAGATGAATCATTGTGACAGATCCAAATAGATTTAAATGAACAGAAATAAGTAATATATAGCACAAAGATTTTACAACTGCAACGAATGGTTAGGAGTGTCGGCTATGATTAGCGCCAAAATGATAAATCATGTCACAAAGGAAATTAAACAATTCACACCATTTGCCACGTTCAGAAAGTATCTCAATTAGAAAGTCAGAAATCCAGAAAGTACGTGCACACACACAAATGACTAGATACGTGAGTTAGTGATGTTTTAATTGCAAAAGTATAATCTATACATTTTAAAGGGAAAGCGTCAAATTAAGTTCTGGTGGATGTAACCAGAGGGAACGATTCTTGGGTAGTAGTGACGTAAGAAAAGGTGGTGGGGAGAGACCATTCTCTTCAATACATTTTTCCACCACAACATTGAATATATGAGATCTTTCAGGTAGATGAGCAGTACGAGACACACATTTATCATCTATCATCGCTAGGGTTCTCCTTCGGAGAAAAGCGGAAAAAAACCCCCACCTAAACTTAAGCTGTAGAAGCTCTCTCAATTTCATACCACAAGATTCATTACAACTAGAGGCGCTTCTGCAGCACGCCTATTGAATTAACATGAAGCACTGTGATATCTGGAATGTGGCTGGCAGAATATTAAGTAGTCTGCCGGCTGATCCTGTGAAGCTTCTCCTTGATAGATCCTGATGAGCGGCTAATTTGTACTTCTTTAGACTATACAATATAGTCCAACATCCAGTTTACAAACACTCCTGAGACGAGACCAGTATCTGGCTTTCATCTATGACTTTAAAAGGCCAACCCCTTACAAACACAGAATAGATCATAACCTGTTATTTATATTGTGATGCCTATCCAAAAGATATTAGGAAATGTAAAGGGGTTGTAGGAGATCATAAAAAAGGGTCTGTGCCCCCCTCCCAGAAAGAGAACCCCTCTGGTGCGGTATGCAGCATTCTCTTGAATAGGGCTGAGCTGTCATACCAGACACAGCCAATGGGGAAGAATTGTATTGTATTGTTTCTGGGGGAGAACGGCAAACAACTTTATTTTTTTAACGAATTTATACATCCTCTTTCATGAACAGAACGGTTTAGATTTTTCCTGACTTTGACGATAATTTCCCCTGAAATGCTTTGCCAGTTGTCATCTTTCGCCTCCACAAAATTAAAGAGAGAGAATTGGCAGTCTTAATTCTCAGTCACAAAGATCCTTTTGAGTAACCCATTAAATTGGTTGTGCAGAATCGTATTTTATTTATTAATAAGAGGGCTTTTAAATTGTGTTTAAAACACAAATGCTCCCCTCCTTGCTACATCCCCCAGGGCATCACTACATACAAATATTTCCGTTGTGCTCAGTCTGTAACATTGCCACCCTCCTTCCCATTCTGGGCAATGTACAGAACACGCATATGTTGCAAAGAAACATGGCGGTCGTATTCTTATGGGTCAATATGGGATGCGGCTGCCGCAGGGAAAGCCTTTCTGGGCAATGCAAATGTGTTCTGTACATTGCATGGACTGGGACGGAAGGGGAGCCCATGCATAGACTAATCGCTATAATATTTACGTGCAACACAGCTCAGCGCCTTGGGACTCTGCAGGGACAGATTTAATAAAGAGTATGAACTAAAATAATATAATCCCGGACTATCCTCCATTTAAGCGCCTATTGACGGCTTTGGCCAGGTTTAAACCAAGTCCTATCTTGAATCTCCCTACATGACCATAAAACACTATACAAACATCCCATTTTAGAAATTCCATTTGGATGAAGCAGATTGAATTTTTGATGTTGCCTTCATAGGTTCTAGCAATGGCTTTTTTGTAAAATTACAGAATTATGATGCAGTATTTTGCCTTTGCATTTAATAAAATACAACAGAGTACTGTAAAATGAATATGTTCATCTACGGTACTGAATAATGCTAAACTCCCACATGGCTGATGACTAACATACAGTGATGACCACATTTTCACCTTTCCAGGCGATAAATTCTGATATTGCGGACAAGAAATCCTCTTAATTTCAGCATATTTACTGTATACAGCACGTAGGCAATATGTTTCGCTGAAGTCCATACTTGGTTAAGGTAATTAAAGAGATCAATGAGGAAGATGTGAGTTTATTAGGCTCCTAGAAAGAAGCTGTAAATAACATTTACTACCCTGCCCCAAAGAAACATCAAAAGTAAGTTTCCTTAGGATTGATTCCACATAAACTTGATTATTTAGCAAGAATACTAATAAAATGTGGTCAATGAAAGTAACATGCATGTAAGGTCAAAGAGAAGATTCAACTAATTCATTTTACAAGAGTGTAAATCAGTAATGCTTCTGAAATGACCCCACGACCACCAACCCAACTAGACAGTTAGTATTTTACTACGGTTTAAAGGAATGATAATATATATCAACCAATGAAAACATATTGTATCCATAAATATCAAAGCAACCTGCAAAATAATATGTCTGGGAACACAAAAAAGTATCAGTAGTAGATACCATTTCTGAGCAGTGTCAATACCAGCTTCTTAGGAGATGGGAGAATGCTACTTGGATATACTGGAAACATCTGAAGTACCAGTGGATAAGCGATAAAAAGAAAAAAATCTGTCGGACAGCTCCCTGGAATCTCTCCGATTTCAGGCAGAAAGGATTCTGGATGATTCTGGTAGAGGGATTCCAGCGCAATGAGGAAATTGAATATTTGCGGCTGCCTTGCATGAGCTGTCGGCAGCACACATGCACCATTTATGCCATCCAAGCATCTTTATAAGGACCACTCCATAAGGCTGCTACATACAGTTTGTGCCATCCAGCATCAGAGAATTTAGACCAGAAAGAATTGATTTTATAAATAAAAAAAATGCATTATACTTCCAGTGTACTTGGTAAGACAACACCTTTCCATATCCTACTAGGGCAAATTAAGTCATAGAAGAGGCTCTCCTCCTTATAAGCCTAAATGGAAAACTTTATCAGCGGTTTCTGCTCAGGGGGAACAGCCTATCCCTGTATCACATGGGCAGCCATTCATTTGCACAGCCACCATGTACTAATACATCTCCTGCAGGGGAAACGTTTGGCTGGCCGCAACTCCAGCGGGACTGGTTTCTGAAGCCCTGGTGATCTACGAATGCCTTAAGATCAGCTACTCACCGGGGCAGCTCCACTTCAAGAAACCTTCACTTTGTAGCCAAGTTCACATGTAGCAGAAAAACTCTGCTGCAGAAGTCGTCTGCAAAGCGGCAGCAAAATCGACAAATCTGAGGCAAAACTTCGTCTGTTAGTACATCATATATTAAAATCCACCAAGACAGGTTACATGTTTTAGGCTTCACACAATGCTGACATAATTGAACTGAATATGAGAACAATAGTACCCAACAGTAAAGCAATGAAAATCACCACATGAACAGGTTAAGTATAACTAAAGTCATATATGAAACAAATCAAAAAATATTAGATCTGGTCTGTGCATTAAAAACACATCAAAACAGCCTCTCTGTTCAAAAGTGATAGCCGCTCTTTAATTTAAATTTGGATGTAAGGGTGCCCCGTACACGTTGTGGGTTACCGTTAATTGCCATGCGGATTACAGGGGTTATCCGCGGACCAAAAATTGCTTGGGATTTATATTTTTACGTCAAAAATAGTCACTTACTAATGTACTTTCATTTTTAATACTGTATTGAATCTTCAGTTTAAACCCGCTGAAGTGTCACTGGAAGTTCTGTCGTTTCCCTAATATTTATGATGCGCCTACACGGCCGCACGTCACTGAGGGCTTTCTTCCTGTGCCATTCGTGTTGGCGTGTGATCAAGCGCATGACTGCAAGGGGTTGACAGAGCATCAGCTTTACCCCTTTAAGTATTAGATGATTAGTTATTAGAGGACGGGTATTTGAAAAAACAGGTGCTTATTTGAACTTCTATTGTTCAATATACACATGCGTGTTAGGTTATGCGGGCCATTGAAGCGAGGATTTTGCACGAGTGTTTCAAAGGAAAGGGGGGCTTATAGGATCACATATTTCCACGTACACTTTCCTCAAACTATAGTAAACCCTACGATTGTAGCCTGTGGAGAGTGAAACGAATAGTGAGTTTTAAGACTAACTCAAAGTGGTTTGAAGTTTAGGGATTTCAGCCATTCTGCATTGCACGCAACGTGTGCATGCACATGGTCCCGATAAATAAGCCGATTCTGCCTCGATATCTACAACAGGCATAAGGGAATAAACTGCTCAAAATTGACAAAGAAAAGCTTTGTAGGAAAAAGAAAGTATGTCTGGTCTGTGTTTGCAGGCTGTGACTGGGCAAGAACACAAACTCCGAACCAGAGCGCAAAAAGGTAAAAGTGCCAATTACTAGGCCATAGTGCTGCCCGATCCATAGTTTACAAAGTGGCTTACATTTCCGGTCTCTGGACTACAAACAAGATTAGCAGCTCTGGATGACAAACTGCAGCTGTCTAGTAATAACAAACATTCACGAGTACAAGCCTTATTATTTGGATTTTTATAGGAATGGAGTATACGGTAACTCTCACTGGCATAGTAGGGAAACAAATAATTATAAGGCATTTCTATATAGAGTAGCAAGGGTTAATAACAGAGCAAGCTATCTGCCATCTACACCACATTACATTTCAGATCCTGCTGGTAAGATATGGCCAAGGATCACAAGTTTATGAATCACTTCAGCCAGCAAGCTTAAGAAAAGCAACTTCATTTTAGCAGTTTTGCTCTCCAAGGAGGTCGCAACTGCCATTTTGATGAACAGCCAGAAAAGCAACTGATCTCTAACAAGCGTTCTGCATTCGACAATCAATCAACCTGTAATGCAATGGAATAACACGCAGGCAGAGCGCACGTTCAAAAACAGTTCTCTGAATATATAGCATGAATGCAGAACTACATAGCATCCATACTGCTTTGATGATTTTCACTGTGGGAGATTTCCTCGAACGCATCAAAACTTTTAGGTGAACTACATTTTTCGGAATTTTCTTTTGCTTTTGAAATCAGGCTTTTACTTAACTTCTGAGTATTATATGTCATACCCAGCATCATTGAAAGCATATCCTCCTCCCTACTCTACAGCAGATTAGTTAGTTCCAACTAAGCCAAGCACCCTATACTCAAATTACATCAAAGTACCCCAAGTCTACGATCGTACACTGTCCTGCATGTTAAAATCACAGCATAACCACTGTGTGAAAACCCCATAAGAATGGGGGGGGGGGGGGGGTGTAACCCTAGGGTACACGAACTACAGGTTGAGTACCTAGGCATACATACACACAGTCGAGTCACATTATTAAAGTGTAGCTAAACGTTCGACAAACTTCTGACATGCCAGAAGTTTGGATTGGTGGGGGTCCGAGTACTGAGACCCCCACCAATTGCTAGAACGAAGCAGCTGAAGTGCTCGGGTTAGCGCTCAGCTGCTTCCTTTCTATTTGGCTTTCTCCGGAAAGCCGATGTATCGGAGAACGGGCTCAGACATTCTATTGAGTCCGTACACCGATACATTTATTTCCGGAAATAGCCGAACCCACACGAAGCAGCTGAGCACTCACACGAGCACTTCAGCTGCTTCGTTCTAGCAATTGGTGGGGGTCTACGTGCTCGGACCCCCACCAATCCAAACTTCTGACATGTCACTATGACTAGGTCAGAAGTTTGTCGACCGTTTAGCTACACTTTAAGACCACCAGCTAATATCCAGAGTAACTACCGTGTGCAGCACGGACAGCAGCTAGACGGGCTGGGAGTGACTCAATAAGGTGCTGGTAGGAAGTTTCAGGTATCTGGAGCCCTGCTGACTGCAGTGCGTCCCACATTTGCTGGAGGGTGTGTGGGGGAGGATCCATGTAGCGAACAAGACTATCGAGGTGGTCACACAGATGCTCAATTGGGTTCAAGTCTCGCAAATTAGGGGGCCAGGGAAGTACTTGGAAGTCTTGGTCATGCTCTTCCAACCACTGTCAGACATTTCTAGCCGTGGGACATGTCTCATTGTCTTGCTGGAGGATTCCATTTGCCCAGGGAAGACAAACAGCATGTGTGGGTGTATCTATGGTTGTGTTCAGATAGCACCGGTATCTTCGGGTGCTCGAGATAGGCTCCGAACACAGATATAGGTCAAGAATTGTACTCTGCACACCTGGATTGTGTTCAAAATAATCTTATTTATTTATTCATATCTCAGGATAAATGCTAGAGGCTATATGTGCAACGTCAACGTTTCGGTCGTGAGACCTTCGTCGGGAACTGAGCCGTGCTGGGGACTCGATCTGCGGGTGTATAACGTAGGTAGTAACGTAGGTAGTAGCGCTGCTATAAATTGTATATGGCGGCTAACCGCTCTTATGGGCGCTCATTTATCCTGAGATATAAATAAATAAAAAGATTATTTTGAACACAATCCAGGTGTGTAGAGTACAATTCTTGACCTAGCATGTGTGGGTGGACGTGAACTGCAACGATGGATTCAAACCAAAATCGGTTCAGACTGCCATCCACATGCCTGAGTGGGCTCAGGGAATGCCATGAAAAAATTCCCCAGACCATAATACTACCACCACCAGCTTGTATTCTTCCAGCAATGGTTGCAGGGTGTTTGTTCTCTGATGTTTCTCGTCTGACACGCCAACGTCCATCCATTCGATGAAGCAGAACACGTCACTCATCAGAGAAGGCAACATTTTGCCAATCATCTGTGGTCAAAGTCAAATACTGCCGTGCAAATTGAAGCCTTTTTCCCCGATGCACCTTTGTTAGCATAGGAGCAGTGACCATCCGTCTGCTTCAGAGCCCTATACACAGTAGGGTTAGCTGAACTGTTGTTTTAGACACACATCTGGTAGTACCCTGGTTGATTTTGGCGGTGTGCTGCTCTACTCTAGTGTGTTGTTCAGCCCTCTCGCCCCCTTCGTAGCAGACGTTCACTTCTCACATCAATGGCACGTGGTACTCCTCAGTTTCCACGTCGATTATTCCCAATGGTGCCATTTGTCCACTCACGATACACTTTCACCAGAGTAGCACACACAGTTCAAACGGCACTATTTGAGAAATACTGCCACCCTTGGCACGAAAGCCAATAATCATCCCTTTTTGCAACTCTGATAAAATCGCTACTTTTACCCATGGCAACAATGATTGATGTGTGTTCAGACAGCCTATCGCACAACACACATACCCACCAAGCCAGCTCACGCCACATCACTTCCTTCATGGGCTACGCACTACCAGCGCTGAAAGTAGGAGGTGGTCATAATGATGTGACTTCACTGTAATATATATAAATAAAATACACACACACACTTCTCTCCCCTGACACAGATTTTGTTAGTTTCATTTTTATCCATATATCTAGAACGCCAAAGCAATGGGTTATGACCAATAATTTTTTTTTTTCTTGGCTAGTAGTGAATCATAGCAATTACAGAAGAAACAGTAAAACATTTTTACAAATGGACCAATGCAAGTTCCCATGACAGTATCCAGTTTATCATAGTAAAATAATGTACGATTGTCCTTCCAGAGTGACTTCTGATAATGAAAATATTCTATGGCGAGCTTTAAGGAGTATTCCCACCATCTGATGTGAGATATGCCAAATATTCCTGTAAAATTGGGGGGTCTGACAGTGGAACCGCCACTGTTCCTCAGAATAAATAAGCCACAGCGCTAGCTAAGTTCTAAGACTACTTCACCGTTTTTCACTTGTGTTGCAGCTCTGCACAGCAAATGCACAGGGATCAAAAGATCAGGAGCAGCAATGGTCCAGAGGTCAGACCACCGCCAATCATATTATGGCCTATTGGATTGGGACAGAAAGAGATACAAACATTTAAGCTGCTGCTGACTGGCTGCCCAAAGAGTAACTGCGGCACTGCTGTGTAATTGGAATTGCAGTGTTGTGATCACAATAGTAATTTGTCTACACTATGTCAAGAGCACTTTTATTCAGCCAATTAGGATTGCATGCCATTAGTGTGGTTAAACCCTGAAGTAAAAAAAAAACACACAGAATGTGCGGCAGTAAATTCAATATCAGTCAATGGCCAGTACCCTGGAGACAGAAAAATAACCGTCCCCGGCTCACAACCTTGTGTATAATACAGATTTGTGCAATGCATTCTAAATTACATGTCTATATTATGTAAGTAATGTGCATAAATCACGTGTAATGTACATGTATGACACATCCAAAAGAACAAAAAATAAAATATATAATCATTTTATATCTATACACACACGTTCCACCGGACACCATACAAAAATTCACATGTATTAACTGAAATGTTATTTATTTAAAAGGTTTTTCAGCTCTTTATATATTAGAGTAAAAAGTTGTATAACAATTTTAACACGGACCATTAATATGTTTTTGTGTATTGTCTATTATTTTGTGTATTAAACCATTCTTTTAAGTTATTTAGAGGAATACATTCAGAATTAAAAAGCAAATCTTTACATTTCTATGACCTTTCCATTGTAGGTCAGCAGTATTGCTCTAGATCCTCAAACATTAAATGCTTCTATGAGGCTTTTAATAATATCCAACTGGAAAGAATTTCCACGTTGCTAAAGAAAAAACCCGCAATGATTTCATCAATATCGGATACATTTCCCCGACATAAGCTCACACATACATAAGAGAACACAAACACTTTCTAATTTTCAGAAGGTTAGTTCAAATAATTGCTTTCCGTAAACAGATGCTCGAGGGACATTACCCTCCAGTCATCAGCATTGGTTACAGCTTGATGACGCACTGTGACCCATCTGATTTGGGTGGCGAGCTTGTAAGGAGTGACTATACAGAGGCGGTGCCTTCCTTTAAACAATATGCCTGTCGAAACAAAGCATGGAAAAAGCAACAACAAAAAAAATGCAAATAAAAAAAAAAGATAAAAAAAAAAAAAAGGTAGAAGCAGCTCTTTCAGCTCCAGTGCCCTAATGTCACCATTTGTCACGCAGCTTTCCCTTGGAGCTCACAGGACTGGGGTTAATTCTCCCTCCCTCCCCTGCTGTATGCACAAGCTACTTGCTGGAATGGTTGCAGATTTCAAATGTGCCTGGCCTGTCAATGGTGCTGCTGCGCATTGTTATGCAACTCGCTGTCTGGGAGGGCAGTTTGTAGCTCCTTTTTTCTGCTAGTGCCAGGTGCGTGTTTAGTCAATGTCACAGCTCACTACTGTAATGCAACCCAGTGCACGGCCACTCGTCTCTACTGGGGCTGGCTGCTGACTTATGCCACGTCCAGGATGATGCCTTGGAATTATCTGCCACTGATGCCTGCTTAGGTGTGAAGCGTGCCTGGTGCCCAGAACTCCATCCACAGCCTACAGTACGCAAATCTCCAGCAAAGCCTGTGATGGAGCTCAGTGGCAAACCCTGTTGGACTTAAAACCATGTTACAATGAATAAGAAACGAGAGGATTAAATAACTTACAGTCTTATTATAAAGAGAAAATCCTGGAATGGAATTCCACCAAGTCAATGAAAGACCAAAATATCTAAATACTGAAAGAAACAAATCCATCATTAACCAGTGGGGACTGCCTACTGAAGAGGGGAAAACACAACTTGGATTTGAACTGAGGACAAGCCGCTGTTCTCACGCTGTGGATCAATATTGAGAGTAGCATCTTTTTCAAGTCGCCTGGATTCATTGGATTAATGATAGACTGAGCAGCCGTGAATTTTGTTGCTCTTTGCCATTCATTAAGAACGGGAAAGGAGAGGGACAGTACATGTATACATGTGTGCTACGGCTCTGCTGGAGGATAAAACCTTGGCTTTCCATTGTGTTGAGGACACAGAAGCATGCCTGATGCCACTGTACTCCTGATGCAGAGTAGGGTAAGGAGCCATTCTCATTTTAAATGTTTGCATGCTGAGAACAAAAGGATTCCCTCCACTAATAGTCAATGGAAAGCAAGCGCTCCGGCTTCTGTTTAGCACGCTGAACTACAGTACCCTCAGCAATGGAGACAAAGAATTGCACACAGCCTACACCTCCCACTAGGAATCTTTATTAATGCTAGCCAATTTTAATTATTCATCATGAAAGACACAACGGATGCTGATAATGAAACGGCATGGTCAGGTGCACACCGTAAACCGTCTAAAATAGCTTCTTTTTTTTTAACAATTACCCTCCCCCACTGAAGAGGCTGTATGAAATGGAGACTTCTAATATAACAATGGCTACATATGTTGCTGCATGAGATAATCTGAATTGCTACATGGATGCTGTCAGAAGGTTTCCACAAAAAAAGAAAAAAAATCCGGTGAATGAAATTGAGGCATCATCACATTGTAAAATAATCTATTACATTTGTGTTGCTTATTAGTGAAGTTTTAGTGCCTTTACCAGCTACATGTTAGACAAAGAAGAATTCGCATGTACAAAATCGTGCATGTTGTATGTGACTATACTAAACCAATAGCAAGTCCAAAATAGGTCATGATCAAACATTATAGGTTTCACAAGCCTAATGTGACATTTTCTCTAGCAATTTAAACTGACTGGGGGGGGGGGGGGGGGGGGGTGGCGGTGGGGGATGGGAATGCGTAGTAAGATATGATTAATGGTAGTTAGATCAACACTTGTAACATACCGATATTATGTGGTCGTGTTCCTCCTCGGTGTAGGACCCCCCACCTGAACAATCCTAAGCTCTCCAGCATCGAATAGGGTTAATTGGCAATTCAATTCCGAGTGTACAAATGGATTATAGAGCACTCAATTTATCAGTATGTCAATAGCCGCGTCCACTACAAGGGATCTGACTATACATTAAATACAAATACACGATGGATGACTGGCTGCACATACTTTCTATAGTTCAAACTATAGGCTGCTTGTGTGTTTGACTGTTGTGCCCTTATTAACCCTTAGCTTACCGGCTTCAAAACTTTTCAACATCAATTTGAGTTTACTTATAAATTTCCCTTTATAGGATTTTTATTCTTGGTGACCACGCCCGAGAGGGTCTGTGACTAGGCAGAAGTCTTAAATCGGACTATGGGTTTTGTCCATTTATATCGGAGTAACTTTTCTACTCAAACTTCTAGAACACCTGCATGAATGCAAATCATGGCACCGTGCTGTATAGTAGATACATTACAGAACGTAAAATTTATCTATTTTCGCTTCCATCTCTTTTCTTCTAGATAGACTTTGGAGGATTGCTGAAGACATTTCTGGAAAACATGGTCACGTCTGCTATCACGGCAGCAGCAGCAGAAGTGAAGAAGCAAGAGGAGAAAGAAGAGAAAGAGGAGTCCATCTTAGCCATGCTGGGAATTATAGGAACGGTGCTCAATCTCTTTGTCATCGTGTTTGTGTACGTCTACACCACCCTCTGATGGTCTCTGTCTCTCTACGCCAGGTGCTGAACCAGGGAGGGATTCTCCTTAGGGATTTCATAAAAAATGGAAGGGGTTAAGAAGATTCAAAGGAGAGACTCCTCAGACCATCCAATACATTCCAGTGCTAAGTGCCTAGGTGGACCACGGGCCATGGAGCGCATTTGCCAATGTAGATAGGAGTACGAAACCAAGATGAGCCAAAACCACTCCTGTACAGAGGTGCAACTGTGCATCAACTTTCAAAGAGTCCATGAGTGCTGTGTTACTGCCATAATACTCAAGATACAGGAAATATTTGTACAGTTGTGTCCATCTTATGGCATCTCACCCACTCAACAGGGAAAAACTTTCAAAGTTTTCTTAAACTCCATGTAAACTTTTCTAATATATGCTTCCATTCAGGCACAACCATGGCTGGATTCCTTTTTTGTTGCAATTCATTTTCTCCCCAAATCTATTATTTTCTAAAGCACCTTACTAAAACTTCTCATGTTAGAACCACTTTGCTTTATAACCAATGTGGCAGACAAAATGTAAGAGGTCTAGACCATCAAGTCATGTAAGCCATTAAGAGTGATTACATGGGAATATTCATGAGGAATACAGCATATGTTGGTATTGCTATTGAAAATGCTTGAATCTGTGAGGTCATAGGCTTGCTAAAGAAGATCATGTAAAAAACAGAACTATGTATGACATGGAAACCAGAAACTAAGAACACCCAGAGGCTAGATTTGTCGCACATGTATAAATTTGTCAAAGTTTGTATTAAACCCCAAACCATTCATTCATCTAACAAATGCTCACCCATGTTAAGTGTCACATATAGCTCTGACACAAAGTAATAGTTATTGAAATTATACTCAAGAACCAATTATAACAAAGCACCGGTTTTACTAACATGGACCATTGATGGAAATCGCTAACAGGTGATGTATCTTAAAGGCACAGAGCAAGCTTGCCAGTTTGTTCTAGGTGTAACTATTTTGTCAACGTATATGTGTGCCATATTGTCATGCCATAACTTATAAATGTTATTTCTTGTTCAGCGAAGCTGGTGCTTTACATCGTTCACCTCTGGACCTCACATCCACTAGTGAAGATGTTCTGCTGGCTGAGCAGTCAAGTCACCGGCCTTTAAATGCTTTGGTTATGTGAGCCAATATTCAATATAGTGCACTCCATAAGAAAAGCCATGTATTCAATTATTATTATTAGACGACAATGGTTAAAATTTAGACCAGGTCAAAGAATTCAGGTTCTTTTTATGGAAATCTCTTTACGACTTTTAGACTAAATGTGCAGGCCAAGATAGTCAACCTAATACAGAGGTGAAAAGCCCTCCATTATGGGCACTTATTAACCGTAGGTAAAAGAAAATGTAGCAGCTACGCAAAAAAAACTTTATGGGAATATCCAGACATAGGATAAAATGCTTTTATTTTTGAATACAAAAAGCCAGGGATGTACACTACATCAATATCAGCATTAGAGCAGACATGAGAGCCGAGCAAGAGCTTAGATGATTTATCAACCCATAAGAAAGCGCTACTTGTACCCCTCAGGTCTAATCATCCTTCAATCTATCCAATATTCCATATCTAAACCTCTATATACATTGCTTTGACTTTTATAAGAAAACGTGGATTTGTAAATTAAATTTTTTGATCAAATTAAAAACAGTAAATATTTTCAAATCAACACTAAGTGCCCAAGCATACACCTCGCATAGAAGCAATAATGTTTAAAGCCTAGAAAGATGAAGTAATGTTACGTATCAAGTTTTCCAAATGATTGGAATAATACCCCACAGACAGATTACATATTTGATGAAATCATGACAAATTCTTAAAAGGATTTAACCCATGGCGTGCTAATTTGTTTTAGGAGACTTGAAAAGAAGAAATTTCTGCCTGACCATATGTACGTCAACCGATCACTTGTGATCGGGTTTATACAGGAATGTGAAGTAGGAGTCTTTTAGAAACATACATAAAAAAACTTGGCTCTTCCCAACTCGTCCTTTTAAAATCCACTGCTTTAATAAAACCATGATACCAGATGGTAGCGCACGTCATAACATCTACAGGCCTCATTCACATGTGCCATGCATGCAAAATAATCTTTACATGATCAGAGATAACTCTTCTCAATACCCACCAGAAAGATTGAGACATTCACAGATGGGAACATCAAATTCGTGATCGTGTGTGCTTTCAATGTTCTGCATTCTTCACATACTGATCTAAGTGGATGTTCACACTTGCATACCTTCTGCCATCATTAAAACAGGTCAGACCACCATATAGGTTAGGTCCATGAGCTGGCACACCTGCTGCAAGCTCATGAGCCACTGAGATGGCACTTTCAAGGATGGAAACGAAACGTGCATTCGTTTAAGGATGGTGGTGGTTGTGGTGGAGAAACTAGTCCATGGCAGATTTATAATCTGATTGTTTACATTTCCCCAAAACTCCATGGACAGTAACCATCGTCTAGTGAGTCTACAGCATTGGGATACTGCAGCCATACAGTGAAATGATGTTGGAACATTTATATAACCACTATATACTGTATAATGTGGGTTCTCACACTCCTGGGCAAGTGTAGGGATACTATTTATTCGCATAGTGTGGCAGTACCCAGATTTATCTGGTCCGATGCCAGGTGAATGCAGTTACAGAAGTGTCCATTACATATAACAAAAAGTCATAAGCATTGCAACAAATCTAACGTAGAGAGAGAAATATACTTAAATATTCTTGAGGCCCCAAAGGGCTACATACTGGACAAGAACAGTGTCCGGTTCCATATTTAAAAGGCAGTTTACTGAAAAAGTGATGTCACAAGGCTTCCCACTTGTATAAAGCAGCATTTACACTACAATATCTATATTCAGAGACAGGCCTCGTGCACACATCCTTCACCGTTTTCACGTGTGTTTAAAACGGATCCGTGTGTTCGTTGTGACATCCGTGTCGTTTCCTTTGTCCCTCCGCATCCGTTCCAATGTTCCGTTTTAAACAGACGTGCTTCTGTATTAAACGGTCCATTAAAATCCATCTTGTGTGTTGAATGCAGGGAACTTTGGCACGCCCTGCCGTTGCTTGACAACGGTTCCGTGAAAAACGGATGGCAAACGGGCGCCTTCCGAGTGCTGTCCGTTGTTTTGACAGACCCATAGGCTTCAATGGGCGAGACGAACACTGAATGGACAGAAGTAGGACATGCTCTACTTTTGACGGAACGGACGCACGGAACCGTTAAAACAACAGAAGTGTGCACGGCCATATAGAAATGAATGTGACCGTGTGCGATCCATTAAAAAACGGATAGCAGCCTGAAGAAAATAACTGAAGTGGGCATGAGGCCGTAATGCGAGAACAGACTTTAGTCTGTCTAACTTACATTAAACAAAAAAAGAGCAGGTCCAGTCTGAGATAAAAACTCGTCTCCTTGTGAAGGTCAATAGTCTTCTCCATAGGGGCAGTATTATATTATCTAGTGCTGGTATAGCACTGACAACCAGTTTTCTGAGGCAGAAATGCACACAGGGAAAGTTGTCATTTCCCTTCCCATTGACACAAACCTTACTAAACCGCTGGAGAGAATGAGAACAAACTCCGGGGGTCTCTGATGAGTGTGAAGCATCCTGAGGCATGATGGGAGTGAGAAGAAGAACGGAGGGGTAATTAGCACAAATTACTTCTGCCAATTTATTTTTCTTAGGAAGGTATATTGTACCATTGATGTCCATATCAACAGTGACCGCTACTGCCCTCTCAATGTATCAGATCAAAACTAACCTCTGACTAATGTAATGGAACGAAGGAGTGATGTTTTTTTTTATACGAACCACCAAGGAAAAGGCTGTTGTCAAAAGTGAAAAGAAAAAAATATTATTTTTTTATGTTATTTCCCCTTTAACAAAAGGAAACTAAATCTATGAAAACTGCTGAATAAAGTTGAAATGTATTGTTTATGATCTTAATAAAATAAACATCTTAAGTCAACCCCGGTTAGTGTTTCTGTTAGCAGCTCTGAGGTAAGGGGAAATGGGAGATTTAGAACGCATGCTGAACAATATATGGTCTGGTAATGGGGGCCCATCAGCAGTTTACAGGGAGGTGAAGACTTTTTAATATGAGGATGTTCAGCCACTGATGATAGGCTATATAACGTGGAGGAGGTAGATGCGATTTCACACTAAGGCGGGATTCACACGACCGGGTCGTTCCCGAGCCCGATTGTCGGCCGGTAAAATCGGCCATTTTGCCCGGCCGGTTTGCATAAAGTTATGCATCCGTGCCGGGCCGGGCAGATCCGGACAGTGACATCAGCGGCAGCTCCTGAAGGGGAATCCCCATGTGTTCGGGGATTCCGCTTCAGGAGTTTCCCCTGATGTCACTGCCCAGATATGGACAGAGACATCAAGCGCTCTGTCCAGGAGCGGAATCCCCGAAAACACGGGGATTCCGCTCCTTCAAGGAGCTAAAGTGCGGCTAGCACATAGCAGAGCGGGGAGATACCTCCCTGCTCTGCTATAGTGGCGTCGCTAGAGTAGTAGCAGCCGCAGCAGCAGCAGCTGCTGCTACTACTACTAGCGGCGCCATCGAAGGTGTCGCCGAGCCAGGGTGCTTTTAACAAGCAGGGGAAGAGAGCCAGCGCAGCGCTCCCTCCACCTGCTGTACACCCCGGCCCTGCAACACAGTGTACAGCGATGCCATTCGTCAGAATGGGATCAACTCCTCCTCCTCACATGCACTCTGCGCTGTGAGGAGGCGGAGATAGAGCGCAAGCGCCGGGAAACCCGGTCATCACTCGGAACACATTCCGGTGATGGCCGTGTAATACCCGGCCCCATAGACTTGTATGGGAGCCGGGCGGCCGGGTGCCCGGGCAAAGATAGAGCATGTCCTATTTTTGACGGCCGGATTTTCCGGCCGTCAAAAAATCGGTCGTGTGAATAGCCCCATTAGGGGTCTATCATTCCTAATGCAGCCGGGTGCCGGCCAATTTATGAACGGCCGGCACCCGGCCGGGAAACCCTGCCGTGTGAATGAGGCCTAAGAAATGACAGATCATTTTAACAGGAAGGGATCTATAATGGATTAATGGCACAACCCACCACATTCAATTATTGATGGTGTTGAATAGACATAAGAAATTGCAAAATGTTAAATTATGTATCAGCACTGGATTTGGAAGATCCAAAAAGATTTGGGGTACATATAACTCAATGAAATTTCTTTCAAGGGGGAGGGAAACACAAATACCTTGCAATTTCACCACTTTTCTTTAACCCGTTAGTGACCGGCCCATCGTGTTTCTACGTCGGTCACTAACGGGCCTTATTCCGATGCCATAGACTTTTTACGTTGCGGCATCGGAATAAGTTTACAGAGCAGGGAGCTGCTAGAGGCAGCTGAGGGCTGGGAGCGTCCCTGCTCTGCCGGGTGAGATCGATATTAGTATCGATCTCACCCGTTTAACCCCTCAGATGCGGTGCGCAATAGCGAGCCCCGCATCTGAAAGTATTGCAGTGTATTATAAATGCGATCGCAGAATCGCATATTATAGTCCCCTAGTGGGACTAGTAAAAAAGTGAAAAAAAAGTTTAATAAAGTTAATTTTAAAAAAAATGTGAAAAAAAAAATGAAAAACCCAGCTTTTCCCCTCACAAAATGCTTTACTATTAAAAGCACAAAATAAAGTCTAAAAGTTACACATATTTGGTATCGCCGTGTCCGTAACGACCCCGACTATAAATCTATTACATTATTTAACCCGCACGGTGAACGCCGTAAAAAATGTAATAAAAAACTATGGAAAAATTGCTGTTTTCTGTGAATACTGACTTTAAAAAAATGTGATAAAAAGTGATCAAAAAGTCGCATCTACTCCAAAATGGTACCAATAAAAACTAAAAGTCTTCCCGCAAAAAAAAAAAACCCTCATACAACCGCATCGGCAAAAAAATAAAAACGTTACGGCTCTTCAAATATGGAGACACAAAAACAAATAATTTTGAAAAAAAAGCGTTTTTACTGTGTAAAAGTAGTAAAACATATAAAAAACGATACAAATTTGGTATCGTTGAAAACGCAACAACCCGCTGAATAAAGTTAGTGTTATTTATATCACACGGTAAACGGCGTAGATTTAAGACGCGAAAAAGAGTGGCGAAATTTCAGGTTTTTTTCTATTTCCCCCCAAATAAAAGTTAATCAATAAATAATATGTCCCCCAAAATGGTGCGATTAAAAAATACAACTTGTCCCGCAAAAAACAAGACCTTATACAGCTATGTCGACGCAAAAATAAAAACGTTATAGCTCTTGGAATGAGACGATGGAAAAACTTAAAAAATGGCCTGGTCATTAAGGTCCAAAATAGGCTGGTCATTAAGGGGTTAATTACACCGTCCACTGTACAGCAAAATTAACAGGTTCCCTTTTTTTAAATGGATCGGTACGATTACAGCAATATCAAATACGTGTATTTAAGATTCCTCTGGCGTAACCGATAAAAAGAGCTCACAAAGTCAAACTAACAACATATAAAAGCACAACTACTGTATAAAGCCACATCTGAACACACCCCTACAGTACAACAATGTGAACAACTGAGCAGTGTAGTAAAATTATATTGATATGTACATCTAATCGGTTAGCGGGATTAATGTGATATACCATAAGGCTGCTGATATGAAAAGTGCATCATTAAGGTTTCGATTAACACATCCCTAAGGAAAATGGTTAAGGAACAGTACCTGAGTCATTCCGCAAGTATGATGACATAGCCGGTATAAGACAGGATTGACTTAGTAGTTCCAACAACACAGATGGAAGAGCATTACTGTTTTGCCCTCGACTCTCATGGGCTGGCACTTCTCCATTTACTGAACACCCAGATGGATTTATATAGCTAGCAAGAACCTGTAAAGAGAAACAGTAATATTCAGATTTTCAGCACATATGCTTTAGAAATTTACGACTCATTAATTTAAAAAAACAAAAAACACAAAAAAAGTTATTAAAAATCGGCTGGAATAAAAAAAATACATAAATCAAATGTCAAATAAATAAATTTTTAGCACAAAATAGACACACTGTTGAGTGTCCCCACTTTAGATGAATATAAGAGAATGGAGGAACAAATACAAATCTATTTTTCAGCATTTCACTCTTCATTGACTTATAGGCGGCAAATAATTCTCCATAACAAAAAAATATATACATGGGCGAAGCGCTCTTCTCTAGTCTCCACATTATTTCAGCTATAATGTCATATTCATCCATGAACAATTGCATATAGCGACCCACTGCTAACAAGCCAAAACTCTCTTGGACAAGGCTCAAATAGTGCCCATCTATTACTAAGTAGGGTCATTAAAAAGGGGTTCTCCGCTTTGAAAAAAGGTAACTTGACAATAAACTGAACACAAAGTGGATCCCTGCTGGGACCCCCAGCAATTAGCAGTGATCTATGGGGAAACCTGGAAAAAAGCGTTCTATTTCCCTGCAGCACCACCACAGGGGAAATTAAGCATTACATGGGTTGTCTGTGTAATGCACAACAGGACAAGAGAACTGCTTTGTAACTACGCCCCACTCAGGTCAAGACGGATTCCCCCCCCCATTAACATAGATTCCTCTAACAGGGTTTTCCCTAAACTACACAACCCCTTTAATTTCTGAAAGCAAAAGGAGAACCTGTGAAAACCCTCTGACATCACCTGTAGGAAATGTATAAGTTTGCAAAATAGAGCAATTTACACAGGTGTCAATTTACAGAATAATTAGTACAGATCTCGAACACAATCTATTCATTCACCCTTGAAGACCGACACATACCCTCATGTAATTTATAACACCCCAAAATACTATGCAGAGCTGTACATTAAATAGTGGAGAGATCATAGAAAATCTAGCAACGCAAGTCCAGAAATACTATATATGAGAAGAAAGTCCTGGCTAATGGAGCATACATTCTAAGTAGTAGGGGACATTAGCAAACAATAGGGGAGGGAGAAGGTAGTGGCTAGACGCGGCTGGTGTTTGTTACTTGCTGAAGAAAAATCCCAGCAGGGAGGAAGACTGATAGGCCGTAATGAAGAGGCGAATTCTGAGGGACTGTTCAAACTTTTTGAAGGTAGGAACAAGGAAGATAATTCCAGAAAGTGACTGCTGGACAGAGTTTATGAGTGAAGCGGACAGTATCAAAACAGTAGGATGGTTAGGTTTTACGTATAAGCCCGGGAAAACTCACGACACTCCTTTGGCCAGCGTCGGGCTAATGGAGTCCTAAAGACTGGTCTATCGTATATCTTGGGAGTAATATCAAGATATGAACAGGGTCTTACAATGCTGCAGACCGTGGTGATCTGTGGCATATGCAACTGGCTGGAATACAAAACCAAGTAGTGTAAATATTTTAATGGCAAAATGCCAACCATTAGGGACTGTATTACTGAAGTGCATGTGCTTATTGGATGTCTAGTAGCGTCTCTGTAGCACAGGTACGGCACCCCGCCTCGCGCTACAGGTACCGCACCCCGCCTCGCGCTACAGGTACCGCACCCCGCCTCGCGCTACAGGTACCGCACCCCGCCTCGCGCTACAGGTACCGCACCCCGCCTCGCGCTACAGGTACCGCACCCCGCCTCGCGCTACAGGTACCGCACCCCGCCTCGCGCTACAGGTACCGCACCCCGCCTCGCGCTACAGGTACCGCACCCCGCCTCGCGCTACAGGTTCCTCACCCCGCCTCGCGCTACAGGTTCCTCACCCCGCCTCGCGCTACAGGTACCACTCTACCAGAGTACGTCATTGATTCCGCCCCAAAAAAAACAAACTGAAAGCTTACGGAACAGAGTGCCATAACAATCTAATGCTATGTTCACACAGAGTATTTTGCCGAGTTTTTTGACGCGGAAACCGCGTCGCAAAACTCGGCAAAAACGGCCCGAGAACGCCTCCCATTGATTTCAATGGGAGGCGTCGGCGTCTTTTTCCCGCGAGCAGTAAAACTGCCTCGCGGGAAAAAGAAGCGACATGCCCTATCTTCGGGCGCCTCCGCCTCTGACCTCCCATTGACTTCAATGGGAGGCAGAGAAAGCGTATTTCGCGCTGTTTTATGCCCGCGGCGCTCAATGGCCGCGGGCGAAAAACGGCGCGAAAATCGGCGTGCAGGGAGAGGAATATCTGCCTCAAAGTTCCAAACGGAATTTTGAGGCAGATATTCCTCCCCCAAAATACTCAGTGTGAACATAACCTTAGGGTGACGGAGGCTGTAGAAAATGAATATAAACAAACATGCCTTTCACACATGAACAAGCATTTTACACAAAAGGAAAACTTGCAAACCCCCTACACTCTAAGCGAAGGCGCTGAAAAAAAACCTCAATAAAATTTCTCAAGTTTAGGCTTACAAACGGATTTCTTAGCAAAACGAATAGGCTGAGATTAACATATATGGCAGAAAGCTTAGAAAGCACATTACAAGTCTAGAGAAATGGCTACACCATGAGATTAATCTCTTTAACTCAATTATATGGATCTGTATGAAAGCAATCCAATCTTGCAATCCTTTTCCAAATCCTTCATACTGCATTTTAAAAAGATTAAAAGAATTTGTCAAGCAGGAAGTTTATTGAATCTGCTTCTTCACAGATCACGGCTTTCCTTTGCAGCGCCCAAATGCGAGATCCATGAATGTTACTACACACTGTAGTTCAACAATGATAAATTCAACACTTTCAATGTATGTTTTAGAAATGTAGCAAACTTCCCCAACAGTCCTCCTCACGACCGTGTTTTTGCGGCCGCAATTCCCCGGAAAATCCACGGGAGAATTGCGGCCCCATTCTTTTCTATGGGGCCATGCACACGACCGTAGTTTTTGCGGTCCTTGCACGGCCCGGGAGCCCGGACCGCAGAAAGAACGGGCATGTCCTATTACGGCCCGGTTCTGCGGTCCGGGCTCATTGAAATCAATGGCGGCGGCCATGTGCATGTCCCGCGATTGCGGGCGGCCTGCGGCTGACAGTCCGCAGCCGGCCGACCCGAAGATCACGGCCGTGCACACGGCTACGGTCGTGTGCATGAGGCCTTACTAGAATTATTCACGCGACAACACATCTAAAAGAACTAAACACAAAACTTTGGGGTTTGAGGAAAACGTGTATCCCCAAAAAATATGTAAAAATGATGTTTCCAAAAAATTAGGTTATTTCAGTATGTAGAAAATATGGAAACGTATGAGGAAAGTAAAAAATACAACAAAAACACAGTTTCTAGGTAGCGAGACTTCTACATTGAAGTCACATCCTAGCAAAAACCTCCCATTTAGCTCCTTCCAATGGCCTTTATAAACTGAATAATGATTTAGTTATTACAAGATCAAAGGTTTGCTGCATATTCTGCTTTATCCATCTGAAGCGTATACTGAATACTTACTACACACTAATGCATACATCTTTTCCTCCAGTACACAAGTGTTATACCACGATCTCCATTTTACAATGCACTTGTAAACCAAGTTTGCCCCACCACCCCTAAACCATCTTCAGTCTCAAGACTACAATATATCTATCATACCACAATAATACAAGACAGCAGTGAATCCAGCACCGGTAACCAACAGAATTTTCTTTTTATTCATCCATGCTAAAATCCACAGCTACACCACATGGCAGAAGATAGGGTTTGCTTGCACATTTCAGACAAAGTCCTTATTCATATTAAGGCCCCAATCAAATGACATTTAGGCCTTCCGTCTTATACCTCCAAGAAAAGGACCTAACATATCCCACTGTATGGCATACGGGTGCTCCGTCGCTGTGGAATAGGGATTTTGGCTAATAAACCGACTAGGAGATAATATAGATCTTATATTGTTGGAGCTTTTTTTGTACACATTTTTAACACCTGATGTTAACCCCTTAAACCTTAGTGACCAGAGCAATTTTCGCAGTTTTGCTATTCACAGATGTAATGCAGTATAACTCTGTATGTGTTTTATGTATCGGTGTGAATTGTGCACTGTTTACTTGGGACATGTAGTGCTTCCTTTTTGTGGTATAAATGTATAGGTAACATTTTTGTTACAGCCGTGGAAAGAGAAAAAAAAGAAAAATTTAGATTTTTCATCATTTAACCCCTTAGTGACCACCAATACGCCTTTTAACGTTCGTCACTAAGGGGCCTTAGGCTAGGCTGACGCCTTTTCACGTCAGCCTAGTATAAGTCCTGCACGGGTCTCCCGTGCAGGCAGGAGTCGGGGCTCTGCTGTCTGATGACAGCTGAGCTCCTGCTCCAACGCCCGCGATCGAAGTTTACTTCGATCGCGGCCGTTTAACCCGTTAAATGCCGCCAACAGCGACCGCGGCATTTAACTTTGTTTACAGAGGGAGTGAGCTCCCTCTGTCACCCATCGGCGGCCCGCGAATGCAATCGCGGGTCTCCGATGGGGTGTCATGGCAGGCGGGGGCTTGATAAAAGCCCCCAGGTCTGCCCTGGACATATGCCTGTTAGGACGCGCCGGAGGCACGTCCTAACAGATTGCCTGTCAGATTTGCACTGACAGGCAATAATGCTCTGGTATACGAAGTATACCAGAGCATTATAGCAGCGATCAGAAGATCGTACAGTAAAGTCCCCCAGTGGGACTAATAAAAGAAATAATAAATGTGAAATAAAGATTAATAATAAAAATGACAGTAAAAAAATAAATAAAACCATTTTTTTCCATAAAAAGTGGTTTTATTTAGTAAAAGTGTAAAAAATAAATAAAAAGTACACATATATGGTACCGCCACGACCGTAATGACTCCATTAATAAAGTTAATATGTAATTTAAACTGCAAGGTGAACATCGTAAAAAAAAAAAACGCAAAAAACAATGGCGAAATTGCAATTTTTTTCCATTGCCCCCCAAAAAAGTAATAATAAAAATTAATCAAGTCCCATGCACCCCAAAACAGTACCAATCAAAACTACGTCTCGTCCCGCAGAAAACAAGCCCAAAAAAAATCACTACATTGATGGAAAAATAAAAAAGTTACGGCTCTTGGAAAGCGACGATGCAAAAACAAATAATTTTAGTTCAAAAGTGTTTTTATTGTGCAAAAGTCGTAAAACATAAAAAACCTCTACATATGTGGTATCGCCGTAATCGTACCGACTCATAGAATAAAGATAACATGTTATTTACTTCGCATAGTGAACGGCGTCAATTTAAAAACGCATAGAACAATGGTGGAATTTCAGTTTTTTCTTATAATCCCCCCAAAAAAAGTTAATAAAAAAATTATATGTGGGGCGTGGTTTGGCAGCTGAACCTGATGGCCGCTTGAGAATCCAGCTCCGGCATAAAGCATAGCTAATTAGCAATTTAACACCGGAGAACGAGAGAGAAAACACATCTGAAACAGACTTAGAGAGAGGAGATGCCAAGGAAAAGAAAACCGGTAGCTAAACCGGTCAAATTAACAGATTTCTACTACCCTCTCCGATCGGAGGGAGAAAGAGAGGAGATGGCCTCTGACTCACAGGCTAGCTCACTTACCTCTGAACCGCCTAATCGCTACACGAGGGGAGAAGATGAAGAGCACATGCCGAGACGCAGCAGATCTGTACCGGCACCGGAGGTTAGTTCACCTTCAGCTGAGGCGAATCGGGGAACAGCAGACAGAGAGACGGCCTCTCAGAGAGAACGCAGATCCCCATATAGCGCCACATCGCCACGTGGGCCGGTTCTGTCGGCGCCATCTTCCCCGGCCTCCAGAAACACCCTATTAATACAGGCGGAAGCTCAGGAGCTAAGAGGAATACAGGACACGGTAGGAGACGTTCCAACTATTACCCCAGTCCTTGACCATCTGCCCTCATCATCCAACCCTGTAACAGAATCTATGTTAAAGACCATGCTGCAGGCTTTACACCATTCACTACATACAGGCATGGCTGAGCTCATTCACCCTCTGGCGACTTCTGTGGCACAAATGGAACATAGAGTGCAACATGTAGAAACGAAAATGAGTGAAATCACCTCATCCCATAATACTCTTATTGATGCACATTACGAGATGGAAAATGATATATCCCAAGTTAAAGCAAAGATAGCAGATCTGGAAGATAGGTCTAGACGAAATAACCTCAAATTCAGGGGGATTTCAGAGGATATTGTACCAAAAGACCTTAATCAATACGCACAGGACTTTATTCAAGCTTTGCTTCCCGCCTGTAGCCCACAGGATCTCATCATAGACCGCATACACAGAATACCCAAACCTAAACACTTGGCAGACTCCATACCAAGAGATGTGCTAGCCAGAGGGCATTTTTTTCATATCAAGGAAAAATTCCTAAATGCCTCTAGAAATGAAGCGTCTATACCGGCGAAGTTCAAAGGAGTTGCAGTATACTCTGACTTATCTGCGGGGACCCTGCAATTACGACGACAACTACATCCGATCACTGTGGCTTTAAGAGAAAATAATATTTTATATCGGTGGGGATTTCCAGTTCGCCTCATGGTCTCGTATAACAATTCATCGCACATCATCAAGTCAGTAACGGATGGAACTACCCTTTTGAAGAAATGGCACATCGTGGTTTCTCCTCCTAAGCCATCATATATGGGCTCTCCACAACGCATCAGAGAAGACTGGCGCACGGTAGATCATCGCCGAGGTAGACCGACCCGCTGACTGCTGGAAGAGATGTCTGAATGGTCGTAATAAAGAGAAAAACGCTAGTCTCCTGAACTCTCTCTTGTTCTCACGGATCTCATCAGCCATTTTTGATGCCGGAATGCGGTCCCCAAGGTTCAGTTTCGGATGGACTGTTCTACCCCGACTCCACGGGACAAAAATGGAATTTGTCCCTTCCTGCAAACTGGTTTTAAGTTATTGTTTATGAATGCTTTTAATTTGTTTTGGTTTTTTTTCCTTGAACACCTACTCTTCGCAATTTAGACTTTATTCAGGGCCTACAAAATTGCGTTACATGGGATGTGCTATACATTATTCTGGAGAACTCAAATCAGACAAAAGTAGAGGGGGATTTCTTCTAAATACATGTGGCCAGGGAATGGGCCAGACACTAGCATATTTACAATCTGAATAATGGTTATCTCAATTGCTTCCCTAAATGTGAATGGTCTGAATAGCCCTCAAAAAAGGGCTCACATGTGGAGGGAGGCCAAATCTAGGGGATGCGACGTTCTATGCATACAAGAGACACATCTCTTGGAAAAAGATGCTGAACGTATAAAACATCGTTTATTTCCCGATATATATCAGGCACATTACTCCACCAAATCAAGAGGTGTTATGATAGCAGTTAAAAATACTGTAGCCTTTCAGATGCTCCACACACATATAGACCCAGATGGTCGATATATTTTGCTCATATGTATACTGAATAATGTTAAATATACAGTAGTGAACCTGTATGCTCCTAATAGACACCAAACTAGGTTTTTCCATAAAATCTTTAGACTTATTGATAAATACAAAGAGGGGAAACTACTTATATGTGGGGATTTTAACAGTGATGGATGCCTCAATTGATTCTACATCTAAAACTAGACTAACCGAGACCTCTCTGTCAGATATGTGTTGGAAAAGAGAATTATATGATGTATGGCGACTACAACATGGCTCTGAGACGGACTTCTCCTTTTATTCACAACCTCATAACAGCTACTCTCGTATAGACATGTTCATTGTAGACAGAGAGGTACTACTCTTGTCAAAAGACACGCAGATTCAAGATATTACTTGGTCTGACCATGCGACCTTGACGATGAAACTTGATGAAAGACACAACATTAACCAGACGTATTTGTGGCGCTGTAACCACTTTCTTTTATCCCATAGTAAACACAAGAGAGAACTTGAACGAGATCTTAAGGAATATTTCCAAAATAATGATACCCCCGACATTACAGTAGATACTCTTTGGAATGCTCACAAAGCGT
This sequence comes from Rhinoderma darwinii, assembly GCF_050947455.1. Lineage (NCBI taxonomy): Eukaryota > Metazoa > Chordata > Amphibia > Anura > Rhinodermatidae > Rhinoderma > Rhinoderma darwinii. Next base: position 330,452,244 of record NC_134690.1, read on the forward strand.
TTATACATGGCTCCTTGATTCGACTTGGACATATAGTTAAGAAACAAAGACTAGCAAAAATTTACTCATTGACTGAGGAAATACACAAGATAGAGGTCTTGAATAAAGCAGCGCCGTCTCAGAGCTATGCAGAACAGATTTTGCGAATTAGACAGGAGTTACGACTATGTTTACTAGCAGACTATGAAAAATCTCTGAGAAAAACGAAAGCCAGATACTACTCGCAAAATAACAAGGCAGGTAAACTGCTGGCCGCTAGACTCAAAGCCCAAACTAGGAAATCTAGAATCCCATTCCTGATCGATCCCCACACTAAAAACAAAATCAAACACCCTAAAGAAATCGCAGATCAATTTAAAACGTATTACTCGTCCCTATATAACTTGAAGGAAGACCCATTTACGGCCCGCCCGTCTCCAATAGACATTGAGGAATTTTTAAAACATATTTCACTTCCTCGACTGTCATTGGATCAAATTTCTATCCTGAATGCTCCAATTTCGGGGAATGAGATACAAGGTATTATTCGTGGATCACCATCTGGTAAATCTCCTGGACCGGATGGTCTCACTAACGAATACTACAAAACGTTTCAGGATATTCTAACTCCTTTTCTTAATAAATTTTTTCAGAAGGCTATGTCATCGGGGTCGTTCCCTCGGGAGAATCAGATGGCCTTGGTTGTGACAATACCCAAACCAGGGAAGTCTCCGGATGTCCCACAAAATTTCAGACCCATATCTCTGTTGAACACAGATATCAAATCTATGCAAAAATTTTGGCAAACAGGTTAGCCCCTCTACTTCCTTCCCTGATCCAAGAAGACCAGGTAGGATTTGTCAAAGGACGGCAAGCGTCTGATAACACTAGACGGGTGGTAGGTCTACTACACCATATTGAGAAACATAAAATACCTTCTGTAATGCTAGCATTAGATGCCGAGAAGGCATTTGACTGTATTCACTGGTCTTATGCATTTACAGTTCTGGAAAATATGGGTTTTCAAGGGGAAATTCTTACAGCAGTTCAAGCTTTGTACTCCAAGCCGACTGCAAAAGTTTTTACAAACGGAGTTCTATCGGGGGACTTCAACATCACTAACGGCACGAGACAGGGCTGTCCCCTATCTCCTCTTATATTCATACTAGCTATAGAACCCCTGGCCCAGATGCTTAGAAGAAATGATCAAATTTGTGGCATACAAGTAGGCTCGTTAACTCATACTATTTCATTATTCGCTGACGACATCCTTCTGTCTTTATCACAACCGGAGACTTCCCTGGCAGCGGTTCTAGAATGCATACAGTTATTTGGGAATATCTCACTCTATAAGCTCAACACCCAAAAATCACAAGCACTCCCTCTATGTTTACCCCCGTCCACGATACACTTTCTACAAAACAAATATTTATTGGACTGGAGGAAGGTCGAAATCTCATATTTGGGACTTCACTTAACCCCTAAACATGCATCTCTATATATGCATAACTACACACCGCTCCTTAACGACATAAAAAATGAAGTAAATAGATTACAAAAATGTGAAATATCCTGGATTGGTAGAATAGCTTCCTTCAAAATGCTCTTACTGCCGAAACTTTTATACTTGTTTCGCACCCTACCCATACACCTCCCCAAGTCATTTTTCCAGCAAACCCAGAAATTATTATCACAATTTATATGGGCAAATAAGAAGCCCAGGACTGCCTCTCATATACTTAACAGGGATAGGAAGTTGGGAGGGATGGGCATACCGAATATACATGGATACTACATAGCAACAGTGGTAGCCCAAATTTCCTCTTGGTGGAAAGCAGACAATATGAAGCCTTGGGTTAATATCGAAGCCTCCTATATTTCCCCAGCCTCGCTAAAGGCACTTTTATTCCTCCATTACTGGAATTTGACCTGCCAATCAGACCTCTCCCCGCTTACTTTAGTCACTCTAAGGTGTTGGAAATACTTGCATACCTGTTCCAAAAATTCTCTCCCTCTGCCAAAATCATCCATACCCATAGAGTTCTTGGAATTGGTCATTCCAGATCTTAATGTTACTACATGGAGAAGAAGTGGTATAACAGATATATCTCACCTTCTAGAGAACAATAAGATGGTAGACTTTTCATATCTGAGATCTAAATACTTAGTTCATGCACGAGATTTGTATAAGTACTTCCAAATTCGACATTTTCTGGTTAAACATGGTAACTTGGACTCTCTATGCAACCTTAAATTATTTGGATGGTTAAATAGAGGCCTGAAAGGCCTTAAATATATTTATGATTTAATTGACACTCAAGCCAAATTTGTTAAATCCTATCCCATAAGAATGTGGGAGAGAGATTTAAGGAACAATTTGACAGAACAGGAGCGGCTCAAGGCCTTGAAACTAATGCATACATCCTTATCATGCACCTCACACGCAGAGGATGCGATTAAAACCGTCCTAAGGTGGTATTATACACCAGATCGACTCCAACAGATGTTTCCTCAAAATACCGCCCAATGCTGGCGAAAATGCGCTTCTAAAGGAACGTTGATCCATATACTATGGGAATGCCCGGTCATTGGGGAATACTGGAAGGCGGTTTTTGCCCTTTTGAGGGAGTTACTGGGATTTCGAGTTCCTATGCTACCACAAAAAGCTTTATTATTGCTTCAGATGGATGAGATCCCCTCACAAAATCGGATCCTGATAAGTAAAATATTAGTTATGGCTAAAATGGTCTTAACTCGTTATTGGAAGACCACTACAAGCCCTCTTCTCCCAGAATTAGTGACACTGATTAATATGTCCTACGCATACGAGAGAATTATTGCATATGGAAATTTCTCATCTGACACATTTACTAAGAGGTGGAGGTTGTGGGAAAATAGCCCTTACTGTACGTATACCTGAAGAGAAACGTACCTATTTAATGTAAAACAATATGCATAGCCATTCCACAAGTGAATGTAAACTGAGTGGTGTTCAACATGTTCTGTTTAATGTTCTAGTTATTTCTATATTGATAATCAGGTGCTCCAAATACAGTGTTTACACATATGTATAAAAATCGAAATTTATTCAAAAAGAGCACAGTTATATGTATGTATATTTGTTTGCAAAACGCCAATAAAAATTATTGAAACTAAAAAAATTATATGTACCCTAAAATGGTGCTATTAAAAAGTACAACTAATCCCGCAAAAAACAAGTCCTCATACAGCTATGTAGACGAAAAAATAAAAAAAAGTTATAGCTCTTTGAATGCGACTATAGAAAAACGAATAAAATAGCTTGGTCATTAGGGCCTAAAATGGGCTGGTCACTAAGGGGTTAAAATGTAACCGTTTGAAAATAAAAGTAATTGTATCATACAAATGTATTGAAATATATTCTATCATTTATCCTGATCATAAGGACACCTGACTTGGAGGTGTAGTTTATTTTTTTTGACCACAAATATAGTATAAAACACAAGTGCCCCTTTTTTCAATTGCGCACTAAAATGTCTTCATTTAGTTTTTTACACCATGGTAGTAATGTAAATGTAATGGTAAAAAAAACATTGTGTTCTACAAACTAGACACTCTAAAGTCTATTTCTAGCGGTTCAATTTCCGTTTTAACCCTTCACACTTTTTACAGAATTTGTCCAAACTTGGGCCAAAAAAATTTAAATTGCATTTTTTTTTTTTGTACAAAAGTGTCACTTTTCTTAAGCTGTTTCGAAACACCATATGACATACTGGTAAAAGTGACACCTTTCCACATTCTGCGATTTCTCCCGTGTACGGTGATACCAAATATGTGTGTCTAATCTATTATATGGACCCGTTATGGGGCACATCATAGAAGGAGTCCATTTTGGCTTTTGGAGGCCTTTTTACGCTGATTTTAGGGAACCACGCTATATTTGCCGTGGTACTGCAGGTCATTTTGACAAGTATAAATGTCCTGCTAATATTCATCTAGGTGTATAGTGAGTATTTTTAATAGGTGGAAAGAAATAAAAAAATAGGTTTTTCCAGAAAATACAGTATTGCTGCATTTTTACAGTGAAACATTATCCAATAAGCAACCCTCCCTTTTGGTTCTCCCTACAAAAACCGTGTGAAAGTAAATGAGTTAATAATGTGGGTAATACCACGATCTTTGCCTTCATAGATTCTAAAGGCAGATGTGTAGCCTGTACCGATCTCACGGAGCTTGTAGATTTTAACCCCATATTCTGCTCTCTTTGAGGGGATGTACTGGCGGAATGAGAGCCTGCCTTTGTAACTCATCAGCGATTCATCCACCGCTAGGTTTTTTCGGGGTTGTACATTGGCATAAATGACTCCTCCAAAATTTTTATCAGGGGCCTTATTTTATACAGGCGGTCACAGCCTGGATCACTACGAGGGGTCGGGCCTGGTGATTGTCGTTAAAATGAAGGAAGCGCATTAGCACCTCATATCTGCTTCTGGTCATAACGGCTGGAAAAACAGGTGTGGCATGTGTAGGGCTTGTTGCCCAATATGACCGGATTGAGGGCTTTTTCACTAACCCCATGTTGAGCATGAGCCTCAAAAATGTTTAAGTTCGCCAGTATTTGGGGAGTGCCACCGCATAGGAAGACGTTGGCTTTTCAGCAAAGAATTGGCGAGCATACAGATTGGTTTGGTTGACAAAAAGCTCCAATAGTTCATCTGTAATGAATATTTTTGAAAAAAAATCGAGGGCTGTAAAATTTTCCACATTAATATTTATCCCTGGTGTGGCAATAAATTCTTGGATATTAGGGGAAAATGACTCTGTGGGTACCCACTCAATATATTCTGGGGGAATAGAGTGGGCCGTGTTTTGTGGTACTTCTGCGACATGTCCTGTGCTTGTGGACTCTGCAGCGACACTTGAATTGCAGAAAGCGTATCACTGTCGTCACCATCACGGGTAGACAACATTTCTACCTCGGACGCGGTTTCTGTATCGCTTTCATCAGTCAGAAATTAACATAGTTACATAGTTAGTACGGCTGAAAAAAGACACATGTCCATTAAGTTCAACCAAGGGACGGGAAAAGGGAAGGAAAAATTTCTACACACAGGAGCTAATATTTTTTTGTTCTAGGAAATTATCTAACCCTTTTTTAAAGCCATCTACTGTCCCTGCTGTGACCAGCTCCTGCGGTAGGCTAATCCATAGATTCACAGTTCTCACGGTAAAGAAGCCTTGTCGCCTCTGCAGCTTGAACCTTTTTTTCTCCAGACGGAGGGAGTGCCCCCTTGTTTTTTGAGGGGGTTTTACAAGGAACAGGATTTCACCATATTTTTTGTATGTGCCATTAATATATTTATATAAGTTAATCATGTCCCCCCTTAGTCGTCTTTTTTCAAGGCTAAATAGGATTAGTTCTTTTAAGCTTTCCTCATAACTTAGATTCTCCATGCCCCTTATTAGCTTCGTTGCTCTTCTTTGTATTTTTTCCAACTCCAGGGCATCCTTTCTATGAACTGGAGCCCAGAACTGAACTGCATATTCTAGATGAGGCCTCACTAATGCTTTGTAAAGTGGTAATATTACATCCCTGTCCCGCGAGTCCATGCCTCTTTTAATACACGACAATATCCTGCTGGCCTTTGAAGCAGCTGATTGACACTGCATGCTGTTATTGAGTTTATGATTTACAAGTACACCCAGATCCTTCTCAACAAGTGACTCCCCCAGTGTAGCTCCCCCTAGGACATATGATGCATGCAGGTTGTTGGTACCCAGATGCATAACTTTACATTTATCTACATTAAACTTCATCTGCCAAGTGGACGCCCAAACACTTAGTTTGTTTAAATCTGCCTGCAATTCATGAACATCTTCCATAGACTGAACTATATTACATAGCTTGGTGTCATCTGCAAAAATAGAAATAGTGCTATTAATCCCATCTTCTATATCATTAATAAATAAGTTGAATAATAGTGGTCCCAGCACTGAACCCTGGGGTACACCACTTATTACCGGGGACCATTCAGAGTAGGAATCATTGACCACAACTCTCTGGATACGGTCCTTGAGCCAATTCTCAATCCAATTACAAACTATATTTTCTAAACCTATAGTCCTTAATCTACCCATTAGGCGTCTATGGGGGACAGTGTCAAATGCCTTTGCAAAGTCCAAAAACACTAAATCCACAAATCAACATGGCGTATGCCTCCTCCACCGTGAACCTCTTATGGGCCATTCTAATTACACACAAGTACGACAAAGACTGTAACCAGACGCAGACAAATTTTATTATTTTTTCTTAAATTTTTCTTTCACAGACAAAAATACACGGCCGTCACAAAAGCACGCTCCACAAAAAACGGTCGGCAAAATAACACGTAGACTATAAAAAAAATTTTTTACACAAATAAAATACAGACATCACACACGTACGCTACACAAAAACCCTAGGCTAAACCTAGACTAAACCTAGGCTAGAGCCTAGAATAACCCTAAGGGCACGTTCACACGTGGCGGAATTGCTGTGGAATTCCGCTGCGGACAGTCCACAGTGGAATTCTCCAGCGGCCGTTTTTTACATTTGTTTCAATACATTTTTAGGCAAGTTAGTTCAGACGTTGCGGAAAACTCCGCTGCGGACCATAGGCTGCAGTGCAGAATTTTCTGTCCGCAGCATGCACTGTCTGGGGCGGAGAAGAAGCGGAATTTCACTGTGGATTTCAGCCTTTGCAATGCAAAAACTGAAATCTGTGGCATGTCCGCTGTCTTTTCTGCAACGTCTGAATTACCTGTCAAATATGCAAATGTTGGTGCAGATTCGTTGCGTAATTTCCCCGAATCTGCACCAACATTTGCAGCGGAAAAACTCTGCCACGTGTGAACGTGCCCTAAGGATAACCCTAGCCTAGGTATACATTTGAAGTTTAAATAAAGTTTATATATTAGATTTTTTTGTCTTTGGTGTCACAGTAAAATTCTCTGTCTCTTCTCATACAGGGAGCATGAGGAGAGACAGGTAGGAGAAACACTTCGTTTTTCATTTTCTGATCACTGTGAATGGTTCTCACAGTGATCACATGAACGGAGACCACTGTTATTGATCTCCGATCATAACTCTGAAAGCAAGGCTGTTGCCAACAGCCTTGGCTTCAGAAGCAGATTACCCGATGACCGGGAAAACCGCTCCGATGCGGCTCCCTCCCAAACCACTCAGATGCGGCACTTGCTATTGAGGGCCGCATCTGAGGGGTTAAAACTGATCAGAGACCACTGCGATCGTTGCCCTGAAGCCCGAGGCTGTTACTAACAGCCCAGTCTTCAGGAGATCCCGGCACGATGGCAGAAAAGTTCTTCTGAAGTGCCGACGTGAAAAGCCGATACTTCAGAAGAACTACCCTAAACGACCGACGTAAAAACACTATACGCCGGTCGTTAAGGGGTTAAGATCTTACGAAGGCACTCGTCTGGATACAAAATTGGTATATGTTTTTTAATGGTATCAGTGTAAACGGTGTCATCGCTGCTTATATATTTTTCGGTCACTCAAAAGCCTATCACATCCTATGTAAGATACAATATTTGTTTAGGGTCTAGTTGTTAACTCCTTAACGCCGAAGGACGGATATATCCGTCCTCAGCAGCTGCTAGTTCGCGCAGGACGGCGGATATATCCGTCCTGTGATGGCGCGGGTACTGAGACTGTACCCACGCGATCAGCGGCAGAAGCACGGCTGTTATACTCAGCCTGGCTCCTGCTGCAACTGCCGGAATCGAAGCGCGCTTCGATTCCGGCAGTTTAACCCATTAAATGCCGCTGTCAATAGTGACAGCGGCATCTAATGTGTTTGACAGAGGGAGGGAGCTCCCTCTGTCACCCGATCGGCGCCCCCGCAAGAAAATCGCGGGTCGCCGTCGGGTTTCCATGACAGCCGGGGGTCTAACAAAGACCCCCAAGTCTGCCTTCAGCATCTGCCTGTTAGGAGATGCCGGAGGCATGACCTAACAGATTGCCTGTCAGTTTTACACTGACAGGCAATAATGCTTTGGTATACTAAGTATACCAAAGCATTATATATGCGATCGGCACATCGCATAGTGAAGTCCCCTGATGGGACTTAAAAAAAAAAAATGTCAATCAGTTAAATAAAGTTTGTAGAAAAAAAAATAATAATTACAGTCAAAATCAAATAAAACTACTTTTTTTGCCCAAAAAGTGGTTTTATTCAGTAAAAGTGTCAAAACAAATCACACATACATATATATGGTATCCCCGCGATCGTAACAACTTGACCAATAAAATTAACACATTAATTAAACCGCCGGATGAACGGCGTCCAAAAAAAACGCAAAAAACAACGGCAAAATTCTCTCTTTTCTCCCATTCCCCCCATAAAAAATAAAATAAAAGTTAATCTATAAGTCCTATGTACTCCAAAATAGTACTAATGAAAACTACACATTGGCCCGCAAAAATCAAGCCCACATACGGCCACATCGACGGAAAAATAAAAAAATGACGGCTCTTGGAACGCGGCGATGCAAAAACAAGTAATTTTTTTCTAAAAGGGTTTTTATTGTGCAAACGTAGAAAAAACATAAAACCTATACATATTTGGTATCCCCGTAATAGTGCCGACCCATAGAATAAAGTGAACATGTTATTTACGCTGCATAGTACACGGCGTAAATTTAGAACGTGAAAATTAATGCTGGAATAGCTGCTTATTTTCAATTCTCTCCTAAAATAAAGTTAATAAAAGTTAATCAATATATTGTAAGCATCTAAAAATGGTACAATTACAAAATACAACTCGTCCCGCAAAAAACAAGCCCTTATATGGCTATGTCGACGGAATAAAAAAAAAGTTACGACTCTTGGAATGCGACCGTGAAAAAACAAAAAATAATCCTTGGTCATTAACGTGCAAAATGGCCCGGTCATTAAGGGGTTAACCTCATGGAAAACATTAGATGCCTCTTGTAAATATGTTTGTTGTTCTAACCAATTTCTTTTAATCCCAATTAATTCTCCAACAGCAACATTTATGACTAAGTGTAGAGGGTGCCATTCTAGGACAGAAGGTAGGATTTCAGTAGAGAGCAATCTTATTATTCTGACCCTGTTAAGGTCACATTTAAGAAATTCCATTTGTAAAGGACACATTTAAAATTCACGTCAATGTTATTCGTATAAGTGACAAATTCTTGTGTTTATTCTGAACCTCCCTAATACAGAAGGAGATTGTCTATATAAGGGCTGTACCATCTGACATTGGGAGCTTTATTCGTACTGAATAAAAATATTGCTTGACAATTGTTTGACAAGGCCCTCAGCTACGCGAAACGAGAGCATTTATCAGTTGAAAAAACTGGCATAGAAAAGTGGCAAATTTTGAATCAGAGAAAGGCGTAGATTGGCCTTCCTGACTAAAGTAAAGCAAAATGTGCCAAATTTATTAGGTGTGCCCCAGTCTTTATAAAACCCCCTTCCTCGTGTCTGTAGAAAAAAAACTTGCTGTCAAAAGTTTAAAAAAAAAAAAAAAAAAAAAAAAAAAAAGTTATTTTTAATAGGAATTCAACCAAAGGTGGCCCATGTCCACTATCTTTCCCTCAGTGCCAAATTGCTGCTACTATGACTAAGGAGGGGGGACGAACAGACATTATTTTTGGATTTTCGGAAATGAACATGATACAGGTGTAACGGGAAGTTCCCCAAATAGGTATTCATCCGGATTTCTTGATATTGCGCCAGTGTATACACCTTCTTCCACAAAAAGTATCGGTGCCATTAGTTTTTAGTACCATTTGCATTTCGCCATGTGAATTCAACATTGAGAACTACTATTGCATTAAGCTGCCGATCTGAAAATGAAATTGTAGTTTTTTTTCAACTCCGTTACAGATTTCAAGATGAGCTTTTACCAAACTTTCTGTATCTATGTTCATCACAGAATCAGATATATTTTGCGCACTCCCTAAAAACCCAAACGTGATATTTACCAGTAACAAGCAGGTTACATGCTCCTCTTCCAGTCTCTGTTTTGTAAGGGCCTGCTCAACATCCCAGCCTGAAGCAGTAGATCCGGTGCCAAATCCAGTACCCTTAGCCCAATAAAGTTGTTGTTCTTCACAAGTGCCACTGCTGTGAGTGCTGGAAACCTGTGGCTTAAAGAAAAGTTGGGATTAGTAGAACTTATGACATGTTAGGGCAACAAGATGAAAAATAAAAAAAAAACAGGACAAAGCTATGTTAACTGTGATCAGTCCAGAATACGTGTCCAGCACATGACTAGGACAGATACTTTGCGACTAGAAGAAAACAATGAAGGTGCCTACTGAATGACTGTAAGCAGACCTCTTGAAGACCATGAGGAATTGCTTTGAAAATTGTAAAACTTTTCATTATACAAAGAATAACCCTAATTTGCTAAAACTGAAATATCAATATACGATCAATGGGGATCCGACAAGTGAATTGGAGAAAGCTGTAATACTGTGCTCCACTGCTACAAATGTGTGGGAGCAGGGCCTGAAAATGCAGCCCGCGGCCGAGTGCATGAGGCCTAACACATTTTAAACAGCATCACTCATATAGAAAGAAGCGTTTACAAGAGCAAATAGCATAAACTAGCATGGGAACGGCAAGACACAGATGGGGTTGCTGTGCATAGTCTTATTTTAACAAGACTGCTGATCCGCTTCTCTCTTAAATGTTCCATTACTTTGTCCATCACTGCAGGTCTACAGGTCTTCATTAGACTTTACTTACAAACATTAATAAGATTGTAGTCGCTTAATTAGAACCATTTATACGTTTACAGTGCGCACATCCTGAAACTTGGCTGCTACTCGTGCGGATTCTTCTTTTTGGTCCGCTTCATAAAACCAGGAGGTTAAGCTAGCTCTATCAAATCGGGAATGGCTGCCAAACAATGAGCGTATGAGCCAAGTTTGAATCAACTGTGTATAACCTATTCTGCTTCAGACAAAGTACCTTGCTAGTGCGAGAACGCTTTGCTGAAAGTAAAATATTCTGTGCAGGTCATAGTCAATTTAACACTTATAAACGGAAGTAGTACATTATAGTGCCGTTAAGTACATTATAGATTTGTTAAAGGGAAATAACCTAATTTATTAATGGAAAAAACAATGAGGATATAATAAACCACGTTTAATAAACCATAACACTAGTCATCCATCTGTAAGTGCCAGTGATGATAATTATGACAAAACCTACAGAACACATCAAAATGAACAGGGGGATGCTGCAGAACTTCAGTTCAATTCTCAAGATCCGAGTAAATAACGCTTAATGGACGCCAATCAAAGAAAATAAAATGTACTAAATGTTCAATATATGCAGTATAATTGCCCTGGGTTGGCATTAGTAGATGCTAACAAACTTGATGTCTGCTGTCAAACCCATGATCAGAGGGTGGAAGTGGTCATTTTTTAAGTTTTCTTTTTTTTATCCTATTATGAACGCCCGGCTATTGCTGCTGTCTATGTGTACAAACATGTGGCATGCAACTTGTTATATGACTGGTGCCCAAAGTCACTAGCATTGTATAACATGAATGTTACTGTTCGATTGAATAATGACCTCCCAACATAGTACTGAGGCATAAAAGGACCTGTAGTCAGGCGTCAATCACTCGCTACAGTTTTTGTTTTGTTACTTTACATACAAAAATGTTGCTCTTTTTATTTCTTAATATACAATCTTTTGGAATGTTAATCAACGCTTGATTAAAGCTTATGTTAAACATGCTAGAAATAAAGGGTAACTAAACTTTTAAAAAACCTCATCATGTCAGAAGTTTTGATGGATGAATGTCCGAGCACGGAGACTCCCACCAATTGCTGAAACAAAGCAGAAGAAGCGCTGCTTCGTTTGTGAGGAAAGCTGAGCGGTGTACGGACTCATTGACTTCCTATTAAGTCCGTACACCCCTCAGAAGAAAGCCGATCAGCGGCACAGAACTCCCCCGAGCGCTTCTGCTGCTTCGTTTTAGCGATCGGTGGGGGTGTCAGTGCTCGGACACCCACCGATAAAAACTTCTGTCCTGACACTATGCCACGTCAAACGTTTTTTTTTAAAGTTTAGTTACCGTTTAAAGTTGTTGTCTCACAACAAGAACCACTGTCCACACATTCCCAGGTGGCTGGCCATAGCTTCCCCCAGCGTTAACAGTTTATCACCAGGGGGTATAAAAGCAGGATTGTTTTTAAAAAGGGATGGTCTTATTGGGACAACCCTTTTAATACAACTTAAATTCTACACATATCTAGTTTTAAGTTTGAGAAAGGTTGTACTCGTAGTCCAACTAATGCACACAGGAATAACCGATGGCCAACAAAAAGCCTTTCTGTGCCGCCCTCAGCAAGAGATAAAGTTACACAGCACAAAAAGGGTCATATTTAATGACAAGCTGAAGTGTAGTCAACCGGACTTGTAAAGTTTTAAATCCTCTAATGAGATCCTTTCCCCATTCTTTGCAAAATATGCAAATACATGAACCAAGTATACGTCCTCAAGAGCATAAACAATGATCCGGTCTTCACATGTGTGATCTATAAAAACTATTCTAGGGACAAAATAAGTTTATAGCTGTAAATAAGTCCGCTTTTGTAGCTTCAAAGATACACGTTTTTAATACACCTACCTCAGTTGTATTGGAACTAGAATTGGGTATCCTGGGCGCATGGTGACTCAGAGCCGACAAGCAGGCAAGGATGAGATGAATAGCTCCTATTTCTAGTGCCATACGTCTCAAAAGCACGCCATCATCTGTGGTGAGGGGCATTGTGCTGAATAAGGTACGTAAAACATGAAAAGGAAGAGTTGGTAGGACGTTTGCAGATGGGGACTGTAAGATGTGACCTAAAGGGGAAAAACAATATAATAAGAAACATCATCTTCAAATGAATCATGCCGGTTATTGGACATCAATGGAATCATTGTCTATTAGCCAATATTCGCAGGATTTGCCTCTGAAGACTACATGACATGGCCGGGATTAGACTAAAAAATATCTTCTATGCAAAATCTGTCCCTCCTCCCCAGAACAGAAAGAAAATTACTTTAGAGCAAAACTAGTAAAAATAGAATTCTCCTCCTCTCAACATATCATAAAACCGCAGTGACTAAGAACATAAAAGCGCAGGGTTGTTCAATTTAAAAACCCTGAAAGCCGAACTTAAGAGGAGCTGCACACAATTGTTCATAAGCGGTGCTCAAGAAATGCCATGTTAAAAAAAATTATGAAATAGAACTATTTTAAATAGATTTTGCCACTGGGTATAATAACCTCAAATGAAAGCAGGTCATCAAAAGGCAAGGTGTCATTTTAAAACCATCGACACCCCATTGTGCATATATTATCGTCGAGAATTGTTCAGGTATTTATTAATTTGCGTTGAACGCTTATTAACAACCAACAAGACAGGTCACTGATCTAAGCATTGCTACTTACTTCCTTCTCCATCATCTGTAACACCCAGTACCAGACGGAGTAGACATTGTGCGTGCTTCCTCTCCTTAAGAAGTACTTCAGCATACCCTGGGAGACGGAGAAAGAGTCCAAATGCAGCGAGAGAGTGAGCAGGGATGGGAGACATAGTCTGCACGGCAGATTTGATGGGAGGGGGCTCTGCAGCGATGGTTTCTGGGGCTTCATAAACCAGCTCCCCTGATTGTTCAATGGTGACCCATTCAAACTGATCACTATCCTTTGGTTTTTCTTGTGTTGTTGAGGTTACCACAGGAGCACTGACCTTCAGAAATAAATGTTAAATGTATGCTTATTATACGGTTACTGCATGGCTAAATCCACTCTTCAAACTTACAGAAAATCTTAAACACAATAAGTTTGTATTTTGATCACCAGACGCAAATTCACAACGTTTCCGTCCTGCTATAGGACCTTCTTCTAGCAAGGTCCTATAGCGGGACGGAAACATTGCAGCTGTTGACTGAATAAATCCCATACTTTTTGGAACCATCGGAGTGCTGGGGGATTTCTTTCGTTTATGTCTTATAATCCACGGATCTGGATTACCTGCTTGCACCCATTAACGTGTTGGAATCTGTTGCAGAGTGCTGCTTATCTCTACCTACATACATATACACACATATATATATATATATATATATAGCTACAATAAGCACAATTATATGCACACATTCAACCAGTAACACTATCCCCGTGGACGTCTTAGGGTATGTTCACACAAAGTTTGCAGAAAGTATCCAGTTTATCATGGGCCCAGCTCCTCTGGAATACATTTAGGCATTATGCGTCAGCAAACCTTTTTTCGCACTGATTTAAAAAGTCGACTACGTTTAACAATAAACGGGACATTACATTGTGAGGAGCTATATTTCTTAAAGTGATACTTAACGGGTGATGTATGCAACTACTAACATGGTTGCAAATGTTGGGGCTATATGTTCGTCACATATGTCGGGAGATTTTAGCAGTGTTTACAGCCAACGTGCAACATTAGGTAAACCGAGACTAAGGTTGATTAACAAAATTACACAAAGTTCTAGTCAAGCCGATGGGTTGTAAAAACATCCAGATTGCGCTACGAAGTCTCTTCTAATTTAATAGTGCTATTATTCCAGAGCGGTGTCTTACCTGCTGAATGACATCCGGATAAAGCATGGGAAGCCGCTCAGCAATGAGGGCCAGTCCACCCATTCCTGCGAACACCTGCAACGGTGACTGAATTGGACAGGTTTCCAGGAAAGACTCATCCAAAACAGACTCCATGCAGTCATCTCCTGGGCTCAACACTTCATCTTCTGGGCAGGCACCAAGCAGATCTCCATGTTCTTTTGTAAAATGGAAAAAGAACACAAATTATTGATAAATGGCTACATGGGATTGCAACAAATAAAGCCGTAACAGATCATACATATTGGCGACATTCAGAAGTTACTTGTATGACATGATTACCTGGAATCACGGAGACTTTGCCGGTACTGTATTATGCTGCGGTTTTGCCGCAAACGAATACGTGTGACAAAGCCGCACATAATACGCAACGTGTGCTTTCGGCCTAAGGGTACATGTGTAATGCAATTACTGTGATGGAACTGATGAAAAATATATATGTCAAATAAATTTAAAAAAAGCCCACATGAAATGCCTGGCGTTTTTCACGTGCATTTTCAAACACGGAGAAAAAGATTGTGTGAAGGAAACCTGATCTGTGTGCGATTATAATACTAAGCAGCCAGCGCGCTCCTGAGTGGTAAACGTGCGCCTGTACGACCTCACTCATGTAACATTGTGACTTGTGGGCCTCCTGCTGGGAGCTGGTGTTTTAACCTGCCCCTGTATCATTAATTATAGCCGGTTCCGTGACCAAGTCATTTTGATAGCATTTCCTGTGATTTGCTTGTACGTATGCTACTGCTGAATTTCCACCTGCAAATATGGACGGAAAATGCGCAGCAATTAAGCTACATGTAATAGTAGCCAATAGAGAACATAGATTTGTATGCAATTCCTGTACATCGAGATGGCAAAAATCACTGTTGCTGGTCACATTGGAACAACCATAAAACATGAAATGATCTAAATTCGATGTTATTAGTCATTTATGGACTTGTAGTCGATTCATTGATGTATAAGGGTGAATTCACACACGGATTATTTGTTGCCGAATTTGTATTCCGCACCAAAACTCTGCAACAAAGTACAGTACACTGTAAATGACCAGAGTTTATACAAAGCCCATCCACAGTGTAAAAAAATAAAATAAATAAATCTGCAGCAGATTCTAGTTATGCCGTATATTTTCAGATCTTCAGCATGTATTATCTGAGATCATTTTCTACGTGGATATTTAAAGTTTTGCTGTGAATTAGTAGGCGGTTCAAGAGAGTTATATTAACTAATCAAAATCAGGGATAAGTTGGGAGAAATATAAGGGCTCACTGCAAAAAACTAAAACAGAACTAGGAAGTATTATTGGTTAAAAAGTATCAGTATTTTTATTTTTTTTTGATATGTCAGAGACATATTATAAGTATTGATCATTGGGGGTCCGGGTGCCGAGACCCCAATCATCGCTGAATTGAAGATGAAAAGGCGCTGAGATGAGCGCCCCGCACCTTCAGCTGTGATCAGCGGCTCCTCATTAAACTTCAGACCGGCTCAAGGACATTCTATGGGTGAGCCCATCTTCAGCCTGATAAGGAGCATCGATCACAGTGAGAGGGGGGTGGGGGAAGGGTCTCAGCATGTGGAGCTCCACCGATCAAATCTTCGGATGGGTCTCTGTTATATCCAAAGTTTTTTGAAAGTGCAGTTACTCTGATGTAGAGCGGGATGGTACAATCACTTTAAAGAAAACAGTTTTTTTAAATGTCTTTCTGTAGACCTCTATTGCTGCAGATACCAAACTATTGCCATAGCGTAGAATAAAAAAGAAATAGTAAATTACACAAATTTGCCATCATATGCATACACTTTTTCCATCAAAACAATGGCTAAAACAATAGCCTCTGGTTGTCATGTATTTCAGAATTATGTGCCCCGTTACTATCATAACAACTGGATTTAATCTGTTGCTCGTGAACACACAGCCCTCCAAGCTAACTCTGTTCCCAATTAGGCAAAAAAAAAAAGAAGATACAACTATTTTAATTAAAAACTTTCCATTTTTAGAACTCCGAGGACATCAGTAAACATACGTATTCTTTCTAATGACTTCTTACTGAAGATTATTTAATACAACTCGGGCTACCCCTTCTAGTATGCTTAGCGATATGTGATAGGGTCAGCTTTATTTTAAAGAGAACCTGTCCCCTTCCTTTTTTTTTTTTCTCACAGTAACGGCAAGGTAAGCCCGTTCTTGTGATCGGTGGGGGTCCCAGCGGTCAGACCCCCAGCAATCAGATATTTATCACCTATCCTGTGGATAGGTGATAAATAATGATTATAAGAAAACCACTTTAACAGTTACCAGGGCTCAGACCCAGACTCTCTTGATAAGTTTTTACAAGGCTGCCCAAACTTGTAAATATTGTAACAAAATATTAGAGAGAAGCAGCAAATATTAAAACAGCATAGATTATCTTTCTCATCAACACACAACATCTACTGCACATTTTTGCTGCCCATCCACACTTTTAGGCCGGGTTCACACTGAGTTTTTTGCAGGTGGAAATTCTGATTGGAAGTGTGAGGCAGATTTTCCTCTCCCTGCGTGGCGTTTTTCGCCCGCGGCCATTGAGCGCCGCGGGCATAAAACTCAGTGAAGTACGCTTTCTCTGCCTCCCATTGATGTCAATGGGAGGTCAGAGGTGTAAACGCCCGAAGCTAGGGCATGTCCCTTCTTTCTCCCACGAGACGGTGTTACCGCTGGCGGGAAAAAGACGCCTCCACCTCCCATTGAAATCAATGGGAAGCATTTTCGGATGTTTTTTGACGCGTTTTGCGGCGCGGTTTCCGCATAAAAAAACTCTGTGTGAACATGCTCTTACAATCCCATTTACTTAAACTAGAGTTTATTAAAAAGTGATTAGTTAAGGGGCTTTAAGGCCCCATGCACACGAACGTAAAAACGCCCGTAATTACGAGCCCATAGACTTCTATTGGCCACGGGTACCTCCCCGTATGCTTACGGGAAGGTGCCCGTGCCGTTGAAAAATATAGAACATGTCCTATTTCAGGCCGTAATAACGCCACGGGTAGTCCCATAGCAGTCTATGGGGCTCCCGTAATTACGGGTGGCTACGTGTGTGCACCCGTAATTACGGGAGCGTTGCTTGGCGACGTCAGGGGATAGTCACTGTCCAGGGTGCTGAAAGAGTTAACTGATCGGCAGTAACTCTTTCAGCACCGGGACAGTGACTACCGCTGGAGTTAATAGTATTGAAAGTTAACTTACCTGCTTCTTCCTCCAGTCCGGCCTCCCGGGATGACGTATCATCCCACGTGACCGCTGCAGCCAATCACAGGCTGCAGCGGTCGCATGGACTGCCGCGTCATCCAGGGAGGTCGGACTGGATGTCAAAAGAGGGACGCGTCACCAAGACAACGGCCGGGCTACGTATGAACTTTTTTTACTTTCAATCGCTGCGGAAACTCTGCCTGAAAGGGCTGCCCCTTCTCTCTATTCAGAACGGAGAGAGAGAAGGGGCTGCCGATTAGTGCAGAGAAAACGGGTCCGTAAATACGGGTGAAATACTGGTGACACCGGACCCGTATTTACGGGCACGGGTCCGTAAATACTGGTGGAATACGTGTGACCAATGACCAGTATTTACAGGAGGAAAAAAATAAGTCCGTGTACATGAGGCCTTACACAGGGCGATTAACGGGCAGACAACGCTCTCTCTCAATAATTGCCCTGTGTAAACGAACAGCAGACGAACGACCAAACACTCGATTATCTGCTGGTCGTATCGTTTTAAAAGTGCAAAATATTATCATTGTCGGCAGCACATCTTCCTGTGTAAACAGGGAGACGCGCTGCAGACACGATCGACATGTATGGGGATGAGCGATCAGAGTAACGAGCGCTTGTCCCCATAAATAGATCCTTGTGAAAGGAGCAAATGACCGCTGATCAACGATTGTTGCACCAGCTAAACTTGGCCAGTGTAAAAGTCCCTTTATTCTAAGGATAGGCCGTTAATGTTTTTTCTCGGAAATCCGCTTTAAAATAAAGTAAAGCAGTTTACCAAAAAACTTCATGTACGAAATCTGCCCCTGTAAAACAATACAGCTGCTGACAGGTGTCGACATGGTTCAGTTAGCAAGCGTCTTCATATTTTCTGATAATGTAATTGCCACGAAAAACAAAACCAAAAAAAAAGATCTTTCCTGTCCTAAAAATCGATTTAAGAATTAAAGCTTAAAGGAAAGGTGTCGAGAAAATTTTTTTTTTTATATCAATTTGCTTTTAGTGTTTCATTCAAAAAAAAAATTTTTTATTTGTGTGTTTGTTTTTTACTTTTTTTTATTTTCTAACTTTTTCTTCTCTATGGGGCAAGCGCCGCTCCCACACAGTCCAAACGGAAGGTCTTCGGCGCCATTTTCTTGTGGACCGGAAGCCACGGCCGGACAGTAAGATTACTACTTCCGATCGCGGCTTCCGGACATGTGTTCCGAAGCAAGCACTAGGAGCGGAGGGAGCAGACGGACGGGAGGGAGCGGCGGCAGCAGGAGCAGGTAAGTTATGTCTGTGTTTGTTTGTGTTTTAGTGTGTGATTACCACTGTACGTAAGCCTACTACACTGTGTATTCGCTCAAAAAATGGCAACACACAGTGTAGGAGGTTTGAACATTCAATCCCCTCCTTTCTCCTGGCACTAGCCAGGATAAAGGACGGGGTATTGTTAGAGGACGCTAGAGCGAGTGTGTCTTCTCAAATTTTGCAGCATAAAGTTATGAGGTTGCTTTACCACATGCCAATGCTGCAATTTTGGGAAGTGCTCCCTCTAGTGACCAGCACAGGGAAATGTTATAAATTAGAATATAATTTATAATATTTCCTGACTCGTGAAAAAATAAAAAAAATTAGAACAATGTTTAATCATTTATAACTGTTTAACTAAAAAAAAAAAAAATTATTTTCTAGCGACACATTCCCTTTAAAAAACAAACTTAAAAAAAAAAAAGAACACAAAACGCGGTAATTAATTTCATAACAGACGGTGAGCTAATCGCGGTGTATAAACATCTCAAAGCATACCTTTTTCAGTATGAAGTCTCTTAAAGGAATCTGTTTTTGACAAGCTTGGATCAGAGATGACCTTGGAACCAAGTTTAACGGTTAGATCTACAGAACGGAAACCTTGGGGGAGCTTTCTGTCATACAAGAGGGTGAGGAGTTGTGCAAGTGTCATTTCAGGAGGTAAGGGCTGACCTGTATAAATACATACATAAAAAACATTAAAATGAAAAATTCAATATGAACCTGTCTAGTCCAAGTAGCTAAAATCCCATTAAACGATGTGACGCCACTCTACCTGGCAGCAGTTTATGGTAAAGATGAAACACCGGGATGCTGATGGTCTTGCTGGAGTCTACTCCTGAGGAAGCGCCACCTACTTTATCAGCCATCACTCTTCCTCGTCTAGACGGTGGGCGAGGTGGAGTAGATGAGACCGCCCGTTTTGATTGAGATTTCAAACCTTTGGAGTAAACCAAAAAAACTGAAATACGTATAGACAATAAATAAGGCCATTTCTGGGGGAAAGATGACATTTATAATTTTAATGTAGAGAACACGCTATTATGGGCCTCATGCATCAAAACTGCTTAGGGCAACGCACAGAAGGGAGCTCAGCTTTTAATTATTAAACTGATCTGAACAAATTAAATCTGTACGGCGATTGGTTATCCCTGCACGTGCGACTAAAATGCTGTGGATTTTCCGTGCAAATTTGTGCATGACAAATCCACAGTGGAGTACAGTACCAGCGATGCGGATTAGATATAAAAACAAAGGTCATCCACATGCTGCGGAACATTTTCCACATGGAAATCAGCGGATGTTGTGGATTTTCTAAACCGCAGCATGCCTCTTTTGCTATGGATGTTTGAAAAGGGCAAAACGCACTGTAGACGTAGAAGGTCAAATTTGCAGGGAATCCGTACCAAAATCTGCCCATAATAAATTGCAGAATTTACAGCGGACAAATCTGCAATGTGTGTGGGTACCCTTCGGCTACACGCACACATTGCGTATTTTGATGCGGAAAATACGCAGCAATGCGAAGAAAATTTGTAGATAAATAACGCACCTAATTGTGAGTTTTTCGATGCTTTTCTTGGTGCAGTTTTTACGCTTTGATGGATTTATTGGCGCATTTTATGTGGTTGGTTTTGGTGCAATTTTGCACAGCACTAGGCAGATACAATTCACAAGCGGAAAGGCAAGATAAATGAACATTCTGCAGACTCTAAAGAGCGCACCGCAGATCAATTTCCGTCCTGAAAAATACCGCAGCGTGTACATGAGATTTCCTGGAATCTCATTGACTACGCTGGTACTGTATTTCGCTGCGGACTTGCCACACGCAAATCTGTGCAGCAAAACCGCACGTAATACGCATGAACAGTTACACAGTTTTAATAAATGAGGCCAAATATTTACTTTATAGCGTTTAAGCGGTTTCTCCGAACCCATTGGGTTAGAAATTTCAGGTCATTTTATATAAATCTAACCCGAAGTCTGATGCATTTCTCAGACGTGATTTTTACAACACTTTACAATATGTGATATCTCTGGATTGCATTATGTCCCATCTCACTTTTCTTGTGGGCTTGCAGCATTTCAGGCAAATATTTTACAAAATGGTCTACATGGCTGTGAACCTTACATTTAGCCATTGGAGTGGAAATTAAAAGAAATGGTCACGATTATATATCTGCATACAAAATAAAAAGTCAATGTAAAAAAATGGGACACATGGGCTATCACTTTACCTATTACAGACAGAAGTAAAAAGGAACATATCTTCTAGTCAAGATGAACGATCCTTAAGGCTCAGGAGGGATTTGCATTTGTGGATTGCCAATTTACAACATATTCCCAAACATGGACCATGAAAAAAATCATTTAGGGACCAGGCAGAAACATTTTACGGTCCGTAGAGTTGGCAAGTAGAACTGAAGCGTAGTCTAAGTCAGAGCTTCACAATTATTTGTGTGGATTTATCAAACATTTAGAGATAGGAGATGCTTTCATCGACATTTACCTGAGGCAACGACAACGCTGTAATTATCCTGGAATCCATTCTCCGCTTTAACCTTCTCCTTCTCCTCGTGGTTTTTCTTTTCCTTGTCATCCTTCTGCTCACTTATCAACTTCGCAGTAATACTTGGCGTGTCTATTAAAAGAACAAAAAAAACAAGCAGGTCACTCTGGACATGATCACGGGAGGGCAGGATAGAAGGGGATGAAGTGAATACCACTTTTATAGGTCTTCTCTTCTCTGTAGCCATTTACTCAAACACGATAGATGCTTAGGAACTTAATACGGATCACGGTATTTCCCGAATCACAAGAGAGCAGGTAGATAGTAGATCTCCAAGCTTGCCTTCCCAGGTAAAGGAAGTCTGGAGCACACACCTGGTGTCAAAGGGCCCGGTTGCTGCTCTGCCCACCGTGCTTTACACTGCAGTTCTGTGTGCCCAGACGGGCTGCTTTGTGTTTACACAAGCTTACCAGGACATCCGTGTATGTTGAGGGGATTTTACAGAAAAGACTATAAACAAGCATCTAATCCAGTGATGGGCAATGGTCTGTTTATTTAGCACCAACACACACACACACATATATATATATATATATATATATATACTGATTTACGTATGAGAGATATGTTGCTGGCACGAATTGAGGGCATGTGACTTTATTGTGTCTATACAAGGCAGGTGGCTGGCCTTTATTTAGTATATTTAGTAGACACATGGCTACACTCGGGGGGGGGGGGGGGGGGGCACATGCGCCTGGCACTGCATTTGGGAGGTTTGTAGTTATTACTTTATATAGAGGAGGTAGCTAAGACTGAGGTGCTGTGGCTTTGTCTGCATGTTGTAGCTGGCACTCTTAACACAGCGAAAGCACAAAGAAATTTTAAAAGAAAGAAAAACAAAACGCCCTATTTAGCCATTTCCATATCTCTATTTGCCATAATGGAGAGTAACGGCACATGGGCAGACAATAGACAGTGAATGTGATCTGTAACCCTCTGATGAAGTCAAGAGCTGCATATTATGGGGTCAGACAAAACACAATAGACAAATGTCAAGTAATTGCCACCCACATCCCAACGGACAGGGGCTCCACTAACATTGGGGGTGGGTTTGAGATTTTCCTGATGCTCCTTTTATTACTTACTCTACTTCACGCCTAACCCAGTCCTCAGTCAATAGTGCTGATTGGCTCACAACTATTTCTGTATTAAAGGGTTATTCCCATTGTACAAGGTGGCATATCCTAGGGATAGACAGACAGGTGCATGGCTCGTGACAAAATACAGCTCTGATAACTTACTGTAACAAGCCATGCACCTCAGTGATCACCACATCTTCTAAAACAATAAAAAGGTTCTCAATTCAAATCACTACAGGCAGTCTTAAACACTTCCGGCCGCATTTTTCAGATTTTTACTTTCGTTTTTCCTCCGCACCTTCCAAAAAACAATAACTTTTTTATATTTCCGTCGATATAGCCATGAGGGTGTTCAATGTAGGGTGAAAATTACACATTACCTTTATGCTACGGGTCAGTACGATCACGGTGATAACAAATTTATATCGTTTTTGTTATGTTTTTGTACCTTTAAAAAAAATTAAATGCTTGAAAGAAACGAAAAACATTTTGCATCGCCATATCGTGACCCGCGGAATTTTTTATATATTTCTGTGTACAGATCTGTGTAAGGCGTCCTATTGTACGTGGGAAGATGTCGTTTTTATTAATACCATTTGGGGGAATATCTGGCATTTCGATCACTTTTTATTAAATTTTTTGTGGGGGTGTAAGTGGCAAAAAAGTGATTCGGCCATTTTGGCCTTTTTTCCTGCTACGACGTTCATCGTATTGGATACATTTTTTTATAGTTCGAGCATTTTCGGATGCGGGGATACCGAATGTGTTTGTTTATTTTTATATGTGATCTAGGGAAAGGGTGCGATTTGAATTTTGAAAAACTCTTTTTTACATTTTTTTGGGTCCCATCTGTGCAACACAGCAGAGATACGGCGGCTTTGGCACCCGCTCTGCTTCTGAGCGGGTGCCGTTTTTTTAAAAAAACCTTTACAAACGTAAATAGGCATATTAGCGAAGGGAAAGGGTAAAGTTCTGGTGATTATGTGAACATATGCACAAGTAGAGAAAGGCATAAGTGGCATGTATGAACTCTGCACAACCTGAACTTTCATTTTTAGAAGGAGTTGTAAGTTTAATGCTGACCAATTAGCAGTATGTTGGCAAAACTTAACCAGCTAATGTGTAAAGAAGTACCCCGACTGTCCCCCTGTGGGAAATGTCTGAAAAAAGAAGGGTGGGACATGTTGGACTCCAACATGCCCGATTCTTTTGTTTTAGTCTGACAGCGGCTTACTCCGTCTCCCTATTGAGAACGCATGCACGCTCAGCCAAGCTGAGTATAGGGGGGGTCTGAACAAACGTTTGGCTGACAGCTATCTGAATTATATGGCTAGCTTAATCCTTGAATCAGGCTCAAAGCCACAAACATGAATTTCTATGCATTTTTTTTACAAAATATTATGCTTTGATGAAAAATTGTATGAAGGCGCCCATAAGTGTAAAGTGCTGGGTGGTATTTTGACAAAGTGTCAGGTATCTACTTTCAGAAAACATATGGCTATGGGGTCTAATTTCATTTTTGCATTTTATAATTCATTTCTGTATGTCAAAAGTGTGAAAATATTCCCGTCAGTGAAAGAGTTGGAGGCAATTTAGACTGTACAGTGTTGCAGTAGCTTAACATAACGTTACCCTTTCTCAGCTCTTACATGAGGTTCACAACCAATATTTTGTAGGTATAAGGTGTGCGCCTATGATAGACACGACACAAAGCCGTATACATAAAAAGTGTTCAACAAAAACAGCCAGTGTTGTCAATAGCATTCAAATGATAAAATCATGGATAGGACATAAGATCACCAAGTTCACCCGATCTCACACGTTCCTTGAATGAAAGCCAGCCATCAACTTACATTTACAACATCGCGATAAAAGAGAAAAGGCGCAAACGTGTATCAAGAGGCATCCAACATCTCATATAAAAGGAATGACTATAACAAATGTATATGAATAGTCACCAGTAGATGCACAATGGTAACAGTCTATAAAGAAGCATCCAAATATCCAGCATTAAAAAAACAAGAAGCATCTCCCAACATAACCAGCACTTTCTGTAATAGACAAAGCCAGAAGAGTGAAGAAGATTCAGTTATTTAAAGGTCTTAAAAAGGAGAAAGATTTATCAATGCAAAACTCATTGCTTGCAATACGGGTGCATGTAGCAGATGCTAAATCCATCACTTCTACACACACGTGCTGCACGGAGCCCTGGACTATGAAAATCCGGTCCTTGACTTTGGAAATATTTAAGGATTCATATATTTCGGGCCAATAATCACGATTTTCTGAATACACTTTCGCTCCTGTTTTATCGGTGACATTTTCATGGACATGACACGGAGGGCAAATACCGCTTTTACTGAACGTATTGCCATATTTTGGAAAACGAAAAAAAAAATAAAAAATGCAAAACACTTGACTTCCATCCATTTCATTTAGACTGAAATGACAGGAAATATAATGACCAAATGGATTCACTGCTGACTGCAGACTGAATGAAGCAGGGAAATAGGGAAGCACAGAAACATAAAAAAAAAAAAAGAAGCATTGTCACTGTTCAGTACGAGGCCCCGTTCACACCTGCGTCGGTATTGTAGTTGCTCTGCTCCGTCAAAGGAACAGAAGGAAAATACTGGAAGCGACATTTACATTGTATGATGGACACAATCGGCGCCCGCCGAAACCCATTGACTTTAGAATAGTCCATGGTTTTAGCGGAAACAATAGCGCAAATTGCTGCGTTATTGCTTCAGGTATTTTTAGCCGAATCAGTCACGGAGGACCCTAATTAAGATCTGAACAGGCCCTAATAGAGTTGCTCATCTGAGGCATCAAAAGCTAAAGTGAATTTTGACCTTTTAACAGCATTACATTTTTTGGATCAACCGTCTAGGCCGATTAATTTCATAACACATCCCTTTATAAGGCAAGAGATCACTTTTCCCCTGTATAGCGCTATAGTTAAATAATATTTATTTTGCCTTTAGCCACCACTAGGGGGAGTCTGCTGCAGAAGGCAATCTGTATACAGAAAGCGGCCAAACTCCCCCTAGTGATGTCTGCAGACAACTAGGGATGTGCATAGGGAAGCATAGGACCTGGTGCATTGTATCAGAACACCAGTGCTCCAACTCATGATATATGAAAAATAAATCAGAACATAAATGATGGACCTATTAAGACTAAAAATGGTGTTCAGAGTTGGATATTAACTAGGGTATCATTCGAAATATACACAGCAAATGTGTATTCGCAAATTCCTAACATCTCCCTTTACAAGCAGGATCTTTAAAATCAGATTCTTTGTGGCTGCCCTGCAGGCACCCATAGCAGGATCCAGGCATAGTTTACTGTCCCAATGTGCTGAGGAGACAGACTGGGAGAGGACGGGGGCGGTGTGTGTGTGTGTGTGTGTGTGTGTGTGTGTGTGTGTGTGTGTGTGTGTGTGTGTGTGTGTGTGTGTGTGTGTGTGTGTGTGTGAGTGTGAGTGTGATCGAGGTAGGAGAGCAGGATTCTCCTCTTTGTGTGCAGTGTAGAGAACAAGACTATAATAGAAACTCTTTTAAATTAGTTTGTATTACCAGAGACCCGGTCCAGAAGCTCTGCCAGTGTGGTAGAGATAGGTAGGTGGAGAGTGCGGAACTTGTGGCCTGCTCCATACATGGGATGTTGAATGATGTGACTTGTAGCATTGATTCTGCCTTTGTACAGCTGTAACGAAAATAGAAGGTCCATTACTCATAAACCCCCAACCAGAAATTCACATCTAAATTAATGGATAAAAGTTTTAAAGCACTATTTGGTGCTTAAATAAGGCTGTTGGGTATAAAAAAAAAAAAAGGAAGGGGAGACTAATAATTCTGTCATGTTTTGTTGCCTGTTAGCGAGATTATGAAGATAACCCATTATATATGACAAATGACATCGGATATCTGCCCAAAAGTTTACTATCCAGACACTGCCATTTTGCATCTATAATTAAATGTATTCTCCACAACTGAAAACTTTATTAAAGATCTCGTGTGCGTGTGTGTATAGAGGCACACGGCGATGTTAAAGAGGCTCTGTCACCACATTATAAGAGGCCTATCTCCTACATAAGGAGATGGGCGCTATAATATAGGTGACAGCAGTGCTTTTTATTTTAATAAAAACAATCTATTTTTACCACTTTTATTAGCGATTTTGGTTTATCTTAATAAGTTTCTTAATGCCCAAATAGGTGTGTTTTTACTTTCGACCAAGTGGGCGTTGTACAGAGGAGTGTATGACGCTGACCAATCAGCATCATGCACTCCTCTCCATTCATTTACACAGCAGCATCACGTTCTTACAAGAACACGATGTGCAGCCACATAACACATAACATTAACGTTAATCAAGTGTCCTGATAATGAATATACACGACCTCCAGCCTGGACGTCATGTGTATTCAGAATCCTGACACTTCTGAATCTTTTCTGTGAGATTTCCAGCAAGGTCACCGATTGGTCAGCGTCATACACTCCTCTGTACAACGCCCACTTGGTCGAAAATAAAAAAACACGCCCACTTGGGCATTAAGAAACTTATTAGCATAAAGCTAAAAATCGCTAATAAAGTGGTTTAAAATAGATAGTTTTTCTAAATAAAAAGCATTACTGTCACCTACATTATAGCGCCGATCTCCTTACATAGCAGATAGGGCACTTATAATGTGGTGACAGAGTCTCTTTAACTACAGATATCAAATTCATTGTTAGCGGCCTCTAGTGCAGCAAACATTGTCACACTCACTGACAACCACATTTTTAAGTGTATGTTGCCATCTGCTGGACAGCAAAGTACTAAATAAGCGGGTGCATGTTACATTAGAAACACTTTCAATCTAAATAGAGTTAAGAGTAAGCGTATAGGTGCATGGTAGAGACCAACCCTGAAATGTTTTAAGAATATCCTATTTTCTACTCTGTTTTTACTGTATTTTAACCTTATTTCAATACTTTTTTGTCATGGAGCCCATTCAACCATTAACATGCACCGACGTTATCGATGTGTCGCTTATTATACGTAGCCTAAATAAAATACCCACTGAACATTGCCTATGTTCACATTAGCGTTCTGGCATCCTTTCAGAACAGAAGCCACACCGCCAAAAGTCTAAGTCTAAGCCGAAATACAAAATATTGCTCAATTTAACCTTTCATTTGTCTCCTGAACTCAGCAAAACATTAAAATCTAAGTACAAAAGAAGTCAATTATGTTGCTAAACCAGAGATTGTTTCAAACAAGAGAAAGGACTGAGCGGCTTATGATCACCTCTGTCAAAAGAGCTTCCCCAGCTGCATCTTACCAACCACTAGGGGGCGCTTCCTCACTGGTGAATTCCACCACATAGTTTAAAGGGAATCGGTCATCAGCATTTCACCTATTGAACTTTACTTATCCCTCTCTGGCTACTGCTATAAAAAGTTCATTGCCGTTATCCCCTCTCCTAAATAACGGTCTGCAAACATTTCACGCCTTTTATCGTAATAATCTGGTGTCCCTTCGTGCGCACACCCCAGAAGAGGACATCAATGCACAAGCGCAGGATTTTGTGCGCTGGGGGAAGGAGAGGAGCTGTCAATCAAAAGTAAGGAGGCGGAGTAAACTCGGAAAGACTTGAGGAATGAAGATATGACTCTTTTCAAACGAAGATTTGACTCTTTTACGCTCATTAGCATACGGTGTGAGAACAATAAAAAACTGAATACTAAAGCTACAGAGCCGACTAAGAAGACAATTATAGGTTATATAGGAATGATTTTCACCCACTTCCACAGGGTATTGCTGGTTTACTAGGTGAAATGCTGGTGACAGGTTCCCTTTAAGAAACACTGATCTAGACAAACCCATTCAAAATCTAACTTTGAAAGGGTAGTAGAAAAGCAAGAATAGTTCGGGCAGTAAATTGTTTCAAAGGCAGGTAAGGGGAATCCAAACACGTATAAGTATACAAAAGCACATCACATTAAAAATCAACCTTCAACCCAGAAAGTATCAGAAACATCCCAGTCCCTAAAGTAAAGAAACTGCTGGCTGAAATACTTACAGGGCAGGGAGACTGAAGGAACATGGTAACTTTTTCATCTTCTAACATTAACTGCAGGAAAAGTCTTCGGATGAAGCCAGAGATGTTTCCAGAGGCTGGGAGATTCCCACGCTGTGGAGAAGATTGGAAAAGCTCGCAGAGTACCTGAAAACACAAGCAGAGTGGGTTGACTGGAAATAAAACACTGACCAGCTCGGTCTTCAGCTACCGATTATCAGAGAGAAACAAAACGTAATGAATGGAGCCCAAAAGCTGCTCAAACAACCTAGTCTTGCATGTGGAAGTCCCTGATAGATTTCAAGAACGGTCTACAAAAGCTACTACATTAAAAAATAAAATACATTAAAAATTAAGGGTTCTAAAAAGTCGCTAGCAAAACAATGGGTCAGTATCTACTAAAACCAAAAGAATGAGAAAAATGTTAGAAACTATTTTCAAGTACATTTTAGAAATACAAAGAGTTGTGGGTAAACTAAACAGCCTAAATGACGCACTAGTTCCCAGCATATAGACTGTACCTCAAGAACAGAAGTAATTCTACTTAATACCTAGTTGCTTGCCCTTTATTTTAAGGTTCTATCCAGACTATACATTTTGATCTGTCTACCATCCTGTGGTTCTGAAAAGTGCAGTAACCTATGCTTCTCCGAACTAAAAAAAAAAAAGTTAAGAAAAAATATAAATAGAACAGATTTTTTTGTTTCCACCTCTGCTAGGCTTGTGTGTGAATTCAGTTATACTGCTGTCAGAAAATGGATATTTGCAGTTACCCCTCACGTCCATTGGAGAACACAGATAATGACCTGGAAGGCGGGCACCAAGCAAAAAAAAGCGCTCGCTTCTGCCATGCTATACCCCTTCTGTAGACACGGAGCTTACCAGTTTGTACATAAGCAATAGAAGCAGAGAAAAACATATGGTTATAATTACAAAAAACTGCGAATCGTACGAGAACCAAAAGAGAAAACTACACCTAAAGAAAACAGTTGTAACACCTAAAAAGGGAAAAATGGGAAGGTGTGGCGTACCGCAATAAAAATGACAAGAAAGGGATTTTACAGTGAGTAACAAAAATCCAGTTCTCTCGTCTGTGTCATTGGGGTAAACCGATTATTACCTTGAAACGTTCAAAAGCAGTTTCTGCAGGCAGAAAAAAGAAGACTCGCGGTCATTGCACCGCCACCTGCAAAACCCTGCAATGGAGGCATCTGAGGACGCAACGGTATGCACCCTATAAAACTTGAGGAAAGTGTGTAGGGAAAACCAGGTAGAAGTCTTACACACCTGTACAGCCCACCGCTCTAGTGGAATGAGCACCAGGAAGGAAGGCTCCCAGCATTTAGATTGGTACATCTCGCCAATAGTGGACCAAATTCAGTGAGCTATGGTGGACAATCTAGGGCAAGACGTATCATTGAGACGCCTTCTGCTTTAAGTTTCTTGAGGATCTAAGGCAAAATTCGGAGAGCTGAGATGTAGGGGAGCTTGAACTGATGCCACAAATTGACCAGTGCGTAAACTGTGAGCACTAGAAGATCTCTAGCCCTGGATACGAAGCGAGTAAGCTTGCGATTTAAACTGAAAGCCATGAGGTTCATGTCTGGCTGACCATCTGGAACAAAATTCCCTTAAGACTTCTGAATGAAGGGTTCTCTCCCCTCGGTCACAGTTTACGGCGGAGGAAGTCCGCGATTCAGATGTTCACTCCTGGATTGAAGACTGCCAAGAGAGCCAGAATGTAAGTCTTTGCCCACTTAACGATGTAGCTTGGTGGTTCAGATAGGTGACTACTGTGGCTTTGTCTATTTGAACCTTGACCGGATGATTGGACAGGTGGGTCAATTGTCAGAAGGAGAGGAGGATGGCACGAAGCTCCAGGATATTGACTGGGAGGGTGGACTACAAAAAGAACCAAAAGCCTTAAACAGTTAGGTTTTGGAAGACCCCTCCCCACCCGAGGAAACTGGCATCCATTGTTAAGACCAACCACTGAAGGGATAGGAAGCAGCAGCCCAGAGTCACCTGTGGGGAGAGAAGCGTACTCACAAGGAAACCGAATCAGGCGATCAAAAAACTCTGCCAATTAGTTCCATTGAGCAAGAATGGTTCATGGAAGGTGCAGTGCGTGAAACTGGGCAGAGGAAATCAACTCGATGGAACAGACCATCAGGCCCAAAATTAGCATGTAGTCACAGATCGACACGGAGACCAAATGCCTTGTTGCAGGGAGAGGAGATTCTCCTGGGGAAAGAGAATTTTGGCCTGAGCCTTGTTGAAACACATGCTCAGAAAGATCACATGTTGCGAGAGGGAGTGGAAAGAGTTTGGGCGGTTGATGATCCAACTGAAGCGGGGAAAGGAGTTTTCCAAAAGATTTTCTGGATTAGCTGACCTGAAAGCGCATTGATCATGATGTTGTCCAGGTGTGAAATAACAACAATACAGCAAGAGTGAAGGAGAGCCATCACAGATCAGAGCACCTTCGGGACAATTCGAAAACAGCAAATCTTGACAAAACGGTTGAGTTGCTTAATATTTAAGGTTGTGTGCACCATTCCTTCCTTCGACAAATACGTTGGAAAAAATATCCACAGAACCATTCCTGCAAAGGAACCGAGACAATCACTCCCTGGGATAGAAGAGACTTAACAGCAGGGAAAAATGCAGAACCATTGAAAGGAAGGCGTGGGGCATAGAAGAAACTTCTATTGTGTAGCAATGGAGGGCCTGAGAAGGGGAAAGCCCATAAGGATCTCTTAGAGGCGGCATTTGCACACCAGCACTTAAGCCAGAGTGCCCTGCACACAGTGACAAAGAGATCTCAGGGCCCCTGTGGCAGTGAGTAGTCAAGTTAGGATATGCTATTCTGCCTCCTTGTAGTGTGTTAACAGGGTAATGAAGTTGTCCCTGTATTCCAACCTAGAAAGGGCAAAAAAAATACACAAACTAAAAAGTAGACAGATCTGCCAAGTGGTCGGTCTCCCACTTACGAACAAGAAGATAAAAGTGGTTAGCTTAGTGTCTGCAGGAGGGGTATAGCAAGGAAGAAGCAGCTAACACTTTTTTTCTTATTGTCCACCTGTACTCCAGGTCATCATTTGTGTCCCCCGATGACATGGTCGAGAAAAGTTGTTTCAACGGTCAGTTATCTCTGAATTGTAAAGTGCTGTGGAATAAGTTTAGGCTATAGAAAGATCATCATGCCTGCACCGTAACTTCAACATGCCTGTTTGGCTTGGCCTAGAGCACAAGTTAATAAATATGTAAGAGGTGGAGTTGAGCAGGGCCCTGAAACTTCTGATGACACTTATGTTTTTGGAAGAATTAGCCATAAAAAGTCTAAAATGATGTCAGGCGTCTAATACACAAATTTGGCCTCAATTTGAATTGAATTGTAACAGGACTAAGTTATTACAGTGATCCCGACCCCTGATGCAGCTTTATCAAAGAAACAACAGACAATATCTCATTATATAGTGACAGTGAGGTAACCATTACTGCTGCCCTCTGAATGATCGGCCGCAGCAGTGGTCACTTCAGAGGCTCCGTCTGTGTTCACGGTGTAGGCTGTAGTAGAATTAAAGAAGCACTCCAGCAAATCTTTTTTTTTTGCCTATATAGTGCAGCATAGGCTATTATTAAAGTAGACTGTAGAAACGGTTGTATATGCCTTGTTTATACCTGTTAGTTCATGTGTCATTTATGGGTTGTCTGCCATCCATATTCCTTCTTCCCCTCTTAAATGGTTCTTCTAATGTTGCCTCCATTTCCCATCATGCCTCTGGCTTGGCAGAAACAGAGGCAGTAGAGTCTTATCACACTGCACTTGCTCTGCTCTAGATCAGTGACAAAACTTTTGTAACATAACTCACACGGCAGAGTCTAAGGGTATGTTCACACGGCTTATTTACGGACATAATTCGGGCGTTTTCTGCCTCGATTTACGTCCGAAAATGCGGCTCGATAGCTTCGGCAAACATCGGCCCATTCATTTGAATGGGTCTTACAATGTTATGTTCCGACGGTCATTTTTTTTTACGCCCCGCTGTCAAAAGGCGGGGCGTAAATAGACGCCCGCGTCAAAGAAGTGCCTGTCACTTCTTCAGACGTTAAATGGAGCGTTTTCCATTGACTCCATGGAAAACCAGCTCCATTTACGTCCGTAATTGACGCAGCGAAAAAGCGCCTCAACATGCCATGACGGCTGAAATTACGGAGCGGTTTTCTCCTGAAAACAGCCCCGTAATTTCAGCCGTAACGGACGCTGCCGTGTGAACATACCCCATGTCTAGCCGGTCTCTCCCTGCAAACTGGTTGTGATAGGTTTCACCTTGCAAACAGAATACAGGGGAGAGCAGTGAGTAGCTGCATTTCATAGAAATACACTGAACACTCTCCACACATGTAGTCTAGACAGTGAGTGTGAGTCAAGGGAGTTTTAGAATCCTGCAGCTAATTGTATGGACCTATACCATCACTGCACTCCTGCTCCCTTAGGCCACATGCACACGACGGTAAAATCGCCCGTAATTACGGGCCCATTAATTTCTATGGTCGACGGACACTTTTACGTATGTCTACGGGAGGGTGTCCGTTCCGTAGAAACCTGCCGAAAAAAATAGGACATGCCCTATTTTTTCATTTTACGGACCGTGCGCCCATACTTTATAATGGGAGCACGGCTCGTAAAAACAGCCGGCTGTCCGTGCCCGTAATTATGGGTCGTAGTTACGGGCACGGTGGTGTGCATGAGGCCTTAGATAGGGCAGAAATCATCTCTTCAGCTGCACTATATGCATAGGGGAACATACAGAGGAACAAGGAGGATGAACTGGGTAGGGAGAGGAGGTGTCTCCGAGCTGCCAGTAGGGATTTCATAGGTGATGTAATTCTGTAGTTCACAGGAAGTCAGACATACAGAAGAAATGACCTCCTGTCTACACATGTGAGCATGGTCTATTCTGGTGGTCAGACTGAGATCACATGACACAGCTGTCCGTAATGAAACGGTACAAAATGTATAGATGCCACTGAGCTGGGAAAAAACAAATGACGCTGCTAGAATATTGCAGATTAGTTCTCATAATTGCAAGAGAAAAAAAAATTACCAGAGTGCTTCTTTAAGGCCTCCGCCTTACTCCCACTGGCCGCTAAAATGAGAAGCAAAAATGGATGCTGGAGAACACTGATGTAATGAGTGAAAAAGGGAGCATATTTTTTCCTAAGTAATGTATTATGTGGTTGAGCCTTTTCATTTTTACATTAAACATCACTGCAGTTACCGCACAAGCTACTTGCAAGATTAATGCTAATTGAGTTTAAAGGTTTATTCCTAGCTAAGACATTCATGGCACATGCACTGAATATGGTATAAATGTCTGTTGTTTGTGAGCTGGGACGCACATCTAAGGCCGCCTCTCCATTTCTTCTTGTCTGGATGCGGTGGCTGCCTCACCAGGTGGGACGGGGTCCCCAGTTCTTGACATAGGTGTGGGTCCCAGCTTTATTAGAAATTTATAGCATATCCAGTGGATATGCCCTATATGTATTTGATGGAAATAACCCATTAATCTCTAACAAGGACTTTCACGAAAACAAAAGCTCATTAAAATGGATTTCCCACAGAGGGAAAAAAAATTAAACCCATGGACCCGGTTACAATACCTGTGCCATTAATCGCTGGTTATTTGGATGACAAGATATGCATTGCAAGAAAAAGGCCACTGTGGCATTTTCCACAGCAGTTCTTTGTTGAGTGGTTAGACCATTTCCTGCAGTGGAGTTCAGTAAAGTGCACCTGGAATTGGTCTGCTGTGAACCATTTACATGACCTGTTGAGCTGGCACCAGAATGACATAGTAAAAACAAAAGTGCTGTCCAAAGAGGGTTAACTTCTGAACCTCCAAGCCAGTCCTTCATAACATGGCTATTGCCAACTTCAGTCAAAAACCTGAGAATAGGTGCCACCAAGTCTGCCGTGACTAGCATCCTACTAAAGTGCTGAGATGAGTGCTGCCTTCGTAGTCTCTCCTGGGTGCCATCTGCAGAGGTTGCAGCAAAGTCTGAATTAGATATGTGACTGAAGCAAAAATTGACTAGGCTCCGAACAAGCAGTGAGGGTAAACCAGAGTCCAGCAGTTGCTTGATGGCTTCTGGGGACTGTGACGAAGCAGCGAGCGTGGCCAGGTGAGACTCTGTAAGTGCAAGAGGTGCTTGTGCATTTTTAGAGTCATCTGTCAGAGCAGCATTAAGATCTTGCTTTTTGCTATCATCTGTAATAGACAGTCTGTGCTGGCTTTGTATTGGAGGAGGGGTAATTCCCATCCAGCCCATGAGCAAAGAAAAATAACTTGGGTGGATGTGACACATTGAGCATAGAAGTCCATCAACAGCCTTCTTTAAGACCATGTTGCACGGTAAAGACATGGACCATTTATGCAAGGACCTGGAAAATAGATAATAGTATTAGATAGCATATTTCTCTAATTATTTTTCCCACCTAGCACATTTATCACCTATCCATAGTATGGTCGCTGGGGGGGCTTTACCACTGGGACCCCTATCGATCACTAGAATGGGCATCCAGACTCATGTTCCACCTGTCTGCTCGATCACAGTGAGGAGGATTTGGAATGGAGTGGTGGTTGCGCATGTGCACTATCGCTCCCATTTAAAGACTATGGGGCCGAAAGAGATAACCGAGTACTGCGCTTGGCAGTTTCCATCGAGCCATTCAAAATCCCCCTCACTGTGCTCGCAATGTGAGGAGGAACGGGGGTCAGAACTCCTATTCTAGTGAACAGTGGGGGTCCAAGCGATCATACATTTATCACATTTATACATTGAACACACAGAAAACTAAAATTTTATAGTAAATATAAGTTGAAAAATGCAATACTCGTTACAAACCACAATCCAGAAAAGTAGCCGGTACAAAAAAAGACTATAGACCAGCAGAGGAGCTCTATTGTTGGTGCTCAGTAGACGCAGATATAGGCCTATCATTGTGACACTCACTATAATCTTTAAAAAAAAAAAAAAAAAAACAACGCTTCTATTCCTTCCATCTATTTGGAAGGACTAAAAAAAAAAAAAAAAAGTTGTCTCAATAAACTGAAGCTTGCCTGTCAATAAACAGTTCACTGCGGCTTCAGAATATCCCGATCAGCTGTTTTCGCTTGGAAAAACTGCTGCCAGTCACACATATTGCCAGAGGGAGATGCTGGGAGAACCCACTCTATGACCCACCCTAATAGGGCATATAGAAGGGGCTGTCTTCATGAGACAACTGCTCAGGATCTCCTCGGGTGGTACATAAATACCCAATGGGCTTTGTTAGGCTGGGTTCACACTGAGTTTTTTTGCAGGTGGAAAATCTGCCTCAAAATTCAGTTTGGAATTTTAACTCTGTTTGAACTCCCCCTTATACATTTTTTTATATTTAAGATATGGATAGAAAATAATGTCCTGAAATTGTGATACAATAAGACTTTTATTGAACTATCTTCCTATATGTTATTTATAAACCATTTGTGTATAACTTTGGGGGTAGTCAGTTTGTGATCTAGGATAACATGGATGATAAGGACTTGTAAACAGAATCAGAAAGTGATTTACTTACTCAAATAGATCTCTGTTGAGCAAACCAGGCAAGTCATATTCCACAGGAAGCTCGTAACTATGCCATAAAATGGCTGCTACGCAGTGCAAATGAGAAGGGGATGGCATCAGAAGACCAAACTCTCGTGGCGAATTGTTTTGGGGATTAAAAGTGCTACGACCACTTCTTTTCAATGACGCCACTCTCGCAGAATCACTCACCCACTTCAACAGAGCTTGTATTCTAAAGATATCCAAGGTAAAAGACAACATATCAGCAGTTAGTCCAACTCCTTTCATGTGATTAATATATGCTTCGAAATAAAAAAAATTTTTTTTACTGCTGTTGCATATATATTTTGCGTTTTAAACCTTCACAGTAACCAATAGACTTAACTTAAAATACAAAGAGGCATTAAAAAAAAAAAGTGAAAACATGCCAGAGCAAGACTAATGCCCCTGCACACATAGCAGATTAGTTGAAGATTATATGTCCAGATTTGAGGTCGGAAAATCTGAAGCAGATGACTATTGCAGGCAAGTGGATGAGATTTAAAAACTTCTTTCATTTTCCGCACGGAAATCAAAGCATGCAACTGATTTTCAAATCAGTTTTGGATGTTCACTGCGGATTTCACTCTATTCAATGTAGAAGGGCTAAAATTGGATATAGCTGCGGAAAATCCGCAACATGTACGGGTACCCTACAATGTCCCTTCCTATAAAAATTTGTCAGAAAAACACCCTCCCCAATGTACAAATTGAATTCTCATCTTTTGTAGAAGGTTTCATGCTATTGATTTAAACCCTTCAATTTTACACAACATTATATGGGTATTTGTAAAATAACCTGAACCTTAAAATCACCCCAAATTGCTGGGAAATTTCATCTCTGAAGCCGGCAAAATTGTGTGAATGAAGCCCTTGTGATGGATGGTCAATTTGCTTATATTCTCTGTATTAAATTACATTGTGAATTAAAAAAGCAGCCCAGATATTATTCCACCAGTAATGACCCTTCCCCCCCTTCTATTTCAGAAATATATGTAATCTTTGAATGTTGTTTGCATAACCTTGACAAAGCTAGCAAATAGCAGTCTGTCTGAACGCCCAAACAAAGTTATCACATCTGCAACTATTTCTCTGTATCCTTATATTCTCATATCTATGCAAGTATGACTCCCCCATCTTAGATGAACAAGCTATTGTATTCTTTAGACACCTGCAAACCTGATGTCAGCATCCAATGAAGAATTAAAATAATTGTATGTCTGTGATTGGCTCAATATGAAATATTCTCATTGTATGTTATTGGCTGAATCAGAGTTATTGTCACATTGCCACTGATTGGTTAATCTCAAGCCTACACCCCTTTTGAATATTATTGTAATTGATTTTGGCAATAAACCTCAGAGGACTATTTTTGAGCATACATGCAATGTCTGTGTCTAACTTATCTCCGAAATAATCAATGATTAGGATCTGGATAAATCTACTGGAATGAGTTTCAGTTGAAAAACTCGCCTAAATTTCAGTCTAATATATTTTGAGCCATGACTTCCGCAATACCCTGGAAAATATTACGTTCAGGATCAGTACATGATGACTAGAGCAAGAGATTTACACAAAATGACTTAGGCTATGGACAACTTTAAAATGGAAAATAAAATTTGTACATGGTAGTGGTTACCTGGAGTTAAAAAAAAAAAAGCTGCACTAAGTTTCAGCCCACAACCTTCTTTCCTTCATCAATTTTTAGACCCTCTGATATTCGGTTTGCCGTCTGCTCTAGTTTCAAACTTTTCTCCTTTGAAGTTCTACTTCTGAGTAATGCATTCTGGATATGAGGTCTGTGTGTTCGGCATGCTGCGGTCTTCACTAGCTCTCATTTATCAGCACAGCTTTCTCTCTACACTAACCTGTGTGATTTCCTCTCTGCTCTCCTCCCTATCTACACTGTGATACGGACAGCCTGTGTGATCTGCCCTCCCTAACCATTTGGAAGCTATGCCCACCACCCTCTTTGATCTGCCTGATGAGCAGATTAGACCATCAGGAGAATAGGACTGACTGTTTTGAGTTAGACATAGCACTCAGTTATCTACAGGAGCTGCACAGACTCTACTGCAGCAAAATGGTAGGACATTTGCAATGAAGAGAATCAAAAAGTTGCTTAATTTGGCATTTTAGAAGCAATAATAGAAAAAAAAAATCAGTGCAAAGGTGTCTATAACCTTTAACTTTTTATGTAGATTAAATCTTTATAAAAAACAAAAACAAACAAACACAAACTGTAGAATGGTTTAAAGCTAGACATGAACAACTAAAAGTATCAGAAAGTAAGTGTACAAGTTGCTTTGTGTTTGGCAAATTTGTCTTCCAACAAACGCTCAAGGTATATTCACACGCAGCAGATTTGTTGCAGAAATCTCTGCAGCTGAAAATCACTTCCATACATCTGAATGGGGCAGCTTCTGCACCATGTGCATAGATTTCTGCTAACGAGTTTACATTGATCCAAAATGATACATATTAGAATGTTCCATATTGGAATCCATAATAAAATAATCTAAAATTGTATTCAAATATATAGGTTGATGACAACCATTAGTTTAGAAACATTTAGATAGCATATAAATACAAACAAGCTGAGTTTTGGTGAAGGAAAACCTATGATTCATAAATATTTTGTACATTTTATCGAAAAGGGTTCCATACCTATCCTTCGTTCCAGGGTCTTGAGTAGTCCCTAACTGGTAGAGGATATCTATTGTAGAATCTGATGACAAACCATTAAGCCTTCCAAATAGAAGAGGGCTATTCAAATCTGTTAAATGATAAAAATAAAAAAGATGAATAATTGTTGCTTATACGTTAGAACTTATATTGGTAAATCATGGAGGGTGCAGGGACATACCTGCAGGATCACTGCCAGAAGCGGCACAGTTGCGCAGAAGGATGTCAATGAGGCGAAGTCCTATTCTGGTAGACTGAAGTCCAATCTTAACCAGCACTGCCTCAATGTTGGGGGAATGCATGCCACAATATGGAGACATTAGTAAGGCAGCACATGTCTGTAACAGATTGGCTGTGGGTGCTGCAGCACTTGCCATCATTGCTTCCAGTTCACTAATATGAGTGAGGCAATGATGTAAAAGCCTTAACCAGCCAATACTAAAACAAAGAGAGAGAAAACAAAGTCACCCCACAATTACTTACAGTTTAGTAACTTTTTGTGTCTAATAAACACAACAAAACTATTTAGCTAGGATTTTACCCATAAATACCCTATATAAAGTATCAAGGAAATCGGTACCGTTAGGGCTTGTCCACTAGCAGACATTTCATTGCGGAAAAACCGCACCATTTCCTGCGTATTTTACTGAAGAAATTGGTGCGGATTTTGCGGCGTTTTTTTCAATGCTGGGAGATGGTGATATTTCCTCTGAAAAACGCACCAATTCAGTCCACTTTCCGCAGCAGGAATTTACATGCTGCGGTCCAAAAAATACGCACCGCAGGTCAATTTCTGCTCGGTAATTTTACGCAGCGTGTGGATGTGATTTGTTAAATCTCACCCAATATGCTGCTACTGTATTCTGCTGTAATACGCAGTAAATCCGCTACGTGTGGACAAGCCCGAATTCTGTCTTTCACTGCCGTGTTACCTGGTTTTGGACACCTGATCCTCAGAAGGAAGAAATGGGTTGTTAACAGTTGCTGATGAAGTGTTTCCAAAAGCAGTCAGGCCAAGTAATTTAATTTGTGAAAGTCCAAGAGTGCTGGCATCTCGGGGGCGGTGTAGTCGGAGGCAGACAGCAGATGCCACCTCTGCTTTTACAAGCTGAATTTTTATGTATGTGAGTCCACTAGTGATGACTGGTGTGGACAATGGCAGCATGTTGACCCCGTCTGCACTTATTTCCACGGAAACTGAAGATGGACAGGCTAAAAATTAAAACAAATAAAAGCACATGTTATAAATCGTGAAAAGGTCTACTTTTTCTCTAACATTTGGCATTAAATCCCAATTATGTGGCTACTTACTGGCAAGGGATGCAAGATGAGGCTGAATATGTATCTCCTTTAAAAGAACAGCTGCTGGCAGATGAATAGTGAGGTCACACCAAGCTTCTTCTGGTAGAAAGATGTAAGACCAGGCAGCAGACCGTGCTCTCCTGTGTGGTGGGGTGGCTTGTAAAAGGACTTCAGCAGGCTGAGCAGTTGGACTACTTGATGTGATTGTACCTTCAAGGACAAACATTGATTGATCAATGAAACAAATAATACAAGTTTGTGGAAGTATAAAAAAAAAAAAAAATCTTAAAGGGTACAAAAGCCATTTTAAAGTTTATTTAAAAATATAATCTACATAAAAAGTTGATTAACTTAATAACATTGCATTACTTATCTTCTACTGATCCTGAACCGCTGTATGAATGATAGTTCTGCACTCCCAATTCTACTGCCATTGTAAACAGTCTGCAAGCTTGCTGACAGACACCGCTCTAACAGTTTAGTTGAGCTCCCATAACAGTTGGATGGACAGGTTCGGATTACATACCATTTGTGAACCACATTCGGTGCAAGTTTACATCACAGTGTTCCGAAAGGTGGTATATATAAATCTATCTATCTATCTATCTATCTATCTATCTATCTATCTATCTATCTATCTATCTATCTATCACTTCTCCAGACATATACCTCCGACCGACAGAAGGCTCAAACGGTATGTAAATAGAGCCGTGGTTTTTATCCAAACAAAAACAGTGCCTGGTGTGCAGACTAGACTTCCCAGTACTAGAGCAACCTCTGTAGATGCTGAGCCTGCAAGGAAATTACCTGCAAAATTGTAAGGCGGGATTCACACGACCGGGTCCCGCCCGAGCTCGAGTATCGGCCGGTAAAATCGGCCATTTTGCCCGGCCGGTTTGCATAAAGTTTTGCATCCGTTCCGGGCAGATCTGGACAGTGACATCAGCGGCAACTCCTGAAGGGGAATCCCCATGTGTTCGGGGATTCCGCTTCAGGAGTTTCCCCTGATGTCACTGCCCAGATATGGACAGAGACATCAAGCGCTCTGTCCAGGAGCGGAATCCCCGAAAACACGGGGATTCCGCTCCTTCAAGGTGCTAAAGTGGGGCTAGCACATAGCAGAGCGGGGAGATACCTCCCTGCTCTGCTATAGTGGCATCACTACAGTAGTAGCAGCCGCTGCTAGCGGCGCCATGGAAGGTGTCGCCGGGCCAGGGCGCTTTTAAAACAAGCAGGGGAAGGGAGCCAGCGCAGCGCTCCCTTCCACCTGCTGTACACCCCGGCCCTGCCACACAGTGTACAGAGTACAGCCATTCGTCCGAATGGCATCAACTCCTCCTCCTCACATGCACTCTGCACTGTGAGGAGGAGGAGATAGAGCGCAAGCGACGGAAAACCCGGCCATCACTCGGGACACATTCCGGTGATGGCCGTGTATTACCCGGCCCCATAGACTTCTATGGGAGCCGGGCACCCGGCCGAAAATAGAGCATGTCCTATTTTTTGACGGCCGGTTTTCCCGGCCGTCTAAAAATCGGTCGTGTGAATAGCCCCATTAGGGGTCTATTATTCCTAATGCAGCCGGGTGCCGGCCGATTTATGAACGGCCGGCACCCGGCCGGGAAAACCTGTCGTGTGAATGAGGCCTAAATGTAGCCCTGGAAATTACTTTCAGGCCCAATGCACACGGCTGTAAAAATCGTCCGTAATTGCGGACCGCAATTGCGGACCCATTCATTTAAAAAAAAAAAAATTTCTCGATTTTCTCAAAACAAAACACGGCAATGCAAGCATCTGCAGTACACACATCGGCTCGCAGGCCAGTATAAGTGTTCACATTAAGTGCAAGAAGAACAATAAGGTACATCTGATACTACTATTAAGACAGACCACCTATGCATCCTGGACCCGCAGCCATGCACAGAGGTCCGTGGGTAAACAGATCAGAAAGGGAGAATAAAGAAAGAGGAATGACAGAGAGAGGGAAGGGAGGGAAGAGAACTAGCAGTGTCCCTTAGGCTTCAGAAATATATTCAAGAGGCCATGATGTTCCTGAACTCCTACGGACCCATTCATTTCTATTGTC
The DNA here is from genome assembly GCF_050947455.1 of Rhinoderma darwinii. Lineage (NCBI taxonomy): Eukaryota > Metazoa > Chordata > Amphibia > Anura > Rhinodermatidae > Rhinoderma > Rhinoderma darwinii. The sequence goes on from NC_134690.1 coordinate 330,494,876, forward strand.
CCTGGACACCTTCCCTTTTATTTACAGGAAGGTGTCCGGGCCGTTGAAGTGTACCACAAATGATAGGACATGTCTTCACTTTTTATGTGCCGTGCTCCCATACTTTGTATGGGAGGGAGGGCCAAAAATGTGGCGGTTGTCTGCGGTGGCCGCTTGTGCTCGAAATCGCGGGCCGTGTTTACGGGCACGGCCGTGTGCATTTGGCCTTACTCAGGATCAGTAGAATATGACTAGAGCAATATATTTACAAAATGACAACTTTTATGTAGATTAATTCAATGTAAAATGGTGTTCAAAGCTAGACATCGGCTTTGACCCAATAGTACCGTAATAGTAAACAAATTGCTATGTGTTTGGCTCATTTTTTTTTTTTCAAACCCTTAAGGCATATTCACACGTGGCAGATTTGTTGCAAGAAATTCCTGCTGCTGAAAATCTGTTTCGTACATCTGAAGTGGTTTGCTCCTGCAGATTGCACATGGATTTCTTTACGCCCCAGTCAAATAAATGGGATACGCCAGGTGAGAATATACCCTCAATAAAAATGTATCAATTTTTAATTTTTTTGGGCAACATTGAAAACAAACAAAAGCATCATTCTTTGTCAGTGGGCCTTTTCAATTTATTCACCAATTCGGTATTTGCTAACTATTGAAGTCTAAAATAGTAATAAAATAGTAATACATTTTAAATAAAATAGAAATCTAAACAAAAACAACAAACATATAAAATACACCTTTAGTATGAAATCTAGGAATATCGAAGTTGCACAAAGACATACCAAGAGGCGCAAAGTTGTGGATTCCCTCTGCATTATCAGGCTCAGAGGCAAGCACTCTTGCTTTCAAACTGCTGTCTGAAGTTTTGCTGGGGCCAGAGTCAAGGAACTTCATGATTGTAGACACCATGCTTCTGGCAGTGTTGACAATTGCTCTTGTGCTTGTCACCATGTTATTGCAGATGAGTTGAACACCTCCTAAAAGGTGTACCGAAAAGAATATTGTAAAAGTACAAACTACACGTGACACAAACACAACACGCGCCTCGACACAATAAAATAACACGAATGCAACTTTTGATGTGCTTCCCCCTCCCTTCCTGATGTGTTTTGTGATGGTGGTTGGGGGTGTTATAAAAAGGCTAAGCTGATGACTGCATCCAATGCCCGACAAAGCTAAAAAGCATTGATAGGTGTTGAAAACACAAACTGTAGAACATTAATGGGGCTTCCCAGTTTTATCTTTATAAGGCTTACTTATTGTATAGTGAAAAGCTATGAAATGTTTGCAAAGTTATGCCGTTTTTAAATATTGTTGCTTGCCATCAGTGGATAGAAACATTTTACACACAGGCTGGAAACCGACATCGATCATGTGCAACTGGCACCTCTGTATGGCGCATTAAAAAAAAGTTATGTCACTTTAGTAAATGATGGCCTATTACTAGAAAAGTCCATCACTTACTGATTGTGGGGGTTCCATAGGTCAGACCCCATTGATGGGAATGTTATGGGGAAAAAAAAATTAAGGAAAATGATTGCCTTTCTTTTTTTGCATTTCTTGGACTCTTCTTTGAGGTTCTAAATCTAGGATTGTGAGTCAATATTCAGAAAGCTATTAAGATGAAAAATGTTCGGAGCATAGTCGGGACTGCATGGAAAAGCCACAAGAAGACAGTCGGAAACACATACCCATATCATGGAACGCTTTCAAGGCCTCACTTGTATCTAAAACTCTTAGAATGAACCACAGCAAAGGCTCGGAGAGTTGGCAAGTGGAAAGAGAACCCTGCAGAAAACAGAACACCACAATCATCAGTTCATTACTTTCCCTGGTACACTGTAGAAATGCATGACTTTCACCCACTGGTAATACGTCAGATACACAATGTTAGCACTGTATTAAATGTTAACACAACAAAATAGAAGTGTTACAAAGCACCTTCAACTCAAAGGAACTATAGTTACAAGACTGTCAAATGCACGGCTAGGTGGAGCTATAACCCGTTATAAAAACTATTGGTAAATCAAAAACAAAGTTATATTTACCTGTCTGCCCATATAGCCACATGCCATGTAAGTTAAAATCGGCTGCAGCATAACCTGAACACTGGTGGCCTTTTTACTGAGAGTGGTGAGTATGGTGAACAGTCCGTCACCAACTGATATCGCATCCAAACCTCCATGAAAGTTTTCATGTTTAGTTAAATGTAAACCGCTTGCACCTAAAAGTAAAAAAGAAAGAAATTACCCATCTTTATTTAGTTTTGCTTTATTATAAGTTGTATACTAGGTGCCGCGAGCGAAAAACACCACGAAAATCGGCGTGCAGGCAGAGGAAAATCTGCCTCAAAAGTCCAAACAGAATTTTGAGGTTGATTTTCCACCTGCAAAAAACTGTGTGTGAACCCAGCCTTAGACACTTGGTATGTCGCTGCATGGTGCCACTGTTTACACCTGTAAAAGGCACATATAGTCCTAAACAGTTTAGAGTGTAGGGACTTTTATTGAGGGTGAGGTTCCAGATGGGGCAGGTCACACTAATCAGGGCATTACCCTTAATTATTTTTTTAGTGGCATAAGAAATCGGGTTTGAGGGTAAAGTATAAATCGCTGCAGAATCTCACTTCTGCTCACCACTTTGTCCTTGGAACTTACTACAATCAATAATGGTATAAAATTGCAAAACAAATGTGCCAACGAAGGTTACCAAGCTATGCACGGAAATACAAATACAATCTTACTAGAGTAGTAGATGCACTAATCTCTAACTAGACTATAAACACTTACCAATAATCATGGCCATTGCACTGCTGTTGCATTGGCCCAGAGCAGAGAGAATTTGGCTCATAATCTGCTGGTTGGCTAGCACCAAATCTGCCACATATGAAGTGGAACATTGCGTAGATGAAGAATTGCTGTTGACATCTTTTCCACCATAGACTTTCTCTTCATCAGAAACACTCTCTGTCGTGCTGCTGACAACAGGTGCACGGGCACTAAACTCTTTGTTACTTGACAGTGGCAGCTGAACCAGGATGTTCACCAACTTTAACAAGTCAAACATCAGCTGATCTCGTGTCATTTCTCCACAAACTGCTTTGGCATCGCCAGGTCGTATGATATTGGCAAACAAGCCACCAAAGCAGGCCCGGGCCCCAACAGAGCTGTCAGATCCACTGCGAGATACCACTTTGTCAGAGCAGGTAATATAGTGATGAACCAGGAAGGTAACAGATTCTATTACAGCAGAAATGGTGCTGACGGAGACCACCTCAAAATTTTGTTCCAGAGTGAATTCTAGGAGTTTCACCTGAGCATCCAGGGGTCCTTGTCCTGTCTGAAAAGCACCTCTAAAAAGGAATAAGAGCAAGTCAGATTTTAATTAGAATAATGAAACAAATAAGTAAATTATTTTTTCAAGACCAATGCGGCAAAAACTCTATAAATGCAGTATATATATATATAAAATATAAAACCACGATGGAGCCATACGGCGACTGATGGCTCCATCAACGTTTGTGTCATTTTGACACCAATAGCAGTGCTGTTATCCACCCCCAAAATCTCACATTCAGGAGCCCAGGCAGCTGAGAAATGGGGAGATAGAAGGCCGCAATAGATGTTCCTGTGACACAGGGAACACTTTCCAAAACCTAGATTTATTTTTCAGCCATGCAGAGCCGCTATTTTGTTAGGCCGCAGTGCTGGTGATCCGGGTTCAGTTTAGTAGCACTGAAGGGATGTAGCCTATTAGGGCCGTGTGAAGCCCCCAATGTCCAATGTGTTACCTTGATGTTACGCAAGCACAGGGACTGCTAAAATCAGCTCTACAGGACTGAAACAAAACTCCCTATATCTCAGCTTTCTGGACCTCAAAGTGTAACATAGGGAGAAGAAAGATGTTGCAATGAACTATAACCACACCTGTAGTATCAGGTTTTCATTGGAGTTAAGCATACAAACAAATCCATTTAGCTGATCTGCCACCCACCAACCTTCAAACTACTTGCTTGGTTCTCGTAACAAATAGAAGTATAAATAATTTTATTTAAAATTAAAAAGTGATATGCCATTAATATCTATAAATGTAGATCTGTATATTATATCTATAATATAAATTATAATCTATATAATACAGATAGGTCATCAGTATATGATCGGTGGGTCTGGAGCCAGCACCGATCAGCCATCACCGGTCATAGACTAGCGGCCGAGCTGCAGCTCTGCTCCTATTCAAGTGAATAGAAGCACATTTGCGGTTATGTAGCAGGGCCGCTATGCTGTGTACGGAGCAATTTACTTCCGGCTCCGAAAACTGCATACCCAGGATGACATCCGGCGCCTGAAGGCAGCTGATCGGTGCAAGGTCCGGGTGTTGGATCCCCACCAATCATATACTGATGACCTATTCTGTGGATACGTCATCAGTTGTCCATGCCTGGACAACCCCTCTAAGAAAATTTCTATAAGGAAAGACTCCTACAAAGGATATGCACTCAGCACCACAAAGACTGCATTGCATACCTCTCTGTGGAAAGTATGTGTATAAGCTTTAATAAAAATTCACTGAACATCTGAGGGCTGGTAGAAGAAAGATGAATTTGTAGTCGCGTCAGGAACTCCTGCATTGCCTGAGTAGCAGTGGGCCCAACCTAGAAATAAAGAACCACAGCATTAGAAACACATTTAGACAAAACATCTTGAACTAAGAATATACTTTCATGCATCTATTTTTACATCACTATACAGATTATTTAAGAATTCTTGTAGGATAATGAATCAGTCAATTATGCACTTGCTGGTGGTTATTAGACTAGTGCGGTCTTGTGCAATTATTACATAATAGTTAGATTAGTTTGCTGAAGTGTATTCATGGATTTTAATTATTGTTCATTCTGAGTTTACGTGTCCGCATGGCTCATTGATTGACAGCTCATATATGCAAAGAAGCCTGTCAATCACTGAGTGATGCCACTGTCAGGATTAAAAACCTCAAATGAAGGTCAGCAGAATATATTCCCACACACCTATGTATATCAGTCTGTTTAGCTCATTTTGCTGTGTAACATGCTGCAGATCTGCTAGAACACTTTCCAAGGCCGTATGTAATACCACTGCCAAGGACTCTGTCACCATATTAGGGATGCACGATGCATCGAAACTTCGATACGGTTTAGATACTCTGCATCCCCAAACGGTTCAATACCGTTATTTCATGTATTTCGATACTGAGCTGTGCGGCCGCACAGCTCAGTATAGTAACACATGAATGTATGAGAGTGGGGCTGCAGCAATGTGATACAGTCATTTCCCCGCTCCAGAGTCCTGACAAGTGCGCGGGGTCAGGATGATGCGATGCGGCCGGCGCTGCACTAATGAGCGGCGGCACTGAAGACAGAACATGGCGGGCACACTAAAAAACACCCTCATGTTCTGTCTTCAGTGCCTGCACCGCCGCTCATTAGTGCAGCGCCGGCCGCATCTCCTCATGCTGACCACGCGCGCACTTCCTGTCAGGAGCGGGGCAATGACTTTTACACAACTGCAGCCCCGCTGGCGGAGATCAGAGAAACCTCTCATCTCTGCCGTTATTCCCGTGAATGCTGCGATCACAGCGGACTGCAGCATTCAGGAGAAAACGAGAAGGGGGTATGCCCCTTGGATCACGTCACGGGGAATTCCTGTGACGCGATTGAGGGACATACCATATATGGGCAGACAGCCCAGGGTCCATTGAAGGACCTCAGGGCTGTCCTACAATATTTCCTGTTGTTAGGACATACTTAGGTATGTCCTAACAACTGCCTGTGTACTATTAGTAAACAGGCTAATGTACTGCCATATATCTGATATATGCCAGTATATTAAAGTTTAAAAATAAAGTAAAAACATAAAGTGATGTTAAATTAAAAAAAAATACACACACCTTTTTTACAATAAACATTAACTTAAGTCTCAATACATAAAATATACACAAATTTGGCATTGGCGCGGCCGTAATAACCTGCACAACAATTTTTTTGCATCATTTATGATGTGTACGCTGTAAAAAAATAAAATAAAAACTGCTTTCTATTACTTATTGTGGGGCACAAGGTGAGATTAATTTAACCTCCATGTGCCTCACATTAATGGTAATTAACCCCATCATGTACCTTACATATTAACCCATTATGACTGAGAAACATGATGGGGTTAATTACTATTGATGTGAGGCTTGTGGAGGTTAAATTCATCATCACACCTCGCGCCTCACATAAGAAAATGGAAGAACTTTTTTTTTTTTATTACTGTTGGCAAAGTATCGAATTGGTATCGAAATCGCAATACTACACGAAGTATCGGTATTGAAGTCCAAATTCTGATATTGTGACATCCCTACACCACATTATAAGTGTCCTATCTCCTACATAATGTGATCGGCGCTGTAATATAGGTGATCGTTTTTCTAAATAAAAAACACTATTTATATTTACCACGTTAGGAGCGATTTTAGCTTTATGCTAATTTGTTTCTTAATGCCCAAGTGGGCGTGTTTTTACTTTAGACCAAGTGGGTGTTGTACAGAGGAGTGTATGACGCTGACCAATCAGAGTCATACACTTCTCTCCATTCATTTACACAGCCGATAGCGATATAGCTATATCGCTATGCGCAGCCACATAAACACACTATAACGTTACTGCAGTGTCCTGACAATGAATATACATTACCTCTAGTCAGGACACTGCAGTAACGTTCTAGTGTGTTTATGTGGCTGCACATGGCGATATAGCTATATCGCTATCTGCTGTGTAAATGAATGGAGAGAAGTGTATGACGCTGATTGGTCAGCGTCATACACTCCTCTGTACAACGCCCACTTGGTCTAGAGTAAAAACACACCCACTTGGGCATAAAGAAACTAATTAGCATAAAGCTAAAATCGCTCATAAAGTGGTAAAAATAGATTGTTTTTCTAAATAAAAAGCACTGCTGTCACCTACATTACAGCGCCCATCTCCTTATGTAGGAGATAGGCCTCTTATAATGTGGTGACAGAGTCTCTTTAAACACATGCCGTGGTTAGAATATAGATCTAGGTACCATGTTAAAGCACAGAATCTTAGCACCAGAATGAAATTGGGAAGCAGAATGAAATTGGGAAGCAGAATGAAAAGTTTTACTATCTGGTTCTGTGCCCTTGAAAGGGAGAAGCTGCTAGAAGGAAGAAAGATCCCAGCCTGTTATGGTCATCTTTCCTCCTGTACAGACTTCCAGTGGGTGTATAGAAACTTTTAATCATATTATCACCCGGCTTTCCAATTAGGGCCAGTTCACATCACCGTTCGGTTTCACCCGACGGAACCCCGGAACGGAAATGAACGGTGATGTGAACAGGCCCTTAGAAAGAATATGCGCTGCAATCAGCTCCTGCACCTAAAATCACAACATTTCATCAACTCCATGACTCAAATGTTTACTCCATCTAGATAATGGAGATCGGTGGCTTGATCTGGCGTACTCGAGCGGTCCATGACTTACACAGCACATCGAGATCACGCTGCGCTGTCATTTACAGCGAGATCTCGCTTGCTGTGCTGTAAGTCACACACAAACATTACCGAAGTGTCGGGATTGTGAATAGACATCCCGTCCTGGTTGGACGCGATGTCTATTTACTGTAAAAACACTTCAGTAACGTTAATGTGGGTGTATGTGGCTGCACATAGTAAACAACGCAGGATCACAATGTGCAGAGTAAATGAATGGAGAGAAGTGTATGACGCTGATTGGTCAGCGTCATACACTTCTCTCCACAACGCCCACTTGGTCAAAAGTAAAAACACTTTAAGTTGTCTATTAAGAAAGTCATTAGCATAAAGCTAAAATAGGTCATAACTTGGTGAAAATAGTTATTCTAAATAAAAAAAACACTGCTGTAATCTACATTATGGCGCCGATCCCATTATGTAGGAGATAGGGCACTTATAATGTAGTGACAGAGCCTCTTTAAAGAGGACCTGTCACTAGGTAATATAAGTTGAACTGGTCTACTGACCTAATAGCCGTTTTTCTTTTTTTTTTCTTCTAGACCCCCGTTCCAGAGATATGGCCCACTGTTGTATTGGCTCCCTCTATGATAATTTGTGTAGTTAGCCAACAGGGCATGAACTACACTCAAGTTGCCACGTGCGGATTTGTCAGCATCAGAGGCAGGGAAGCTAGCTCCACCCCATTAACTAACTACAGCAAATCAGCCTATAGGGAGCCAACACAACAGTGAAAGACTAGCGCTGGAATCTGGGAGACCGCGCCATTCAGGTAAGTTAACCAGCTCAACTTATATGACCTAGTGACAGGTCCTCTTTAACCCCATAAAGACCAGGCCAATTTGAGTTTTTCATTTGTGTATTTTTCCTCCCCACCTTCCAAAAGCCATAACTTTTCTATTTCTTCGTTGACATAGCCATATTAGGTCTTGTTTTTTGCGGGACAAGTTTGTTTTTCATGGCACCATTTATTGTACCGCATAATGTACTGGGAATTTGGGGAAAAATTATTTGTGGGGTGAAATGGGCAAAAAACAGCGATTACACCATTTTTTGGGGGAGTTTTGATTTTACGGTGTCCATCAGGCGGTAAAAACGACATTCACTTTATTCTACAGGTCAATACGATTACGGCAATACCAAATTTATATGTTATCTTTTACCACTTTTAAAAAAAGTAAAACTATTTGCTAAAAAATAAAAATAAATGTTTTGTGTTGCCATATTCTGAGAGCCATAACTTTTTTTTATTTTCCCATCAATTTAGAGGTGGGAGGGCTTAAATTTTTCGGGGCTAGCTCTAATTTTCCCCGATACCATTTTGGGGTACACGCGACTTTTCGATCACTTTTTATTCCTTCTTTTTAGAGAGCTAAGGTGACCAAAACACAGCAGTTTTACATATATATTTTTTGCACATCGTTCACCGAGCGGGTTAAATAAAGCTACATTGTGATCGTTCGGATTTGTACGGATGCGGCGATACCAGTTATGTTAACTTATTTTTTTTAACATTGCTTTAGGGAAAAAATAGGAAATGGGGGGTTTTTGGAACTTTTAATATTTTAATTTTTTTTGGAACATTATAAAAATCTTTAACAGTTTTATACTTTTCTTATTAGTCCCCCTAAGGGACTTGAAGCAGCGATCGCTTGTATGATATACTGCAATACTAATGTACAAAGATGGCAGACCTGGGGGCCTTTATCAGGCCCCCAGGCTGCCATAACAGCCGTCCACGCTGCGGGGGGGGTGCGATGGCGTGTTTGAAGGCATGCCCCCCTGATTCTAACAATTTAAATGCCGCGGTTGCGATGGACCATGGAATTTAAGGTGTTAAACGGGCGGAATCAAAGTGAACTTTGATTCCGCCCGTTGCAGTGAGGTGTCGGCTGTGTATCACAGCCGTCACCCGCTGTGTATGGAGCGAGCTCAGCCCGTGAGCCCGCTCCATACTTCCCCTTAATGGCTGCCGCGTACCAGTACGTGACATGTCGTTAAGGGACTAAGAATTAAACCATGTTTGAAAGCAGATGGTCCTATCCTCATTCTAAATGCCACATCATGTACGAAGCGAAGATCTCTGCTGACGATTACAGGTTCAGCTCAAGGGCTAATTGATCTTTTCTGTCCTCAAAACCGATGCAACGTGAACACCGCAGTTACCAGTGAATTTCTTTCCCGGTTTATTAACTCTGTGGCTTAAAAGAAGTTATAAAAGTTTCTTGGGAAGTCTTAAAACAATTATGTAACGTTACCTGGGAACTGTGCTGGTTGGTCCCATGAGGGTTTGTTCCTGAGAGAAACTTCACAAGGACATGAAGGAGATTTGGATCTGAAACTAAAAGTTGGGCAGTGTTTTCCTGAGCTCCGATAGTACTGCTGGGTCCAGCTATAAAATAAAAGAATATTTTAAAACTGAATTGCTTTCACAGGAATTCTCACACTATTTACAATGCATTTTGTTATTTGTTTTTAATATGGTCTCTCCAAATTATATTGACAGATGAATGACTGATGCATAGAAGAAAACTGGCCCTAAACACAAGAAATCAAACAAATATTTTTTTTTATTGAAATGGTAGTGACAAAACTGGAACAATATCTTGTAATAAACCAGTATATATCATCATATGGTCATGGTAAGGGGAGAACAACAGATTACAGATTGTTGAAGAATGACAAGAACATGCGGCTAGTACAAATATATAACCTGCTTAACCAAAAACCACTTTCACTTTTGTATAGCTTGCCTTAAAAAAAAAAAAAAAAAAAATGTATGTCCCAAAACAGCCAGAATTAAAGGGTAAGAGCGGTGAATGAAAACCACTTGATCTTTAATAAAGGACCTGTGTTAATTATTGATAAGTAACGGGAGACTCAATCCTCCAATACTTATGTTAAAACTTACCTAACTTTCCAGGTGATTTTGCAGAATAAGCTGGCATATGAGTGTACACGAGGAATAACACTATTTCTGGCCATTAGATAGGGCTTGTATTCGGCATTATTTTGCAGTTTTACCCTCTGCAGGCTAATATATATACATACATACACACTGCAGCAGCTTGGAGGAGATTAAACAGCAGCAATAAGCAGTATAGCTGAGAATCCAGCACTGGGGTGAGAGCGTCACACTTACCAGGAAGCTGCAGCACGCCTATTTGTATCTCACCCTGCTCCCCCCTCCATAAACTTGTATGGGCAGCATGTCAGTGTTTGACTCGCTCTGCTGCTCTCTTCCTCCTCCTCCCACCCCCCCTCCTTAGAGTTCTATTGGCAGGTAGTGAAGAGACACACCCCCATTTTCTGCAGTCTGTCTAACTAGGGACGGATTTTGCTAGAAAACAGGAGGTGGACAAAGTTGTTTGAAAGTTAGTGTCCATTAACAGAGCAGCTTAAAAGGTTTCCCCAGAACTATAAGAATGGTGGCCTAACCTTGTCCTAGGCCATCAAAGTTTAACCCATCGATCAGCACAATCAAGATGCCTATGAATTGAAAGCAGCAAGCTGCAACAGCAGGCGCAGCAGCTTATAAAGACAGGCCACTGTACCTACGTAAACAATGAAGGGGGCTCAGAGTTTCCATGAGTGACGCAGCCCCTTGACTGTACTTAGCAGTGGTACCGGGGGTCAGACCCCCACCGATCAAACACTGATGATCTATCCTAAGTATAGGCCATCAATGTTAAAATCTGTAGAAACCCTTATTATATTCACATTTAAAAACTATTTTACAGTTTAAGTATGAAGTGGAGTAACTTTGTAAATATATTGCATACCTATTGTACACACACACACACACACACACACACACACACACACACACTATACTGTGGAATACGTTGGTGCCATACAAAGATTATATTACATTCTTAAATATGAAAATATATAAATAATTAGTAAAAATGCACTAGTAGAAATTCAGCGTACATCAAAATTATTTAAGGTTTTGAATAAAAGGAACATCGTTACAGTCAAAAGTTTTTATATAATTTTGAAAGTTTTCATTTGTAATCAAATGAACAGCATTATCTTTCCTATACCCAATAAATATAAATACTTGGGCTCTGTTTACATTTGCATCAGAGGTTGTGTTCGGAGGCTCTGCTACAGTTTCAATCATATTTCACTAAAAGGATTGTTATACCTTCCTAGATAAAATTCATGCTTTTTACATTCATTGACCGCATGACACTAGATGTCAAGCTATTATGAACTAGGAAACAATTTGAGAGCAGGCTACAGAGTCAAGTCCGCTCTGCTAAACTGCGCATGCCCGGGCCCGACCACTATTTATCTATGTAAGCGTCGCTCGGCCAGAGCACGTACCATTGAGCATACTCAGTATGCACCACATAATTCAGATAGAGAACATCTTAAAAAGAACAGGGCCCAGTGAACTGCGCATGGCCGGCTACCAAATCAGGGAATGCTGGAGACCATGTCTAAAAGTAACGGGAATGTACACAAGGGTGCTGCCAAGAAAAATAGGTGGGTGGATAACTTGAGAGCAATTCATATTTGAAAAATGTATTGCATTTGCAGATTTTTATGGCTTGATTTTCTGTCTTGGTCATAAGACTACCCCTTTAATATTTTATTTAGGACCGTCATTCAGAAGATTCTCTTCCTTTGCGAGTGTTATATTCTTTACGACCATCCAATAATCCAGAAGATAACTCCGAATTTATCAGCCCGACTGATGCTGGATTATGGAACTTTTACCGAAAAATACTGACAAAATATATTTAAGTACATACTATTCTCGCAGACCAGGAAAAACTACTTACAGTTCAGTTGCATGTTTGTCATAAGAGTGAGGCTATGAAGCACAAGGCACCATGTCCGGAGTAAAGTGTTTGGATGCCAGGCCAAGACTGTTAAAAAGCTTGTTATAGAAGCTAGAAATAAAACAAAAATGCATTAGGATTATGAACCGAAGACTTTTCTCCTTTAGCATAAAACACAAAATATGTTGAAATGCAACATGCAGAAACTGCAAACACATATCTGGAAGCCTCAGGTGGTTGACCGGCTCAGGAACTTGAAAGTCTTGCCATTATGCGTTATTTTCCCACACATCATATCTATCGAAATGGCAGCCACCATAGAGCAATAAAAAGACTTTGTTTGCAGCAGATTAGTTGGCTGCTATTGCACGAAACACTCAACAGTCCTGAACCCACTGCCTATTTCAATGGTAATGCTTACGTTGCGAATAGTTTGATTGTCTCCGTTATGTAAGGTTTCCGTTTTTTTGGGCGGAATCAATAGTGTAGTCGACTACACTATTGATTCAGCAAAAAAACAAAAACAGAAACCTTACGGAACAGAGACAAACGGAAACAATTAGGAATGGAAGCATTACCATTTAAATCAATGGCAATGCAAATGGAAAGCCATGTTTTCCGTTCATGGGTTCCCCTGACGGAAAGATCTGACGGAACCCCGAACCAGATGTGAACGGAGCCTACGATGTGATGGATTACAGGTGGATCCTGCGTGTCAGAGAACCGCTGACACTGAACTTGTCAGTGCCGCTGATCTGACGGATACAGGATTCAGCGCAAGATACAGCTGCTCAGTATATAGGATACAAAAGCAGCTGTATCGTAAAAGTAATTTTTTATAAAATGTATTTAGAAAGTTGCACCAATCACACCGTACATTTTTATCTAAAAAAAAACAAAAAACTATTTGAAAGGTGTACATAGCCTTTAAACCAACAGATTTGCGAACAAGTACAGGGCTAATAGCCCCCCCACCCCACCCCAGTCTTTGACATACCTGAACAAAGGGATTGTACTCTTTTTAGGGATTTCACAGCTTTCTTTTTGAATTTTATTAACACAATTACCTTGATTCACAGAGATAACCGGCACTCTATTAGCATGGTATAAGAACAGGTCGCTTCCATTTTCTTTGCCCCCAGTGGAGCTAGAATTTATGCTCAATGTGAGCCATAACTGTAGAAGAGACTCGAGCTGTGGTAAAAGAAAAAACAAATTGTGTAAGAGTCAATACGGTTCTCCAAAAACGAACTAGCCAAACATAATGGCCCACATTTACTAAGCAGTTTACGCCAGTAAGTGGGACAGGAGAATTTTTTTGTACGGACCGTAAAATCCCTTTCTCGGAATTCAGTTGGGTACACATGTATAGGCCTTTGCCACTAGGTTATAAAAAAAAAAAAAAATGTGTTCTGCCTAGTCATGCCTTGCACAGATACTGGCTTAATCAGTATGTACAGATGCAGTAGGAAGAGACAAAAACCAAGAACATATCACGGTCCCGGGAGAAGAAACCCAACAACCAACGTCCTTGGCCTGGAAACAAAAAAGGGCAGGATCGGTGTCCCCAAATTAATGAAACAAGAAAGGGATTTGACGGCGAGTACAAAAATCCAATTTTCTCGTTGATATCATTGGGTAACAGCACCATGGGATGTAATAAAGAAGTCCCAAAGGGTGGGTAAAATAAAATTATATCAGCCATGTGACCTACATAACAGCTGCTTTGAGCATTTTCCGACCAAGACTGGCATCAGAGAAGCCCATAGAATAAATATGGTGGAATTTAGTGAAAGTGTGAACCGAAGCCCTGGTAGCAGCCTTCCATACCAGAGAGACTAAAGCTTGATGCTGTACCGCCCAGAATGCATGCGGCAGCTCTCGTGGAATGGGCAGTAACCTGAAGGGGAAGTACTTTACCCTTGTACAGATAGGTTTCCAAAACCACAGACTGAATCCAACTAGCAATGGTGGCCTTGGGCGCTACAAAGCCTTAGCGAGACCTTTCAGGGTGAACAAAAAAAAAAAGAGACGGAGGGTCTAAACGTTGCAGACAGTTTGCACTTACCACATTGAGACCGTGCAGAGACCGGTGCCTCGGATGAGAAAGGGAGGGGCACAAGGAAGGGAGGACAATGTCCTCATTGATGTGACAGGCAGAGACCACATTTGGGAGAAAAGAAGGGACAAGGCAGAACACTACTTTATCTCAACGGATTACTAGAAAAAGAGACTCGCAGAACAGAGCAGCCAGTTCCGAAATCCATATGCTGGAAGCAATGGCCACGGGAAAAAAAAAAAAAAAACTTTCCAGGAAATGAGATGTAGCAAAATTTCACACAAGGGCTCGAAGCTAGATACCTTTTCAGCCCCAAAACCAAGTAAAGATCCCTAGGCTCAATTGGATGTCTGAAGGGAGGAACAGAAGAGCTCACTCCGTGCAAAAAAGGTCTTTAGCTGAGAACGGAAGGCAACTGTACGCTGGAAAAGGATAAAGAGAAGAAACCTGGCCTGGCCCTTAAAGAAAACCTGTTACCTCTCCTGACCTGTCTTTTATTAAAAACAATTCTGGAACATATTTTCTTAGAACTTTGCATTGCGCCATTCCTTTGTTATTCCTCCTAGAAATGTATGAATAAATTGACAACTGGGTGTTGCCAGTCCACTTGTCAAAGGATTTGTCCCTACACAGTCGCACTCTTCACTCTGTCAGCACCGATTGGACATAGCCAGTCCGTAAGACCGAGTTGTCCATTAATTCATACATTTCTAGAAGGAATACCAGAGGAAGAACACAACATAGAGTTCTATGGAATTATGTTCTGGAATAGGTAAATTATGGGGAATACAATATTTTACTAAAACAGATATATCAGGAAAGGTGACAGGACCTCTTTAAGAAAAGATTAGCCAAATCCTTGATCAACACCCGATTGCAGGAAGAACAGGATTCTAGGTGTAGTACATACCATGGTTTGGAAACTGCGTTGTCCACACCAACGGAAATAAGCCCCCTACGTATGGTATTGTATGATTCAGGTTTTATGGCCTATAACATTGTCTGTATGACTGGTAGAGAGAGACTGCGGCACTTCAAAACTTCAGCTTCAACAGCCACGTGTTAAACGAATCTGAGGTAAAGTGGGGTGAAACAGCAGACCTTAAGAAAGGAGGTAGAGTTGTAGCGCAAAATACCAAGCTAATTCTAAAAGTATTGATGTATAATTGTCAGTCTGGTCTCTCACCGGGCGACATTGGAAAAGTGGGGTTTAATAATACAGGGCCAGAACGATGGCTCTCAATTCTAAAAGGTTGATCTGAAAGATTCTTTCCCCTGAAGATCAAGTGGCCTGAAACATGTGAAAACCAAATAACGCTCCACAAACAGATAAGCTGCTAGCGTCGACATGACGAGCCATTGAGAGGAAGGAAGGACCAAATCAAGAAAAACGGCTCGCAAGGTTTCCCATGAAAGCAACTCCAGACAAACCCAAATGGGAGGATTATCAACTTATCCAGTGTGTCCTGAAATTTGTAGTAGCGCGCAAATCCTCCTCTGGAGGGACCGCGTGTGCGATTGTGCATAGGGAACGGCCTTGAATATTGATACCATCTATCCAAGCACCTGCATGCAGAAACAGACAGAAGAGGCTCGCTTGAAGAACCACCATTCCAGTTTGGATGGACTTGATCTTGTCCACCGGGAGGGTGAATCTTGGATGTCCTGGTGTTGAAATTCATTCCCAGAAACTCCATGTGCTGTGCTGAAACAAGAAAATACTCCTCTCAGCGATGCAGCCACTGACCGTATAGAGATTCCATGCGGGGGTGTAGAACAAAGCAATTAAATTTATTCATGTAAAAAATGGCCTTGACTGGTCTGTCCTTTTTGGGGACTGAAGAAATTTGTGCAGAATCCTTGAAGACATTCCGATTGAGGAAATGGGCCAATTACATCCTGAAGTAGAAGAGAATGAATAGCATGGAAAATAAAAGCCTGGGCTGGAGTTCACAAAAACGTCATGGGGGTTAGGGTCAACACCAGTGGCTCTTAGACCCAGGCATTGTCCACATGTGTAAGTCATATCGCCTGAGAGGAAAGTAGTCAAACCCCCCCCCCCCCACTTGGATAGAGGACTCGAGTAGAGAGACACCTTCAGGCTGAAGAGGTCTTGGGAAAGGAGTTCTTTAGGGACCTGGTGTGCAGTCCTCAAGTGGGCTTAGGCTTAATTGATGGATGTCTAGGATCCATGGGGAGGGCTAGACCTCTTGTCTGACCTCAGAGAAAATTTGAGAAAGAACAAAACCCTTTGAAATGTGAGAAGGCTGCAGTTGTCGAGGACGTTTCTAAGGCAAAATTAAACTCTTGCTGCCAGTAGCCTCAGAAATAATATTGTCCAGACGCTTGCCATAAATATTCCTGTGGCGCTTCTTCTGAGATTCCGTGGTGGAGCAGGCCTTCCTAACCCTTGCACAACCTGCCCGCCACGAAGGCAGACCTGGCCTGGGAAGGTCAAGGGTTCATTGAGCGATGCCGCATCTAACAGAGGAGTGGTAGTACTTTTAGACAGCTGAGATACCGGAGGCTCTACTAAATAAAAAATAGCTCCTGTCAGGATGCTTCCATTCTTTAGACGGGATTTCCTCAAATTTGCGGTGATTTGGGGAAAATAAGATGTTGGGGCCATTGACTGAGAAGTTGTGTGGTCAATCCTTAACATGTGAGATGTCCCCTGTCAGCACATATCAATGCCTGCATGGTAGGTACCAATTGTGAGTTGTGTTTCTGATTGTGAGCCAAAGGATCTCCCAGAGTAGGTGTACTAATTCTCCCGGAAAGCGGCCTCTCCAGTACTTGTCCTAACCAGGGATTTTCCTTCACACTTCTGAGCTTTTTATGTTAACTACCACGCCAAGAAGGCTGTATGGCCTCTAGACTAGAGATTAAAGGCACGTTAATCTGGGCTGCCATTTGGGACGATAAGAGCTCCAAAAACTCAACCCATCAGGGGGTGCCACATCCTGGTGGTGGGCGGGACACACATAATATCCAGGGTGGTTTTGGATTGCAAGCAATGTGTGAAAAATGGGGTAGGCCGGCCGCAGGAGAAATTTTTATTACAGCTGCTGCAGCCATAGTACATTACCAGGGCCATCTGCATGCTGGGATCTTCCTGGGATTAAGACATGTCCCAGATGAGAGGGCACATACAACCATAGTGACCACTTAGAAAACCCCACCTAGCAAAAAATGAGTGAATGACCGTAGAAAAAAAAAAAAAAACCTTAAAAATATCCCACTAGGCAAGCCTATTTAACCCTAGGTGCTATGTACTGCTAAATGACCGGACTAGAGGCTGGAGATTGAAGATATCTTCTGAGAAAGTGATGCCGCTGCGAGAGAGGATTTCGGGAGAAGCATGAGAAAGCCCACCCTGACTGAGAGACCACCTCCTGAAAAGCCCACACAGAGAAGTGGTAGGATCCAGGGGGAAAGCTGCCACCAGTCACAAGCATCACTGCCATGCGCCAGACTGTCCGACTGTGCTCCGATAATTGTTGGTGGGCGGGAAGACCGCTAAATCTGCTGCATCCTAGTCCATGGGAATTAAATTTAAAAGGCCCTGATGGCGGTTAAACGCCATCATCGCCGTAGTGCTAATTGGCCCAGGAAACGTTAAAACCTGACCGCTGTGAAGTAGCCCAGCATGGTGTCCAGAATCCTTACTCAAAAGGCCACAACCACAGTGAGGAGGAGGGTTCACTGTTTAAAGGGTTCACTCAAGCAAATAAGGATACTAGAGCCAGAGGACTATGTGGAAGGCAGATAGAAAGGTACTCTACATTTGTGGAAGAATGTTTTGGTTCTTGCAGGAGAGCTGGGGTCTTCAGATATACTCATCCTGCCATCGGTTGTACGATGGGTCACCTCTTCAGTACCCGATCACATATAATCGAGGTATTGGCATTCCACTGGTGGAAGCTGAGAAAAAAAAAAAAGTATAGGAGGCACAGTGCAGAGTACTGCCTGGTTTCACGAGACCTGCAGGGGATTGACTAGGCTGGAAGTCCAGCCTGACAACCACCCCGCAGCTAGAAGAAAAGAAAAAAAGAAATTAAAATAAAACAGTGCAGCAGACCTGAGAAGAAAGTCGTATATGCCTCCTATGTATGGTAGGATAAAAACAGAATAAGCCAGCGTCTGAGGGGCATGCCCTGCCTGGATGTAGCCAATTTCCTACATAGGGTCAGCCTTCCAACGGCAATGGCCCCCAAAGATATAGGTAGATATACACCAAAAAGTTGCACATTTTCACAAACTACTCCAACTACCTCCTTTACGTAGAACGGCGTAACAAAAACACCAGTCTTCGTAAATGTGGGCTTATGTCTTTAACCTGCAAGTAAACGCTACGCATGACTAACCTGGACATGATGCACTTGCAACATTGAAAAGAGCTTGTTGAAGCAGGCACTCAGCATAGGAATGGAAGATGACTGAACAATTAGCTGGTTCGCCTGACTAGACGCATGAAGCCCTCGTAACAAAGAGTCGTCTGTCCCACAGGATGGCTGTGGTACTGTGGAAGAAAAGTAAATTAAAGAAACAAGTTGTTAAATACCATTAAATAAAGTTTTATGTAAAAAACGCTTAATCATTGTATAGTGAAACGTACTTCGCTTCGTGGTAAACTCTGCATTTCAATACATTTTCAAAAGCTCTGCTTTCTCTCAGTGAATAGGAACATTTTAATGTTAACATTCAGAGGTTATAAAACCATCCTGATAATGTGCTGTCCACAAAGCTGCAGGCTTGTTTTAATTCCCAACATTTGTCGTATGGATACGTCATGGAAAGCTAGTGCTTGCCGCATTTTGGTGTATTCATACGACAAAAGCAAGGCACCGGCTCAGAAGCGGAGTCGGTGCCATCATTGCCGGATGTCAGCGGTGTATTACAGCTGACATCCGGCAGTAATCGCAGGTACCGAAATTAGCTTCGATCCCCGCCACTAACCCCTTAAATTCAGCGGTCAAAAGCGATCTCTGCATTTAAGTTGTTTGCAGCTCATCGGCACCCCAGCAATGAAATTGCCGGGGGTTCCGGTGGCTGAAATGGCAACCGGAGGTCTAATACTGACCTCCCGGTCTGACTAGCACGGAAGCCTTCCAGGCCCCACCTAGAGGCGGAGCTTGAAAGGCTTCCATAGCATACGGCAAGATGGTGCCGGCTCAGCTCTCAGCGGTGGATGTCAGCTGTATGTTACAGCCGATACCCACCTGTAACTGCAGGAACCGTAGCCAGCTCTGATTCCTGCCATTAACCCCTTAGATGCAGCGGTCGAAAGCAATCGCTGCATCTTAGAGGTTGCTAGCAGATTGACAGCCCTGCCATCTGCTGCTATGGCGACAGGTAGCCTAACATTGGCCTCCTGTTCTGCCATTACGAAAGCAGATTAGGCCCCGCCGGGAGGCGAAGCCTAATCGGCTTGCTGTCAGTGAATGACGCACAGATCTAATAGATTGCACTACACAGGTAGTGCAATGTATTAGAAAAAAAAAAGTGCAAAAAAAGTGTGAATAAAAAGTTAAACACAATAAAAGATTCAAGTAATAAAATACAATCGCCCTTTTCACTTATTTCCTTTATTGTTGAAAAAAATAAATCAACCATACATATTTGGTATCGCAGCGTCCGTAACGGCCTGAACTATAAAAATATTATGTTATTTATTCCCACGCGATTAACAGCGTAAAAAAATAAAAATAAAACTACAGCAGAATGTCAGTTTTTTTGGCCACTTTGCCCTACAAATATTGGAATAAAAAGTGATAAAAAAGTCGCATGTATACAAAAATGCTACCTATATAAAACTATGGCTCGTCTCGCAAAAAATTAAAACGTTATGGTTCTCACTACTTGGCGACAGTAAAAAATACATTCTTTTTACAAAATTATCTTATTGTGCAAAAAGTTGTAAAACATAAAGTGCTATAAATTTGGAATTGTCAGAAATCGTACTGACTAGCAGAATAAAGTTAACATGTAATTAATAACGCATGGTGAACGTTGTTTAAAAAAAAATAAATAAACGTTGCCAGAATTGCAGTTTTTTGGTCACCTGACCTCCCAAAAAATAGGATAAAAAGTGAGCAAAAAGTCGCATGTACCCCAAAACGGTACCAATAATAACTGCAGCTCGTCCCGCAAAAAAACAGCCCCCATACCACTACGTCTATGAAAAAATACATTTAGTTAATGCTTCTATAAGCCAGGAAATCAAAAACATGCAGTTGTGAAGGGCCAGGGGAACATTTCTTCTGTTTCAAGAGGCGATTTATCAAGGCCCTAAAATTAGGGAACCAGGAAGGGGCGGTCCCAAACATATCTGCTGGAGGCGAGGGTGCCCGTATTATACCAGGACAATACTTTCCCAGAAAAATTCCCCAAACTGCAAAAGTGCGGAGTGTGGACCAAAAGGGGGATAAGGAAGGACATTTATCAGTGAGACACTGGCCTGTGCAGAAAGGATTGTGTCACAGCGTAACACACATCTATGGATTATTTTACTGTTTTTTTTAACCCAATTATTATACCACCTGACTATGCCCCCTGATGTACTCTGCCCAGTTTATATACGCCCCCACATTATAAACGGGAAAAACCGGCGATACTCAAGCATAACTACTGCCAAGCAAAATCCATGCTCCAAAAGCCAAATGGCGCACCCTCCCCTCTGAACCCTGCAGCGTGCCCAAACAGCAGTTCACTTCCACATATATGGCATCTCCATACCCGGGAGAACCATTTTAACAATGTTTGGGATGTGTGTCTTCAGTGGCACAAGCTGGGCACGATATATTTGCCACTGAAATGGCAGATCTAGAAAAAAAGAAAATGTTTACTTTGCACCACCCGCAGTGCAATCATTTATGGAAAAGGCCTGTGGGGTGAAAATGCTCACTACACCCCTTAATAAATGCCTTGAGGGATGCAGTTTCCAAAATGGGGTCACTTGTCAGGGGTTTCTTTTATTACTTCACATCAGAGCCCTGCAAATGGGCACCAATACTTTGTAAATCACCAAACTAGGCCCTTAATTTCGCATGGTACTCTTTCACTCCTGAGCCCTGTCAAATGTCCAGGCAAAAGATTAGGGCCACATGTAGGGTGTTTCTAAAACCAGGAAACACAGCATAATAGAGAGCTGTCTTATTGTGGCACAAGCTCGGCACCACATATTGGCATATGTATGCAAAAAAAATTCCATTTTGCCTCTGCAACATCGAGTGCACACTAATTTCTGCAAAATACATGCGGGGTTAACATGCCCACTACACCCCTAGGTGAATACCTTGAGGGGTGTAGTTTCCAAAATGGGGTCACTTATGGGGGGTTTCCACTTTTTTGGTCCCACAGGGGCTTTGCAAATGCAACATAGTGAGCAGAAACCAATCCAGCAAAATCTGCACTCCAAAAGCCAAATGCTGCTCCTTCCCTTCTGAGCCCTACCTTGTGCCCAAATAGCAGTTTATGAGCACAAATGGGGTATTGCCATACTCGGGAGAAAATGCTTTAAAAAAGGTTGGGGTTCTTTTTTTTGTCGAGAAAAATTTTTTTTGGAAGCTAAAGCTACGTCTTATTGAAGAAAAAGGAGTGTTTTTATTTTCACTGCCCAATTGTAATAAATTCTATGAAACACATGTGGGGTCAAAATGCTCACTACACCCCTAGATTAATTCCTCAAGGGGTGTAGTTTCCTAAATGGAGTCACTTTTTGGGAGTTTCCAATGTTTTGGCCCCTCAGGGGCTTTGCAAATGTGACATGGCCTTCGCAAACCATTCCTGCTAAATTTAAGCTCCAAAAGCCAAATGGCGCTCTTTCCCTTCTAAGCCCTGCCGTGTCCAAACAGCCGTTTATGACCACATGTGGGGTATCGTTTTACTCGGGAGAAATTGCTTTACAAATTTTGCGTTGCATTTCTCTTTTAGTCCTTGTGGAAATGAGAAGAGTAGCTAAACCTACATTTTCCTTGAAAAAAAAAAAAATGTCGATTTTCATTTTCACGGCCTAATTCCAATAATTTCTGCAAAAAACCTTTGCGGTCAAAATGCTCACTATAACTCTAGATAATTTCATTGAGGTGTGTAGTTTCCCTAATTAAGTCACTTTTTGCGGGATTTCCACTGCTTTGGCACCGAAAGAGCCCCTCAAACCTAACATGGTGCCTAAAATATATTCTAATAAAAAGGAGGCCCCAAAATCCTGTAGGTGCTCCTTTGCTTCTGAGGACGGTGCTTCAGTCTATTAGCACGCTAGGGTCAGATGTGGGATATTTCCTAAAATTGCAGAACCTTGAGCAATAAATATTGAGTTGCGTTTCTCTGGTAAAACTTTGTGTTAAAAATATATTTTTTTTATTAAAGATGTATTTCTGCAAATAAAAAAATGAAATGTGTAAATTTCACCTCTATTTTGCTTTAATTCCCGTGAAACATCTAAAGGGTTAAGAAACTTTGTAAATGCTGTTTTGAATACTTTGAGGGGTGAAGTTTTTAAAATGGGGTGACTTATTGGGGGTTTCCAATATATAAGGCCCTTAAAGCCACTTCACAACTTAACTGTGAGAAATTGCTGCTTAAGTTCTGAGCCTTGTAACTTCCTAGAAAAATAAAAGGATGACCAAAAAACGATGCCAATCTAAAGTAGACATATGGGGGATTTTAATTAGCAACAAATTTTCTGTGGTATAACTGCCTGTCTTACAAGCAGATAGTTACATTTAGAAAAATTAAATTTTTTTCGTTACATTTTGGTGTTTTTCCACAATTAAAAACTGAATGTATCGAGCTAATTTTCCCAGTAAACATAAAGTCCAATGTGTCATGAGAAAACAATCTCAGAATCTCTTGGATAGGTGAAAGCATTCCGAAGTTATTACCACATAAAATGAAACGTCAGATTTGAAAAATGAGGCTCTGTCAGGAAGGTCAAAAGTGGCCCAAGTGGGAAGGGGTTAAGGGTTTTACAATAATATTTATCACTAATCCACAGGATAGGTTACACACATCTGATCGGTGGGGGTCCGACCATTGGGACCCCCACCGATCCCAAGAACATGCTTTCTTGCCGTCCCTGCGAGCCCCATATGAATGGAGCGGTACTGCGCATGCACTGCTACAGCTCCATTGAGAGCTTGGCAGCCCCATAATAATAGAGTAGTGGCCAAGAATGCGCAGTACCGCTCCATTCATATGCAGCGCACAAGGACGGATCCGGTGTATAGGGGATATTGATTATGGTAAAACACCTTAAATGAACCGTGCATCTGTGACCGACTTGACGGTTTTCAAACTGAATGTAAACAACAAAGGTTCACTGACCGCAAACCGATCTTGAAAATTGTGATGAAATTAAATAAAAGTTTATTAATGTATAATTAAAGTCACTCTTCTAATACCCTTTAATCACATAACCCTTTTAAACAATTAATCAGTAACACACTCAGAAAAGTGTAAAGATATTATGGTGGGGGAAAACTTTTGGGGATATGTGTTGCCTTATTACAGACAACGATTGCAGCAACACGTGACCACAGCCTGAGCCTGCATGTCTGCTACGGAGCACTTTTTGCTACCTTGCTGGTGCAGTCACTAGGTTGAAAGCAGATTGTGTGAATGGGCCCCTAGTAGAGGCGGTAGTCCTGCGTGTACTTCAGTCACATTGAACATTGTATCACTAACGTATCTGAATTCCGTACAGAACTGAATGTTTAATATTGTAACCACAGCAATAAAATTCTCATGTTTCACTTTAATGACGTTACACTATACATTAGCAGTGAAATACATGGTCATTTCACAGCACAATATTTCTTCATTTCGCATACTTTATAAACTGAAGGTAGTCCGTTTCTTATTATACTAGTCCTATATTGTGGGTGTGTACATATGCCATGAACGGAGTTTTTTACGCACTTACATGTTGGTGATGAATTGGTCAGCGCTTGTAGAATGGAATCTGCCTCAAGTGTGGACATCATTTTTAACATTAATTCTGCTTGCTGTTCAAGACCAACCTCCAAACGGGCATCTAGTGCTAGAGATAAAGACAAAAACAAAATCTATATATCTAATATTACGGAGATATTGTAAATATTTTTTTACCTGTTGATCAAAATTTGGCAGAGATTACACATGACTTATTTTACCATTCGTAATATGATCCTTCTGGTAATATGCCAATTGTGAAAAACTGAATTTAAGACATACATAGGACTATCTATCCAGCCGTGACTTATTTTTACTGTGACTGTACTTCTTGGATTTTTAGATAATTCTGTATTGCAAACTGGCGAAGTGCAGTGTGGACACTGGATATATTTAGTGTGCTGGAGAGATTGGACAACCCTATATAACTGCTACTCTGCCTTTACCCTGGAAGTCACTTATATCGGATCGCACCTTGTAATTAAAGTGTAAATTGTATATAACTAGATATGTAAATACACATTTCACAGTACAAATTTCTCACCTTGAGACACGGATACGGTCACAGTTTGGGTACCATTTTTTTCTGTAGCGGCTGCTGGCTTTGCTACAGGAATTCCAACACCTCCAATGTAAGGATTGTAATTGTAGGTGCCATAATCAGCACCCCAATAATCATACCATGTGCTGCTGATCGGCTTTTGATGGTAAAAAAAAAAAAGAACAAAGACTCAACAACTACCATTAACAATATGCAAAAGTTATACAAGATACACCTGCAAGAGTTAAGTGAAGCTTCACCATCTCTCACATCAAACTTGAAACACTGCTCTTTCTCCTGGTCGATTATGTAAAACATTTCCCTACTTTATGGTGAATTGTGTCACTACAAAAAAAAAAGTCTAGGTCTAGCCCCAGCCTAAAGAAGAATAAATCTAATGTGAACGGGGGCAGCTGACTGCTCCCAGACAGATAAGCCAATACCAGGAGCTGCAGTGGAGACGTATTCGTGTACAACCAGCATACTTGTCCATGTATATATCATTTCTACAGATAGATTAGATAGATAGATTAGATAGATAGATTAGATAGATAGATTAGATAGATCTATATAGAGATAGAGATATTGATATATATATATATATATATAAAATGTCTGAACATCAGGTTCTCTTATATGAAGGCAATGAGCTGTTTTTGGTTATGCACAGGTATTAACAGATATTTTTCTACAATGCCTAAAAAAATAAAAACAAGCCCAAAGAATATAAAGATGTTACAATAATACAAGATTTCATGATTCACTGCCTAGGATCGTCACTATTTATACAGAGTATACATCCCATTCCCAAGTAAGTGAAATCATACATAAAAAAAATCGTTGTTAAACACTTCTACGTTATTTCTCTAGTTTACACAGCTTCAGTCATCTACATAAAATCTGCATCCCAATTCATCCGAAGGGAACGTATACATTCTAAAGAGCAGAAAGTCACAAAGTTCAGCTTACCTTGAAGACTTTGGCTGCCAAAGGATCTTTTTCCAAATCCATATCTAAGGGATCAATATCAACTTCCATCAGGTCTTGCAGTAATTCAAGGTCAATTTCTTTATCTTTATCCAAAGCTGATAGAGGAGGAGCACCTTTGGGTGATGAAAACAGCTTTAATACTGCCTAGTAGTGAGGCCTGCCACCTAAACACTTGGACCATTAGGATGATTACTGGCCAATTTTAAGGCTGTACATCCAGGCTTTCCATTTAAACGCATAAAATTAATCGAGCAATAAAGATAAATTCTGTACAGTGAGCACAATATTTGCCTGTACCATTTTAGATCTAAACACTATAGAATGTAATAATTCTTCATAAACATGACAAAAAACATGCAATCAAACACTTTTTTTAAAAATATTTAACGCTGCATTGGAACAAAATTACTAACCACTTCTTTAGCCATGACTGTGTTCTCACCTCAATGTCCCCCCTCCCCCAAAGTAGTATTAAAATGCATATACAATACTACATTAGTAAACATGCGAAATTCTGTCTAACTTTCAGCAGAATTTCTGCCGCTTCTCCTTTACAGCGGACTCTAACAATTACCTGTGATGTCAGGAGTTAAAGGTTCATCCACCGTTTCTACCAATGGTATGACAGAGGACTGCGGCAAAGAATCATCAGAGTCACCGGCTGAAGCAGCTGCCTCCTCTCCCATGGCAGATTCATCCAGGGCATCAGCTGCCATAGGTGCCAACAGCTCCCCTGTAAGTGACGGTCACACTAGTATGTTCAATTTTATTTGTACAATTCCACGTAATTTTTAGAATTCACACAACTATTCGTTACACAATGAATAAGCTTTTTAAAAAAAAAATGAAAAAATGGAGCTTTGAGGAGGCTGAAAATACATTGGGGAGATTTACAAAGCTAAATGCTGCAGAATTCGGGCACCATTGTCTCCCCAAAAACTGGCGGACATGCCTTGCATCAGATTGTTTTAGACACTTGTTGCACCTAACTAGACAGGTGAAAAAAGTTTTTCAAAAAGACGTGGCGTAGCGAAAACGGGGTGCGGCTTAAAATGCGCCAAAGTGGCAAGTGATCAGGGCTGGAACAACTGTGTTCGCTTGATCACCACTCTGTAAACGTGCAGTGCTGAGTGTTAATGCTCACCTACCAGAACCGGAACATTTATAGCATGGAGCGGGTAGGGACTAATTTAAATTAACTACAGTGTATAAATCAACCAACGTCTAATGTTTTCACCTTATTTTAGTTTTAAGTTGGAACTTTGATTGAACAATAGTACAACTGGAATACTAGTGGAAAAACTTTATTGAATGTTTTATGTATAAACATAGTAGAACTTACAAGAGCTGGATCACAAATCCAACCACAAATCAAAAGAAAACCATGAGATTGATTTTACTGTACCTGCTAAGATGTCCTGAAGCATGCACGTCAAAGAGTATTGTGCCCAAGCACCGCCCCAAGAAATGTCTCCTCTGTTGAAGTCTGTGCCAACCAACAACAGTAGAAGTCTTTCCAGCTGTTGTTCATTCACAACCTCACACAGATGTATAGTCGGACGGGTAGAATTTGCTATTCTGGCAAGCACCTGAGAATGTTGAAGAAAAGAAAATACAAAGGGTCATATTAAAGAAGACACAGGTCTCACCTCTCTAGCAGTAACAGGGGAGGGGGATTATATTGGAGACAATCATCTATATCATGTAAAAGCATGAATCTTACGGATTATCTGTGAACGAGTTACTAAAACCAAAACCTGCAGAACGGTTCCTATTGTAAAGTATTTCTGGAAACTGTCCGCAGTGATACATTAGACAACTGTATGACCCCGGAATCCTCTTCCTGCAAAGCTCCTGTTTAGGAGAAGCTTCTGGCATTGGAACGGCAACTGTATCGTCCAATCTGCTGGCTACATCTACTCTGAAAGTAAACTTTAAATTGTGTGTCCATCCTCAGTCAATGTTTTATAGTTTTCATATAGAATACAGAGCAGTTGTACCTCAAAAAGTAACGAATTATAAAGTTGCAGTGTATGGATCCGGAAGCAGTTGGCTCCGTAAATTGCAAAGCTGCCGTTCTGCAGAGGAGCCATCGAGGTCCGGTGCCCGGAGGCAGCCGGAGCAATTGATCGGTGCGGGGTCCAGGTGTCAGACCTCCACCAATCATATACCGATTACCTATCCGGTGGATAGGTCATCAGCTGTCCACTAGTAGACAACCCATTTAACTGTAGCGCTTATGAATGTAACTTTGTGTTGAGCTACATCTTATTGTAAAATTAATCAAATTGCTTTTCAATATTAAAAAAAATTATTAGGAGGAATGTATTATCAAGGAGTACTTGTACCTTGCAGACAAACAGGAGCAAATCAGCATGACAAGTGAAATCCATAGATAAGAGGAAAAGAGCTAGTTTCTGCACAACAGAAATACAACGCTCATGTGCCAATGTGAAAGGCAGAGGCTCAATTTCTGGGCTCTCTTTTGTTGCAGATACTTCTGTGTCTTGAGCAGACCGGGGCCACTCCGCAGTGCGGCGCAGGCGTATTAAGTCTTTAAAGTGCTGTGGAAAAAAGACAAAATAAAACCTTTTTAAAAACTTTCAAAAACTGGATTCATTTTATTGGACTCATCCAAGTCTCATAACACAAGCCAATGCATTCCTGGGATAATATTGACATTATTTGATAGTCTATTTTAAAGAGCATTAAATCTAATTCATTGATTTGCCCTCTGTCAAGGTGTCTTAGTTAGACCGGTTTCTGAATAAACTGCCCGACAACCAATATGGTTGTCATTACGGCATCCAAAGTGGTTATCATTCAGTTTACTTGAAGTGGTGCAAAGAAAACGTAACAAGGAAAATTTGCATTGGAGAGCACCTACCAGTCCAGTGTGAATCTGAATCAGTCGCAGTTCTATTATTTAAAAAAAAAAAACGACCAAACCTACATGTAAAGACTGACTGGATCAAAATAATCAATAAGTAACTTCTACCTCCTGGGCCCAGTTGAGTTCAAGGGCCCCCGAAGCAGCCACTATGGCTGCTTTAGTGCAGCGGTAGTTACGCCCGTGTCCCTGGCTAACGGGTAGTCAAATTTGCAATCTAGAATTCCAGGATAGCTGGGTGGAAACGACTAAGGCCTTATTCAGAGACGCGTATTTCTTGTCCGTGTGCGGTCCGTTTTAACAACGCACAGCATACTGATCCATATAAGTCAATGGGGCTTTTCACACATCCTTTTCTTTTCAACAAGGTATGTGACCATTGGTAGAAACTCCCAACATGACCTGTTCTGGTCCACTTTTTGCAAACCAGACTTGCCCGTTGAAATATTTGGGTGCGTAAAAAAAAAAATGGACAGCACACGGATGACATCCATTTTTCACGGATTTGTTGCTAAGCAATGCAGAAAAAAATAAAAGCAAAACCAAGAGGTGCTTACTGAGGAGAAAAACGTGCAGAAAAATGGATGACATAAGGACGCAAAAACACTAACAGAAAACACACACAACACGAATATTCATATGGATGAAAAAACTGTCCCTTTTTGCGGACGGAAATCACACACAGTTATGTGAATAAGGCCTAAGGGTTTGGATTAGCAGCCATATCAATTCTCAAAGAAATAGATATAACTAAGAAACGGCTTAATAGAATTTTAAACATGAGAAATGGGGACAACTCAATGGAGTAGATATATCAAGACTGGTGCAAAGGAAAAGTGTAAGTTGTTGCCTATTGCAACCAATCAGATGCCACCTCTCGTTTTGCAGATGCCTTTTAGAAAATTAGTAGCAGCCCGATTGGTTTCCATGGGCAACTACTCCACCTTTCCTTTGCACCAGTTTTGATATATCTCCCCAATTGACTGTTATTTACAAAAGGTTTTTTTTATTGGGAAATGCTTCAATATACAAAAAAAATTTCAGTGAGCGAGTATGTTCTGTGAGCTTTCTGACAGATCGGACGTAATCCTTTTACGATTACCATACTAATTTTGCGGTTTGTGTTTTGCAACTGTTAAGGTTTTTGGACATTGATAGGATATTGTATTTGCTATAAACAAATAATTTAAAGTTATGGTTTTAATTGCTTTAAATTCTTCATTAAATTACAAGGTGCAAGTATTTCCTAACAGTATGAAAGGCTTAAAGAGGCTCTGTCACCAGATTCTGAAACCCCTATCTCCTATTGCATGTGATCGGCGCTGCAATGTAGATAACAGCAAAGTTTTTTTTTGTTTTTTTTAAAACGATCATTTTTGCCCAAGTTATGAGCAATTTTATATTTATGCAAATGAGCTTTTCAATGGACAACTGGGCGTGTTTTCTCGTTTTACCAACTGAGCGTGTATTGTGTTTTTACCAACTGGGCGTGTATTGTGCTTTTACCAACTGGGCGTGTATTGTGTTTTTACCAACTGGGCGTGTATTGTGTTTTTACCAACTGGGCGTGTATTGTGTTTTTACCAACTGGGCGTGTATTGTGTTTTTACCAACTGGGCGTGTATTGTGTTTTTACCAACTGGGCGTGTATTGTGTTTTTACCAACTGGGCGTGTATTGTGTTTTTACCAACTGGGCGTGTATTGTGTTTTTACCAACTGGGCGTTGTGAATAGAAGTGTATGACGCTGACAAATCAGCGTCATGCACTTCTCATCGTTCCCACCCAGCTTCTTTCACTGCAGAGACACAGCGTGACGTCACCCACAGGTCCTTCAATCTTCGCGTCGGACAGAGAAGATACATGGGCTCCAGCCGTCTGAGAAGGTGATATGCTCATCTCTCTAGGGAGTTTGCTATGCTTACCTGCACATGGTGATGCTGCTGCAGATTCAACTGTACCCTCTGACGCCTGGAGCCGATGTGTCTTCTCTCTTCTGACGCCAAGGTTGAAGGACCTGTGGGTGACATCACGCTGTGTGTCTGCAGTGACAGAAGCTGGGTGGGAACGATGAGGTCACCCACAGGTCCTTCAACCTTGGCGTCGGAAGAGAGAAGACACATCAGCTCCAGGCGTCAGAGGGTACAGTTGAATCTGCAGCAGCATCACCATGTGCAGGTAAGAATAGCAAACTCCCTAGAGACGAGCATATTACTCTTTCGGAGGCCTGGAGCCCATGTATCTTCTCTGTCCGACGCCAAGGTTGAAGGACCTGTGGGTGACGTCACACTGTATTTCTGCAACGATGAGAAGTGTATGATGCTGATTTGTCAGCGTCATACACTTCTATTCACAACGCCCAGTTGGTAAAAAGACAATACACGCCCAGTTGGTAAAACGAGAAAACACGCCCAGTTGTCCATTGAAAAGCTCATTTGCATAAATATAAAATTGCTCATAACTTGGGCAAAAATGATCGTTTTTCAAAAAAACAACAAAAAAAACAAAAACCCTTTGCTGTTATCTACATTGCAGTGCCGATCACATTCAATAGGAGATAGGGATTTGATAATCTGGTGACAGAGCCTCTTTAACATTGCCAACCTAGAGTACCACGCTGGGAGTAGCAACCTGAAAACCTTCTCACCTTAGAAGTAGCTTGTTTGAGCTTTGCTTGTTCCACCAGCAGCTTGTAAGAGGATCCTTTGTTGCTCTGTATTTTCTCTTTTTCAATTTGCTCTACTAAAGCCTTCTGTTTTGCCTTTAGTAGGTTAAGTTGCTAGAAGGAAAGTTAATTTATTAAATGATACAAACAACTTGTGTCAGCTAACACTAGTGATCCCAAGAAATGTCTAAAAAGTCTATTAGATTGTGTGCACACAAGGTGTTTTGTCCGCTTATTTTTCCTTTGCATAAAACTTCAGGTGAGAAAACAAACTGCTTATATGAAATGCAAGTAAATGTTAGTAAGGCCAGGTGCACACAGTACAGCTCGCTGCAGTTTTGGACGTTTTTCCAGTGCCACAAAGGATGAGGCATAAAAATTGCACTAAATGTAGAACGTCTTACACAAATACACACTGTATATTCCACACCATACAGATTACCTGTTTGTGGTGAACAAGCTGTTTCCTGATCTTCCTGGAGTAAAGTCTGTCCAAGCTGCTGTTTCCTTTGGTTGACCGATTTAGACTTTGCGTGTGTAGACTATTGTTTATGAAACTCCACTGATTGCCTGGAAAAAAGAAAAGATGGAATTCAATGGCTAATGTCCACTGCCTTCAATTAGCCACATTTTAATTTGTCCATCAAGTTCAACCTCTCAGATCAATTATACATCCTTTATTACTAAAATGATTTATAACCCACAATGTCACTTGTCATTATAGACATCTAGGCCTCTTTTCAATCCTGACAACCTATCTGCCATTACTACCTCTTGGGGTAGGGCATTACATAGCTTGACTGCTCTAACTGTAAAGAAGCCTTTCCTATATTTATGTCTCTTCTTGAAATGAATAACTAACGTGACAATTCTATTTATTGACTACACATACACAGTATTTATACATGTTAATAAGGCCACCTCTAAGGTGTCTTTTTTCCAAGCTGAATATGGATACGATTTATATCAATTAGATGCAATCTTACTCATAACAAGCAGAAAATAAAGGTTTTATCCTTATTCCTTTTGATCAGTAAGCAGAAAAGGAAAGTGGGGTTCGAAATGCAACACGTTTTCATTGCAAATGTATTCTGAAAGTCATATGCAAGTTATTTGGCACTTAAATACTTTTTTTTAAAAAAAATTACAAATACCTGAGAAGAACCTTTCCCGTTCTTTGCCATTCAAAGGCTTTTTTGAAGCTGCAGCTTCATCTTCTACGGTGGCGACATAATCCAGTAAGCGAGAAACCAGCATTACCACCCAGCTTATCATAGGAATGTCTAAGACACCTATGAAAACATATAGAAACAGACACCATAATTGAATTAGCTAGAGGAGCTAGAATACGCGAGTACATTATAAATAAATAGCAGCTAACAAATTCTAATACCTTTTTTGACCAGTAGCACATAATGGAGGAAATATACCAAAACTAGTGCAAAGGAAAAGTGGAGTAGTTACCCATGGCAACCAATCAGATTCCACTCATTTTACAGAGGCCCTTTGGAAAATGAAAGCAGCAACCTGACAGTTCTTATATAGCTTTCCCAATGTGTCTGCTTTCAGCCACATAAATCAATGAAGTCTTTGACATAGCTAGTAGGGGAAGCATTTATTTTTCCTTCGTTCATAACAGAAGTAGGTCTATCCTAGGTCTACTTAAAATCACTTAAAGGGGGTTTCCCACGAGAGACATTTATGACATATCCACAGGACATGTCCCACCTCCGGGACCTGCACCTATCTCCAGAATGGGGCCCCCTAAACGGGGTTGTGTGTTGCGGCTGAATGAGGTATTTTCCGACCATGAAAGACGTTATATGGTCGTCAGTTACGTAAACATCGTAACTCGTGGATCTACGCTGTTTAATTCTCATAGAACTTCATTATAGTTATGGAAATAGCGTAGCTCGCATGCAACGCTGCTTCTGTAACCGCCATTCACTACTATTGGAGTTATGGAAACAGCGTAGCTCACGAACATATAAAGTTTTTCATGGTCTGAAAGCACCTCATTTAGCCGCAACACACAGCGGCTAAACGGGGCTTATGGGGCCCCGTTCTTGAGAAAGGTCCCAGAGGTGGGACCCGCATCTACCTGACATTTATGACATATCCTGTGGATGCTTGATAAAGACTCCTGCGGAGTCGAAACGTAGCACTTTGTTATTGGGATGTGTTAATAAAACACTTTTACACCTTTGCCATACGGATGACGTCCTCAAGTTTTTTTTTGCATATCTTGTGGATGTGTCAAACGTCTCTAGTGGGAAAAACCCTTTTAATATTGTAGGACTCTTGTTCCAATGCTTCAGTTTCCATTTTCTAAACTGCCCTGAAAGTTGGACTCTGAACTGAAATCAGTTTCAGCAATGAGCGCATCAAAGATTATAATGGACAAGGCCAAAAGTGATGAATCCAAGACCAGTGCGAATGCTTGGTAGGTTGGAGGTTAGCCTTAACCCTATCAACCACCACACTTTAGTTATCTGCAATAGTTCTTCAGTTTTATAGGGATTACCTTCAACACGTCTATACACAGGAAGATGTGGTTGCAGAGGTGATAAGAGGCTGTCTAGAAGATTCAGCAAACTTTCAAGGACTCCACTGTTACTAAGTGATCTCTGGCCTATACAAGAAAGTAGCATGAAGACTCTGGGGGAGGGGAAAAAAAAAAAAGTGAAAAACTCAGTAAGTACAATTAAAGATACACCGCTATTTCTATAAACACACTTCAGAAATTCCTCAAAGACTATAAGGCCCTGTTCACAAAGTGGGTAAAACACCAAAAAACGCACCAAAACCGCTTGATTTAAGCTTCCCATAAGTGCACCATAAGTCCATACGAGACATTTTGTTGCGTGCGTGTTTAAAAAAACACGTCGCGTAAAAAAA
This sequence comes from Rhinoderma darwinii, assembly GCF_050947455.1. Taxonomy (NCBI): domain Eukaryota; kingdom Metazoa; phylum Chordata; class Amphibia; order Anura; family Rhinodermatidae; genus Rhinoderma; species Rhinoderma darwinii. Next base: position 330,529,177 of record NC_134690.1, read on the forward strand.
GCAGTGTCAGGTCAAATCTTTGTCACGTAAAATGCGTCAAAAAAGTGCCCAAGTCCAAACTATGGGTAAAAAAAAAAACAAAAAAAAACCAAAACACGCCGTAAGCGCACACAAATACGATGAAAAAAGTGTAAAAACCACCTGTAGTTTGAAAAGCGCTTTACAAATAACAGTAGCATTTTTTACACGTTTACGCCGGGGTTTTTTTGAGCGCACTGTGAACAAGGCCTAACACAAACCCTTGTACTTCAGTCATGCACAAAACCTACTACTAAATCAAAATAAAAAAAATAATTGTTGTGCATACATATACTGTAAAACTGCAATAAGTAGATATGACCATACCGATCTTGAGGGAAGATCAGAAGCTGTTCTGAGTTGTAAAGTTCCTGCAGTACATTCGAAAGAAACTGACCCCACCACCTCTCGGCCCCACAAAGCTGCACCAGAAGAAGGCCAGTGTGCAAACGAATTTTTGGGGTTCCACTTATACACAAATGCTTGAATAGCTCTTCACAGGCCTGAGCATGGAAAGTGTTCTGGAGTACGGCTGGCACAGAATGTCCTTCAGGAAAATGGAAAAGATTTAACAGAAGTTATATCCCGGACCACAAAATCACACTTTACGCAAGACCACTTTATAGTTGGTTTACCACTAGGGAGTCGGCGAACACCTCATCAAGTGGTAGGATATAAAAATATAACAAAACTGTAGTCATGGCATGGAGCAGGGTACGGACCAACACCTCAATAACTAGGACTGTAAGAACTCCAGCGTCAGACATTCGGAGTATGCTAATTGAAATGTAAATTTGTTCTATACAATTTTTTAGTATATAGGTAAAGTGCACCTCCAGTTGTACTCTTGCCCGAAGAAACATTGGGCTTGGGAGAGACGATTCTGCACATTGTACAGGTGACATAGCAACCGTATGATGCGAGGAGATCGTTTGGCATGGATTCAATTCGGACAGGATCCATGCACGACACTCTCCGGGTGTCATATGGTTGCCATGTGTAAGAGCATCTCTCCAGCATTTTGCGACTATGTAGCTAATATTTGCACAATGTCAGCTCTGGGGGTTTGGGGTGCACAACTGGGGGTAAATAATAATATATACAATACACTAACAAATCTGCCTTGTAAGGACAACATTCTTATTGCATGGTTTTAAAGAGTTGGAGCTACTAACCATTTGATGAATGAAGAAGGCTAAGCAAAGTGTCCAGAAGATATCGGATGATGGTGCGAAGTTGCTCAGTTGAAGATGTATGAATCAGCTCTCTAGAATCAAACAGTTCTCTCAGTGTTTTTCTGCTCATGCCTAGGGCAACCTTAAGCCTCTGAACGGCATGATGAGCCAGATTAAGCTGGAGTTGAAGTTGTATGCAGTCTTGATAAGCAGAAAAAACTCTGCTGTCCTCCTCAACAGCTTTGTCAGGCTTTCTTAGAAAATATTGTGCGTTGTTGGCACTGTTCAGTGGAGGGAGATCAATGCTCTGTAGCAGAGTCTCTAATCGATGGCAGGCCAAATTATACCTATTTAGTAATGAGAAGAGCAGGATTTTTTTAAATGTATTACCCCTAAAGAGCAGCTTAGAATGGAAAAGCAGGGCACTGTGAATGGAATGGAAAAACTAACCTGCACTGGATGTCTTCCTGCAGGGCCACCATCATAGTAAGATGCTGATCAACTTCTGGTTGACTTGCGGACTCACTTTCACCTCTGAGTGGGTCATGCATTAGTTTCAGTTCACTCTCCCAAGGTAAAATATAGGTATGGCCATAATAAAAGCCTAGCGGGATCTTTGCCCTGGCATTTGTACTTCCATACCGGCCGATGACTGTAATCTATAAAAACAAAGCTTATAAAACAAATGTACATCTGTAGATTTCAATACATTAAAACATTTCAACTTGGAAGTGTTAATACATGTTTATCTTCGACCTCTTTACTGAAACTGGACCCGTACCTTCCCAATTGCAATACTAACAGGACCTCCACAGATGAAGTGGTAACGTCCATCATAAAAAGACTTTTGGTGCAAAACATGTTACAACTCAGAGTTTGAAGAACCAGAAGGGGGTAGACTGAACAGTGATGACCAATTAGTAGAATTTGGGGCCATACATCGTGCCTCGCATCCAGCTGAAAAGGACATATGGGAGTATTTATCCAATTAGCATCGCCAGAAAAACGGACAATGCTGATTGAGCGAAAGAACACATTAGTTTACTGTTCTTGCAGAAGAAACCTCGGATACTATGGTGGATTAAAATAGCGTGCTAGTTCTAAGAAATTGATGGCCAGTCCTCAGAATAGGCCACCAATACCTAATAGGTGGGGGTCTGACCCCCGGCACCTCCGCCGATCAGCTGTTTTGAAGGGGCCGTGGTAATCTTATAAGCACTGCTTCCCCCTCATTCCTACCTGCTCGTGCTGTAAATCGCCGCTACAAGTGTTTCGGCGAATCACAGTATGAGCAGGTTGAGAGGACTGGGAAGAAGCACTCGTACGAATGCCGCAACCCCTTTAAAAACAGCTGATCAGCAGTGGTGACAGGAGTCGAACCCCCACAGATCAGGTATTGGTGGCCTATTTTGAGGATAGGCCATCAAATTCTTAGGGCCAGAAAAACCCCTTTTATCCAATTTTGTTATTTTACCTATATGTTTTTGAACTACATTCTCCTAACTATACCTTCAAAAATATCAACTGCAGTAAATCTAGGCTTTATTTTTACCTTCATAAACCTGCAGACCGGTGGAGGTAACAAATCATGTAAAATGAGTGAATGGGTGCTGATGTCAGTTGCAACGACTAATCTTCTACCATCAACTTCTTCACCTAAACTCCAAATGTCAATTGATAAAGAGGCCAAATCACCACAGGTGGGAATAAGAATATCTGTAAGGAGTACAGGTCGGCCAAAATCTAAGGTCACAAATCTTCTAGCACCTGAGGACACAAAACAAAGACATAAATAATGACAAATGACATTACAACACATCAAGTTCATCAGAATCAAATGCCACAAAACCAATGACTTCAGGACACACTGGTTTGTGAAATTAAGCTAAAAAAAAAAAAAGCCATCATCATTACAAAACTGCTCTTACCAGAATGCATTCTTTCAATAATTATTGACTGATGAGGAGGTGGCTGCAGGAAATGAGAAGCGTGAGAGATAGCCAGCGCAAGACCTGAGCCCAGTTGAGTCTGAAACAGAACATGTTAAAAAATTCAGTTCTAAGCAGATCACACCAACAGACTAATAGAGAAAATATAGATAATGCTTTCACAGTCTTTAAATATAACACTGATGGCAGACAGAGCACAGTATAAGGCTTCATCCGGACGGCAGTATTTTGCTTCAAGATTTGTAAGCCCAACCAGGAGTGGAACCTACCCAGGGAGGTAGTATAATGGAAGGATTTGCTCCTCTATTGTGTTTTGGACCGACTCTTGGTTTTGGCTTATAAATACTGAAGCAAAATACTGCAATCTGAATGCTAGTTGAATTATATTACCCAAGTTAAAATAAGTTAACTAAGAAGTTAAACCAAAACATCTGACAAAATTATTTACCCCTCTAGATTTGCTAGCGTTTTTGCCATGTCCAGCAAGAATGGCAGGAGGAGAATCGATAACTGTGCCAGGGAACAGCTGGGCAAGCTCAGCATTGATGGCAGCTGACACAGCCTCGTTAGGTGGTGTGAGCGGTGGGGTCATGAAGAGTGGAGTTGTTTTTGGGGTGGGAGGGATGACATCAGAAGGATGGATAAAGAACCCTGGTGCAGTCACAGGGTTGGAAGGCACAGAGTTGTGTACTGGGCCCACTGCAGAGGCAGCTGCGGCAGCGGCTGCTGTGGTCTGATGCAATTTGGCTTCCAGTTTTGCCTTCTAGAAAGAATAAATCATTGTATTAAAAAATTCAGCAAACGCAATTATGTTATACAATTAACAAATGGCTATACATTTTTTTTTTTTTACAAAAGGGTTATGCTGAATATTTTATACAGAAAAAAAACACACCTAGCATCCAAATAACATCACAACATCAAAACACATTTTAAAGTGTCACTCTAATTCCATTCTCGCATCCGATGTGGAGAAACGCAGGGTGCACGCGGAACGGTACAGTTGCTGATGCAGCCATAACACGCCTGGAGAGTTATGCACTCTGAGAATCGAATAGGAGGGTCAATTTTATGGATTTCTGGACATAGAATATTACTGACTGTTAGCTGCTTGTTGTCTAACAGTGGGAATAATGAGCAAAAACGGCAAAAATACATTATAACCAAACACACTTACACAGGTAAGGACAAATGAGCGAAACCTGGCTGGTAACCAGAACAGGTCTAAAACATATACCGATATATCATGTGAAAATGATTTCAATCCCCTATTCTAGTTATTCTCATTGGGGGACACACCGCTGGACGTTCCAAAGAAGCCCACGTGGGGGACGACCGAAGTTTAAAAAAAAAAAGGACTTGAGTAACTACTCCACAGATGTCTGCAATACCATGCAATCGAGGGAAGCATCCGCGGACGCAATAGTATGTACCCTCTAGAACTTGGTTAACATGTGCAGCAACACCCTTTCACAGCCAAGGAAGCATCAACGGCCCTAATGGAACGTACCGTAATCCGGAATGGGGGTTCTTTCCCCATGACCTCACGTGGTGGAGAACTAAATAGTGCGGCTGTCGAAACAGGGCCCTCAGCTCAGAAATCCTCTGGATGGAGGTCACAGCCACAAAAGGAATACCACCTTGCTGGTGAGAAGGCACAATTAAATGTCTCAAAGAGGTTCAAACGTAGCCGACTGCATCGCAGAGAGCACGAAGGTGAGATCCCAAGACACAGTTGGGGCCTATAGCGGGGCACAAAATGGACAACCCCCTGTAATAAAATTCAGACATTGGATTTAGACGCCAGAGGTCTGTTCAAGAGAATGGACAACGTGAATACTTGCCCTTTAAGAGAGCTGAGGGCAAGAACCCAATCCAACTCCTCCTAAAAGGCATGGGAGAGAAATGCCGATCCTCGCACCATTGCAAATATGTTTTCCAAGTGCGGTGATAAATGCAGGCCGACAAAGGTTTCCGAGCCTTCAACATGCTATGAATCACCCTCTGTGATAAGAACTTTAATTTCAACATCTCTGTTAAACAAAGACACTGTAAATTCTGGTGGAATAGAGTCCCCCCGAGGGAGCAGATCGTGCCAGAAAAATAAGTGGGAAATGTCAGCCAACAGGACCAACACATCGACGTACCAACAATGAAGCGGCCATTCCTGAGCGACGAGGATAGCTGGAATCACAGGGCTGTTAACAGGGCAAAAGTGAGCGCCACAAACTGGTAGTGATTAGGGAGAACTGCAAAGTGCATGATTCGCTTGTGGGATGGGGAAATGGGGGTGTGTAGGTACGCATCCCTGATGTCCCCTAAAGAGAGGACGTTACACACTTCCAAGGAGATGGTAACCCACCCGAGGGAGATAATGGGGAAAAAGACAGATATTGACAAAAGCGTTTAACCGTTGGAGGTCCAGGATGGGGCGAACAGTGTCCTCATTTTTGGGAACGAGAAAAAGATTGGAGTAAAACCCCAGGAATTTTCGGTCTGGGGGAATTTGGGCAATGGCTCCTTGACTGAATGGCGAATCTATTGCCTCAAAAAAAAAAAAGGCATCTGCCCTGGTAGTCGATGTAGGAGGTGTAGACTGGAAGAACCAGTCGGGTGGAAAACGCACAAATTAGATTTTATACTCGGAGGAGACAACATCTCACAACTAGGCGCCCGAGATGTGGGGGAGCCAGATGTCTGTCCTACATCCAAGATCTGAGTGGGGATGCATATTCAGCCGGAATTGGTCTTACCAGCTGCAGGGCTAGTAGCATGAGTACAGGGGCACTAAGAGAAACAGGTCTTAAGTAAAATTAAATCTTTGAGTCCAGGTGGAATAATTGCCCGTGACACAAGGCATTTGCGAAAGTGGTGAAAACAAATTACTGGTTTCCTTGGAGTGGGAGAATGACTAACCTTAGTTTGAGGCAGGCGAGTCCTTTTCTGACCTGTGGCTTCCAAGGTGATTTTGTCCAAGCTGGTCCCAAAGAGATGAGAGCCAGTGAAGGAAAGAGTAGCCAAGTAGCGCTTTGAAGCGGCGTCAGTGGACCAGAATTTAAGCCATGCAACAGATGTGGCTTAAACACAAGGCGACCTGCACCCAGAGAGGCTTCCCACATATACATTGCTGCCTTAGGAAGCTGGCGAGTGGTCTACTAGCTCTTCAGTGGGTGCCCTAGAGAGCAGGCCTTGATGGAGCTGGCAAACCCATTCAGTAGAGGCTCTACTGACCCATGTATAAGCGAAAATTGGCCTCAAAGCCGAGCCAGTAGCTTTAAAGGAGGCACCTGGAAAGAGGGACCACGGAAAGAGGCAGAGAACGCCATTGGAACAATAGTGGTCTTGGTCAGACTAGAGACAGGAGGGTCCACAGCAGGGGACTTTGCCCATTTAGAGGAAATATTCTCTGGAAAAGAAAACTTAAAATCCACAAGAGGTCTAATCAAATTTCTTGTCGGGATGTTTCCACTCCTTGGATACTACTTCTTCAAACTCTAAGGGCTCATTCAGACGAGCATGTTCCTCGTCCGTGTGCTGTGCATGTTTCACGCATCAGTTACAAAGAAATGCAGAGAACTGCAAATAAATAAGTGCAAAACACATGCCACGCGCAAAGCACACTGATGGCACACGGACATGAATGTAGGAAAAACGCTGCACGCAAATCGGACACGCTTGTCTGAATGTAGCCTAAGTGAGTGGAAAAAGGTTTGGGAGATCTGGGATGGAGAAAAGTGATGGTCGGAGAGGCGGACCAATATACCCATCATGAACTAGGTGACAGAGTGGTCACCGACGACCCTGGTAAAGGAATAAGCCTATTGCGTGGGCAATTCTGGGGACGGCTGAGCCACAGGTCGGATATCCACGGATGCTTATACCTAGAACATCCTAGGTACCCAGACATGCATCGCACAGAGGAGTACGTTGACCACATGAGAATTTTTGTGCTACACGTGGAACAGGCATAGTGAGGTACATAAGGTACCGATCGGGAAAATTCGCCTCTGGTGTCTCATATGGCAGTATAGGGGTTCACCTTGTTCCTCAGTAACAACTGGGAGTAGACTAGTAAATATGAATCCACTTAAGATACTGCAAAAGGCAAGGCTAAACCCTTAAAAAGGAGTAATGGCTGCCTGGGTACCTAGGATGTTCTAGGTATACGTCCCGATACCATAGCTTACTGGCCTAGTGTCTGAGAAGGGATAAAAAGGAAAAGTACGGGGTACCAATGGCACATTCTACCCATTTTCAGAGTGTACAGATTGAAACTAGATCCAACAGCTCCTTGCAAGAGGTCCTGTGTGCTGTATCCCTGACTAGTCTATGTTTAGCAAAGAGCAGGAGAAGAGGAGCCACCACTTCTGAATACAGTGATTGGTTGCCCGTGGTCACATAACGGCCAAGTACCAAGCAAGAAGTGGAAGCGCAAGTCCAGCCCCTACAGAGAGCAGGAAAACGGGAGCCCACTGCTAATAAAGAAAAATGGAAAATCGGGGATGTGGAATAGAGGAGGCTAGTGGATGGTTGTCTGGCGGCCCACGTATAGCAGCACTAGTAGGAAAAAAGGTGCCGTGACACGAGATGTGCCAGAAATGCGTCAGGTGCACTCGCCACTTGTTCCACAATTTGTCCGCTCACCCGCGGTTTGTGTCCCCCAATGATAATCAACTAGAAAAGCACGTCTGGGATTGTTTTGATTTTTTTCCCTCCGAGCGGGTTAAATAATGTGATAGTTTTACAGTTTGAGTCGTTACGGACAGTGCGATAACAATTATGTGTGACTTTAAAATTATTATTTTTTTCATAAAACATTTTGTCAGGGGGAAAAAGTGTGTTAATTTTTTTATTTATTTAAAACATTGTTGATCTATTTTTTACCTTTCTTCGCTCCACTATGCGATCATTTGATCGCTTCTATAATACACTGCAATAGTTCTGTATTGCAGTGTATTATTGCATTGTTATATGCCAGTCAGTGTAAAACTTTCAGACATTCCATAAGGCTCTGCCTCAGGCAGGGCCCTACAGGCATACACTGTTTGCAGGCCTGGGAGCCTTTATTAGGCCTACGGCTGCCATAGAAACAATCCACACCCCACGATTATGTCGCGGGGCAGACGATGGGTTGACAGTGGTACCCCTTTCCTCTGAAACCTATTGACCGCGGCATCTAAGAGGTTAAACGGTTGAGATCGGAGGTACCACGATCTCAGCCATTAAAGTAGGAGTCTGATCGCCTTTAGACAGCTTATGACACAGCGCCACGAAAAGGCAGCGCTTGGACATAATTACCCTTAATGACCTCTGTAAAAAGGCGTATTGGCGGTCATTATGGGTTTAAAGAATTTTGTTTGGGGGGGGATATGGGGTTTTCCATTTGTTTTGCAATAATTATGAATGTTGAGGGATATAAATATGCTACAGTAAAGAATATGGCCTAGTAAACAACATACTACATTGCAGATACAAAGGCGTTTTACAGCCTACAGTAAGGCTTCATTCATACAAGCGTATCAGATTCACACGTGTGAAAAACGCGCGTGTGTTGCGTTATGCATCAGTGTACTTTGTGAGTGGCACAAGTTATTCACCCACTCGCAAAGCACCTTTTTTTTTTTTCAATGGCATGGACGCGCAAATCACGCACCGCACACGGATGTGCATTCATATGCGGTGCATGGTTTTCATGCACCCATTCGCTTCAATGAACGTGTAAGAGCATGAAAACGCACCAATATAGGACATGCAGCGAGTTTCACGCAGCGGACTCTCGCTGCGTGAAAACTCACGCATGGGTGAACGGCCCAATTGAAATCAATGGGTCCGTGTGCTGCGCATGATTTACATGCGTAGCACATGGTTGTTATTCACGTTACTGTGAATGGGCCCTAAAACTGTGAGCTGTCAGCTTATCACTAGTAGGCAGGAGATTAAACCCAATGTCAGATCTTGTACTGCCTCAGATAAGAAACAAAAGGAAAAGTGTAAGCAAATGACAGAACAGAGTGAAAGGACAGGGTAAAAACCCTTTCATATGCGCACAATTCCTGCGTCGATTAACACGTCAATCAGCACTCTATCGTTCCATTTACATTACATTAATATGATAGTTTGTCGTCATATAGTTTGAATCTCGTCGGCAATACAGCCCGTTTACATGGGGGGATTTGCTGCCGACAAACGTTTGCTTATTTGTCTGTTGCTTGGGAACAAGCATTCGTTTAGCGGATCATCTGACCGTGTAAAAGGGCCTATAGTCTGTGTTCACAATGGGAGGCTATGGGTGACATATCACACTACATGCTTATACAGTGGGCTAGGTCGCAGCCTACCGTTGGAGGTATACATCAGTAGATCCTCCCAGCATTAACCTCTAACGTAGGATATAAATGAAGTGTTGTGAAGGTACTGAAAATCGTATTTATGTTAAAGGGAATCTACCATAAAAAAAAAAAATTTAAAAAAATTGCAAACAAAATTTTAAGAAGAACATTGTTGTATTTTATTTTGGTTGTGTTTACTTATTATTTACTTGAAATGTATTCTGAAATATCCCAGTTCAAACACTGACCACTAGGGCACACTAAATAGGCTGACACCTCCCCACATCTCCCTATTGAGCTTTGCAGACTGAGTAATTTTTTGTTTTTAGCGTGGTGGGGCTTGCAAAGACTGAGAATTAAAGGTTAATACCAGTGATACAAGTAAGAACTTATACACACAGAAGCCTGTGTATGCAGTTCTCCATCCCCTTTCTGTAGAGAATACGGACTCTTTTGCCCCCACTTATTTTAGCAGCCGTATACTGTAGCACATCCATCTCACAATAGGACTGCCTCCAAAAGTCGTTACAGCAGCAGAAGACAAAATAAATGAATAGAGAATTATTGAATTGGGAAAAAACCAATATCTCATGCACTGGTAACACTTCGTAAAGCACTAAACTGATTTTAAACATTGTGTCCTTTTAAGCTGCTATAAAATATAGCAGCTACTTGTCAAATTATGCTTTAATTCAATTGTTCAGACCCCATGCACACGACCGTAATTTTGATCCGCAATTACGGACCGTAATTGCGGATCAAAATACTGATCCATTCATTTATATGGCCAACGGACACCTTCCCGTATATTTACTGGAAGGCCTCCGGGCCGTAGAATGCGTAACATGTGTTATTTTTTTATTTTGCGGACCATGCTCCTATACTTTATAGAGGGAGCACGGCCCGCAAATGCGGGTGACTGTCCGTGGCCGGCCGTACCTGTAATCACGGGCCGTGACAAGGCTACGGCCGTGTGCAAGGGACCTTACAGTGCACATCCAAATGGCTCAAAAGTTTAAAATCCCCATTTCTCATCTTGGAAATGACCATTTAAGCAAATCTGCCTCAATACACCACATTATTCGGTGTGTACATATCATAGTACCCGACGTGTCTGGTTTTGTTCTCTGCCTGAATATGTCTGTTAAAGGGGTTATCCCACTAATCATTTTCATACCAAAAGACCTAAAAGGCTGTTAATAGCGGATTTAAAATAGTGTTTCTAGCATAAAAATGCAATTTTCACAATCCTTTTCTTCCGTGTGTCCCCCTACTAATCTGTGCTGCTGGGGGGGGGCTCTCAGAATCAGGCTCCTGCAACTTCTGGTAGATGACAACATTATCCATTATTAAATTACAAGCTGAAAAGAAGGACTCTGCTGAACTATACTGCTGTGCTACAGCAGAGACTTTACGCCTTCCCAGACAAACTCACTCTATTGGCTGCTCTGTACAATATATATCTATATATATATATATATATATATATATATATATATATATATGGCCTTATTCACACGAACGTGTTTAACGTCCGTGAAAATCACGCGCGTCGCACGGACTTATGTTAGTCAATCTGGCCGTTCGGACAGTCCGTGATTTTCACGCAGCGTATGTCCGCTGCGTAAAACTCACGACATGTCCTATACTTGGCCATTTTTCGCGCATCACGATTGAAGTCAATGGGTGTGTGAAAATCGCGCACGGCACACGGAAGCACTTGCGTGATTCGCGCAGCAGTAGATAAAGAAATGAAGGAAAAAATAAAAGTACTTCATTTATTTTTCTAATCATCAAAACCACGTGTCATAAGCATGGCATATGCGTGAAAATAACGCAGCCACGCACCATTCACTGATGACACACGGAACTGCAACGCGCGCAAAATGCTGCGGTTTTTGCGCGCGCAAAACGTACACGTTCGTGTCAATAAGGCCTAATATTTACTAGTGGAACAACCCCTTTAAAGACAACTTCAGAGTTAAGCGATCTCCTTAACTACTATAGTTAAACATTACTGGTGCATGTAGTAATGGTGCCAAGACACTCCCAATGCCAGCACATTTCAGCATTGCTAGAGCCCAAAGTTGGCCATACACATGACATAAATATTGGCGGATCTGGCTAACTATATGACGTGTATGGCACAGCCCGACTGTCCCCTGACGAGAATTAGGCTCGCTGAATAACATGAAAAAAATCTTTGTTCCCCCAGGAGAAGAGCGCTGCCAGATGTCTGGAAGCCGCTTACTGCCCCTCTGTCTATATCTTTTAAATAGATACCAGACACTAAATATATCTATACGGAATTACTTTACAGAGTGAAGAGAGAAGCAAACATATTAATACAAACAGCTAACCAAAATATGAAAACCTCAAGAGCCCTAAAAGATCTTATATGGGCATCTTACAATGCACAAAGGTATTTTAATGGTACAAGATAACATCCAGATCCCACGCTTTCCTTATCTGGTATAAAGATTGAGATGAACACTGCACACAGATTACGGATAGTATATAGTGGTGCTATAAGCGTTGGTCTAAACCAGTGTCTAAGGTAGTGTGCATTTTACAGGCCACAGATGATCATTTCAGAGGCCCCTAGTAAATCTGAGTGAGCAGATGAGATGAAGGAACCCCACACACCATGCTCACCAAGTTCACATTCACCGTTTCTTAAGAGCTTGATTTTAGAATAATCTTTTGGTAGGTTTGTGAAATGGTAACCTTCAGAAAACATTTCACGTAAACACATGACCATTTTATGGCATTTTGAACAAGGTTCTCAGCATGTGGTGTTCAAAGTGAACGTGGGGAAACGTCCTCCCACCTGTTGCTGAAGCTTCAGAAGCTGCTGTTGTTTCTCTTGCAGTACCTGGAGCTGCTGTTCGGCTGAGGCCATGGCATGAGAGAGTGACTGTAGAGCAACCTGAGCTGCAGAGCTCAGAGCGGTCGATGCTTCTCCCACTGTACCAGCTGATAAGCCGCCCACTGCTGGGGTTACGCCAAACGTACTCACTGGCATAGGGCGAAAGGAAACAACTATGTAAAGAAATTTGCCCTTGTACAGAAATCTTAATACAGACATTTAAAATAAATCACGAAACATTGCATACTCCTCACTACACGCTTTGTACTTACGTGCAGTATATACGTAGTCAAGATCAAAATACATGGAACTACCTGGGACAATTTCTCAGAATTTTCTGGCTGAGGGTCGCTTAACACTGCAGTTTGTAGTGTACACTGGTGGTACACATCACGAGGCTTTCCCAACGTTTACCTCCGACATATGCTACTGTATAGGCATTCAGAGGCAAATGTCTCCTCGTAGGTTACCATGTATAAAACAACGTATTCCGCATGGTGTATAATATACACATATACACACACGGATGTCATGATACCAGAATTTGGACTTCGATACCGATACTTTGTGTAGTATTGCGATTTCGATACCAATTCAATACTTTGCCAACAGTAATAAAAATATAAAAAAAAGTTGTTCCATTTTCTGATGTGAGGCGCGAGGTGTGATGAATTTTGAATGTGCCTCACATTAATAGTAATTAACCCCATCATGTTTCTCAGTCGTAATGGGTTAATGTGTAAGGTACATGATGGGGTTAATTACTATTAATGTGAGGCACATGGAGGTTAAATTCATCAAATCTCGTGCCTTACATTAATAAGTGAAAAGTTTCTTTTTTTTTCACAGCGTACACATCATAAATGACGCAAAACAATTGTTGTGAAGGTTATTACGGCCGCGCCAGTACCGAATATGTGCATGTTTTATGTATTGAAACTTATTTTAATGTTTATTGTAAAAAAAAAAAAAAAAGGTGTCATTTTTATTATTTCATATTACTTTGTTTTTACTTTATTTTGAAACTTTAATGTACTGGCATATATCAGATATATGCCAGTACATTAGCCTGTGTACTGATCGTACATATGCAGTTGTTAGGGCATACTTGGGTATGTCCTAACAGGAAATATGGTAAGACAGCCCTGGGGTCCTTCAATGGACCCTGGGCTGTCTGCCCATATATGGTCTGGTTCTCGATCGCGTCACGGGAATTGCCCGTGACGCGAATCAAAGGGCATCCCCCCTTTCTCATTTACCTCTTAATGCTGCAGTCAGCTTTGATCGCAGCCCTAAGGGAAATAACGGCGGACATGAGAGGTTTCTCTGATCTCCGTCGTTATAGAGTGGGGCTGCGGCCGTTGCCCCGCTCCTGACATAAGTGCGCGCGTGGTCAGCATGAGATGCAGCGCTGCACTAAATGAGCGGTGGTTCAGGCACTGAGGACAGAACATGGGGGTGTTTTGTAGTGCGCCCGCCATGTTCTGTCTTCAGTGTCGCCACTCATTAGTGCAGTGCTGGCCGCATTGCATCATCCTGACAGCGCGCACTTGTCAGGACTGGGGGCAATGACTAATATACAGCTGCAGCCCCGCTCTCATACATTCATGTGTTACTATACTTAGCTGTGCGGCTGCACAGCTTAGTATCAAAATAAATGAAATAACGGTATCGAACCGTTTGGGGATGCAAAGTATCGAAGTTTCGATGCATCCCTACATATACACACATTTCAGGGGCTCCTCATTTCAGGGGCTCAAAAGTAATTAGACAAATTAACATTACCATATGTAAAAAAAAAAACAAATGTAATACTTTGTAGAGAATCCTTTGCAGGCAATGACTGCCTGAAGTCTGGAACCCATGGACATCACCAGACGCTGGGTTTCCTCTTTTTGATGCTTTACCAGACCTTTACTGCAGCTGTCTTCAGTTATTACTTGTTTGTGGGTCTTTCCGCCTTGTTTTGTCTGAAGCAAGTGAAATGCAGCTCGATCTAGTTGAGATCTGGTGATCGACTCGGCCTGGGTTGCTTTCGCAGTATGTTTTGGGTCATTGTCCATCTGCGACGTCCAATTAACGTGGCTGCATTTGGTTGAATCTGAGCAGAAAGTATATCCCTGAACACTTCAGAATTCATCCGGCTGCTTCTGTCTTCAGTCACATCAATAAACACTTGAGACCCAGTGCCTTTGGCTACCATGCATGCCCATGCCGTTGCACTGCCTCCACCATGTTTTACAGAGGATGTGGTATGCTTTGGATCATGAGCCGTTCCAAAATTTCTCCATACTTTCTTCCTCCCATCATTCTGGTACAGGTGCTCTCTCTCTGATGGATTTCTTCCTCTTATTTTTCAGCCTAGCGATGGTCTGTTTCACTTGCATTGAGAGCTCCTTTGACCTCATGTTGTGGGTTCACAGCAACAGCTTCCAAATGCCACACCAGGAATCAACTCCAGACCTTTTACCTGCTCAATTGATGGATTAACGAGGGAATAGCCCATGCAGCCCATTAAATAGCTTTTGAGTTAATTGTCCAATTACCTTTGGTCCCTTGAAAAAGAGGCAGCTACATATTAAAGAGCTGTAATTCCTAAACCCTTCCTCAAATTAGGATGTGAATACCCTCAAATTAAAGCTGAGAGTCTGCACTTTAAGCCCATATTGATGATATAACTGTATATTCAGTAGGTTTTGGTAAACCGCTAAAATACTGTCAAAATGTTGGTGTGACATTAAACGTTTGAATAAGAAGAAAAAAAATTGTATATACCAGTAAACGTACTTGCGTCATCCCTCTCAATTCTGGTTCCATCACTTGTCGAAACACAAGTGAAGTGCAAAGGTTCAACTTCTAGCAGCCCAGTCAGAGAAGTGAAGCTGCCCTCTGCAGCGGTGCTGCTATTCACCTTTCCGCTGCCTTTGAGGAAAATGGATAAATGCATGGGTAAACAACCGGAGCACCATGTAGTCAGCTCCTAACAAGTCACTAAAGTCATGATTATTCCAATATTTACAGTATTTAGTCTCAAAAATGTATTCCACTTTCTAAAACCAACTAAAGAGTAATCATCACCTCCCTTATTAAACATCTTCACAGTTTAACTATAGTCACATTAAATAATGGTGTGATTATTATGCTCATGGTAAAACATCTTCATACATGAAGCATAACAAAGTTCATAAAGGAAGCCACGATGCGGTCCCAGGTCTGTTGTAGGATGGTTTCTATGAGGTCCCTGATGAACCCCATGGACTTATAATGTGGTCCATAAGGGTTCTGTAGTTTTGACGCTATTTTTGCCGTCAAGTCTGATTTACGTTGGGGGGGGGGGGGGGGCACCATTTGGAGCCTCCAACAACTAAAAGTGATTATAGTCTTAATTACCACTATATGGAGTTAAGATGTCAAATCTTGAGAACTAATAACCCTTTCATACATGTTTTTATACGACTTTCCTATTTTGTGAACCTAAATTTCCTCTGGTATGTCTCTTAATTTCCGAATTCCTGGACCAGCAAGTCCCACTGAGCAGACATCGTTTTGACCGTGTGTTTATTCATTTCTACCAAATACTATATATTAATGTAGGAGTGTTACATACAGTAAGGCCCTGTTCACACAGGTTTTTTTTGATGCAGAAACCGCGTCGGAAAAAGCACCAAAAAAGCCTCCCATTGATTTCAATGGAAGGTGGAGGAGTTTTACTCCCACGAGCGAAAAAAAACGCTCGCGGGAAAAAGCAGCGACATGCCCTATCTTCAGGCGTTTAGGTCTCTCACCTCCCATTGACATCAATGGGAGGCGGAGAAAGTGTATTTTGCGGCGTTTTTACCCGTGGCGCTCAATGGTCATGAGGGAAAAACGGCATGCAGGCAGATCAAAATCTGCCTCAAAATTACAAACTTTTTGAGGCAGAATTTTCTGCCTGCAAAAAAAACTCAGTGTGAACAGGGCCTAAGGATCCGAATACTTAATATGGGAGCTTTGGAATTAGAGCACTCAGAAATAACTAAAGGTGTTCCACGCTGTAGTATCTTTGCAATATCAAAAATTTATATTTAAATAAAAAAATTCTGTTACTGATTTACTTACCTAAAAGAACATCTGACAGGTCAATTTCATCTGACTGTATTCCAGAGTTACTGTTGTAAATGTTTTTACATGAGGAGCCGCTGACTTCCAAATCAAAGAGCACTGGATCAAAAGGAGAACTATACAGTCCATATCTATAATTGAAATACATGAAATTGAAATTCCTATTGATCAAGTCTCATAAAACACATATTTTAATAAATTCTTATTACGGCTTGTTAACTAATTACCGGGACAACTGAAAGAATAATTGACGTAAACTTTGCTGATGGTAGCCACGCACAGGGTGGGGGGGGGGGGGGGGGATTTATCAACCTTTCTTTGCTGGTTATCTGGCAAAGAAGTGTCACAAAATGGCCCATAATTCGCAATCTTTTGCCATTTTTACATCAGATAGGTATGGACGTTGCCTGGCATCAGTACCATGTTTGACCTGCAGCATAAGTAAAGAGCTGGAGGAGACCCGGTGGGAGAAAAGAGGATAAGTGAGGGGAATATGTACTTTTTATGTCATGTAATGGGGGGTGGATGGGGCGCGGTCATTACGCCACAATTGTGGCCAGCAGAAAGGGGTGAGACATTTATTAAGAGGCGTTCGACTTACTCCAGTGAAATGGTTATTAAAGCTGGCATATGAAACGCCAATCTTAATAAATCTGCTCCATAGTGATGCTTACAAACTATAATACTGTTGAGATAGAAAATGTTATTAGTTACTGTATATAAAGTTTATTACCTAGTTTGAAGCAGCGCCTCCATAGGTGTAAGCCGGTCCTGCAGCTGTCTGGACACAGCGGTGAGAAGCGATGCACTGGCGGTGCTACAGCCTGCCAGGTCTTCATCCTTAACATAATTTAACAAGACAAAGTACCAATAGACAGCTCCTGAAACAAGAATAAAAAATAAAATAAGAAAAAAAGGTATAGAAACCTGGAGCATAGTCTTACTACAGCTATTAGACACTACGAGAAATACCACACGTACCTCCAGTTGCTGCAGAGGGTAGGTAAATCATGTTTTCCAACAAAGCTTTCAAAAGAACATATCCAAAGCCCTGTTGATTTGGATCACATTTTCCATTGCTTCAGAGAGGGGAGAAAAAGCAAATATAACACAATCCTTCAAATCATATATCCTAACAGGTTAGAAAATAATACAAGGTTCACATCACTAATATAACCAGAGTATTTTGTTGCCTTTACATTTGTGTCGCATACTATTTATCTATATGATCTGGAATATGAACATTTGAATCCAGGATATCATTTATACATGGCACATTCAAAAAGTTATAGTTGTAAAATGGTGGGACATTTTTAAATTTTGATAAAGTATGAAAATCGCCACCTCTCATAACTGTCAATCATCATTGAAATTTAAAGGGGTACTTCAGTTTGTTTTTACAAACACTACTCTGCTTTTATCTCAGATTACTTCAAGCACAGTTTTGTGCTATAGTGTCTGAAACCCCTGCATTCAACTTACATAAGTATTTAGGCCTAGTCAGGAGACCGAGGTCAGAATAAATATGCTTATAGGACTTCAGGAAATGAAGCAAGCAGCCTGGAGCAAAAGGTTTACCAGTAATGTAAGAGACATGGTATTGCAAATTCATTGGTGATTACTTGGAAATAACGGGAGAGGGCACAAGCAATGGATACCATTCACACTGAAGCCTCCCGACAAGACAACTACTTTTATAGAATATGAACGAACACTGTTAAAACAACTCATATGAAACATATTCCGCAGTCAACCCTGTTTAAATTTTTTCTGTAGGAATGAATGAATGAATATACAAACCTAATGCAGAGAGCTAAGAAGCGGGCACATTTATGAGCAATACTTCTCCCGGCTTCAAAAAAACATGTGCGCACAATATCAGAGAGACATCTCCTTGTTTTAGACAACAAGCTCTCTTTTCCTTCCCGTAAGCTAGAAAAATAAAAAGTAATTGGTTACAGAAAAGCATACCTTAAAACTGTAGGGCTGGATTCACACATGCCGTTTTGATGCAGTATTCTGAGCCGAAGCCAAGAGTGGATACAAAAAAGAAGGAAAAGTATAAAGGAAAGATTTATACTTCTCCTTTCAGTTATATCTATTCTTGGCTTTGGCTTAAAAAATTAAAAAAACGACACCAAACAGTATTACCAAGGCATTCTTCTTTACCGTCACATAAAGGTAGAGTTTTGAAGAGGTTAAACAAAAATATAAAATTATACAAAGACTCAACTCCTAAGGCGGGATTCACACGACCGGGTCGCGTCCGAGCCCGAGTGCCGGCCGGTAAAATCGGCCATTCTGCCCGGCCGGTTTGCATAAAGTTATGCATCCGTGCCGGGCCGGGCAGATCCGGACAGTGACATCAGCGGAAACTCCTGAAGGGGAATCCCCATGTGTTCGGGGATTCCGCTTCAGGAGTTTCCCCTGATGTCACTGCCCAGATATGGACAGAGACATCAAGCGCTCTGTCCAGGAGCAGAATCCCTGAACACACGGGGATTCCGCTCCTTCAAGGAGCTAAAGTGCGGCTAGCACATAGCAGAGCGGGGAGATACCTCCCCGCTCTGCTATAGTGGCGTCGCTACAGTAGTAGCAGCCGCAGCAGCAGCAGCAGCTGCTAGCAGCGCCATCGAAGGTGTCGCCGGCCCAGGGCGCTTTTAAAACAAGCAGAAGGGAGCCAGCGCAGCGCTCCCTTCCACCGTGTACAGCGATGCCATTCGTCAGAATGGCATCAACTCCTCCTCCTCACATGCACTCTGCGCTGTGAGGAGGAGGAGATAGAGCGCAAGAGCCGGAAAACCCGGCCGTCACTCGGGACACATCCCGGTGATGGCCGGGTATTACCCGGCCCCATAGACTTCTATGGGAGCCGGGCGGCCGGGTACCCGGGCGAAAATAGAGCATGTCCTATTTTTTGACGGGCGGTTTTCCCGGCCGTCAAAAAAATCGGTCGTGTGAATAGCCCCATTAGGGGTCTATTATTCCTAATGCAGCCGGGTGCCGGCCGATTTATGAACGGCCGGCACCCGGCCAGGAAACCCTGCCGTGTGAATGAGGCCTAACCCTAATCTATAGCAATTTAAAGATTGAATATG
Source organism: Rhinoderma darwinii (assembly GCF_050947455.1). Classification (NCBI taxonomy): domain Eukaryota; kingdom Metazoa; phylum Chordata; class Amphibia; order Anura; family Rhinodermatidae; genus Rhinoderma; species Rhinoderma darwinii. Next base: position 330,548,716 of record NC_134690.1, read on the forward strand.
AAGAACTGACTCAAGACAATGAAACATCTTCATTTTGACATAGGAAAGTTTGTGAACTAGACTATATGGCAGCTTCCCTTGAGCGGAGGGATCAGGGAGGGAGGAGGGGGATGTTCCATTTTCTCAATGTCTGAAAATCTTTATTAAAATCCTTCTGATAAAAAAAAATAAAAAAAAAAATAAAATATATTATATATATATATCTCTCAACAATTGGAAATAAGCATTGAGCTTACTAGGCCATTATGGTTCAAGCGATTACGATCAGCCACGTATGAGTGAAACGAAACGTTAAATAACTTGATGATTATACAGCATACATAATGAACTCATTCCAGCCGTCACCAATCAACTAACGTTTTCAAGCAGGAACAATACATTTTCAAATGATTTTGAGATGTTGATCAGTCTACAATGATCGTGTCCAGCACACTCATTCAGACGAGCATGTTCCTTGTCCGTTGAAATCACTCACAGCACACGGACCCATTCATACTAATGGGGCTATTTAGACATGCCTGATTTTTCACGCAGCGGGTGTCCGTTGCGTGAAACTCACTGCATGTCCATTATTGGTGCATTTTTGCACACCTAGTCGCCCATTTAAGTCTATGGGTGCGTGAAAACCCATTTTGAAAAAAAGAAAGAGAGCGCGCGAAAGAGAGCGCGAAAGAGAGAGCGCGAAAGAGAGAGCGCGAAAGAGAGAGCGCGAAAGAGAGAGCGCGAAAAAGAGAGCGCGAAAGAGAGCGCGAAAGAGAGCGCGAAAGAGAGCGCGAAAGAGAGCGCGAAAGAGAGCGCGAAAGAGAGCGCGAAAGAGAGCGCGAAAGAGAGCGCGAAAGAGAGCGCGAAAGAGAGCGCGAAAGAGAGCGCGAAAGAGAGCGCGAAAGAGAGCGCGAAAGAGAGCGAGAAAGAGAGCGAGAAAGAGAGCGAGAAAGAGAGCGAGAAAGAGAGCGAGAAAGAGAGCGAGAAAGAGAGCGAGAAAGAGAGCGAGAAAGAGAGCGAGAAAGAGCGAGAGAAAAAGAGCGAAAAAGAGAAAAAGAGGGAGCGAAAAAGAGAAAGAGAGCGAAAAAGAGAAAGAGAAAAATAGAGAGAAAAAGAGAGAAAGAGAAAAAGAGAGAAAAAGAGAGAGAGAGAGAAAGAGAGAAAGAGAGAAAAAGAGAGACAAGTTCTTGCATTGCCATGAAATACGCTACGTTTTTTACGCGCGGACCTGCTCGTCTGGATGTAGCCTAAGAGGATAAAGGTCAGTAGAAACATTTATTACTGGTCTAGTAGCGACCATTAGTTCAGCTTTAAAAATAAAAACTTTTTTTTTTTACCAACATTGCAGCTGATAAGACAAATCTAATGATAAACATTTATAGTTACAGACCACATAGGGATTACTAATCACCAAGAAACGGTTTGTCAAAAGTCTGACCAACACTTGGAAGTCTGTCGATTATTTTGTGTATGTAAATGCTACACGAGCCTACACTATTTAGTCCATTCAACATTTGTTCAGAGCCTATGAACTATGCAAAGTCATCTTTTTCATCTCCCTTAGACCTGAAGGATAGAAATGTCCTGTCAAATTAAATGTCACTTTACCTGCCCGGTCCATTCGAATGTACACCAGCTAGCCAACAAAGAATATCCAGAACCAAACTTTGTGCATGCTCCGTAGCTAACCCATCAGTTGTCTTCTTACAGAGAGTGTTCAGAAGCTTCTCATGGAAGTCTGGGAACTGCAACATGGCGCACCGTTGAACTCTAAATCAGAAAAATTGAACAAAGAAAATACACTTCAAGTCGAATTCATCACAGCAAATTTCTGTTCTGCATTGTGAGGACATTAAACATAGATATCCCCCAAACAAGGGAAAACTTCCCTGGTTACCAAGCAATTCCTCCCTTGATATCCTCCTTGTCTTTGTTCCTATTCTGACTCATATTTCAATCAAAAATAAAAAAAACAATGTATGTGTCCTAGATCAGCCCAAAACAATCCTGCGTCTGGCTGTATAAGTCACGCTGATGCCTTTATGCTGGGTCGTCCAAAGAGAGGCGCTCCTTGCACTTACACTCCGGCTAATGGGTTTCCTCTCTATAAAGTCTGTATGTGCTAGTAGGCCTGATGGGATAACCCTTATAGTCACACTCTCTGAACAGCTTATTATTCTTCTTCATGTTCAAGGGGGACTCTAAAACCCTATAATTCCTGTAAACCCTATAAATCAGCTGCAAGTCATCTATGGTTTCTTTGTTCAGCTGCCTGCGTCCATCACTGTGCGCATGTTAAACCTGTTAAAACTGAACACTACAAACCTTTCCTTTGGGATACAGGTTTTCTTGAAGCGACGTATTGTGACAGATACTTCCTGGAGAAGGTCACACCCTCGGAGGTTATCAATTTTCCGGGAAGAGGTGCTAGTATCAATTTTTGTTGTTGATTTGTCCTTCAGAAGGAGGAAAAAAAATATTATTAAAGACATTTTCTAGTTACCAAAAAAGAAAAAAACAGGAGCAATAGTAAATTCATGAATCTGTTAAGTTTCTATACCTTGCCTGGTACAACCTTAGCCAATAATGAAGCTAGAGAGTGCCCCTTCACACTCTGGGGTTTTAAAGACGGCATCCTAACAACAGGTCTGGTTCCACCATTGCAAAGGTCTTCTGAACCTCGGTCATTCACAGCCTTCACGTGAATTAAAAAGGAACGATACTTGCCCCCGGCCATCCCTACAAATAAAAAGTTCTTTTAAGTATACTTCAAAATTGACCACAAAATTATTAGAGCGATGGTTGGCAAATGTGACAATAATAAGTATTGATGAGCCTTATTATACTTTGTATTCTTGGGTGAGGTCATTTTAGACTTACCTTTTACAAGTTTAGGACTCGTCAAGGTCAGCATTCCAGCATGACCTGACAGATCAAGACCACTCGCCAGCCACACTGGACCACATAAGATATCTTCTTTGTGTTCCTCTAAAAACGGGCACAACCTTGGGCCTGAATAAAGAAGAAAAAAAATAATAATATTTGCTATAAAGAAATCATACAATTAACTACATATAATAATCCAGTCAAATGTTTCAGGGTGCACAAAATAGTATCCAATAAGGAAAAATATTTCAAAACGCTTTAAACAAAAAACATCGGACGGTCACGTTTAACATTAAAAGAGCAAGTGACCAATTACCTGGCAGGATGCCACACAAGGCACCCACTTCAAAGATTTGTAGCTACAAACATGCAACTCATGTGCCAAGACCACGAGTCTGCATTACTTGTAATGGATGGTAAGATGTTGATTGACTGTGTAATATTTACAATCTTTGGGTCAACAAAATAGTCCAAAGACAATGAAACAAATGTTAACTGACCTCTTTATAAAATGGTTATCTGCACCGCTTAATAAACGGTTAGCCAAATCTCAGAAAATGATTTAGGAAAAATCAGGTTTACAGACGAAGATAAATACTTACACTGAGAATCTTCCACTTCCATGTTCTGCATGTCCTCATTCAGATCCACCAGAGTTGGCCTTCCATTTCTCTGCACTTCAACATTGAAGGCTGGGGACAGAGGAAAGGATATGTGTCTGTCCACTGGCGTCTCTAGAATGGTAAAGCCTGTATTAGGAGACACATCAGGTTCACTACATTTTGGTAGTTTCACACATTTGAAGGGAATTTGAATGTCCTCTATACAAATTGAGCATTTTGCTTGGCTGACTAGCCATGTACGACCAAATTGCCACATCTATGGCACCTCTATGTCTTTTCTAAAGGAAAACTGGGAGTGGCTTGGTCTGGGAAGGAGCCCATTGCCTCCAGGCATTATGCAGTGGCCGGTGTCGGAAGCAGATGGCTCCGTACGCTGTATAGCCGAGATGAAGTATACACTTGAATAGGAAAAGAGCTGCAGTACCGCCGCTTACTGTGACAGGAGCCTTCTGGCTCAGTTACTGGCCACTGCATAACTTACGGTGCCAGAGGCAGCTGAAACAGCTGATGGGTGCGGGGCCCACCCATCGTAAACTGAAGACCTATCCAGTGGATTGGTCATAATTATGAAATAGCACCCCGTGCCCGGACAACCAATTTAATGCATGTTCATTGAATTTTTTTGTATAGTTAAGTTAGTTTTCCAATATACTTTCTTCACAGCTGTGATACACATACTGTAACAATCCCAGCACCTGTGTGTCCATCACATGACTACGTTTAGTGAATTCAATTCTGTCCATAAACAGTGAATGTTCCTACTCAATAACCACAGAGATCTAGAAAACCGTGAAGAATTAATACAGAAGGTATATTGGAAAATAGTATAACTTTCAATAATACAAAAAAAAAAAAAAAAGTGTCAAGCCACCTAGTGGCAACAGCATAAACCCATGGTCTGTGTCCCCAAAGCAACAAACGAAAACATCTGCTGCAACCGGTCAACCCCTTTGAAGTGAGGAAGTAACTATGACAGTCCTATCAAAATTAGAAAAAACCAGTATGATGTTCTAATAGTGGGCACAATTACACCCACCAAACAGACTCAAAAGTGCCTAACAGGGTCACTGAACATAAAACGTCAGGATTAGAGAACCAATCTCATCGGTATGGGGGCAGCCACAGTTTCATTGACGTCAGCAGGTAGAAGGATCTGGCATGTGCCCTGGGATGTAAGTGCTGCCAGTGTGTCAGTGACTAATCTCCCAGTCCTTAACAAAATAAACATGAACGCTCAGCCAATACGAGCTTGCATGTTTATGGGGGAGTCGTGAGAGCTGGCTATTGGCGGAGACAACTATCTCCCATGTATTGCGGGTAGTAAACCACAAAATATAAATAAATGGCTACAAAACGGCCTTTATTCATATTGTGTAGTTCTGCTCTATGAGGCAGGAGTAGCACTGCAGTGCAGCTCCTAATAGAAAAAAATTAGGTATGGCCACTGCTAAAGGTTTACTTTTTTTGTGTCACATTACAATAAAAGAATGCACAGAAATACTACAGGCAACATGATGCCTGTTGTACCATCCAAAACTGCATTAAGTAGAACAGGCAGAGGTTTAGACAGTGTGAGGGCGGATTTACACGAGCGTGTGTCATGTTCATATGGTGCGCGGCTGCGTGCTTTTCACGCAGCCGCCATCATAAATGACACTCCGTTTCGACGTGGTGCTTTTCTGTTTACATTCATTTTTTTTACTTCTGCTGCGCGAATAACGCGCGTCCCACGGAAGTGCTTCCGTGTGGTGCGCGTGATTTTCACGCACCCATTGACTTCAATGGGTGTGTGATGCGCAAAAAACGCAGAAATATAGAACCTGTCGTGAGTTTTACGCAGCGGACTCACGCTGCGCAAAAATCACGGACAGTCTGCACTGCCCCATAGACTTGCATAGGTCCATGCGACACGCGTGAAAATCACACGGGTTGCACGGACGTAAATCAGCCCTGACTATAGAAATACCCAAATCGCCACAGTAACTACTAGACCTTACTATATAGAAAGAAGTAATTCCATAAGAAGACAAAAATGACAACGAGCTCAGTTTAACATTGACGTAGTCCTATACATACATACATACATACATACAATGTACCCAATCCACATTACTTCTGGATATTTCAATTTTGCTTTCCTGCATTGTTTTCAGGGTTTTACCAAGTGGGAGCGGGCAGAAGTGCAGAGGCGCTATACCGTCCATCCTACTCTACTGCACTGGTGCTTCTGTAAATGGCAAACATTTCTGAACATTTTCTTCATACACCTTTACTATAAATCAGCAATGGGACTACATATTGGGACCGTGTGTACACATGTTTGTTAGGTTTCTTATGGGACAAGTTAATTAGAAAGTGTGAGATCTTACCATTAACTTTAGCTAATCCTGGTGCTTTATTTTTGAGCAACGTCACTTGGATTTGTGGAATGTTTGTGATATTTGAGTTCAGTAAAAACTTGAAGTCAACGTGGCCCACCATACAGGCTTTCGGTAAGACTAGTTCAAGGACGTGTTCATCCCAACTGTTGCTAAGGGCAAAAAATATAACCATCAAAATACAAGAGAGATAATGAAATACAATACGAGACAAAGGGAAATTGAGTGATCACAACATCGTTTTAGAATTAAAGGGGTTGTCCTCTTTATTTTCTCATTTATAGAATAGGAGATTATGCCGTTTTGTAATATACACGTATTAGAAACTCTCTTCTCATAGCTTTCTTATACTAGTGCTTTAGGCCCCTTTCTCTTCACAGCAGAATGGTATAGCCCACAGATTAGCCCTGTGTAATTCATCCATGAGCTAATGGAAAAGGACTAAACGTGGCGTCACTGGTGACCCTCCCCCACACACACATTAACCCCTAACATTCAATGAGCAATTGGGTTACATAACAGACATGTGTTAGGGTAACAGAGGACACAACCACGTGTTATGCCAAGTTCACACTAGCGTTGTCTCAGAGGAAGAGATGACTGAAAATACAAACAGAAAGCAGAGCTTCCGTTTGAATTACCATTGATTTCAATGGCAATTCTTTGGTTTCAGTTGGATTCGGTTTGCCTCCGTTCTACTAGGTTTTAGGTTTTTTTCACGAAAGCAAAAGTGCAGTCTACAGGAAAATAAATAGAAACCTAGTGGAACGGAGGCAAACTGAATCCAAACGGAAACAAAAGAATTGGTAATTCAAACAGAAGCAATGCTTTCCGTTTGGATTTTCGGTCATCTCTTCTTCTGACGGAAGAGACCTAAACGGGGGACAATGCGAGTGTGAACTTAGCCTTAAGTGAATAGGAATAATGGTGGCAGGGAAAAAAAACCTACTTCACTGTGCATGTAATAGTTCCACTCCTCAAACTACTATTTACCTGATATAAACCCAGACAGTTACCTAAATGCCAGTGGTCACATGATGTGTGGGTGGTGGGTCACATGACTACCACCATATTTAGTCTATTCAGTTATCCTATGGATGCATTATTACGGACTAATCGGCGCACTTTAGTTTTGTTTTTTTATGACATGAGGCAACTGCACTGATATTAGAAAAAAAAGTGTGAGCAGAATTTTAAATACACGTATATTAGAAATCGGTATGATTTCCAATTCTATAAATAAAAAAAGTTGACAACCTCTTAAAAGTGAACCAACACCCATATCCCCCATGTATGAAATACGCTGATGACACACGGAGCTGTTAAGTGCCATTTGCACGCAAAACGCACACGCTCGTGTAAACCAGGCCTTAGGCCGTTTCTTATACTGAGGCTCATCCCCATTCAAGCAAATGGGGCTGTGCTGTATTACCAGACACATCCCATAGACAAGTGTGGTGCAGTTTCTGGGGGCAAAAAAAAAAAAGTCAGAACGTCTGATAATTCTGGACAACTCCTTTTAACTTACCCATTAAATGGAACACCTGAAAACCGTGAAAGATTTTATTCTGTTGGATTCCATAAAAATCAGACAGTAAGAAATAAGGTGTCATTGGCATTGCTTCTAGGGGGAAGTCCGATACAGCATTTAAAGGAGCGCACAAAATAATTATTGTGCTGTTTAGCAAATAGGAGCTACCAAAGAATACAGCAGACTAATAGTTATAGTCTAGTGTAGTGTATTTGTGAAGTGAGTGCTGCAACCCCCTCAGCGCCACGCCACTCTCAGCAGTGATTGGTCAATGCTGAGAAGAGAGGGGAGAGGCAGGGGCAGCGCTCCCCTTACAGGCTCCTAAGGTTCATGTTGCTGCTGTAAAGCAGATCTCCAAATGCTGTTAACAGTTGATAGGCAAGATGGCTGCCCCATAATCATGCACAGGAGATTGTAAAAAAAATTATTCTATCAGCGAATAAAAACAGTAGAAATAAAATGGTATCAATATCAATTAGTAAAAGAAAAAATATATATATTAAGTGATACAATTTACTTTGAAACCCAAGTTCAAAACAAAAAAACAGACCACAATTACATTGTGTCGTTTTTTATTTCAATTTGAGGCGGGGGATTACCTGTCATTCTGTAGTTTCCAAGTACGAGTGTGCTGGGCAGCATCGCCATGGTGCTGCTGGTGTAAATGTTGTGGGTGGCGTCTTTGTTGTTGCTCCTGCTGAACTTCCACCCAGCACGGTGGCACAGTTGCAGAAAATCTTGGTATCAGTGTCTCAAAACGGGTTAGTTCAACTAAGCATGTCAACATTTCCAAGGAGAATGGCTGCTCCACTAAAAGTTCCACACCTGAGGGGAAAAGATCAAAATACACAAGATACATAAACATTTTCAACTACAGTAGAAATCCATTTCCGTAGACAGAACAAACAACCCCCACAGGCGCAGCAAACGCCATGAGACTATGGAAGTTATGACGTGGTACTTTTCATACCAGCGCACTTACCTGTGATTCCAGGGCTTGAAGGGTTTGATAATGGCTTGATGCCCTCTGTTAACTGCTCTACCCCCTTTGTCAATGACCCATCAACAAGGATATCCGTTTCATCTAGATCGTCACATGTTCCTCCAATTTGAAGAAAATGAAGTTCTCCACCTGAAAGACAAGGGGAAGAACTCAGAACACCGCTCAACGTACTAGTCACAGTAGAGCTGCCAATTGTGGCATGAACCTGACGGGGCCAAATATAGCATCATTACTATTTGTATCATTATTTTACTAATACTACTCTAAAGGGATCTACATTTGTGTCACTTCTATTCATGTTCATTTGGAGGGGAACTCCATGTAATGAAAAAGAAATTCACCAGCAGAAATTAAAGGGGTTTTCCAAACTTATGAAAAATACGTGTGTGTCTGGATGGTCACCAGATGATGCCACCATAGCTCAGTAGTAGTTCTTTTTCATGTTCATTATTTTCTCCAGTTCTGTGCACCACTATTTTCATTTTATATATAATCCACACAGCATATCCATTTATGAACGTTTCGCTGCAGGTTTTTTTTCCGCAGCGTGGGCATGACATTTTCTAAATCTCACTTTGCTGCTACTATAAAATGCTTTGGAATGTCCGCACAGCGTAAACGTTGCAGAATTTCTGCAAAGGAATTCTAAGTGGGAACCTGGGCTTAGAATGGTCTAAAGTACGGCAGGGATCTGGACATTAAAGGGTATGTTCAGAGCTGCACTGACAATCCTGTTGGCTATTCTAGGAAGTAGTCAACGAGTAAGTCATCGAACACATCCCATAACAACTTGGCTGATCTCCTACATCAGATGACTGCACAGAGCCTGGTTTAAAGGTAGATTGCCAGTCAGTACGCTGTAGTCCAGAAAAGACAACAGTGACAATGACCAGTTTTGACACAAATGTGCTCACAGGTTCACTCGCAACCTACATCTGACGGATACTATCCACTGCAATGGCTCTCTCTACAGTTCCTTGTCCTGAACTTTTAGACCCCTGGATAATAAAACCATGTGGGTAAGGCCCCATGCACACGACCGTAAAAAAAACAAAACACTGCAATTACGGACCCGCCCAGTTCTATTGGCCACAGACACCTTTCCATACCACTACGGATAGGTGTCTGTGCCGTAGAACCGTGCCGGGAACTATGAAGCATGTCCTAAGTTTTTTACAGGCCGTGCTCCCATACTTTGTATGGGAGTGAGGCACGAAAATGCGGCCTGCGGCCGTCCATGCCCGCTATCGCGTGAGGCCTCAAAGAGTATTTTTCCCTTGAATTTAAAGGTCTCCATGACAGTTAGAACACATTACACTACGTGTGTAGTGTAATGTGTTCCAGCAGCGATCAAAGCTGCAAGTCTAAATGTCCCCTAGTGGATCAAGTAAAAAAAAGTAATAAAAATGTTTTAAAAAATAGTGTAAAAATAAAAGTTATAAGTTCTATAAAAAAAAAAATGCTTTTTTTTCCTATAATAAGACTTTCATTATAGGAAAAAAAATGAACACATTAAAAAAAAGCACACGTATTTGGTATTGCCACGTTCGTAACGACCCAAACTATAATGTTATTTTTCCCGCACGATGAACACCCCAACAAAAAAAAAAAAAAATCAATAAAAAACTACGCTATTTTTTTTGGTCACCACCCCTCCCAAAATAGACAATATAAAGTGATCAAAAAGTCGCAAGTACCCGAAAATAGTACCGATAAAAACTACAACCCGTCACGCAAAAAAACAAACCCTTACACAGCTTTTTTGATAAAAAAATAAAAAGTTACGGCTCTCAGAATATCGGGACAGAAAATTAATTTGATAAGAAAAGTGATTTTATTGCGCAAACGCTGCAAAACATGAAAAAAAAAAACTATATACATATGGTATCGCCGTAATCGTACCGACCCGCAAAATAAAGTAAAACTGTAATTTATAGAACACGGTGAACGCTGCAAAAAATAAACGAAAAAACATTGTCAGAATTGCTTGTTTTTGGTCACCCGGCTTGCAAATAAATTGAATAAAAAGTGATCCAAAAAAAATTAAAAAAAATTAAATATAAACGCATGTACCCTAAAATAAAGAGAGAAAAAAATAAAAGAAGTTCTGGCACTCAGAATATGGCGATACAAAATGTGCAGAGTGTTCCAAATTCGGATAAGATCGGGCGCCATTTATCAGCGCGACATCGGCCACATATCTATGAATTATTATTTATTTACCGCATTGTTATACCCTCTTATTATGCCCTGATGTACCCCGCACAGCTTAAATATGCCCTCACATTATAAACTGAAATACCAGAAAAACCCCAAACAGAAAAACTACCAAGCAAAATCTGCGCTCCAAAAGCAAAATGGTCCTCCCTCCCTTCTGAGCCCTGCAGCGTGCCCAAACAGCAGTTTGCGGCCACATATATGGCATCGCCATACCCGAGAGAACCCGCTTAACGTTTTATGAGGTATTTGTCTTCAGTGGCACAAACTGGGCACGAGATATTATGCACTAAAATGGCATATCAGTGGAAAATTGCAATATTCACACCATCCGCTGTGCATTAACCCCTTTGCGCACTATGACTTAATAGATCATCATGGTGCGGGGGTTGATGTATGGAGCGGGCTCACGTGCTGAGCCCGCTCCATACGCTGTGGGTGTCAGCTGTGTATTGCAGCTGACACCCGGGACTAACGGACAGGTACAGCGATCGTGCGGTTACAGAAGCCTATAAAAATAACAATATACTGCAATACATTAGTATCGCAGCATATTGTACCCGCGATCCAATGATCGCTGGTTCAAGTCCCCTAAGGGGACTAATAAAATGTGTAGAAGAATTAAAGTTATTAGTAGTGAGAGTTTAAAATAAAAAAACCTTTTCACATTTTTCTTCTAAAGTAATGTAAAAAAATAAACAAAATTGGTATCGCTACGTCTGTAAAAGGCCGAACTATGACAATATGCCATTATTTAACTCGCCGTAAAAAACTCAAAATAATTTAAACCGCCAAAATCGCTGTTTTTTTTGTCACTTTAGCCCTCCAAAAAAAATGTAATACAACTTTTGAATCACTTTTTATGTACCAAAAAATGGTACCAACAAAAACTACAGCTCGTCCCGCAAAAAATAAGACCTCCCACCGCTTAATCAACCGAAAAATAAAAAAGTTACGGCTCTCAGAATGTGGTGAAACAAAACAATTTTTATTTTAACAATTAGAATTTTCTTTGTAAAAGTAGTATAATATAAAAAAATTAAAAAAATATATATAAATTTGGTATCATCGTAATTGTATTGAGACGCAGAATAAAGTAACGTTTTCACCGCACGGCGAAAGCTGTAAAAACAATAACCCCAAAAACTGGAGTCAGATTTTTTTCCTAGATCAGCCCGCAAAGAATTTTTGTTATTTAGAAAAACCGCAGAATTTGGACAATAAAATATTGAGTCGCATTTCTCGGGTAAAACCTTCTGTGTTACAAAAAAAAAAATGTATTCGAAACAAATTTCGGCAAAAAAAAAAAAAAAAATTTGTCAATTTCACATCTATTTTGCTTTAATTCCTGTGAAACGCCTAAAGGGTTAAAACACTTTGTGAATGCTGATTCGAATACTTTGAGGGGTGCAGTTTTCAAATTAGGGTGACTTCTGGAGATTTTCTAATATATAAGGACCTCAAAGCCACTTCAGAACTGAACTGGTCCCTGAAAAAATGGCCTTTTGAAATACACAAATTGTTTAACTAAAAAAAAAAAAAATTTTTTTCTAGCGACACATTCCCTTTAAGTTCTAAGCCTTGTAACGTCCTAGAAAAATGAAAGAACGTTCAAAAAATGATGCAAACATAAAGTAGACATGTTGGAAATGTTAACTAGTAACTATTTTGTGTGGTATTACTATCTGTTTTACAAGCAGATACGTTTAAATGTAGAAAAATGCTAGTTTTTGCAATTTTTTTTTCTACATTTTGCCGGTTTTCTGAAATAAATACCAAAATTATCGACCAAATTTTTTCACTAACAAAGTACAATATGTCACGAGAAAATAAATCTCAGAATTGCTTGGATAGGTAAAAGCATTCCGATGTTATTACCACATAAGATAACACATGTCCGATTTGAAAAAAATCGGCTGTGTCCGGAAGGCCAAAACAGGCTGGATCCTGAAGGGGTTAAGTAATTTATCTTTGCAACGTGAATATAGGAAAAAGATTTTCGCAGCCCCCAGCAAAATGGTTATTAAATCCCACACCCCCTGGAAACACTGCCCCAAGTCTACCCAGCAAAGCTGACATGTGAGCTGCAGAAAACAGGAAATTATTATGCATGCTTCAGTGGCTAATGATTTTTTTTTTAGATTTTAGGATTTCTTTTTTTATATAGTAATAAAGAAAAACATGTTAAACATTTTTTTTCCTGCCACTTCCTAATGATAAATTCCCTTTAAATGAACCATGTTTAGAAAGTTCTGTCACTGATTCCCAGTGGGCTCTGGCATGTTACAATCTAGAAAATCAGAAGTCTGAGATCATAGCCTTCACCAATGAGATGTCGTAACAATTTTTAGTGACTAGTTTCCTCTAAGGGTATGTTCGCACACACTAATTACGGATGTAATTTGGGCGTTTTTGCCCCGAATTACGTCCGAAAAATGCGGCTTGAAAGCGTTGACAAACATCTGCCCATTGAAAGCAAAGGGCTGACGTTTGTTCACACGAGGCGTATATTTACGCGCCGCTGTCAAATGACGACCTGTCACTTCTTGGGGCGTAATTGGAGCCGTTATTCATAGACTCCAATGAAAAGCAGCGCCAATTACGTCCGTAATGGACGCGGCGTTCAAGCGCCTGCACATGCCGTTACGGCTGAAATTACGGGGATGTTTTCTCCTGAAAACATCCCCGTAATTTCAGCCGTTACGGACGCTGTCGTGTGAACATACCCTAAGGCCTCATGCCCACTTCTGTGTTTTTCTTCAGGGTGCTAGCCGTTTTTCTGACTGGCTGGGGTTCACACTGAGTTTTTTGCATGCAGAAAATCTGCCTCAAAATACCGTTTGGAATTTTGAGGCAGATTTTGCTTTGCCTGTATGCCGATTTTCGCCCACGGCCATTGAGCGCTGCCGGGCAAAAACGCAGCGAAATACGCTTTTTCTGCCGACCATTTATGTCAATGGGAGTTCAGAGACTTAAACGCCCGACAAACGAGAAAAAGCTCACATTGTTTATGCAGCCTATAAAATCCACCACACAGAAAATTACCCGGATGTGCCAGCAAGTTTACCATAAAAGCAACTGGATGCCTTAAAAAGCTTGATATGAGAATGGAGGCTCAAACCATGAATTATTACCACACAATAACAGGCATAAGGCGTCCAATATCCATTCTTACCTTTAGTACAGGCACACAATCGGTCTGTGCCGGAACAGTAGACAACCGATACAAATGGGTCCAAATCATCTGTTCCTTCTTTCTTTGATGGATCCACTTTAGCCATGACCTCAAATGTTGAAAGATCTAAAATTTTCACAAATCCACCTTGAGTTGTTACCACTAAATGTCCTAGACTAAGCAACTCCGTTTTCTTTTCTTTTCCAGCCAGATTTTTAGGAGTCAATGGGACTTCTTCTGAAGACTCCTCACAGTCGTCCTCTCTATTATCTAAAATATCAGGCTGTAATAAAATAAGTGAGGTAATCGCATCCTGAGGGTCTTTAATATGCAAGATTTTTACCGGCTGCTCCTCCAGCGTGACTATTCTGGTATTATAATTCATTTTGTAAATCAACAAGTAACCACCACTCACACTTCTCTGGACTGGTTGAATAATTAAAGGATCGTGAACATCTGCTGAAGACTCACAGGGGATAACATTGATACTTGTTCCATTCACACCGCTGAGACTGTGCTCAGCTTCTCCTTTCCTCCTACTGCAAAGAGCCGAATTTAATTTGTTTAAATTATTCAAGGCCTCGACTTGATTTATTGCACTCAAGGACTCTGCAGGATATTTCTGTAAACCTATTAACAGATGGACACCATCAGCACAAGGAATAATGGAATCTACACAAAGGTTCTCCTCCTCTGCAAACTTAGGCAGCCGCAAACAGTGAAATAATGTCCCAGGTTTAGGGACCATAGAAGTCCACTTGTCTGTGTCAGGAGACGTCAGACTGGCTGTGGCTTCAGCAAACTGCTGGATATAGGTGACAGGGGGGTCTTGTAGAAGCAACTGCTCCTGGTTATCAAGCTCCATCTCAATGATCTGTGGGACAGTAAATCCATCATCGTGTATACTTTTGCTCATAATATTGTTCATATGAGAAAAAAGTTTCCCTGCTTTTTCATCGGACTCCTTAATGCTGTACAGTAGCAAAACGGGTAGCGTCCTTTTCACCAAAGGAGAGTTAAGATCAGACATTGTGCCGGATTCATAGTCCGTGGAGCCCTGCTCTGAGGAGCTCTCGCCTGGAGTCCTGTTTAAAGCATCAAGTGACCTGCGAGAATTGCTACTAGTAGGGGAGGAAACAGGGGACTTGTAGGTCAATAAACCACCAGTCAGTAAGCAGGGAAAGGGAATGTTGTGCTGTTCTAAATGTTTTTCCTTGGTCTTTTCATTTTTACAACCAACTAAAGAAGGATTTGCTCCGAGTTCCTCCAGGTCCTTTACAGTATCTTCAAGGACATTAGCCACAATCTCCCACTGTAGCTTCTCTGGCTGCTGAAGTATACTTAGAGCGGTTATATCCAGGCTCATCTCCAGAGTTTCCTTCTGAGAAGCGTGTCCTGTTCAAGACAAGCAATTATAAGAATACAAATGAATTGTAAGCCCGCAATAGCGGAATCAGGAAATGCAAACCAAAGTAATAAATCTTTTTAAAAAGGGCTTCCCGGTTTTAAGGAAATAAAGCGTAATTGCTGTATAATGAAAAGTTAGGCAAATTTTTAAAATACTTTGACCCAGATTTACCAAGACTGGTGATTCATACACCAGTCGTCGACTTTAGCCAGCTGGAGTAAGATGCGTCAAATTTATTAAAAAACACACATCCATTAATAAATTTGACGAATCTTGTGCGGTCCGTGCACCACAAAGTGAAATCTACGCCAGCTATGAGCGAACGTAGATTACCGTTATAATTTACACCAATTTATGGCATAAATTGTAGTAAGTGTTGTTGGGCTGCGAACGGTCCCCCCTCTTCTGCTAAGCCCCGTCCACTTTGTTTTTAAAGCGACGAGAGCATCATAGAACGTCAAAAGGTCTAATTATTGCTCAGATATGGTGTGAACCATAATTTGCAACTTTTTAATGTAAAGCCATTCATAAAATCTGCCCTTTGTTTTTATTTTTACTTCCTCACCATTGTTAAGATCTTTAATGTCAGTGAATGGAAACATTCTGTTTTACATTCAGAGGATGAAAACCCGTCCCGATCATATCCAACTGGCATAAGTACATGGCTCATTAATTACATGAGTACTGATACAACTAACAAGCTGTGAACCTATGTCAACCTTCTATTTCAACCACATGGTCTTATTAGTCTCCTTGTAAATATATATCAGAAGTCGTTTATGGAAAAAAAAAAAAACAGTTTTAAATGACATTTTGTATTAATTACCTGTTACAGAGTCGGATCTTGATCGCTCTTCACTATCTGAATCATCCAGCAAGTCATCACTAAAATAGATCAACATGATATATATATTTAAAAAAAGTTACAAAAATAAGAAAATTAGCAAGCAAAAGTTCATGCTAAGGGTATGTTCACACAGAGTATTTTGGTGCTGTTTTTGACACACAGCTCCAAAACACGCCAGAAATAGGTTTCCATTGATTTGAATGGGAGGTGGAGGCGTTTGTTTCCAGTGAGCGGTAAAAAAACGCTTGCGGGAACAAGAAGCGACATGCCCTATCTTCGGACGTTTCAGTATCTGACCTATCATTGACATAAATGGGAGGAAGAGAAAGCGTTTTTCTCTGCATTTTTTGCCCGCGGCGCTCAATGGCCGCAGCCAAAAAACACAGCAAACAGCGTGCATGCAGGTCAAAATCTGCATGTCATAGTGACTTGTCAAAAGTTTTCATCAGTGGGGTTCTGAGCACTGAGACCCCCACCAATCACTAAAAAGCAGCAGCAGAAGAGCTCGGGTGAGCGTGGAGCCGCTTGGTTTAGGATCGGCTCTGCTCAGGCTCATTAGAAAGTCTATAAGTCCGTACACCGCTTGCTCGGTTTTTCGAGGAAAGCCGATCAGACACGAAGCGGCCCAGCGCTGACCCGAGCACTTCTGCCACTTTGTTTTAGCAATCGATGGGGGTCCCAGTACTCGGACCCCCACTGATCAAAACTTCTGACATGACACTATGACATGTCAAAAGTTCTTTTGAAAGTTTAGTTACCCTTTAAACTGCTAACCTCATAACATTAATAATTAAACTGTTCTTTCATTGATTATGCCAAATTGAAAAAGGACATGCACCACGAATATAACAAAAGTGCTATGTTTGGGGAAAATCGTGTATCGAAACCGCATTTTTAGAACAGCATTTACTATAGGATGTGTGCTCGATTTACTTCAAAAGACACTGTTTAGGAGTATTTTACCTACAGGATTGGTGAAGGTTTGGCCGTATCAACTAAAATGTAGATATAGATACATCACAAATATGTTCTCCATATATATTACATTCTTCTTTCCTCCTCGAAGACAAACCATTTATGTGTTAAGATTCCAATGACATTGGGTATACGTCAGATCTTATATGCAAAAATCGTCAGTACTGATGTATCTCTTGCAATGTTTTGATAATGCAATCGATTAAAAAAAAATATAAATATATATATTTAAAGTTGTACCTGTCTCCCTCTAACTTTGGGATATCGGAACAGCTGGACGAATCTTCTAACCAAGCAAGCGTTGGTCTCCGAGGCTCCACAGTGGCTGTGCTTGAGTCACCAGTGAGAACCAAGAGCTGCACTATGGCAGGGTCATATGGATTTACCTCAAATTTTAAGTGCACCTTAAAAACAAAACAGGAACGTATAAACACACCCTTAAACACAGGTTAGCATGTGGTTACGGATAGAGCATGAAATTGTAGCGTGAATACCTTCATAAGCTTAGATACATCCCACACACAAATTTTTCCTCTTTTTGTTGCAGCAGCTAGAAAGTGTGGACAGTTCCCCACCCCAAAACAGGATATCCTATCTGTGCCATCTGTGCAGGGGAACTGGGCAGGACATGTTGCAAGAGTAACCGAGAGGGGTACATTCTGAGTATGTTCACCTTTCACAAACGGGCAGTTTGGGGAATGTCTCTCATGTTCAGACCTTGAGGGGAAAAGAGAACAATTCTTCAAAATGTTTTTAATAACCATCACTTATGTGTTTTCTTTTATACATAACCACTCGCAAAAAATGTACACTAAGGGCTCTAAGTAGGTCCAACTTCCTATTCACTTTCGTACCAGATTATTCTATTGTTAAAGTGATGGCAACTCTCACTGCGGAGCAGCTAGAAATACTGGACATGAAGTCTATGAATAGATCAAAAGAAAAAGAAATGTATTTTATACATTGCAAAAATATGAATACCGGGACAAGCTATTTGACAGCAAGTTACTGATATTTTTAGTTTATTGCAACTTAAAGGGTTATTCACACCAGAGACATTTATGACATGTCCATGGGATATGTCATAAACGTCTGATAAATGCAGGTCCAAGCTCTGGGACCCGCACCCATATCGAGAACACCCGCTCCACCTCACTTCGGTCGGGATTGGATGGAGAGTTGTGACCAGATATTTATGGCATATCCAACGGATATGCCATAAACGTATAAGGTGGGAATACCCATTGAATGATTACGTAGAAAAAAAAAAGACCGTTATGAAATGCAGCAAGATATTGTGGTTTATAGTAGCATGTTTTATATTTCCAAATTTCCTTAAATTTAGTATAAAAAACTAAAAAAAAAAAAAACTCTGAGCAAATCATTAAATGTGCAAAGTATAAATGGTAAAGAAATCATGTACACAAATCACGTACCGATCTAAATCAGTAAACGCAGAGACAAAGTATGTCTAGGACCATGCATGTTGTATTGTCAGAATTCATCATTAAACACAAGGCCAATGACACGCAACTGAACAGAGAATAAGGTTTCCCATTCAACCCTTTCTAGAAGTAGTGTAAATAGAAGTTTACAGCAGTGCCAATTGGGAAAAACCAGCAGAAGCGGTAAGAGGCTATAAATCCAAAATCGCTATAACTATATTAATTGGGAAAAGGGGTCACTAAGGGAAGGGGAGATCATATTTATTAATCCATTTGATACAGTAATAAGACATCTATGGTCTTAAAAGAACATTTTCACTTGCCATGGTTCGTCTGTAGGTTCCCAGCAAACTAAACATACACTACATGTGAAACACATGGCTCGATCATCTCCTGAGGAAGCTGGCTGTAAAAAAATAATAATAAATCACATAAAAATATATATATAAAACACATACATACAGGGATTAAATAGAGCGCGATTGTCCAGTTAATAAGACGTATCTCACCTGATGGTAAAAACCTGCTTGAGCCATAGGGTCAGGTTGAGCCCACCTGTAACCAACATGAGGCCAAGAAGTGAAGGTCTCCCGTCTGTTTGCTTCACTGTACATCAAGGATCTAGCAGAGAGATAAACAAATACTTAACCCCTTAGTGACCACCAATACGCCTTTTCACGTGAGTCACTAAGGGGCCTTAGGCTAGGCTGACGCCTTTTCACGTGAGCCTAGTCTAAGTCCTGCACGGGTCTGCAGTGCAGGATGGAGCCGGGGCTCTGCTGTTTGATGACAGCTGAGCTCCTGCTCCAACGCCCGCGATCGAAGTTTACTTCGATCGCGGCCGTTTAACCCGTTAAATGCCGCCGTCAATAGCGACCGCGGCATTTAACTTTGTTTACAGAGGGAGTGAGCTCCCTCTGTCACCCATCGGCGGCCCGCAAATGCAATCGCGGGTCTCTGATGGGGTGTCATGGCAGCCGGGGGCTTGATAAAAGCCCATAGGTCTGCCCTGGACATATGCCTGTTAGGACGCGCCGGAGGCACGTCCTAACAGATTGCCTGTCAGATTTACACTGACAGGCAATAATGCTCTGGTATACGAAGTACACCAAAGCATTATAGCAGCGATCGGAAGATCGCACAGTAAAGTCCCCTAGTGGGACTAATGAAATAAATAATAAATGTGAACTAAAGATTAATAATAAAAATTACAGTAAAAAAAAAACAAAAAAACATTTTTCCATAAAAAGTGGTATTATTTAGTAAAAGTGTAAAAAAATAAATAAATAAAAGTACACATATGTGGTATCGCCGCGACCGTAATGACTCCATTAAGTTAATATGTAATTTAAACCGAAAGGTGAACACTGTAAAAAAAAAAAAAACGCAAAAAACAATGGCGAAATTGCAATTTTTTTCCATTGACCCCCAAAAAAGTCATAATAAAAATGAATCAATAAGTGCCATGCACCCCAAAACCGTACCAATCAAAACTACGTCTCGTGCCGCAAAAAAAAAATCAAAAAAAAAATCACTACATTGATGGAAAAATAAAAAAAAGTTACGGCTCTTGGAAAGCGACGATGCAAAAGCAAATAATTTTAGTTCAAAAGTGTTTTTATTGTGCAAAAGTCGTAAAACATAAAAAACCTCTACATATGTGGTATCGCCGTAATCGTACCGACCCATAGAATAAAGATAATGTGTTATTTACGTCGCACTGAACGGCGTAAATTTAAAAACGCATAGATCAATGGTGGAATTTCAGGTTTTTTTTATAATCCCCCCCCCAAAAAGTTAATAAAAGTGAATAGAAAAATTATATGTACCCAAAAATGGTGCTATTAAAAAGTACAACTAATCCCGCAAAAAACAAGTCCTCATATAGCTATGTAGACGAAAAAATAAAAAAGTTATAGCTCTTTGAATGCGACTATAGAAAAACGAATAAAATAGCTTGGTCATTAGGGCCTAAAATGGGCTGGTCACTAAGGGGTTCTCCACGGAGCGCTCATCCCAAGGACCGCAGCGACAACGGCTGATTTATTTGAATGTTAATATTTACCAACGACCAGGAAAATGTTAAAGCCATACCTAAGTGCTCCAAGCAATGGAGCAGATATTTATCATTCAGGACAAATAGTTTTACAAGCACACACACAGAAATAACAGTTAGCCATAGTAAATATGATTGTTACTTTCATGAGGTAACGCAGCAGGAACTGTGATTGACAGCTGGCAGCGAAGTATCATTACAATAGATCATTACACAGTGCTATACTTTGTGCTGCAGCCCAATACGAGCAAATGACTTATTACTAGTCCTCTGACCTCTTTAATAGTGTTATTCCTCCTTAAAAGGGGTTCGGTACTATTCCTACTTCACAAGAACCCCCTTCGCCATATGTCTAATGTAGAGATAATGTAAACTGCAATAGCATTTAAATACTACATAAATTTCACACAAATTATCGCAGAACCCAAAGTTTAGCAAAAAAATAAAAAATAGGGGTGAAAAGCTGTCCGTAAGCATTTCCTCTGCATGTGATATGTATTTGCTCACTAAGACCGTTGTCAATTACTTTTTCTATATAATCCGTTAAAAAATGTAAAAGGCATCTAAAAGATGATCTTGACTGTAAATATACGGTAATAAACATTAACAGTAAAACACGTCTCTCTGAGATTATGAGGGCATTTCTACAACATACCGATCCACAGATCGTCCAGGTCCCACGCCAAGCTCGGGCCTTGCACTAGGTAATAGGTAGGACAGCCTGTCCATTATAGAAGACGCTACAGGCAGCGCAGCGATGTTTTGATTTATCTTCTTCAGCTCGTTCACAATGGCACCGGTCACCGACTTTAACACATGATGAGGAAGATGAAATGTGACTGTTGCCCACTGAAAAAAAATTAGATCAAAATTCAGTTCATTTAGTTCCTTTCAAGTCTGGATTTTGCGGTGTGGCACCAAGAAACACCTGATAACATAAATATATATGAGACAGCAGCAGGACCATTTTTTGTGGCATTTTATTCATCAATTTCATCTTCTTAACCGCATTAGGAAAAATGGGGAAAGCAGCACGTAAAGAGATGACGTTTTGCTCCAGTTGGCTTTCTGGTCAATTAAACCGTTCTCGAAAATGTTCCTAGAACGGTCTATGGAAAGCCACATCAAAAGGCTATGATCTCAGAAAACCAGAGCGAGTCCTACAAGACGCCCGTTTTTTAAATGCAAAATGTGAATGAGATTCATGTAAAAGCTAATTCATACATGTAAACATATGTATGCACTAAATAAAATGTAGCAAAACAAAGTCTGACCTTACCCTGAGGATATTGAACATACAGGAGTTTTTTTTGCAGGCAGAAAATTCTGCCTGGAAAAAATCAGCTCCGGTTTTGTTGAAGTGGTTTTGAACTACATGCAATTTTTGCCGCGTTTTTTGACAGGTAAAAAAAGCACATTTATTCAACAGGCAAAGGGAAAAACCGTGAGTTGTTTTTGACCTAAAACGCGTAAAAAATACGCGTGAACCGTTCACAGCGTTTTTTCCGTCTTCCATTGATTTCAATGGGGTTTTTGAGGGGAAAACGCCTCAAGATAGGGCATACCGCTTTTATTTCCCGCAAGCATTTTTTCCTCCACCTCCCTTTGAAAACAATGGCAGGCAACTTCGGACGTTTATTCACGTGGCCAGAAAAAAAAAAAAAGTGTGAACAGGGCCTAACTCTTCATTCATAATTTTATCTTACAAGGTCCTTGTGAAAGCCTAAGACCTTATTCACACAAATGTATTTTTCTTCCATGTGCTGTCCGTTTTAACAGACTGCACACTGACCTTGTACAAGTCAATGGGGCTATTCACACATCAGGGTTTTTTTCCGCCTTTTCGTGTGTGTCCGTCGCGAGAAACTCACAGCATGCCTTATTCTGCTGTTTTTGCGTCCCAGACTCGCCCATAAAAAATTCTACGAGTGCGTGAACAAACGGACAACACGCGGACAACATCCGTGTGCTGTCTGTTTTTCACAAATCAGTTGCTAAAGTTGCAGGAAAAAAGAAAAAAGTGGAACCAGAAAAGCTCTTGAAGAGGAGAAAACCGGACAAAAAAAAACACACTTTTTTGCAGATGCGAATTGCCTTAAAATTTGTGACAAAATAAGTTTATGCGATAAGGGTGGAAACGCTTCTTTTGAAAAAGCTTTTCCCTGGAGGAATAGGATCACATTTTTGTTGCAAAATATATAGCAGCTCCAAAGCGTCATAATACGGAAGCTTGAATGCAGCCAAACAACTATGATGTAAATTAGATTATATGCATGTAGTCTATATTGAAAAAAAAAAAAATCTTAATATAGATGAAGGAAAACATTTTTTTCTACTTTTAATTGTAAAATAATAAAAACAGCAGGTGCCTTTTGAAGGCTATGTACACCTTTGAAATAATTTTTTTATTTAATCAATGTTTTATGTGATCATAAACATTTTTTGATTCAACTTATTAAAAATGTTCTTTAGTTTTTCCGATACAGCTTCTATGTATCCTCTAGACATAGATGTATCATTTGCCATTAGCCGAATCCATCAGTAAAAGTTACCTGACGGCTCTGCTAATAGCGGGTCCTGTGTGTATTGAACAGTCATGATCACAATAATATCGATCACATCGATTTTAATAAAAGTCTAAAAAAAAATTATAAAATCACATAAAACATTTAAATACAAAAAAAACCAAAAAAAAAACCCCACCACCTTTCAAAAAGCACAAAGAAGTGACTATATGGCCAAAGAGGCAGCGGTGCCAGAGAATTTACTAGACAATAACTAATGCAGCCTTGTGACAATAGTCACTATAACAAGGCTGATTTCCCCTGTGAAGTTATAGAGGAAGAGTATAGTCTAAAAAAAATTATAATGTATAACAATATATAGAAAAAAAAAAAGTAAAAAAAAAATAATATTCGTAAAATAACCACAAAAAAAGATCAGCCCCCAACAGTCATTGTCACAAAGCCAATTCTGACCCAATTACCCTAAAAAAAAACATGTTTATATCAAAATTATCTGTATAGAATAACAAACACGCCTAAAAAGTCTAACACTAGGGGGTAACACTTTATAATTACTAGAGAAAAAAAATTAACAAAAAAATTAAATAAATTCAAAAAATAAAAATAAAAAAAAGAGAAAATGTATATAAAGTGACAAACCTTTATGGGTCACTAAATAAATCATGTCAATAACCTAACAAATAAAAGTCATAGCCGCTAAAGGGATTTTACCAGAAACAAAAATTATCACCTATCCACAGGATAAGTGATAACGGTCTGATAGCTGGGGGCTCCAGCAATTGCGAGAACAGGGTCCCAAATCACCCGTTCCTCCTCATATACAGTGAGGACGAGTCTGAATGGGGAGGTACTCAAGTAGGCACAATGAGGTCCATTTAAAGTCAATGGGACCAACTGGAATGGAATAGCAGAGTACATCATTAGGCGGCTTCCATAGGCCCCATAGACCTTGAAGGAAGCGTAAGTGCACATGCGTGACCGCAGCTTCATTCAAGCTCCTGAATGAGGAGGCTCTGGGCAGAATTCTTGCAATTGGTGAGAGTCCCAGCGGTGGGGCCCCCAGCGATCAGACAATTATCACCCATCATGTGCATAGGTGATAATAGTCTAATTCTAGTACAACCCCTTTAAACTAACGTATACTTAAAACAGCTAAACTATTGCCTGGACCTGAAGACCCCAAATAACCTGGGCCTGAATTGGTCAATGGTCTCCGATGTTTCTTTATTGCCATATTTGCCGGTGTTTGAAGGCACGGCTCCTGCTAAATACATCAGTGTGTGACCTTAACCCCTTCCCGCCCAATCACGTACATTTACGTGATTAAAGCTGGTGGCTTACCGCCTTTTCACGTAAATGTACGTCATGGAGATGAAGCTGGCTCAGGAGCTGAGCCAGCGACATCACCGCCGGGTGACAGCTGTATGTTACAGCTGTCACCCTGAGGTATCGGCCAGGACCGGAACTAGCCTCCGATCCGGCCGATTAACCCCTCACATGCTGCGTTCAATAGAGATCGCAGCATGTGAGGAGTTTATAGCCACCGGCACCCCAGCAACGTGATCGCTGGGTTGCCGGTGGCTGCAAAGGCGATCGGAGGGCTAATACTTACCTCCCGATGAGCCTGTAACGGAATCCTCCTATGCCCCGTCGTCGGCGGGGCCCAGGAGGCTTCCGGTACCATCGGCAAGATGGCGCCGGCTCAGCTTCCGGCTCAGAAGCTGAGTCGGCGTCATTAGCAGTGGGTGTCCGCTGTATGTTACAGCGGACACCCCGATCTATCGCCAGGAACCGGAGCTAGCTCTGATTCCTGGCATTAACCCCTTCGATGCAGCGATCCATTGTGATCGCTGCATCCTAGAGGTTTGTAGCAAATCGGCAGCCTTGCCACGCGATGGCAAGGCTGGCGACTGCTACCATGGCAACAGGAGCCCTAACAATGGACTCCTGTCTGCCATTACGTAAGCTGATTAGGCCCCGCCCAGAGGCGGAGCCAGATCGGCTTGCTGTCAGTGAACAACTAACAGTTCCAATACATTGCACTACATAGGTAGTGCAATGTATTAGAACATCAAACAAACAGTTGGACATTCAAGTCCCCTAGTGGGACTAAAGAAAAGTGTAAAAAAGTAAAAATAAAAGTTGTAAAACATACAATAAAAGTTTCAAGTAATAACACAAAACACAATCGCCCTTTTTCCCTT
Organism: Rhinoderma darwinii; assembly: GCF_050947455.1. Lineage (NCBI taxonomy): Eukaryota > Metazoa > Chordata > Amphibia > Anura > Rhinodermatidae > Rhinoderma > Rhinoderma darwinii. The sequence goes on from NC_134690.1 coordinate 330,573,971, forward strand.
ATCAAGTCATTTATTATTGAAAAAAATAATAAAGCCATACATATTTGGTATCGCTGCGACCGTAACGACCTAAACTATAAAAATATTATGTTATTTATCCAGCGCAGTGAACGCCGTAAAAAAAAACCTCAAAAACACTGCCATAATTACTGTTTTTTTGGTCACCGTCTTCCAAAAATTTAAATAAAAAGTGATCAAAAAGTCGCATGTATACAAAAACGGTACCTATAAAATCTATACCTCGTCTCGCAAAAAACAAACCCTCACACCGCTCCATCGACGAAAAAATTTAAAAGTTATGGCTCTCAACATCGCGGCAGAAGAAATACATTCTCTTTCCAAAAGTTATTTTATTGTGCAAAAAGTTATAAAAAAGTTCTATAAATTTGGTATCGCCGGAATCGTACTGACCCGCAGAATAAAGGTAACATGTAGTTTATAACATACGGTGAACGCTGTATATAAAAAAACAAGCTATGGCAGAATTGCTGTTTTTTTGTCACCTTGCCTCCCAAAAAAGGATAACAAGTGATCAAAAAGTTGCATGTACCCCAATATGGTACCAATAAAAGCTACAGCTCGTCCCGTAAAAAAACTGCCCTCATACCACTACGTCTATGAAAAAATAAAATAAGTTAAGGCTCCAATAATTCAGGAAAGAAAAATATGCAGTTGTGCCCGAGGGGAACATTTCTTCTGTTTCAAAAGGCGATGTATAAAGGCACTAAAATTAGGGAACCAGGAAGGGGAGAGCCCAAATATATCTGCTGGAAGCGAGGGCGCCCATATTATACCAGGACAACACTTTCCCGGCAAAATTCCCCAAACTTCAAAGGTGCGGAGTGTGGACCAAAAGGGGCATAAGGAAGGACGCCAGTTATCAGTGCGACACCGGCCTGTGCAGAAAGGATTGTGTCACAGCGTAACACACACCTATGGATAATTTTATTATATTTTTTACCTTATTATTATACCACCTGACTATGCCCCGATGTACTCTGCCGAGCTCACATATGCCCCACATTATAAACGGAAACAACAGTGATACTCCAAACAAAACTATTACCAAGCAAATTCCACGCTCCAAAAGCCAAATGGCGCTCCCACCGATCTGAGCCCTACAGCATGCCCAAACAGCTGTTTATGTCCACATATATGGCATCGCCATACCCGGGAGAACCCTTTTAACAATTTTTGAGGTGTGTGTCCCCAGTGGCACAAGCTGGGCACGACATATTTGACAATGAATTGGCATATCTAGGGCAAAATTTTAATTTGTACCTTCGGCAGCGCAATCATTTATGGAAAAGACACGTGGGGTGAAAATGCTCACTACACCCCTTAATAAATGCCTTGAGGGGTGTAGTTTCCAAAATGGGGTCACTTCTCAGGGGTTTCTTTTATTTCACATCTGAGCCTCTGCAATTGTGAACCAATACTTTATATGTCGCCAAATTAGGCCTCAATTTTACATGGTACTCTTTCACTCCTGAGCCCTGTCGAATGTCCAGGCAAAAGATTAGGGCCACACGTAGGGTGCTTCTAAAACCGGGAAACACCGCATAAAAATTGAGAGCTGTCTTGTTAGGGTGGCACAAGCCGGGCACCACATATTGGCGTATCTAAGGAAAAATTCCCAATTTCACTCTCCCACATCGTGTGCACACGAATTTCTGCAAAACACCTGTGGGGTTAACATGCTCACTACACCCCCTAGGTGAATACCTTGAGGGTGTTTCCAAAATGGGGTCACTTCTGGGGGGGACTGTTTTGGTTCAACAGGGACTTTGCAAATGCAACATAGCGACCAGAAACCAAATGCAGCAAAATCTGTACACCAAAAGCAAATGGTGCTCCTTCCCTTCTGAGCCCTGCTGTGTGTCTAAACAGCAGTCTATGACCACGTGTGGGGTATTGCCGTACATCAGAGAAGTTGCTTTACAAATGTTGGGGTTCTTTTTTTCCTTTATTTGTTGAGAAAATTAAAAATTTTGAGCTAAAGCTACGTCTTATTGACGAAAAAGGATTTTTTTTATTTTCACTGCCCAATTCTAATAAAATCTATGAAACACCTGTGGGGTCAAAATGCTCACTACACCCCTAGATGGATTCCTCAAGGGGTGTAGTTTTCTCAATGGAGTAATTTTTTTGGCGTTTTCACTGTTTTGTCCCCTCAGGGGCTTTGCAAATGCGACGTGGTCTCCACAAACCATTCCTGCTAAATTTGAGCTCCAAAAGCCAAATGGCGCTCTTTTCCTTTTAAGCCCTGCCGTGTGTTCAAACATCTGTTTATTACCACATGTGGGGTATTGTTTTACTCGGGAGAAATTGCTTTACAAATGTTGCGGTGCTTTTTCTCCTTTAGTCCTTGTGGAAATTAGAAAAAATTAGTTAAACCTACATTTTCTTTGAAAGAATGTAGATTTTAATTTTCACGGCCTACTTCCAATGCAAAAAACCTGCGGGGTCAAAATGCTCACTAGACCCCTAGATAATTTCCTCAAGGGGTGTAGTTTCCCAAATGGGGTCACTTTTGGTGGATTTCCACTGTTTTGGCACCGAAAGAGCCCTTCAAACCTGACATGGAGCCTAAAATATTTTCTAATAAAAAGGAGGCCCAAAATCCACTAGGTGCTCCTTTGCTTCTGAGGCCTGTGCTTCAGTCCATTACCACACTAGGGCCACATGTGGGGTATTTCTAAAAACTGCAGAATCTGGGCAATAGATATTGAGTTGCGTTTCTCTGGTAAAAACTTCTGTGTTACAAAAAAAATAGAATAAAAATGAATTTCTGCAAAAAAAAAATGAAATTTTAAAATTTCACCTCCACATTGATTTAATTTCTGTGAAACATTTAAAGAGTTAAGAAACTTTCTAAATGCTGTTTTGAATACTTTGAGGGGTGAAGTTTTTAAAATGGGGTGACTTATTGGGGGTTTCTAATATATAAGGCCATCAAAGCCACTTCAGAACTGAACTGGCCCCTGTAAAAATAGCCTTTTGAAATTTTCTTGAAAATGTGAGAAATTGCTGCTAAAGTTCTAAGCCTTGTGATGTTATAGAAAAATAAAAGGACGTTCAAAAAACGATGCAAATATAAAGTAGACATATGGGGGATGTTAATTAGCAACAATTTTGTGTGGTATAACTGCTTGTCTTACAAGCAGATACATTTACATTTAGAAAAATGCAAATTTTTGCAATTTTTCACAAAATTTTGGTGTTTTTCACTGATAAATATTGAATTTATCGACCAAATTTTTCCACTAACATAAAGTCCAATGTCTCACGAGAAAACAATCTCAGAATCGCTTTGATAGGTAAAAGCATTCCGGAGTTATTACCACATAAAGTGAAATATGTCAGATTTGAAAAAATGGGTCTGGTCCTGAAGGCCAAAATGAGCTTGGTCCTGAAGGGGTTAACACAAAGCCTTACATTGAACATGTCAGACATTGCCTGCTTGTCACATTCAAGAAGCTACAAGCAGGAGTAAAAAATGACGAGTTTACTGAAAATATTCAGCTAATTTACTGAAATGAGGAAAGACCTTCATGGCCCATCAGCTACTAAGGTTTTCTTCTATACAATCCATCCAAGATCATAAATCCAAAATCCAAGTTTTCTTACCTTTGCAACCTTATGATTTGCTGCGGTCTCGTGTGAGGTATTTTTGAAGCCATCTCTGAGCTGCATAATAAACAAATCATAGCCTTCTGCGCTAGACACATCTATCTTCTCCAGGCAAGCCGATAACAATTGCTGCACCTGTAATTCAGCCATGTAAAGAGCCACGCCATTATGTTACATTATGAAAGAAGTAGACATAAAAGGGTTTGTGGTTAAAGTGCAACTATCGTTTCAGGTGACTTTTCAGAATAAGCGGGCATGTGTGTATATAAGGAATAGTAGTAGTTCTGGTCATTATATCACTTGTATATTGCATCTTCTAGCCGTTTTCCCCTCTGTAGGCTCCATTTCTAATTGTTAGTTGTCCCTGAACTCCGCTCCAGAGGGGGCAGACTAGTTGTTATGATGTTCCCTGTACACAGCGAGAAGAGGAGACCCTGCTTCCCTGTATTGCGCGCGCACACACACCGAAAACCAGCAGCATGGAGGGTTTATACAGCAGTAATGAGCAGTGCTCCTGTGACTCCTGCACCGGCGTGAGACATATACACTCACTAGATGCAGCAGCGTCTGTCTGCGTGTCTCTGTAGCTGCTCACTCATTTCCCTTCCCTCTCAGACATTTATGGGCTGAGGCTGTAAGGCTGGGGCTAGACCTAGACTGTTTTTTGTAGCTGAACACACGAAAAAATCACCTCAGGTGTGAACCTGCCCTAAACCGTGCATTAAAAAACTGAAAGGAACAGCAGTCAAGAATGAGCCCGCCGCTCTATTTAATGTTTATGGAACTGACGGAAACTGCCAAGGACTGTACATTGTACATGGTGCGGGAGCGCACATGCTGGACCAATGCCAAATTCAAGTGGGGAGGAATAGAGTGTGTTTGGGATAGGTGAGAATGGTCAATTCTGGGAATACCCATTTAATGGAAAATCAATGTGACGTCATGTGCAATGGAAAGATTTTGGGGAAAACAGAAGTTGCTTACCTCAGTAACTGGTAATTCAAGCTGCACTACATCATCTGGTTTTGAGACCGGAGTCTGAAGTGCGGTGTCTAGTAATAAAATGCCATTAAGATCCTTCCGACAGCCCACCGCATGGTCATCCACGAAGATAACTTTATCCACAGTTGGAAAATACTGACACTTTACCCGACCACCAGGCTTTGCTGTTAAAACACCAAAAAAAGGAAGAATTACAGATATGTTAATAAAAACTTAAATTTTAAATATTTATGTCAGAAATTTAAAAATTGGTTACCAAACTACGGCAGAATTTAAAAAAGGGACAACTCAAGTAAAAAAAAAAGAAAAGAAAGGATGATTTATCATATCATATGATTAGCTGACGTGTTTACTAAAGACCAACTCAAAACGTATCCAGGGCACTGCAGTGGATACAAAAATTTATCTGGAAAAAAGGGGGAGGGAAAGGGGGTGGGGAGGACAGATAAACAGAGAATATGGAACGAAAAGCAACAAGAGGCCTTTCTCCTGATGAGAATGTGGGAGTCTCTGCCCTGCCGGCATCCCGGGACATCAGAGCCTGTACTTTAAATGGTACAGCAGTAGGGCTCATGCACACGACCGTATTGGTGTGCACGGCCCGTGATTTGCAGCTCGGACGGCCGCGGAGTGTCATAAGCGGACCGCCCGCAAATCACAGGCCGTGCACATGGCAGTGTGCATTTGTTTCGATGAGCCTGGACCGCAAAATACATCCGTAATAAGACATGTACTATCTTTTTGCCGTCCAGGCTCCCTCGCAATGCATGGACCGTGGAAACCACGGTCGTGTGCATGGGCCCATTGAAATGAATGGGACCGCAATTGACACGCAGATTTGCGGGTGAATTGTGGCCGCAAAAACTCATTTGTGTGCATGGGGCCTTAATATCTCTACGGGATCCAGGTTACTGTCCTTACACATTAGATTGTGGCAATGATGTCGATCCCGTAACTGAACTGCAGGGGATATAGAAGGGGTCTTCATTACAGACCAAGGAAAAGTATGCTGATGTACTAGGAGGGATGTAAGTTATATACAAAAGCATGTGTTGCATATGAAAAACTATTGTAGTACAATTTTGGGGAGCCCGTCAGTCGGTAATGAGAGGCCACTAACTCTCTAGCCTCCCATCTGAAATGCAATGCAGCCCAATTTACTACCCTTTCGACACACCAACAAACTCTTGAGCAAAAAACGTTCTTAACTCCTTAACGCCGAAGGACGGATATATCCATCCTCTGCAGCTGCTAGTTCGCGCAGGAGGACGGATATATCCGTCCTGTGATGGCGCGGGTACTGAGACTGTACCCACGCGATCAGAGGCAGGAGCACGGCTGTTATACACAGCCTGGCTCCTACTGCAACTGCCGGAATCGAAGCGCGCGCCGATTCCGGCAGTTTAACCCATTAAATGCCGCTGTCAATAGTGACAGCGGCATTTAATGTGTTTGACAGAGGAGGGAGCTCCCTCTGTCACCCGATCGGAGCCCCCGCAAACAAATCGCGGGTCGCCGTCGGGTTTCCATGACAGCCGGGGGTCTAACAAAGACCCCCAGGTCTGCCTTCAGCATCTGCCTGTTAGGCGATGCCGGAGGCATGACCTAATAGGTTGCCTGTCAGTTTTACACTGACAGGCAATAATGCTTTGGTATACTAAGTATACCAAAGCATTATATATGCGATCGGCACATCGCATAGTGAAGTCCCCTGGTGGGACTAAAAAAAAAAATGTAAAACAGTTAAATAAAGTTTGTGAAAAAAAAATAAAAATAATTACAGTCAAAGTCAAATAAAACTACTTTTTTGGCCCAAAAAGTGGTTTTATTTAGTAAAACGGTCAAAACAAATCACACATACACATATATGGTATCCCCGCGTTCGTAACAACTTGACCAATAAAATGAACATATTAATTAAACCGCCGGATGAACGGCGTCCAAAGAAAACGCAAAAAACAACGTCAAAATTCTCTCTTTTCTCCCATTCCCCCCATAAAAAATAAAATAAAAGTTAATCTATAAGTCCTATGTACCCCAAAATAGTACTAATTAAAACTACACATTGGCCCGCAAAAATCAAGCCCCCATACGGCCACATCGACGGAAAAATAAAAACGTTACGGCTCTTGGAATGCGGCGATGCAAAAACAAGTAATTTTTTTCTAAAAGGCTTTTTATTGTGCAAACGTAGGAAAAACATATAAAACCTTTACATATTTGGTATCCCTGTAATCGTGCCGACCCATACAATAAAGTTAACATGTTATTTACGCTGCATAGTAAACGGCGTAAATTTATAACGTGAAAATGAATGCTGGAATAGCTGCTTATTTTCAATTCTCTCCTAAAATAAAGTTAATAAAAGTTAATCAATATGTTATAAGCATCTAAAAATGGTACAATTACAAAATACAACTCGTCCCGCAAAAAACAAGCCCTTATACGGCTATGTCGACGGAATAAAAAAAAAGTTACGACTCTTGGAATGCAACCGTGAAAAAACAAAAAATAATCCTTGGTCATTAACGTGCAAAATGGCCCGGTCATTAAGGGGTTAAAGAGGCTGTCACCAGATTATCAAATCCCTATCTCCTATTGCATGTGATCGGCGCTGCGATGTAGATAACAGTAACGTTTTTGTTTTTTTTAAATCGATCATTTTTGGCCAAGTTATGAGCAATTTTATATTTATGCAAATGAGCCTTTCTAATGGACAACTGGGCGTGTATTGTGTTTGTAACATGTGGGCGTGTTTACTTGTTTTACTAGCTGGGCGTTGTGAATAGAAGTGTTTGTCATCATCATATGTCAGCATCATACACTTCTATTCACAACGCCCAGCTAGTAAAACAAGTAAACACGCCCACATGTTACAAACACAATACACGCCCAGTTGTCCATTAGAAAGGCTCATTTGCATAAATATAAAATTGCTCATAACTTGGCCAAAAATGATCGTTTACAATTTAAAAAAAAAAATAAATGTTACTGTTATCTACTTTGCAGCGCCGATCACATGCAATAGGAGATAGGGATTTGATAATCTGGTGACAGAGCCTCTTTAACAGGTTCCCGACCGCTGGCCGTATTTATACGGCCAGCGGTCAGGGTCTCTGAAGTCCGGTGTATAGTATATATACGGCCGCACTTCAGAGACTGTGCACGCGCGATCGCGTGCACACAGCCCTGTGCCCTCGCTGTTACCAACAGCTCTGGGCACTGGGCAGAGTATCAGGGACCAATCTGATGGTCCCTGAACATGTGGTCGCTGTGACAACCAATCACAGCTATCACATGCATTCCTGCTTATAAAACAGTGTGCACGCGATCGCGTGCACACAGCCCTGTGCCCACGCTGTTACCAACAGCTCTGGGCACTGGGCAGAGTATCAGGGACCAATCTGATGGTCCCTGAACATGTGGTCGCTGTGAAAACCTATCACAGCGACCACATTTGTTTTATTTTAACTTTTCTGGCAGTAAATCTCCTGCCTCTTTTCTTCTCCTCAAACATTGTTTCAGTTTGAGGAGAAGAAGAGACTCGGGAGAATTGCTGCCAGAAGATTACAGTGAAAAAATACAGTTACACTCATAAAACATTCTCTGTATAGATAGATTTCTATCTATCTATACAATCTATCTATCCATCTATCTTTTTTTCTATCTATCTACCTTTCTATCTTTTATTCTATTAGAATAGGCAGGTAGGGAGTATATAATTATATATATATCCACATATATATAATATATATAGCAATAGCGGTTTATTTTTTTGTTAGCGGTAGTGTAGATATATATAGCAGTTAGTTTGTGTGTTTTATAAAAAAAAAATAAAAAAAAAAAATTTGTTTAGTTAGTGTTAGTGTTAGTTACGTTATGGCGAGGAAGTTGTTTAGCGCCGAGGAGGCATACGCCATGCTGTGGTCTGAGTCGGAGACCGCATCAGAGATGGCGTCCGAGATGGAACCTGTTTTAGGTAGTGACGATGACAGCGTCACTTCAGGTTCATCTTCAGGGGACGTTGTCCCTGATGCAGTCGAAACTGCAGAACATGAAAGCGCAGGGCCAAGTAGCGCTGTAGCACGGGACAGCCTGGTCCCTCCAGTCCAGGCTCTTGTATGGGCACCTGCCCCATCTTTTGGGCCTAGAATCCACGGATTTACGGCCACTCCTGGCATAACCGTGGACAATACAAATTTTGTCCAAATGGATTACTTCCATTTATTTATAACGGACGACATCCTAAATCAGATTGTCCACGAAACAAATTTATATGCCACGCAATATATAAGGCAGAAACCTTCATCCACCCATGCCAGAGATTGGACGCCCACCAATTTGCAGGAATTAAAAAAAATTTTGGGGCTCACCCTAAATATGGGTATTGTCAAAAAGCCCTCCATTAGGTCTTACTGGTCAACAAGACCCGCCCAAGCCACCCCAGTATATTCTGCAGTAATGCCCAGGTCTCGTTATGAGACAATAATGAGGTTCCTCCACTTCAATGACAACGCACAGGCCCCCCCAAGTACCGATGCAAACCGGGATCGGTTGTTCAAAATAAGACCGCTAATAAATTCCCTGAATAATTAATTTCTGCAACTCTACACCCCTGAGCAGAATGTAAGTGTGGACGAATCCCTCCTCAACTTTCATGGCAGACTTAGCTTTCGCCAATATCTACCTTCCAAAAGGGCAAGATATGGCGTTAAGCTCTACAAATTGTGTGAAAGCGGGTCAGGATATACCACCGCCTTCAGAATTTATGAAGGGCGGGACCGCTCAATAAATGTTCCTGGATGCCCCCCTGATCTTTCCACCAGCAGTAAGATCGTGTGGGAGATAATGCAGCCTCTGCTTCACAAGGGGTACCACCTGTACTGTGATAATTTTTATTCTAGTGTGCCCCTGTTTAGGCATTTGCATGCTGCAAGGACTGGGGCATGTGGTACCATGCGCAAAAACCGAATTGGTTTTCCACAGCAATTAGTGGGGAAGCGCATGGTAAAGGGGGACTCCTGTGCTTATGCATCTGAAGAATTGCTGGCGGTCAAGTTCAGGGATCGCAAAGATGTGTATGTGCTAAGCACGATTCATACCGCAGGAACAGTGGCAGTGAGGGAAAGGGGGGCAACATCGGACAAGCACAAACCAGTGAGCGTGTCCGAATATAACAAGTACATGGGGGGGGGTGGATTTAAGCGACCAGGTTTTACAGCCCTATTTAGTAAAACGCAAAACTAAAACCTGGTACAAAAAGGTGGCCATTTATTTGTTACAGGTGGCCATCCACAACTCATTTGTGCTCTATAAAAAAAACAGAGGCAGAGACACATACCTGGATTTCCAGGAGAAAATTATTGAAGGCCTCATTTTTGATGTTCAGGACACCCGAGAATGCCCCCAGTCTGAGGATGTCACGCGACTGACTGAAAGACACTTCATCAGTCGGATTCCCCCAACAGCAACCAGAAGCAACCCCCAGAAAAAGTGCCGCGTCTGCAGAAAAGACGGGCACCGCAAAGATTCCCGATATTTCTGTCCCTCATGTCCCTCGCAACCAGGCCTGTGCATTGAGCCATGTTTTAAAAAATACCACACTGTTCTGAATTATTAGATTTTAGTTAATTTGTTGAAAATATATTTGCCCTACATTACGTTTTTATTTTTCCCATGATTTTACTCCAAGGGTGAGGGAGGGAATGGGTGGGGGGTGGATGTCATGTTTGATGTTTTCTAAAGTTCATCTGCTGGAGAGCTCCATTTGCATTAACCTGCAATTTCTTATTTTAGAAAACCCCAAAAAATAAATTCCCATTATACCCCTAGATGAATATTTTGGGATTTCTGCTTCAAGAGCAGATATTTTGGAAGTGTTATAGAAACTCTGTTCAGTTTTGTAAAACCAGCTTTGAAAAAAAGCGATATGTGAAATAATCTTCTTCTATCCTCCGCCCTCCTACATCTCTATGTGATAAATAAGGCCACATATTTGGTATCCCCGTGCACGGGAGAAGTGGCAGAATGTGAACGGAGATTAATTTTGACCGTGGTCTATGCTGTGTGTGAAAAATGCTGGTATAAGCTGAAGCATTTGCTAAAAAATTGCTAATTTTATTTTGATCCATCTTATTCAAGAAACTTTCAGAAGAAAACTGGACTGTCTAAAAATATGATAAACCCCTTGAAGAAAACCTTGTGGGGTCTACTTGTGTGAATGAAGTCATTTATGGGGTGTTTCTAATCTTTCAGCAGCATTACGCCCCCAAGAAAACAGTATGCTGCTATAAAATCAAGTGCAGAATTCCTGGACCGAAAAGGCCAAAAAGCCTCTTTTTATGCCAAGCCCTGGCACATGCCCATGAATAAAGCACACATATTTGGTATCCCCATGCACGGGAGAAGAGGAAGAATGTGAAATGCGATGAATTTTGGCCGTGGTCCATTTTGTGTGTGAAAAAGCTAGCATAAACTGACGCATTTGTTAAAAAAAAAAGCTAATTTTATTTTGTTCCATCTTATTCAAGAAACTTTCAGAAGAAAACTGGACTTGCTAAAAATATGATAAACCCCTTGAAGGAAACCTTGTGGGGTCTACTTGTGTGAATGAAGTCATTTATGGGGTGTTTCTAATGTTTCAGCAGCATTAGGCTCCCCAGAAAACAGTATGCGGCTATAAAATCAAATGCAGAATTCCTGGACCGAAAAGGCCAAAAAGCCTCCTTTTATGCCAAGCCCTGGCACATGCCCGCACAGTGAATAAGGCACACATATTTGGTATCCCCATGCACGGGAGCAGTGGAAGAACGTGAAAGGAGATGAATTTTGGCCGTGGTCTATACCGTGTGTGAAAAATACTAGCCTAAACTGACGCATTTGCTAAAAAAGTGCTGATTTTATTTTGTTCCATCTTATTCAAGAAACTTTCAGAAGAAAACTGGACTTGCTAAAAATATGATAAACCCCTTGAAGGAAACCTTGTGGGGTCTACTTGTGTGAATGAAGTCATTTATGGGGTGTTTCTAATGTTTCAGCAGCATTAGGACCCCCAGAAAACAGTATGCGGCTATAAAATCAAATGCAAGATTCCTGGACCGAAAAGGCCAAAAAGCCTCCTTTTATGCCAAGCCCTGGCACATGCCCGCACAGTGAATAAGGCACACATATTTGGTATCCCCATGCACGGGAGAAGTGGAAGAATGTGAAAGGAGATTAATTTTGTCCGTGGTCCATACCGTGTGTGAAAAATGCTAGCATAAACTGGCGCAATTGCTAAATTCTTGCATTTTTTTCCAATTTTGCCCACTTTAGAGAAAAAAAAAAAAAATGATATATACTGACAAATGCCACAAAAACAAAGCCCTATCTGTCCTTTAAAAAGAGTGTAAAATTCAAAGATGAACTTTATTCACCTGCTGAGTTATAGTCATCTAAAGAAGCGCATAGCAAAATTGTGAAATTTGCTCTGGTCATTTAGCTGTAAAACAGCCTAGTCCTTAACCGGTTAAACCCTCTAAACGTACTCTTAGGCGCAGTTTTGATGTTAGAGGGCAGCTGAAAGACCGGTCTATAAAGTGGAGAAACTGTTTATAACAAACGATACTATTAACCCCTTCCCGTCGTAAACAACTTTCAGATTTTAATTTTCGTTTTTTCCTCCCCACTTTCCAAAAGCCATAACTTTTTTACTTTTCCGTCGATATAGTCCTATGAGGGCTTGATATTTGCGGGACGAGTTGTAGTTTTTCGTAGCACCATTTATTGTGCCACATAATGTACTAGGAAACGGGGGGGAAAAAAAATTTGTGGGGTAGAAAATGAAAAAAACTGCGATTTCTACATTGTTTGCTGCGCTTCGTTTTTACGGAATTCACTGTGCAATTAAAACAACATGTTAACTTTATTCTGCGGGTCAATACGATTACGGTGATACTAAGTATATATAGTTTTTTCTACAATTCAAAGGAAGAGGAAGCACTCCAGTAATAAAGAAAAATCCAAAAATGTATTCACCCAACATACAGGCAATGTTTCACATTCCTATTGAAGGCATTGTCAAGCGGGAAGGTGGAAACGTTGCCTGTATCTTGAGTGAACAAATTTTTGGCTGTTTCTATACTACTGGAGTGCTGCCTCTTCCTTTGAATTGTGGTCGGATGCTTGCTTGAGGCTTTTTGTCATGGATAGCACCCACCAATTTTTGGTTTATGCTACAGTGCAGCTCCTATATTTCACTTGCTCCCATAGTTTTTTCTAAATTTTACTACTTTTACAAGTAAAAAACTAAGTGTAAAAAATGAAATGTATTTTGTGTTGCCAAATTCTGAGAGCCATAACTTTTTTTATTTTTCCGTCGATTAAGTGGTATGAGGGCTTATATTTTGCGGGTTCATGCGACGTTCTGATCACTTTTTATTCTATTTTTTTGGGAGATGAGATGACCCAAAAATAGTGATTCTGGCACTTTTTTTTACGACGTACACCTTGCAGGTTAAATAATGATATATTGTATTAGTTCAGACTTTTACAGATGCGGCGATATCAATTATGTTTATTTCTTTATTTTTGTACTATGCTCTAGGGGGAAAATGAAAAAAGTTTTTTTTTTTAACTTTTCAAAATAAATAAAAAATGTACATTAAAAAAAAAACGTCTTGATTTTACAAATTATTATTATTTTTTTATTAGTCCCCCAAGGGGACTTTAACCAGCGATCGTTGCACGATATACTGCAATAACAATGTAATGCAGTATATAGTCTTTCTGACGATAGTGGGTGTATTTTTACTTTAGACCAAGTGGGCGTTGTACAGAGGAGTGTATGACGCTGACCAATCAGCGTCACACACTTCTCTCCGTTCATTTACACAGCGCATAGGGATCCTGTTAGATCCTTATGTGCTGTCTTATACTTACACATTAACACTACTGAAGTGTTTAGACCGTGAATAGACATTCCAAAAAATGTCTATTCACAATCTCTGCACTTCGTTACTATTTCTATGGTAGTTACAGGCGAGGAAGCGTGATCTCGTTGTAACCTGTCATTTACCGCGTAATCTTGCGAGATTACGCGTCCTCTGCTGTAACTACCATAGACAGAGTAACGAAGTGCAGAGATTGTGAATAGACATCCCATGGAATGTCTATTCACTGTCTAAACACTTCAGTATTGTTAATGTGTAAGAATAAGACAGCACATAAGGATCTAACAGGATCCCTATGCGCTGTGTAAATGAATGGAGAGGAGTGCATGATGCTGATTGGTCAGCGTCATACACTCCCCTGTACAATGTCCACGTGGTCTAAAGTGAAAATACGCCCACTTGGGCATTAAGCAACTCATTCGCATAAATCTAAAAACGCTAATAAAGCGGTGAAAACAGATATTTTTTTAAATAAAAAGCACTGCTGTCATCTACATTATAGCGCCGATCTCCTTATGGATAGGAGATAGGGCACTTATAATGTGGTGACAGAGCCTCTTTAAAGATTATTTACACTTTGTCAACTTTCCTCTTATGCCTAGTGAGTTGGAAGCACTTAACATACACCATTAAAGAACTGCCCCAGGGCAAATCACCTGGCATTGATGGCTTAACTTATTTATATTCTAAAGTCTGGAAACTTTATCCCCACATATGCTTTCACTGTTTAACTCCTTTATGTCCAGTTCTCCCTTTTCCTCCAGCATGTTCAACTCCTGCCATTCCCAAACCAGGGAATGGTGGCCAAGGTGGTCGCTTACATGTAACATTAATATATAGCGGTGGAGATACTTACCTTTCCACCTCTCTGGCTTTATTATAGGCCTATAACATATGGACCATGATCGAGAAGCTGTGGATTGCTTTGGACTAGTACTTCGACCACTCTCGCAATGCCCCTGCTAGGCCCCACATTGTTTTCTAAAGTCATATGGACAACTAGTAATAAACAGTCCACCTTAAAGGGAATGTGTCGCTAGAATTTTTATTTTATTTTTTTTAGTTAAACAATTATTACGTGTGATTACACATTGTTTTACATTTTTTCACAAGTCAGGAAATATTATAAATTAGATTCTAATTTATAACATTTCCATGTGCTGGCCACGAGAGGGAGCAGTTCCCAAAATTGCAGCATGGTCAATGTGGTAAAGCAACCTCATTGCTTTATGCTGCAAATTTGGGGTAGACACACTCTCTCGTGTCCTCACACGATCTCCCTTATTCTGGCTAGTGCCAGGAGAAAGAGGGGTTTGAATCTTCAAACCTCCTAAACTGTGTGCCGCCATTTTCTGAGCGACTGCAGTGTAGGATTCGATACAGTGCTCAGCAGACAGTAGAATACGCACATACACGAACATAATGCAGACATCACATAAACATAAATTACCTGCTCCTGCCGCCTCCACTGCTATTCCTTGCGCCTTCGCTTCCTTGGACATATGGCCGGAAGTAGTCATCTTACTGTCCAGCAGCGACGAACGAGCTTCGTTTTGGTCTGTGTAAGAGCGGCGCATGGGCCGTTCCCACACAGACGGCACACGCTGCATTGAATGAAACGGCTCCCGTCCGCATTCCCTATGGGGTTGTATGTGCCGTATTCCATCTCTGTATGTGTCGTTAATCGACACATACAAAGATGAAAAAAAAAATGGCAGCCCCCATAGAGAAGTAAAAATAAGAACAAAGTAAAAAGTAGAACACGAGAATATAAATAAATAAAATTTATGTTAATAACATAATTAAAAGCAATGATAAAAAAAAATTCATGACACCTTCCCTTTAAAGAAGCTCTTTCACCAGTTTATTAATTCCCTATATCATAACTATTCTAATAGACACTATGATGCTGATAACTAGTGTAATTTGTTTTAGAAAAAAAAAAAAAATTTGAAGTTGAGCATTTTTCTAAATAGGCTAATTTGGCTAAATAGCCAAATGGGAAGTAACTCTTTTCACTCTGACCGATGTAATGTTTTCTGTATGACGCTGTCCAATCAGAACACAGCTTCTCCCCCTTCCCTGCCCAGCAACAAAGTGTGATTATATAGTATACAGCGTCCATTCCCAACTGGTGAGCTCTTCGGTTGCGTCACAGCTAGAACAGCGTTCCTAGAATCTCATCTTTCATATGACACCAGAACCACTGTTCTAGGTGGTCCGCAGCGAGATATGGCTGTTTTAAGTGATCCCCCTTCCCTTTGCAGATATAGCTGACCCATGCTCTAGGAAAATTTCTTTCACACTCTACAGACCAAGTATAATTTGCCCCTTACGGCTTCTTTTCACTAGTTACATATCCGACATTATGCACTTGCCCTTCACAATGATACTCAATTCTCTATACCTACTGCCTTTGCAAGAGGAGCGCTTCTACAAAAGACCTGATCACAGAAATCTATGGGATTTTATCTTCCCCCTACTACGGATGCCCCTATTAAGCATCCCTATATGTCTAAATGGGAGGCTTAGTTGGGCAGGGAGCTTCCTCCGTCGTTATGGCAAACTATCTGGTCTTGAGCAGCTAAAACTTCTCTATGTGTATCATATAAAGAGAAACAATACAAGATCATGATGCGTTGGTTGACTTTTACCTTCGGTCTCTAACCTATACTGGCTATGCCATAGCGATGAGGCAACTAATCCCCCATATATTGTGGGATGATACACTTATTGTCCCTTTTTGGGCAGAGATCAAGTCACAGCCATATCAAGTCCTAGGTGTTACCGTACCTTGGACATGCTCACATTTCGGCTTAATGTACCTCCCGCGCCATCTACGTGGAGTTCCTCCAAGGCTGCTCCTACATATTTTAACAAATAAAAAATTTCTAATTTCTTCCCAATGGATGACTTCGATGGCTCCCGCTCTAGGTGAAATCCACTCTCGCAAAGAAGTTTGTTGCACGGCATACCTTACAACCTCCGCTAATATGTTGGATCCGTTCTACCTTATTTTGGCCCAATGATGATGGTCGCAAAATTTCTACTACCCAATTGTGCTTACAGTTTTCCCACCCCCTTCTTCCCACTCACTTTCCTACTGTTTGTTTTCCCTGTTTTGTCTTATTGGACGCTCTGTCCATTATTGTTTATGTGCTATTGCTAGCTGTTTTTATTACGCGGAATATAGTTATTGTTCTTTCTTGTTAACGGTCAGAGTCTAATTGTTAACTACTGTCTCGTATATTGACAGTCGGCGATGCGCTCCCAGTGGAAGTTCTATTGAGTTGAAGTTCTGTGTACAAGTCGACTCTCGGTTCTTTGATTTTATTGTCTTTTTTAAAAAAACTTTTAAAATCAAATAAATATATATATATATATATATATATATATATATATATATATATATATATATACACACCCACACACACTATACAAAAAAGTATGAACGAACATTTTCATGTGCGCATAAAAGAGAAATTCTCTAACAAAATCAACTCAAACTCCATGACTGGCATAATGTTGGCTATACAGCTAGAGATCTCCTCAGGAGGCATCTATTCTGTGAAGATTATATTCAATTCCATGTCAGCCAACTGTGGATCACAATATGGTGGTTACAATTAGAGGATAAATAACCACTTTCCCGTAGAGATCTTACAATAGCAGACATAGGGAGCAAATTCTTTAAGCTGAACTTGTTTGACTCACGCTCAAAATGTCTCATTTAAAAGGATTTTATCACCCCTTCTCAAAAATCCTGACCCTGGGTTATTTTTTGGGGGTTTTCTGCCACCCACTGCGATCCCTGGGAGGATGAATGAAAAATGCAGTAATTTAAAAAGGTATCGGCGCCAGGCTTGCAGGAAAGAATGGTACTTTGAGATGGCTTCTTGAAAAGATTCACATTGGAATGACAACGCGTTTCTGGACCGGACTGGTCCCTTCATCAGGTCTGTTACACCTGATGAAGGGACTAGTCCGGTCCAGAAACGCATTGTCCAATAAAGGTTTTCAAGAAGCCATCTCAAAGTACCATTCTTACCGATACCTTAAATGACTACATTTTTCATCCATCCTCTTCCTTCAGCACAGGAGGCAGATTTTAAGGGGTTGACCCACTGTTCTGTGGGCTTGTAAAACAAGTGGTTTGTATATCAAGTGGAGTTACAAAAACCGGATTGACTTACTGTGTTGTGTGTGACAAAGTGGGGGGCCATTGTATGTGATATATGTATTGATTTCTTGCTTGCTAAAAAGTTTGCAAAAGTGACAATTTAAAACCATTTTTTCTTTGCAGCTTACTTCCTGCTGAGCAGCTGACTAGGGGGAGGGGTTAGCTGGTCCCAGGTGGTATAAATTAGGCCTCAGTACACTGTAGAGCCTGCTCTGTGGGCATGAAAAACAAATGGTTTGTATATCAAGTGGAGTTACAAAAACCGGAGTTAAAAAGAGGAGTTGAAGCCCCAGTAAGTACTCTTCTATTGTTTTTGCATTAACAACTGTTCGCTGTTTTTTTGTAACTGGGATAATGGCCAGCAAGATTGGAGGTTTTCTTCAGTGCACAGTTTGCCATATGTATACACGACTGGAGCCGGAGTTCCAGGGTGAATATCTCTGTGGCAGATGTGAGCATGTTGGTCACCTGGAAGCTCGCATTAGAGATCTGGAGGAGCAAAATGCAACACTGAGGGCAATAGACAATCTTGAGCGAAGCATGCTGCTCACGGAGCATGCAGTTAGTGGAGTAGAACTGGAGGGTGAAGACATGGGTGAGCAGGATCAGGCAAGTAGCTGGGTTAGTGTAGTTAGGGGCAGTAGAAAGGGGTCAAAGAAAAGGAAGGCCGATCCGGTTTCTGACATTCCAAGCAAAACTGCCAAGTTGGGTGATGATGCGAGGGTGTTGGTCTCAGAAATGGCAGCCCTAGTGGATACTGATCTCCCTAACAGCCGGGAGAACAGCCCAGCTAGTAGTCGGCGGGATGGCAATGCAGGTAAGCCAAGGCAATTGATAGTCGTAGGGGATTCTATAATCAGGAAGACGGATAGAATAATTTGTCGCCAAGACCACCTCAAACGAATTGTTTGCGGTCTCCCTGGTGCCAGGGTTCGGCATGTGGTGGAACGGGTGGACAAATTGCTGGGAGGGGCTGGTGATGATCCAGCTGTCGTGGTCCATGTCGGTACCAACGACAGAATAAATGGTAGGTGGAGGAGCCCCAAGAATAATTTTAAAGAACTAGGCTACAAGCTGAAGGGAAGGACCTCCAAAGTAGTATTCTCAGGAATGCTGCCTGTGCCATGCGCATCACAGGAAAGACAGCGGGAACTCAGGGAGTTAAATGCATGGCTTAAGTCTTGGTGTAGAGGAGAAGGATTTGGGTTCCTAGAGCACTGAGCTGACTTTTCATTGGGGTACAGACTGTATTCTGCAGATGATTTGCACCTAAATGGAAGGGGGTCCGCTGTGCTGGGGGAGAGAATTCTAGCTGGGGTGGCGGAGTATTTAAACTAGGGCTGAGGAGGGAGGTCAATGTAGAAAAAAAAGGGGTAGCCAGGTTAGAGAGGGGTCAGACTATATTGGTGGGGGAAGAAACAGAATGTGGAGAGAGGACAAGACAACAGGATAAGGAGATCCTTTTGAACAAAAACAGCAGTGTAAATAAAAATGCCCAAATAATGTCAAATTACATTTCTGATAATAAAAGCGAAAAACTGAAAGGCTAGTTAAAGTGCATGTTCACAAATGACAGAAGTCTAGCAAGCAAAATGGGGGAGCTGGAGGCCTTGATACTGGAAGAAAATATAGATATAGTTGGTGTTGCTGAAACATGGCTGGACTCTTCACATGACTGGGCTGTAAATCTACAGGGTTTTACACTGTTTCGGAAAGACAGGACAAATAGGAAAGGTGGTGGTTTATGTCTGTATGTGAGAAATGATATGAAGGCGAGTGTGAAAGAGACAATAGTGGGTGAATACTGTGAGGAGGTTAAACCTTGTGGGTGGAACTAGAAAGGGAGGTAAACACTGAAAAAAATTACTTTTGGTGTAATCTATAAACCCCCCAATATAACTGAGGAGATGGAAGGTCAGCTATATAAACTAAACAGATGGAGCGGGCTGCACAGGTGGGTACTGTAGTGATAATGGGAGATTTTAATTTCCGGGATATTAATTGGGGTCATGGTTCGGCTTCAACTGCAAAGGGGAGACATTTCCTCAACCTGTTGCAGGAAAATTTTCTGGGCCAGTTTGTGGAAGACCCGACTAGAGGTGAAGCTCTGTTGGATCTGGTCATTTCTAATAATGCAGAGCTTCTTGGGAATGTCAATGTTCGTGAAAACCTCGGTAACAGTGATCATAATACAGTTATATTTTACCTATACTGTAAAAAACTAACGCAGGCTGGGAGGGCAAAAACATTTAATTATAAGAAAGCCAATTTCCCCAGGATGAGGGCTGCAATTCAGGATATGGACTGGGAAGAACTAATGTCAAATAATGGGACAAATGATAAATGGGAGATTTTCAAATCTACTTTGGGTAATTATAGTGCAAAATTTATTCCTATAGGTAACAAGTATAAACAACTAAAATTAAATCCCACATGGCTTACACCTTCTGTGAAAGGGGAAATACATGACAAAAAAGGGCATTTCAAAAATACAAATCTGAGGGTACAGCTGTAGCCTTTGTAAAATATAAAGAGCTTAATAAAATCTGTAAAAATGTAATAAAATTAGCAAAAATACAAAATGAAAGGCAGGTGGCCAAGGATAGTAAAACAAATCCCAAAAAATTCTTCAAGTATATAAATGCTAAACAGCCAAGGTCTGAACATGAAGGACCCCTAGATAATGGTAATGGGGAGTTGGTCACAGGGGATCAAGAGAAGGCAGAGTTACTAAATGGGTTCTTTAGCTCTGTATATACAAATGACGAAAGAGCAGCTGATGTAGCCGCTGCCAGTGCTGTTAATATATCAGTTGATATACTGAATTGGATGAATGTAGATATGGTCCAAGCTAAATTAAATAAAATAAATGTGCACAAGGTCCCGGGAACAGATGGGTTACACCCTAGAATTCTTAAAGAGCTTAGTTCAGTTATTTCTGTCCCCCTCTTCATAATATTCAGAGAATCTCTAGTGACTGGTATAGTGCCAAGGGACTGGCGCAGGGCAAATGTGGTGCCTATTTTCAAAAAGGGCTCTAGGTCTTCCCCAGGTAATTATAGACCGGTAAGCTTAACATCCATCGTGGGGAAAATGTTTGAGGGGCTATTGAGGGACTATATACAGGATTATGTGACAATAAATAGCATTATAACTGACAGCCAGCACGGTTTTGCCAAGGACAGAAATTGTCAAACTAACCTAATCTGTTTTTATGAAGAGATGAGCAGAAGCCTAGACAGAGGGGCCGCTGTGGATTTAGTGTTTTTGGACTTTGCAAAGGCATTTGACACTGTCCCTCATAGACATCTAATGGGTAAATTAAGGACTATAGGTTTAGAAAATATAGTTTGTAATTGGATTAAGAATTGGCTCAAGGACCGTATCCAGAGAGTTGTGGTCAATGATTCCTACTCTGAATGGTCCCTGGTAATAAGTGGTGTACCCCAGGGTTCAGTGCTAGGACCACTATTATTCAACTTATTTATTAATGATATAGAGGATGGGATTAATAGCACTATTTCTATTTTGCAGATGACACCAAGCTATGTAATATAGTTCAGACTATGGAAGATGTTCATGAATTGCAAGCAGATTTAAACAAACTAAGTGTTTGGGGCGTCCACTTGGCAAATGAGGTTTAATGTAGATAAATGTAAAGTTTATGCACCCGGGAACGAACAACCGGCATGCATCATATGTCCTAGGGGGAGCTACACTGGGGGAGTCACTTGTTGAGAAGGATCTGGGTGTACTTGTAAATCATAAACTAAATAACAGCATGCAGTGTCAATCGGCTGCTTCAAAGGCCAGCAAAATATTGTCGTGTATTAAAAGAGGCATGGACTCACGGGACAGGGATGTAATATTGCCACTTTACAAAGCATTAGTGAGGCCTCATCTAGAATATGCAGTCCAGTTCTGGGCTCCAGTTCATAGAAAGGATGCCCTGGAGTTGGAAAAAATACAAAGAGCAACGAAGCTAATAAGGGGCATGGAGAATTTAAGTTATGAGGAAAGATTAAAAGAACTAAACCTATTTAGCCTTGAAAAGAGATGACTAAGGGGGGACATGATTAACTTATATAAATATATTAATGGCACATACAAGAAATATGGTGAAATCCTGTTCCATGTAAAACCCCCTCAAAAAACAAGGGGGCACTCCCTCCGTCTGGAGAAAAAAAGGTTCAACCTGCAGAGGCGACAAGCCTTCTTTACTGTGAGAACTGTGAATTTATGGAATAGTCTACCGCAGGAGCTGGTCACAGAAGGGACAGTAGATGGCTTTAAAAAAGGCTTAGATCATTTCCTAGCTCCTATGTGTAGAAATTTTTCCTTCCCTTTTCCCATCCCTTGGTTGAACTTGATGGACATGTGTCTTTTTTCAGCCGTACTAACTATGTATATATCAATATCAAAATAGAAATAATTGTGTTATTTTTAATACATTCAGCTCTCATTGACATTTACTAATAACCTGTTGGTATAATGTTTCTGTAGATAGACTATTTCGTGGTTGTTGAACTGAGATTTCCTGTGGGAGAAGGTAAAATGCAACCACAATGAACGCTACAAAATAAAAACACAGAATCCCCATCAAACCGTTACATGCATGCTATTTTTCTTCCCTTACTGTGGGAGAGTTTGACAATTCCTTTATGATAAAAGTGTCCCCAGTCTAGCAGTGATCAGCGGTGAGTAAACTTAGCAAGAATAGCTTAATATCCCTGCAGTGCCACCACTGGGGAAAATAAAGCATTACACAGTATCTTTTTAAATAGTTCCTTCAAAGCAAAAGACACATTTTGTAGCAGTTGTCTGCTCTGGCTAATAAAGGTCGGTACTGAACAGGGGTTAACTCACAATTCCCTAATAGAAAACACATTCGAATTTGCTAAGACTAGGTTCACTCCTGCGCTCGGCTTTCCGTTCTGCTTTGTCGGAGAAGAACGGAAATACCAGAAGCGCCGGTTCCGTTGCTCGACAGACACCACTGGCGGTCGACTGAACCCATTGACTTGAATGGGTTCCATCGGGGTGATTTTACCAGAAAAAAATAGCGCGGCATACCGGTATCACCGGTATTTTCAGCCAGATCTGGGACGGAGGCCCCTAACGGAACCTTCAACGCAGATCTGAACGAGGCCTAAAAGCAGACAATTCATTTTAACAAATCCATCTATAAAATGCATATACCGGAATTTAAACATGTCCAGGATTTTCATTGCCATTTTTGTAGCCTTTCTGAAAGGGACGTACAGGTAATGCTTCAGACAACAAGCCCTGTCCAACACCCAGCGGCACACCCCCACTCAGTGTTGTCGTATCTGAGAGGATGCCCATATTTAAGGCACCACTCTCAGACAGTAGCACTTTAAAGAATGTTTTTCTTTCATTGCAGTACAGACTATAATAGGTGTTATGCAATATGTTTAGTACTATGTAGCCTCCTACTCAGCCTAGGATAACAGGGCAGCGCCAAAAATAACTTATGAAAAATAAACTGCTAGTAAAATGACAAATATAACCGGCTTTAAAACACAAATAAAAAAGGAATTTCAGGGCCTCGATGTCTTTTTACTGAAATCATGTAAAGGCAAAAAAATATCTTATCTAAATATCTTTTTTACATAGTTTCTTTATAAAACTATCATAATACACAAAAGTTCAATACAATTTTAAAGACCTTTTTATTTGTAGTTTTACTCATGCCTTATTCACATGAGCGTGTCCAATCTGCATCCGCGAAAAAATTACAGTTTTGCATCCACGTGTCATCCGTCTTTCTTCTTTGCAAGATTTTTTTCTGCAATTCTTAGCAACTGATTAGTCAAAAACTGACAGAACACGATGGTCATCCGTGTGCGGTCCGTTGTTCTTCACGCACAGACTTCGATGGGCGAGTCTTGTCCGCAGAAACTAATAATAGGGCGGTGAGTTTGATGACAAAGGACACACACACTCAGTGAAAAACAAAGGGTGTGTGAAGAGCCTAATTTACTTGTATGGGTCAGTGTGTGCTGTCCGTTCTTAACACCGACAGCACAATGACCAGAAGTACATTCATATGAATAAGGCCTTAATTTGGATAATCTTTAGTGCCCAATAGGCAAATGACTGCCCAGTACAGTAGAGACTTCCCAAAAGTTACCTCATTTTGGAAACTATACTCCTCAAGATATTTTACCTAGGGTTGTAATAAGCCTGTTAACCCCACATGTGTTTTCCCGAAATTAGAGCGCACTCGATGCTGTAGAGTGAAAATGGAAATTTTTCCATAGATATAACAATATGTGGTGCCCAGCTTGTGCCACCATGGAAGGACAGCTCTCTATTATGCTGCGTATTTTAGAAACACCCTACATGTTGGCCTAATCTTTTGCCTGGACATTTGACAGGGCTCAGGAGTGAAAGTGTACCATGTAAAATTAAGGCCTAATTTTGGCTATTTATAAAGTATTGGTTCACAATTGCAGAGGCTCTGAAGTGAAATAAAAGAAACCCCTGAGAAGTGACCCGATTTTGGAAACTACACCCCTCAAGGTGTAAGGGGTGTAGTGAGCATTTTCACTCCACAGGTCTTTTCCATAAATGATTGCGCAGCGGATGGTAAAAAGTAAAAATTTACATTTTTTCCGTTAGATATGCCATTTCAGTGGCAAATATATTGTGCCCAGCTTATGCCACTGGAGACCACCTTAAAAGGGTTCTCCCAGGTTTGGCAATGACATATGTGGAAGTAAACTGCGGTTTGGGCACAGTGTAGGGCTCAGAAGGGAGGGAGCACCATTTGGCTTTTAGAGCGCTGATTTTTCTTGGTAATAGTTTTGTCTGGAGTATTACTGATATTTCAGTTTATAACGTGGGGTCATATGGGCAACCTGGGCAGAGTACATCAGGACATAATAACAGGGTATAACAGCGGGGTAAAAAAAATAAAAAATAATCCATAGAGGTGTGTTAAGCTGTGACACAATCCTTTATGCACAGGTCAGTGTCATACTGATAAATATCCTTTCTTATCCCCCTTTTGGTCCACACTCTGCAACTTTGCAGTTTGGGGAATTTTATTGGGAAATTGTTGTCCTGGCATAATACGGGCACCCTCGCTTCCAGCAGATATGTTTGGGCCCTCCCATTCCTGGTACACTAATTTTAGGGCCCTGATAAATCGGCTCTCGAAACAAAATAAATGTTCCCCTCGGGCCTGCACAACTGCATGTGTTTTCTTTCCTGACTTATTGGAGACTTAACTTATAAAAAAATTTTCATAGACGTAGTGGTACGAGGGCTGTTTTTTTTACGGGACGAGCTGCAGCTTTTAAGAGTACCATTTTGTGGTACATGCGACTTTTAGATCACTTTTTATCCTATATTTTTTTTTTTTAAAGAGGCAATGTGACCAAAAAACAGCGATTCTGCCATATTTTAGGATTTATTTTTTTCAAACAGCGTTCACCATGCGTTATAAATTACATGTAACCTTTATTATGCATGTCAGTGTGATTTCAGCGACACCACATTTAGAGCACTTTATGTTTTACAACTTTTGCACAATAAAATTACTTTTGTAAAATGAATGCATTTTTTCTGTCGCCACGTTCTAAGAACCATAACTTTCAAATTTTTTTGCCGATGGAGCTGTATTCTGGCATTGGTTATTTTTACGGCGTTCACTGCACGGGATAAATGATATTTTTATAGATCAGGCCGTTACAGACATAGTGATACCAATTATGTATGTTTTTGTTTTGTTTTTTCAATAATAAAAACGACTTGATAAGGGAAAAAGAGCAAATGTTTTATTTTATTACTTGGAACTTTTTTTTTTTAGCCCTCCCAGGGGCATGAAGCTCCAAATGTCTGATTGCTGTTCGAATACATTCCACTAGCTATGAAGTGCAATGCATTAGAACAGTCAGTCCTCCACTGACAGCAAGCTCATTAGGCTTCACCTACGGGCGTGGCCTAATCGGCTTCTGTAATTGGCAGACCAGGAACTAGAGTAAACTGTAAAACAGCTGAAGCCCGCCGCTAATGTCGCGGGCTCAGCTTCTGAGCCCGCGTCATCTTCCGGTCTTCATGGAAAGCCTTTTATGCCCCGCCTCTGGGAGGGGCCTAGAAGGCTTCGGCAGACCAGGAGGAAAGTGTTAGGCCTCCAGTTGCTATTGCAGCCATCAGCACCCCCGCGATGCGATTGCATCGCGGGGGTGTCAATTGGCTACAAACCCCTTAAATTGAGAAGTAGCTTTTGACCGCTGCATTTAAGCGGTTAATGGCAGGGATCGGAGCGAACTTTACTCCCCGCCATTACAGCTGATACCCACAGCTGATGGCACGGGCTCAGCTTCTGCCCCTGTGCCAGTCATTTGTCATTAGTAGGGTTGTCACGATACTAGAATTTGGACTTTGATATCGATACTTTGTCTAGTATTACGATTTTCGATACCCAAATAATACATTGCCAGCATTAATTAAAATTTTTTTAAAAAAAGTTCTTCCATTTTCTGATGTGGGGCACGTGGTGTGATGAATTTTGCATGTGCCACACATTTAGGCCTCATTTACACAAGCGTGTCGTACGCACCTATATTACTCTATGGGGCAGTGCAGACGATGCGTGAATTTTGCGCAGCGCGAGTGCGTTGCGTAAAACTCACGACATGTTCTATAATCGTGCGTTTTTCGCGCATCACGCACCCATTGAAGTCAATGGGTGCGTGAAAACCACGCATGCCGCACGGAAGCACTTCCGTGCGAACTGCGTGATTCGCGCAAGAGCTGTCAAACTGAATGTAAACAGAAAAGCACCACGTGCTTTTCTGTTTACAAACATCTGAACGGAGTGTCTTAGACATGAGCGAACCGAACTTTACCGGGTTCGGCGGAACTCGTTTTGACCGAACCCGGCAGTAGACCGTCACTGTGCAAGTGCTGAAAGAGTTAAACTGGTTCAGCACCCTGGACAGTGACTTCCGATTCCAATATACGTGAACGTGTAAAAAAAAAAAAAAGTCCTGACTTACCGATAACTCCCGGCTTCTTCCTCCAGTCTGACCTCCCGGGATGACAATTCAGTCAAAGTGACAGCTGCAGCCAATCACAAGCCAAGCACAGGCTGCAGCGGTCACATGGACTGCCGCGTCATCCAGGGAGGTGGGGCCAGATGTCGAGAGGCGCGTCACCAAGGACGCGTCACCAAGGCAACGGCCGGGAAGTTCTCGGTAAGTACGAACCTCTTTTTTTTTTTTAAACAGGTTACTCAATATGGTGATCGGAATGCACTGTCGAGGGTGCTGAAAGAGTTACTGCCGATCAGTTAACTCTTTCAGACAGTGACTGACGTCGACTAGCCTCATCTCTATGATGGCGGCTGCGCGAAAACCGCGCATCATACACGGATGACACACAGAGCTGTCAAGTGCCTTTTGCGCACGCAAAACGCTGAGTTTTTTTGCGCGCGCAAAACGCACACGCTCGTGTAAATGACGCCTTAGGGTATGTGCACACGGCAGCGTCCGTTACGGCTGAAATTATGGGGCTGTTTTCAGGAGAAAACAGCTCTGTAATATCAGGCGTAATGGCATGTTGAGGCGCTTTTTTGCTGCGTGAATTACGGACGTAAATGGAGCTGATTTTCCATGGAGTCAATGGAAAACGGCTCCATTTACGTCTGAAGAAGTGACAGGCACTTCTTTGACGCGGGCGTCTATTTACGCCCCGCCTTTTGACAGCGGGGCGTAAAAAAAAGTGACCGTCGGAACAGAACATCGTAAGACCCATACACTAGAGGCAGACTTGGGGCCCTTTATTAGGTCCAGGGCTGCCATAAAAGACACGACACCCAGCGACCTTATTGCCGGTGCGATGAGAGAGGGAGCTCCCTCCCTCTATTCAAAACAACTCAGATGCGGCGGTCGATACTGATAATCGATCTCACTCGTTAGAGCAGGGATGCCCCCAGCCCTCAGCTACATCTGGTAGCTGAGAGAAGGGAGATTTAACGGAGCCCTGCTCTGTTTATTTATTCCGATGAAGCCGTAAAAAGGCTATTGCGTCAGACTAAAGCCTGTTAGTGGCCGCCATAAAAACACTATGGGGCGGTCACTAACGGATTAATGAGAGGAACACGGATGTTAAATTCATCACACCTCGTGCCTCACATTAACAAGTGAAAGAAAGACATTTTTATTTTATTTTTTATAGCATATACATCATAAATGACGCAACAAATTTGTTGTGCAGATTATTACGGCCGCGCCAATACCGAATGTGTGTATTTTTTATGTATTGAGACTTATTTTAATGTTTATTGTAAAAAATGCGTATGAGTATTTTTTTTTAATTTAACTACTTTGTTTCTGCTTTACTTTTAAACTTTAATGTTGTCGCTGAAGAATTTTGACAATGTACTGGCATATATCTATATACTAATACACAGGCAGTTGTTAGGACATACCGAAGTATGCCATACCAACAGGAAATATGGTAAGACAGCCCTGGGGTCCTTCAATGGACCCTGGGCTGTCTGCCCATATATGGTATGGGGCAGATCCAAAGGGCATCCCCCCTTCGGTCAGCTTTGATTGCAGCATTCAGGCGAATAGCGGCGGAGATTACGTTTCTCTGATCTCCGCCGTTAAAAAGGGGCTGCGGCTGTGTAAAACAGCCATTGACCCGCTGATGGTAACAAGTACGCACGCGGTCAGCATGAGGTGATGCGGCTGGTGCTGCACTAATGAGTGGCAGGCACGGAGTACAGAACACGGGGGTGTTTTGCAGTGCACCCGCCATTTTTGTCTTCGGTGCCGCCGCTAATTAGTGCAGCGCCGGCCGCATCACATCATGCTGACTGAGCGCGCACTTCTCAGGACACAGGAGCGGGGCAATGGCTGTATCACACGGTCGCAGCCCCGCTCTCATACATTCATGTGTTACAAACCTATGAAGTAACGGTATCGAACCGTTTGAGGGTGCACGATATCGAAACATTATCGAAGTTTCGATGCATCGTGCATCCCTAGTCAGAATTATACGAAAAATTTTAGGAAGCACTAGCTTTCCATGACGTATACTTATGACAAATGTCGGGAAGGTGTTAATGTTTAAGGGCCTCGTTGACAAGTGGAAAGGTAACACCCAATTGTCAATTTATTGATACATTTAGAGGAAGAAAAACAACAGGAATGTAACAAAAGGATGCTTTGGCAGTGTTATTTTAATATACGTAATAAAAAAGGCATATCAGGAGAGTTAACAGAACCTCATTGAAGGGTTTATCAGCTTTGGACAGTCCCTACTTGTTAGAAGAGTCCCTTGAAAATAAGCGGATCACAAAATACCCCCCTGCTGGGATCTCCAGCGATCAGCTGCAATTTGTGGGACAATGTGGCAACAAGTGCTAAATTTCCCTGCATCGCCACCACGGGGGAAATTAAGCATTACACAGTGCCCGTTCATATCAGTGGTTGTCTGTATAATACTGGACGGATTCTTCAGAGCAAGAGAAGCTCTTTGTAAGGATACATTCACATGACAGTTAAAAACGGCCGTGAGATGGAAGTTTTTTGAACGGCCATCACATGGCCGTTTTCAGAACATTGATGTTCTATGGGCGTATTCACACGGCCGTTTTTCCGGCCCGTAAATATTGGCCGTCAAAAAATAGGACATGTCCTATTTTTGCCTGTTTTCATGGCCAGACGGCCCCCATAGAA
Source organism: Rhinoderma darwinii (assembly GCF_050947455.1). Taxonomy (NCBI): domain Eukaryota; kingdom Metazoa; phylum Chordata; class Amphibia; order Anura; family Rhinodermatidae; genus Rhinoderma; species Rhinoderma darwinii. The sequence goes on from NC_134690.1 coordinate 330,603,436, forward strand.
GTCAATGGATACGTTTTTAAGTGCCATCAATACATGTAACAACCTTTAAAAACTGATCTGTGACATGGGGATTCAAGAGGCAAGGGAACTATTGGTTCCCCTGCTTGCTATCGGGGACGCGATGACGCTGAATGCCCTACACACTCACCGAGGCAGAAGCGGCTTCTTCAGCTGTGGTCTCTAGTCTTCACGGGTTCTGCGAAGGCGACGCAATGACATAATCGCGCAGCCTTCGTAGATCCCTTGAAGACGAGACACCACATGTGACGAAGACGGCGCTTCATCGGTGAGTGTGTAGGCATTCAGCTGTTTATATAATAAATGTCGGGGCTGTGCGGCATCATCCACAGGGGGGCTGTGCGGCATCATCCACAGGGGGGCTGTGCGGCATCATCCACAGGGAGGCTGTGCGGCATCATCCACAGGGAGGCTGTGCGGCATCATCCACAGGGAGGCTGTGCGGCATCATCCACAGGGAGGCTGTGCGGCATCATCCACAGGGAGGCTGTGCGGCATCATCCACAGGGAGGCTGTGCGGCATCATCCACAGGGAGGCTGTGCGGCATCATCCTCAGGGGGGCTGTAAATAGTGTCGATGAACATGTGACCCTACTTTTGCATGCGCATTTCAGCCACTCGGCAAAAAACGTAGTAAAATCGCACCATGTGAATTAGGGTTGCATGATGCATCGAAATATCGATACTATTTAGATGCCGTGCACCCCGAAACAGTTCAATACCGTTAATTCATGTATTTCGATACAATACTGTAACAGCCGCACAGTTTAGTAACAAATGAATTTAGATAGAGCAGCGCTACGGCTGTGTAATACAAGTGTGCGGTCAGCATGAGGTGAAGCGGTCGGCGCTTCACTACTGAGCGCCGGCACTAAAGAAATAGACAATGGCGGGCGCACAGCGTAACACCCCTGCCCACATCACCGCATGCTGATCGCATTGGCACACTTGTAAGGAGCGGGGCAATGACTATTACGCAGCCCCGCACTAACGGCGCAAACCTCTGATCTCCGCTGCTATTCCCTTGAATGCTGCGTTCAAAGCTGACCACAGCATTCAAGGGGAAAATGAGAAGGTGGATGCCCCTTGAATTGAGTAACAAGGAATTCCTGTGACACAAACCAGGGACATACATGGGCAGACAGCACAGGGTCCATTGAAGGACCACAGGGCTGTCTGACCAAATTTCCTGTTAGGGCATACTTAGGTATGTCCTAACAACTGCCTATTTACTAACAGTACACAGGCTAGTGTACTGGCATATGCCAGCACATTGACATTTTAAAAAAAAAATAATAAAAAGTAATGGTAAATAAAATAAAAAAATGAAAAAAAATACCCAATTTTTTTTACAATAAAGATTAAAATAAAAGTCTCAACGTGAGGCACGAGGTATTATGAATTTTGGATCTCTATGTGCCTCTGTAATTAACTCCATTATGTACCTCACACATTATCCCAATGTTGTCCATTATGACTGAGAAACATGATGGGGTTAATTACTATTAGGCTGGGTTCACACAAGCATGTTACGTCCGTAATGGACGGAACGTATTTCGGCCGCAAGTCCTGGAACGAACACAGTGCAGGGAGCCGGGCTCCTAGCATCATAGTTATGTACGACGCTAGAAGTCCCTGCCTCGCTGCAGGACAACTGTCCGGTACTGTAATCACGTTTTCAGTACGGGACAGTAGTTCCACGGAGAGGCAGGGACTCCTAGCATCGTACATAACTATGATGCTAGGAGCCCGGGTCTCTGCAGTGTGTTCGGTCCGGGACTTGCGGCCAAAATACGTTCCGTCCATTACGGACGTAACATGCTCGTGTGAATCCAGCCTTAAAGAGGCTCTGTCACCAGATTTTGCAACCCCTATCTCCTATTGCAGCAGATCGGCGCTGCAATGTAGATTACAGTAACGTTTTTATTTTAAAAAAAACGAGCATTTTTGGCCAAGTTATGACCATTTTTGTATTTATGCAAATGAGGCTTCCAAAAGTCCAACTGGGCGTGTATTATGTGCGTACATCGGGCGTTTTTACTACTTTTACTGGCTGGGCATTCTGACGAGCAGTATCATCCACTTCTCTTCAGAACGCCCAGCTTCTGGCAGTGCAGACACACAGTGTGTTCTCGAGAGATCACGCTGTGACGTCACTCACTTCCTGCCCCAGGTCCTGCATCGTGTCGGACGAGCGAGGACACATCGGCACCAGAGGCTACAGTTGATTCTGCAGCAGCATCGGCGTTTGCAGGTAAGTCGATGTAGCTACTTACCTGCAAACGCTGATGCTGCTGCAGAATCAACTGTAGCCTCTGGTGCCGACACGATGCAGGACCTGGGGCAGGAAGTGAGTGACGTCACAGCGTGATCTCTCGAGAACACGCTGTGTCTGCACTGCCAGAAGCTGGGCGTTGTGAAGAGAAGTGGATGATACTGCTCGTCAGAATGCCCAGCTAGTAAAAGTATTAAAAACGCCCCGATGTACGCACATAATACACGCCCACTTGGACTTTTGCAAGCCTCATTTGCATAAATACAAAAATGGTCATAACTTGGCCAAAAATGCTCGTTTTTTAAAAATAAAAACGTTACTGTAATCTACATTGCAGCGCCGATCTGCTGCAATAGCAGATAGGGGTTGCAAAATCTGGTGACAGAGCCTCTTTAATGTGAGGAACATGGAGGTTCAAAATTCATCACACGACGTGCCTCACCAGAAAATGGAAGAACTTTTTTATTATTATAAGCAAAGTATCGTAATAGGATCGAGAATCGCAATACTACACGAAGTAACGGTATAAGTCTGGTATCGTGACAACCCTAGTGTGAATACACCCTAATATATATGTTCTGCACACAGTATATGACTAAGAATACAAATATGGGAACAAAACATTGATAACTACAATGATTCATATACACAGATAATAGAGGTGCTAAAATACTTACCACACATAGTGAGGGTATGTACACGGAGTGTTTTCAGCCGTTTTTCGGGCCGAAAAATGGCTAACAAAACGGAAGCAGAATGCCTCCAAACATCTGCCCATTGATTTCAATAGGAGAAACGGTGTCCTGCTCCGACGAGCCATTTTTTAACGTGGCAGTTTTTCAAAACGGTCGCGTAAAAAAAAACGGCCACCGAAAAGAAGTGCATGTCACTTCTTCAGCTGTTTTTCATAGACATTAGAAAAACAGCTCCAAAAAGGCAGCGAAAATCGCGAGTGGCTTAGAAAACGTCTGAAAATCAGGAGCTGTTTTCCCTTGAAAACAGCTTTGTATTTTGAGAAGTTTTTTATTTTGTGTGTGCACATACCCTTAACCCCTTCCCCCTGCTTGCATTCTGGGCCCTAATGACCAAGCAATTTTTTACGTTTTTTCATCATCACATTCGAAGAGCTATAACTTTTTTTATTTTTGCGTCGACATAGCTGTATAAGGTCTTGTTTTTTGCGGGACAAGTTGTACTTTTTAAAAGCACCATTTTGGGGTACATATAAATGTATCCATTAACTTTTATTAACTTTTTTTTGGGGGGGGGGAGAATAGAAGAAAACCTGAAATATCGCCACTCTTTTTTTGCGTCCTAAATCTACGTAGTTTACCGTGTGGTGTAAATAACTTTATTCAACAGATTGTTTTTTTTCAAAAGTATTTGTTTTTGTGTCTCCATATTTGAAGAGCCATAACTTTTTTATTGTTCCGCCGATACAGTTGTATGAGGGCTTTTTTTTGGGGGGGGGGGGGGGGTGACGACTTATAGTTGTTTTTATTGATACAATTTTAGAGTAGATTCGTCTTTTTGATCACATATCACATTTTTTTTTTAAAGTCAGGATTAACAGAAAACAGCAATTTTTCCACTGTTTATTTTTTTTACGGCGTTCACCGTGCGGCTTAAATAATGTAACACCTTTATAGTCGAAGTCGTTACGGACGCGGCGATACCAAATATGTGTAACTTTTTTTCTTTATTGTGTTTTTTTTAATAGTAAAAGCTTTTTGTAAGGGGAAAAAGTGTGTTTTAAATTTTATTTTTAATTTTTTTTTTATATACACTTCATTCAATTTTTTTTTTACTAGTCCCACTTTAATATGTGATCATACTTTTGTATTGCAGTGTATTACTGCCTGTCCGTTTAAAACGGACAGGCATCTGCTAGGACATGCCTCCGGCATGACCTAGCAGGCATTCACTACAGGCAGACCTGGGGGCCTTTATTAGGCCCCCGGCTGCCATCGGAGACACAGACACTTGGCGATCTTATCGCCGGGTGCCGGTGGGATGAGAGGGAGCTCCCTCCCTCTCTCCAAAACCACTCAGATGCGGCTCCCGCAATTGAGCGCCGCATCTGAGGAGTTAAATGGGTGAGATCGATACGAATATCGATCTCACACGTTAGAGCAGGGACGCTCCCAGCCCTCAGCTACCTCTGGCAGCTGAAAGCAGGGAGATTTCACGGCTCCCTGCTCTGCTTACTTTATTCTGATGCAGCGCCGTGAAAAAGGCTATTGCATCAGAATAAAGCCCGTTAGTGACTGACGTGAAAAGGCTTATCGGCGGTCATTAAGGGGTTAAACTACTCGCTGGATTTGACAGTCTGGGGAAAGGAGTGGACATGTTGGGTATCAATATGTATTATCCTTTGTTCCTGTGGAATATAAGCCACTATTAGAAGTGAAAGCGGCTTCCCCCCTCTCCTCATTGAAGAAACATGCATGCACGATCGACCAAGCCGAGCGTGCTCCATTATAGCGGTGAAGGGTAGATGAGCCACTGTGCATTAACCGGTTGCAGACCATCTATAGACTATAAATGTCCGGGTTGGTCAGCACTCCACTCTGTAGGACGTTCTAGGAAGCCCTGCGGAGTTTGCTGGTTTTCCGCCCCCCCACGATGGCATTTAGCTCTATGATCTAAATTTGCGTGGGACTTAATCGCTGCATTAATTGCGAGATCAAGCTGTGCAGCGATTAAGTCCCACACAAACTGTACCAAAATGTCCGGAGTGTGAATAGACATCGCGTCCTGGCTGGAGGGGATGTCTATTCACTGTCAAGACACTTCAGTAAAGTTAATGTGGGTGTATGTGACAGCACAGCGTGATCTCGCGAGATCACGTTGTGCGGAGTACAAATGGACATGAATGGAGAGAAGTGTATGACGCTGATTGGTCAGCGTCATACACTCCTCTTTTAACTTTTCACCAAGTGAGCGTTGTAAAAACGCCCGGTTGGGCATTAAGAAAGTCATTAACAAATCCAAAATTGCTCATAAAATGATGTTATCTACATTACAGTGCCGATCACATTATGTAGGAGATAGGGCACTTATAAAAGTGGTGACAGAGCCTCTTTTAAAGAGGCTCTGTCACCAGATTTTGCAACCCCTATCTGCTATTGCAGCAGATAGGCGCTGCAATGTAGATTACAGTAACGTTTTTATTTTTTTAAAAACGAGCATTTTTGGCCAAGTTATGACCATTTTTGTATTTATGCAAATGAGGCTTGCAAAAGTACAACTGGGCGTGTTTACAGTAAAAGTCCAAGTGGGCGTGTATTATGTGCGTACATCGGGGCAGGTTTACTTATTTTACTAGCTGGGCGTTCTGACGAGAAGTATCATCCACTTCTCTTCACTCACTTCCTGCCCCAGTTCCTGCATCGTGTCGGACGAGCGAGGACACATCGGCACCAGAGGCTACAGTTGATTCTGCAGCAGCATCGGCGTTTGCAGGTAAGTCGATGTAGCTACTTACCTGCAAACGCCGATGCTGCTGCAGAATCAACTGTAGCCTCTGGTGCCGATGTAGCCGACACGATGCAGGACCTGGGGCAGGAAGTGAGTGACGTCACAGCGTGATCTCTCGAGAACACGCTGTGTCTGCACTGCCAGAAGCTGGGCGTTGTGGAGAGAAGTGGATGATACTTCTCATCAGAACGCCCAGCTAGTAAAAGTAGTAAACACGCCCCGATGTACGCACATAATACACGCCCAGTTGGACTTTTGCAAGCCTCATTTGCATAAATACAAAAATGGTCATAACTTGGCCAAAAATGCTCGTTTTTTAAAAATAAAAACGTTACGGTTATCTACATTGCAGCGCTGATCTGCTGCAATAGGAGATAGGGGTTGCAAAATCTGGTGACAGAGCCTCTTTAAGTATCTTTCACTATAGCTTGTCTGCAAATCTTAATTGTAAGGGGAATTGCATCCAAATACATTTTTGGCAGATCTACAGGGACTGTAGGTCCCTGTGCATCATGGTAAATAGACATACAACGTCCAACACTCCCTAGTTAGGCATAGGAGCTTTATAACCATGCTTTACAGGATAAAAAGTTTTTAACATCACGTATGCCTACTTATTGAGTGAAATTACTATGAAAGAAACACTCCTCCTTGGCTAAAAATTCTAAGGTCCAACGCACACGACCGTAAAATCGTCCGTAAATGCGGTCCGCAATTATGGACGCATTCACTAATATTGTTCACGTACACCTTTCCGTTTATTTATGGGAAGGTGCCCAGCCCGTAGAAGCGTACCACAAAAGATAGGACACGTCCTATTTTTTGCTTTTTATGGTCCGTGTACCCATACTTTGAATGGGAGCACGGGCCAAAAAGTCAGACGGCTGTCAGTGGCCGACCCCGCAATTGCGGCCATGATTACAGGCACGGCTGTGTGCATGAGGCCTAAGGCTACATGCACACGTTGTGCAATTTGAGGTGGATAATCAGAGTCAAAACCGCAGATAAAACGCAGGTAATTCCACATATGAAATACCATTTGCGTTTGATGCATTTTTACATTGATACAGAAACATGTGCGGATTTTGGGGAGTTTTTTTTCTATAAAACTTGTCAGATACAATTCCGAGATGAAAGCACAAGATACTGTTTTAGATTTTAAAATTTGCAACTCAGGTCAACTTAGGTGCGGAAAAAGCCTGACCGTGTAGATTACTTAAATTGCCACAGGAAAATCAACATGGAAAATCGACATGTAATACTCTGTGTGCATGTGGCCTAAGAGAAGTATTTTTATTCTACTGAAAAATGTTGCGGGACCTGTGGTCACTGGACAACCATACCAATAAGAGGGTAAGTCACGACATGTATTGCAATGGACAACAGCAGTTGCGATGCAAAATCTCCCCCTTTTATCATCCATGGTTTTGTAAACTAACGACACCCAATAATCTGTCTAAATTCCGATCCACCATGATTTTTTATTTTTAGGGCAGAGTCATTTTTACCATAAAGTTCATGTTATAAATTGCCGGATCGGACATTGTTGTTTTGGTTTTTTTTCTTTTCCTTGCTGCATCCACGTAAGGTTAAAATGATTATCTCTAGGATGCCTTCAACGTATGATAGGTGTGACAAATATTTGGGACACCTACAAATCCCGAGATCTAAATGAATAGAATAATTGGGCACATGACATGCATTACAGCGGTATAACATGTAGGAAAATAAGAAGGGAGCCAAATGATCCACCGAGTACTCCTTTATTCTCCTTATTGAGGGTCAGCAACGCTTAATCTCAAACAACCCCAGTTTTTTTTTTTCATGTTCACCAGGTCTACTGTTATGTGCGTCAGGTTGAAAAGGTTAACAAAATAGCAAAAGTATTAGTCAGTTTTGAGACTTTACAGTAGCGGGCGATCAAGACAAGCAGCAGCGGTCAAAGACCGCATTTGGCCATCAACAGTGAGGCCCTATGCACACGTCTATTTTTCGCCCGTAATTACAGACCCATTCATTTCTATTGGCTACCGACACCTTTCCATATTTATACGGATGGGTGTCCATGCCATAAAAAATATAGAACATGTCTTATTTTTTGTCCGTAATTACGGCACGGACTCCCCATAGAAGTCTATGAGCGCTTCCGTAATTACGGATGGCTATGGATGCGAAGCTGTAGCCGTCCGTAATTACAGAAGCGTTGCTAGGTGATGCCAGGTTTTCAGATGTTGCATATCATTTGTGGTTTTCTTCTTATTGCGGATCTGTAAATACGGATGCATTACGCACACCTTTCCGTATAGGCGGATGATTTACGGATGACTGCGGATCCGTATTTACGGTCAGTATTTACGTATGGGTGAAAGCTACGGTCGTGTGCATAGTGCCCGAATGTTTAGCAAAATTAGTCACGTGCTAAAATCTGCATTTACTTATCGCACAAATTTGCTGGACACTATAAACAGGAAATCACGGTGAAAGGCTGACAGGGACCCACTCCTGCCGGTTTATAAGTGACAGGGAACCATATTGACCTGTCTATCACTGGAGACAACCATCCACTCCAACCAGTTTATAGTTGCTGACAGGGATCCACGTTAACCTCCCTATTACCACTGACGGGGATCCACGTTAACCTCGCTATTACCACTGACGGGGATCCACGTTAACCTCTCTATTATCACTGACGGGGATCCACGTTAACCTCTCTATTATCACTGACGGGGATCCACGTTAACCTCTCTATTATCACTGACGGGGATCCACGTTAACCTCTCTATTATCACTGACGGGGATCCACGTTAACCTCGCTATTATCACTGGCAGGGATCCACGTTAACCTCTCTATTATCACTGGCAGGGATCCACGTTGACGTCGCTATTATCACTGACAGGGATCCACGTTAACCTCTCTATTATGACTGACATGGATCCACGTTGACCTCGCTATTATCACTGACATGGATCCACGTTAACCTCTCTATTATGACTGACATGGATCCACGTTGACCTCGCTATTACCACTGACAGGGATCCACCTTGACCTCGCTATTACCACTGACAGGGATCCACGTTGACCTCGCTATTACCATTGACAGGGATCCACGTTGACCTCGGTATTACCACTGACAGGGATCCACGTTAACCTTCCTATTACCACTGACGGGGATCCACGTTGACCTCAATATTATCACTGACAGGGATCCACGTTGACGGTTTATAAACACTGACAGGGATCCACGTTGACCTCGCTATTATCACTGGCAGGGATCCACGTTGCCGTCGCTATTATCACTGACAGGGATCCACGTTGACGGTTTATAAACACTGACAAGGATTTATATTGACTTGTTTTTAGAGATTAAAAAGTAATCCTAATTGTCAGCAAATAATGCCAATGATAGTAATCTATGTACACATATGTGACGTCAGGCGAGAGGAGCACCACATGATGTCATTGTGTCCTGTACACGGCAGCGTAATCACTAGTGACACCCCTCTCCACACACAACAACCCACAGTCAATGCTGTACTCACCGTGTACGGCCGACGCCTGGAGAATTGCCCCTGACGTGCCATCGATGACTTTGATGCTGCCCCGAGTAGTGACGGCCAGGATGGCGTTCAACGACGGATGATAGGACAAACTGCTCACACCATGTTCGTCACAACGCAGACATCCATCTCTAAGCACTAACCACTCCAAAGATACCGCCGCAGCCCCCGCCGCCATCTTCGGCAGCCGGGCCCCCTCCGGGCGGGACACCGGGGCGGGGAGGCCGGGGGAAGAACGAGGAACAGAGGGTGACGAGCTAGAACTTCGGGGGCAGGAGGAAGATGAATCCAACACAGGAGCTAGATGAAAATGAGGGAAAGGAAGAGGGCCGCCGGCCGCTGCGTCAGGTGACAGGAGAGCAGCAGCCGCAGCAGCTCCGCTACCGCTATACACCATCCGGGGCAGCAGCCAGGAAGCCGCACGGATAGGAGGAGGGGACACCGGAAGTGACGGCACCTGCGCTTGCCTGACGGCCGTGCTCGTACGTATACGTACAGGCCACAGGAGGAAGGCCGCGCTTCCTTTTTTTTTTTTTGCTTGCCTAAGAAACTTTATTGAAAAGAAAATAGCACAGTGACTCGGATAATATAGTTTGGCAACCGCAGCTGCCACACTTTATTGGTGTAAAAGAGCGTTTATTTATGTCCTTGTGCGGTCCTGTCAAATTGGGAAAAGTTCTGTTTGGATGTTTCTTCGTTTTAAACATACAAAACCTCAGATAAGTATTTTGGATAGCAAGGTCAAGCATTCAAGCTGGAAGAAATATGTATATATATATACATGTATGTATGTATATATGTATGCATGTATATATATATATATATATATATATATATATATATATATATATATATATATATATATATATATATATATATACATACATGAACAGAAATAAACTGCACTCCATGTCCGAATCCACAATGGTAATGGGTGAAAGCGGGTAATCCCAATCCAAGGATTGTAGATAAATATAGAAGAAATCCCAAAGCACTCCGATGTAGCAAAAAAAGTGGTTTATTCAGTCAACACACAGCTGCAAAGTTTCCGTACTACTATGGGACGTTGCAGCTGTGTGTTGACTGAACAAACCACTTTTTTTGCTACATCGTAGTGCTGTGGGATTTATTTTATATTTTCATATTTATCTATATATATATATTTTTATATATATATATATATATATATATATATATATATATATATATATATACGGCTCCAGGTCTATGTGGGCCCTTGGGCGACACAGACTTAGTGGGCCCCTTTGCGGGGGAACTCACGGCAACTGTATTTTGGCAGAAAACGTCACTTTGTGCCCCCATATAGACGTTAGGCCCTGTTTATACCCCCATAAATTTAGTGTCTTCTGTAGATAGTTCCACACAGCCCCTCTCCCAGGTAGTGCCACACAGCCCCCCTCCCTTGTAGTGCCACACAGCCCCCCCAGGTAGTGCCACACAGCCTCCTCTTCCCAGGTAGTGCCACACAGCCCCCTCTTCCCAGGTAGTGCCACACAGCCATCCTCCCTGGTAGTGCCACACAGCCCCCTCCCTGGTAGTGCCACACAGCCACCCTCCCTTGTAGTACCACACAGCCTCCCTCCCTGTAGGTAGCGCCTTTTGGGGTCCCTCTAGGAGTGGAATCCCCAGCCAGAGCATTGCTGATTCTCTGGCTGGGGATTCCGCTTCAGGTGAAACCCCTGACGTCACTGTCCATATATGGACAGTGTTGTCAGGGGCAACTCCAGAGCCATAGTCTCGGGCAGAGCACTACTGGCACTATGACATCACTATCCATGTATGGACTGTAATGACAGGGTAGGGAAGACAGACAGGTGAGCTCTAATCTACCCGCCACTCAGTCCCTGCCTACTTGCAACGACCCGTCCTAAGCGACGGGGTACAACTGGGCGACGGTCCCTACGCTCAGTAAGTGCAAGACAGACAAAACAGACAAGGGTACACAGAAGCTAGGGAAACGGGGCAGCTGCCCACGGAGACACCGTGAGCAACAAGAGTAGTGAACGAGCCGAGTCAAACCAGGAGAGAGCGAGGTACAAAACGCTGAGCAGGAGAGTGGTCAGAAAGCCAAGGTCAATAACAAGCAGAGGATGAGTAGTACAAGAAGCAGCATCAAGCCAGGAAACAACCATAGAAGAATCACAGGCATAGGAGGAACAGGAAAGGCAGGTATAAATAGACAGTGGGCGGGAACTAGCTCCGTCTGGCCAGGCTGTGATAGGCTCTCCCACTCCTAAGCCTGCCATTCTGAGTGGTGGAAGATGGAGTCAGTCTCACAGACATAGGAGCAGGTGCAGACTGACACAGAAGCTGTGTCTGGCAAATCCTTTACAGTACCCCCCCTTTTATGAGGGGCCACCGGACCCTTTCTAGGTGGACCTGGTTTATTGGGGAAACGAAGGTGGAACCTCCTGAGCAATACCCCAGCGTGAACATCCCGGGCGGGTACCCAAGTCCTCTCCTCAGGCCCGTATCCTCTCCAATGGACCAGGTACTGGAGGGAGCCTTGGACCATCGTGCTGTCCACAATCTTGGTCACCTCGAATTCTACCCCCTCAGGGGTGAGAACAGGGACCGGAGGTTTCCTCGAGGGAGCCAAGGACGGGGAGCAGCGTTTAAGGAGGGAGGCATGAAAGACGTCGTGCACTCGAAAAGACGGGGGCAACTCCAGTCGGAAGGAGACAGGGTTAAGGACTTCAATGACCTTGTACGGCCCTATAAACCGGGGAGCAAACTTCTTAGACGGGACTTTAAGGCGCAAATTTTTAGAAGATAGCCACACCAGATCCCCGACCACAAACAAGGGGTTAGCAGAACGTCTTCTATCTGCCTGAGTCTTTTGTATGCTCTGGGACGCCTCTAGGTTCTTCTGAACCTGGGCCCAGACTGTGCACAGTTCCTGATGAACGACATCTACCTCGGGATTGTTGGAACTACCAGGTGAAACGGAGGAGAACCGTGGATTAAACCCAAAATTACAGAAAAAGGGGGAGACCCCTGATGAGTTACTGACCTGGTTATTAAGGGAAAATTCGGCGAGGGGAATGAATGAGACCCAATCATGTTGACAGTCAGAGATAAAACACCTTAAATATTGTTCTAGAGACTGATTAGTCCTCTCCGTTTGGCCATTAGTTTCAGGATGGACAGCCCAGGAGAAGGACAGATCAATCTCCAACTTTTTACAGAAGGCTCTCCAAAACAATGAAACAAATTGTACCCCTCTGTCAGAAACAATATTGACAGGAACCCCATGGAGACGCAGGATATGTTTGACAAACAAGGTAGCTAACGTCTTAGCATTGGGTAGTTTCTTGAGGGGCACAAAGTGGCACATCTTACTGAAGCGGTTTCTACTACAACCCACACCACCGACTTGCCTTGAGATGGAGGCAAATCGGTGATAAAATCCATGGAGATATGGGTCCAAGGTCTCTGGGGAATGGGCAAAGAACATAGTAAGCCCGCTGGTCGGGACCTGGGAGTCTGGGACCTAGCACAAACCTCACAAGCGGCGACGTAGGCCTTAACGTCTTTAAGCAACCCAGGCCACCAGTAGTTTCTGGCAATGAGGTGCTTGGTACCCTGGATGGCCAGATAGTGCAGAGTCATGATTTTCCATAAGTACCCTTAGCCGGAGTTGCAGGAGAACAAACAGCTTGTTCTCAGGAAGGTTCCCGGGAGCTGAACCTTGATCAGCCGCAATTTCGGAGACTAAATCAGAATCAATAGAGGAAATGATTATACCTGGAGGCAAAACACAAGCAGGATCCTCCTCTGAAGGAGGGCTGGCCATGAAGCTACGCGACAGTGCGTCAGCCTTAATATTTTTAGACCCATCCCTATAGGTGACCAAAAAGTTGAATCTGGTAAAAAATAACACCCATCGAGCTTGTCTCGGGTCTAGCTTCCGGGCAGATTCTAAGAAAACCAGATTCTTGTGGTCGGCAAGGACCGTTACCTGGTGCCTAGCCCCCTGCAGGAAGTGGCGCCACTCTTCAAATGCCCATTTAATGGCTAAGAGTTCGCGGTTGCCAATATCATAGTTACTCTCAGTGGGCGAAAACTTCCTGGAGAAGTAGGCACAGGGACGGAGATGGGTGAGGGACCTGGTACCCTGGGACAAGACAGCACCCACTCCCACCTCGGAGGCGTCAACCTCCACGATGAATGGCTCCATTTGGTTGGGCTGAGCCAGCACTGGGGCCGAGATAAAGCACTTCTTAAGGACCTCAAAAGCCTGGACAGCCTCAGGAGGCCAGTGGAGGAGATCAGCACCTTTGCGAGTGAGATCCGTAAGAGGCTTAGCGATAACCGAGAAGTTAGCAATAAATCTCCTGTAATAATTAGCGAATCCCAGGAAGCACTGTAACGCCTTCAGGGAGGCAGGTTGGACCCATTCCGCCACAGCCTGGACCTTGGCGGGGTCCATGCGGAATTCATGAGGAGTGAGGATTTGACCCAAAAATAGTATCTCTTGCACCCCAAACACACATTTTTCGGTCTTAGCAAACAGTTTGTTTTCCCGAAGGACCTGGAGCACCTTCCTGACATGCTCAATGTGGGAGGACCAGTCCTTGGAAAACACAAGTATGTCATCAAGGTACACTACAAGAAATACCCCCAGATAGTTTCTTAAAATCTCATTTATGAAATTCTGGAAGACCGCGGGAGCATTACACAACCCAAAGGGCATGACGAGGTATTCGAAATGACCTTCGGGCGTGTTAAACGCAGTCTTCCACTCATCCCCTCTTTGATGCGGATAAGGTTATAAGCCCCCCCGTAGATCAAACGTAGAGAACCATTGGGCCCCCTGAACCTGATTGAAGAGATCAGGAATCAAAGGAAGGGGGTACTGGTTCCTTACAGTGACCTTATTCAAGTTCCGGTAGTCGATGCACGGCCTAAGACCACCATCCTTCTTCCCTACGAAGAAGAAGCCAGCACCTACCGGAGAAGTAGAGGGGCGAATGTAACCCTTGGCCAGGCATTCCTGGATATACTCTCTCATGGCTTCACGTTCGGGACAAGAGAGATTGAATATCCTACCCTTAGGGAGCTTAGCTCCTGGTACCAAATTGATTGCGCAATCGTATTCTCTATAAGGAGGTAACACTTCGGAGGCCTCTTTAGAGAAAACATCAGCGAAGTCCTGAACAAACTCAGGTAGAGTGTTCACCTCCTCAGGGAGAGAAATAGAATTAACAGAAAAACATGACGTCATGCATTCATTACCCCATTTGGTAAGATCCCCAGTATTCCAGTTAAACGTGGGACTATGCAACTGCAACCAGGGAAGGCCTAAAACCAAATCGGACGATAATCCCTGCATCACCAGTACAGAGCACTGCTCCAAATGCATGGAGCCAACAAGGAGTTCAAAAACAGGGGTATGCTGTGTATAATAACCATTAGCAAGAGGAGTGGAGTCGATACCCACTACCGGGACTGGTTTAGGCAAATCAATCAATGGCATAGCTAAAGACATAGCAAATTCCACAGGCATAATATTAGCAGAAGACCCTGAATCCACGAAGGCACTGCTCGTGACCCCCTCTAATGTTACTATCTCATAATGTACGACCATACTCTTTCCCTTCTTGCTAGTCCCCTCATCATTTTTTTTTATCTTTCCCTCCTTTCCCATTCCTATTTATGGCTCCTATACATTTTTGTTTGCTGAACAAGCTGGAGATAAACATCCCACAGAAACGTAATTCTATTCTTTAATAAATGCATAAAAAAAGGTGCATGTTGTTCTTTTTCGGGGGAACCCACTTCCGAACCGGACATATTGTGACAGATACTTCCCTACTTGGTTCCACTGCACTAATTCCGCTTCTAAGTCCAAGATCACTTTGATCGCTATGCACAAATCTCTTCATCATGAGGTACTGGACACTATGATTAATCCTGAGGGTAGATTTAAAGAAATTTTGTTGGGGGGAGCACTTTAATCTTACTCTAGATCCCTCTATAGACTTCACACCAACTGGGTGCCACATTCCTGCCTCCCAACTACTCTCAAACAAACCTTCCATGATTTATACATGATAGATATTTGAAGAATACTCTACAATCAAGATAAGTATTATTCCTACTTCTCTTCGGCGCACTAGTAATACAGCCACATCGACATGTAACATAGCATCCTTCCTTCTCTATCGGATCCATATTAAAGGGAAGGTGTCATGATTTTTTTTTTTTTTTTAATTATATTGCTTTTAATAAAATCTAAACAAAAATTTCATTTATTAGTGTTTTAAACTTTTTACTGTGTTCTTACTTTTACTTCTCTATTGGGGCTGGCATTTTTTTTTTCATCTCTGTATGTGTCGATTAATGACACAAACAGAGATGGAATACGGCACATACAACCCACTAGAGAATGCGAACGGGAGCCATTCCATTCTCAGAAGTGTACGCCGTCTGTGTGGGAACGGCGCATGCGCCGCTCCCACACAGACCAAAACGAAGCTCGTTCATAGAGCGAAATCCGGCGCCATTTTCATGTGGACCGGAAGCCGCTTCCGGACAGTAAGATGACAACTTCCGGCCGCGGCTTTCGGCCATATGTTCAACGAAACGAAGGCGCAAGGAGCATAGACCAGCGGAGGCGGCAGGAGCAGGTAATTTATGTTCGTGTATATGATGTGTGTATTATGTTCGTGTATGTTCGTGTGATACTGTCTGCTGAGCCCTGTATCTAATCCTCCTACACTGTGCAGTCGCTCAGAAAATGGCAACACACAGTGTAGGAGGTTTAAAGACCTTCAAACCCCTCCTTCTCCTGGCACTAGCCAGAAGAAGGGAGGGGGGATTGTGTGAGGACACTAGAGGAGAGTGTGTCCACCCCAAATTTGCAGCATAAATCAATGAGGTTACTTTACCACAGTGACCATGCTGCAATCTTGGGAACTGCTCCCTCTAGTGACCAGCACATGAAAATGTTATAAATTAGAATCTAATTTATAATATTTCCTGACTTGTGAAAAAATTAAAACAATGCGTAATCACTCAAATACTAATTGTTTAACTGAAAAAAAATATATATATTCTAGCGACACATTCCCTTTGAGGCCTGATGACGCCCCTGTTATTTTCTATCTAGATGTACTGTGGACGTGGCACCTCAAACATAACTTGTAAAAAGACTTGGTGTGTTCTGAAGATACTCGGTCTACCATCAGTGAGTTTTTATTGACACATTTCTCTAACTTTTCTACATTTGCAGTGGAAGGAACTTTAAGCCCTTTAGGACGCAGCCTGTTTTGGCCTTGTGGCATAGCCCATTTTTTCAAATCTGACGTGTTATTTTATGTGGTAATAACTTTGGAACGCTTATACCTATCCAAGCGATTCTGAGATTGTTTTCTCATGACATATTGTACTTTATGTTAATGAAAACATTTGGTCGACACATGTAATATTTATTTGTGAAAAACACCAAAATGTAGAGAAAATTTGCAAAAAATTGCATTTTTTAAAATTTAAGTGTATCTGCTTGTAAAACAGATAGTAATACCACACGAAATAATTACTAGTTAACATTTCCAATATGTCTACTTTATGTTTGCATAATTTTTTTGAACATATTTTAATTTCTTAGGACATAACAACGATTAGAACTTTAAAAGGAATTTCTCACATTTTCAAGAAAATTACAAAAGGCAATTTTTTCAGGGACCAGTTCAGTTCTGAAGTGACTTTGAGGGCCTTATATATTAAAAAGTCACCATAAATCACCCCATTTTAAAAACTGCACCCCTCAAAGTATTCAAAACAGCATTCTCAAAGTCTCTTAACCCTTTAGGCGTTTCACAGGAATTAAATCAATGTAGAAGTGAAATTTTAGAATTTCATTTTTTTGGCCGAAATTCAATTGTAATAAATTTTTTCTGTAAAACAGACGGTTTTACCAGAGAAACGCAACTCCATATTTATTGCACAGATTCTGCAGTTTTTAGAAATATCCCACATGTGGCCCCAGTCTCCTAATGGACTGAAGCACTGGCCTCAGAAGCAAATGAGCACCTAGTGGATTTTGGGGTCCCCTTTTTTTTAGATTATATTTTAGGCACCATGTCAGATTTGAAGAGATCTTGTGGTGCCAAAGCAGTGGAAACCCTCCAAAACTGACACCATTTTGGAAACTACACGCCTCAAGGAATTTATCTAGGGGTATAGTTAGCATTTTGACCCCTTATTATATTTTTTTTTACTAAATTAAATTGAATTAATCTGTCAAGATGAAAATCTACTTTTTTTCAGAAAAAAACATTGAATTTTTTAACTTTTACAAGGACTAAAGGCAGAAAACACCCTAAAATTTGTAAAGCAATTTCTCCCAATTACGGCAGTACCCCACAGCAGGGCTCAGACAAAGGAGCACCATTTGTTTTTTTGAGCGCAGATTTTGCTGGAATGGTTGTCGGTGCCATGTCGTGTTTGCAACCCACTTGAGGGATGAACACAGTGGAAATCCCCAAAAAGTGACCCCATCTTGGAAACTACACCCCTCAAGGAATTTTTCTAGCGGTATAGTTAGCATTTTTACCCCACAAGTTTTTTGCCGAATTTAGTGAAAATAGACTGTGAAGATGAAAATCTACTTTTTATGAAAAAACATAGAATTTTTACAAGGAATAAAGGAGAAAAAGCACCCCAACATTTGTAAAGCAATTTCTCCTGATTACGGCAATACCCCATATGTGGTAATTTACTGCTGTTTAGACCCACAGCAGGGCTCAGAAACAAAGGATCACCATTTTGATTTTTGGGCGCTAATTTTGCTGGAATAGTTGTCGGTGCCATGTCGTGTTTGCAACGCCCTGGAGGAAGGAAAACAGTGGAAATCCCCCAAAAGTTACCCCATTTTGGAAACTACACCCCTCAAGGAAATTTTCTAGCGGTATAATTAGCATTTTTACCCCAAAGGTTTTTTACAGAATTTAGTGGAAATAGACTGTGAAGATAAAAATCTCCTTTTTTTCTGAAAAAACATGGAATTATTACAAGGAATAATGGAGAAAAAGCACCCCAACATTTGAAAAGCAATTTCTCCTGATTACGGCAATACCCCACATGTGGTAATAAACTGGTGTTTAGACCCACAGCAGGGCTCAGATATGAAGGAGCACCATTTGGATTTTTGGGTGCAGATTTTGCTGGAATGATTGTCGGTGCCATGTCGTGTTTGCAACGCCCTGGAGGAAGGAAAACAGTGGAAATCCCCCAAAAGTGACTACATTTTGGAAACTACACCCCTCAAGGAATATTTCTAGCGGTATAGTTAGCATTTTGACCCTACAGGGTTTTTTTTGCAGAATTTAGTGGAAATAGGCTATGAAGATGAAAATCTACTTTTTTCCTGAAAAAACCTAGAATTGTAAAATTTTTACAAGGAATAAAGGAGAAAAAGCACCCCAACATTTGTAAAGCAATTTCTCCCGATTACGGCAATGCCCTATATGTGGTAATAAACTGCTGTTTGGACCTACGGCAGGGCTCAGAAGAGAAGGAGCGCAATTTGTAGCACAGATTTTTCTGGAAAGGTCTTCAGGTGCCATGTCGCGTTTGCAGAGCTCCTGAGGTATCAGTAAAGTGAAGTGACCCCATTTTGGAAACTGCACCCCTCAAAGAATTTATGTAGGAGTGTGATCACTTTTATGACCCCCATAGTTTTTCTGGCTTGAAAAATAAAATGTTACATTTTTTAAAATTGCGCAAATTTTTTTGGGCTGATTTTTCAGACACAGCATATAAGTGAAGTAAAGCACCTCAATGTTTATTGGGGTATTTCTTCTGACTTTAGAAATACCCCCAAAGTGGTCTAAATATGTTGTCAGCACCACAAGGATTTTGAGGCCTTATTTTTACTTGGATGATTTTTAGCCACAAGCATAGGCCTAAAAAATTGTGCAGATCATACACATTTGTTATAGTATTAGATATTCATCTAGGGGTATAATGAGGGTTTTTAGTTTTGTTATACTTTTTTTAGAGTGTCCAATTTTAAAAATGGGTAAAAGAACAGAATGATAAAGGGAGGGGTGGGGGTTTCAAAAGTATACATTTTTTAATCCAGGGAGGTGTGGAAGATGCGGAAGCAGTCCTTCATGCAGAGTCCAGGTTTTGATGGACAGGTGTCGCACTGATATATGGTATCCTTAGGAATACCCTTTTTGCACAGACACGGCACCTTTTTTGTGCCCTCCGTTTTTTTGTTGTTGCAGGCACTTCACTTGGAAAGTTCTGCCCAGGAACAATACAGCAAGAACTACTTGAAGCAGCAGATGTTTCCCCCACCTCGTCTCCAAGCAATAGCAATTTCATAATTTTTTCTTGGTATTCCAAGTAGGTACCCAGGTGGCATCTTTACGGAAAATTGAAAATGAATTGTACAGTGCCATCTATACAAGGTACACTGCCAATTTCTTTTTACCAAATTTTGCTTTTCCACATGCCACTGTACGGTTTTAACACCTGGCCAACCTCGAACAAACAATTTTTTTTTTTTTTTTTTTTTTATAACACTTAGTACCACTTACTAACTGACACGAACGCTGACTAACTGACAAGTGACGAGACTGACAGTGACGGATTGACACTTAGGGCCTGTTTACATCAGCATTGGCTTTCCAGTCCGGGGTCCCGTCGGAGGTTTCCATCGGGTGAACCCCGCAACGGAATGTCAAACTGAAACCACAGCTTCCGTTTCCGTCACCATTGATATCAATGGTGACGGAAACATTGCTAATGGTTCGTCACCATTCCGGCAGGTTTCCGTTTTAACGACGGAAACAATAGCGGAGTCGACTGCGCTATTGATTCTGTCGGAAAAACAGAAACCTGCCGGAATGGTGACGAACGGAAACCATTAGCAAAGTTTCCGTCACCATTGATATCAATAGGGACTGAAATGGAAGCTGTGGTTTCAGTTTGACTTTCCGCTGCGGGGTTCACCCGACGGAAACCTCCGACGGAACCCCGGAACGGAAAGCCAATGCTGATATGAACAGGCCCTTACTGACAAGTGACGTGACTAACAGTGACAGATTGACACTAACTGACAAGTGACGCAACTGACGCTATGGATTGACGCTAACTGACAACAGACGCTACGGATTGATGCTAACTGACAACTAATGCTACGCATTGATGCTGACAACAGCCGCTACTGATTGACGCTAACTGACAACTGATGCTACGGATTGACGCTGACAACTGACATTACGGATTGACGCTGACTAACTGATGCGACAAATTGACATAGATGACCTAGACAACTACCTAAACACTAAATTATTTTTGGATGGAAAAAAAAAAAAGAAAATCTCCCTTATACACTGGGAGGTGTGTGGGGTCACACACTAGGAACAGGGGAGAGGGAAATTAGGGGTTAATCCTGATTTTAACTTTGTGTGGGGCACACAACACGACACAGGCTCTGATCTCTCCGACTTCTCTTGACCAACAAAGAGATGAGAGCCTGTGTCCGGTATTTTTCACTCGCCCTGGGTGAAAAACGCACTCTGGTGTCGTCTGAACAGACCCACCAATCACAGCAATCGCTGGCAATGGACCACTGCTATTGGTCCATTGCCGGTCACATGGGGCAGGGGGGGTCCATAGTAACTGTTTCCGGTCTAATTTCAAGTCCAGAAACAGTTTTCAACTCTTTATTTGCAGAAGCGATGTAATCGGTGGATCTGTACGTATCCATCGATTACATCGACCGCCGGCATTGGACCGCTTTTACGGGTCCAATGCCAGTGACTGGGGAGTGTTAGCTCTCGGGGGGGGGGGTATTTTTTACCCGCCCGCGGCTGAGAGTGCACTGTGATTGGTGGGTCTGAACAGACGTAACAATCAAGGCAAATCACCGGCAATTGACCACTGAATTGGTCCATTGCCGGTCACATAAGGCGGGGGGGGGGGTCTATAGTAACCATTTCGAGACTAATTACAAGTCCCGGAATGGTTTTTAACACTTAATCTGCAGAAATTATTTAATCAGTGGATCTGTACAGATCCACCGATTACATCGATCGCCGGCATTGGACCGCTTTTACAGGTCCAATGCTGGTGACTGGGGAGTGTCAGCTGTTAGGAACAGCTGACCTCCTCATTCCCGGTACACACTGTCACCGACAGTGTGCACCGGGAACTGCGAAGTAACTGTACGTCCTGGTGCGCTAAGACACTGGCCACCCGGACGTACAGTTGCGTCGTGGTGCACCTAGGGGTTAAAGTGTAATCTGTTAAGACCTCATCGATCAGGGTTCGCTTTTAAAGAAGGAGTGTTCATTTTAAATCGCCTCATTATTACCTAGAATTTGTTCTCTGGAAACAACCCACAAATGCACTCAGACTACTAATTGAGTTGCACAACACCAGAGAGGAACATAGAACTTTATTGGAACAAAAATATCTGAGGTTCCATGACCAAAATAAACGTTCCTTTTATAAACATTCTAATAAATGTGGCCGACCAATTGTTTGTCTCCTTCGACCCCGCACATCTCACACATCCATTCCTCATATCCAAACTTCCGAGGTCATGGAGGAGCAGGACCCAACTAAGAATACAGAGATTTTACAGGATTATTACCAAGACCTTTATAACATTAACCCCTTTGCTCTCAGCGACGTACTATTCCGTTGCGCTAACCAATACGTTCACGCTCAGCGACGGAATAGTACGTCGCGGGAGTAACGTCCATTTCGGCCGTCCTCCTGACACATGCAGGAGCTGTGACAGCTGCTGTCTCGTACAGCAGCTGCCGCAGCTCCTACAGCGGGGACCGATCACTGTGTCCCGCTGATTAACCCCTTAAAAGCCGCATTCAATACCGAACGCGGCTTTTTAGGGGTTAAAATACAATCGCCGGTCTGCTACACGATAGCGGCCGGCGATGGTGACTATGGCAACCGGACACCTAAAAATGGCGTCCGGCTATGCCATCGACGGAAGCCTAGTGGGTCCTGACAAAGTCAGGACCCACTGTGCTTGCTGTCAGTGAGTATCTGACAGTTCTAATACACTGCACTACGCATGTAGTGCATTGTATTAGTATAGCGGTCAGGGCCTCCTGCCCTCAAGTCCCCTAGTGGGACAAAGTAAGTAAAAAAAAAATTTTTTGTCACCACGCCACTTAAAAATAGAATAAAAACGGATCAAAAAGTCGCATGCACTCCATGAAAACTACAATGAATTCCTCAAGGTGTCTAGTTTCCAAAATGGGGTCACTTTTGGCGGGTTTCCACTGTTTTGGCACCACAAGACCTCCTCATACCGGACATGGTGCCTAACAAAAAGGAGGCCTCATAATCCACAAGGTGGTCCTTTGCTTCGGAGGCCAGTGCTTCAGTCCATTAGCGCACTAGGGCCACATGTGGGATATTTCTCAAAACTGCAGAATCTGGGCAATAAGTATTGAGTTGCGTTTCTCTGGTAAAACCTTTTGTGTTATAAAAAAAAATGGTATAAAAAGGATTTTCTGACAAAAAAATATGTCAATTTCACCTCTACTTTGCTCTAAATTCCAGTGAAACACCTAAAGGGTTCATAAACTTTATAAATGCTGTTGTGAATACTTTGAGGAGTCTAGTTTCTAAAATGGGGTGCTTCATAGTGGTTTCTAATATATGGGCCCCTCAAAGCAACTTCAGTACTGAACTGGAACCTAAAAAAAATAAAAATGAGGCAATACTTCGCTTCTTACATTATACTGATAATGAGCCGTGCCCACCTTGAGATGACCCCAGTTTTGACCGTTTGTATAAACGGAGACCCCTATTAGACCGTTTCAGTGCCCGGTTTTCCCAAGCATTCACCCCCGAGAAGTGTATTTCCATTGATGTGTCCTTGGTACATTTTAAAGGGAGGCTTCAATTCCGCCAGTACCTGCCGAGTAAGAGGGCAAGGTATGGCGTGAAGATGTATAAGCTGTGTGAGAGTGCATCAGGGTGTACCTACAGATTTAGGATATATGAAGGGAAGGACAGCAGTATTCAGCCCCCAGAATGCCCCGTCCCTTACTGGGAGTTAATGCAAAAATTGTGTGGGATTTGGTGCACCCACTGCTGGACCAGGGTTACCACCTCTACCTGGATAATTTTTATGCCAGCGTCCCGCTCTTCAAGTGCCTCGCTTCCAGAAGTCCTGCGGCATGCGGCACTGCTAGAAGAAATCTGAGAGGCCTCCCTAAGACACTGCTTGGGCAAACACTCAGAAGGGGTGAGAGCAGGGCACCATCCAGCAGCAACATATTGTGTGTCAAGTACAAGACAAGAGAGATGTCCTTGTATTGACAACAATACATGGCCACACCAGTACCCATGTACCTGTATGAGGTACCAGTACAGAGACTCCCAAACCAGACCTCATCCTGGACTACAATAGGTACATGGGAGGGGTGGACTTGTCAGATCAAGTCCTGAAGCCCTACAGCGCCATGCGGTGTGGTATAAGAAGCTGCCCGTGCACATCATACCGATGGCATTGTACAATGCGTACATGCTACATCGATGTACAGGCCAGAGGGGAACTTTCCTGGAATTTCAAGAGGTGGTTATCAAGAAACTCATTTTTAGGGACCAGGAAGGGGTGGGGGCTCCCAGTACATCTGGAAGCGAGGCCACACGCATCGTACCAGGGCAACACTTTCCAGGAGAAGTTCCCCAAACTGGCAAGAAGGGAAAATGTCAAAAGAAGTGCAAAGTCTGTTATAAGAGGGGGATAAGGGAGGACACAATATATCAATGTGAGAAGTTTCCTGAAAAACTAAGGCTCTGTATGAAAGAGTGTTTTAAAATGTATCATACATCCCTTGATTTTTAATCTACGCCAGTTTTACTTACCCTGATGCACTCTGCACAGCTTATCCCCCTCATCTTTCCCTTCTGAGCCCTGCTAAGTGCCCAGGCAGCTGATAACAGCGACATGGAGGGTGTTGCCGTACCCGTGAGAACCCACATTACAGTTTATGGGGTGTATGTCTCCGGTCAAAATGCTCACTACACCTCTAGATGAATGCCTTAAGGGGTGTCGTTTTAAAATGGGGTCACTTCTCGGGGGTTTCAACTGTACTGGTACCTCAGGGGCTTCTGCATACATGACTTCGCACCAGAAAATCCCCAGTAGGCCAAATGGTGGTCCTTTCCTTCTGAGCCCTCCCATGGGCCCAAACGGCAGTTTATCACCATAAATGGGCTATTGCTGCACTCAAGACAAATTGGCCAACAAAATGGGGTATTTTGTTCCCTGTGAAAATAATAAATTTTCAGCCAAAACGACATATTATTGGAAAAAATTTATTTTGTTTTAATTCCAAGCCCAATTCAAATAAGTTCTGTGAAAAAACTATGGAGTCAAAATGGTCACAACACCCATAAATGAATTCCTTGAGAGATGTAGTTTCCAAAATGAGGTCACTTCTGGTGGGTTTCCATTGCTTTCATACCTCTGGGGCTCTGCAAATGCGACATGGCACCCGAAAACCAATCCAGCAAAATCTGCACTCCAAAGAACAAATAGCGCTCCTTTCCTTCTGAGCACTCTCATGGGCCCAAACGGCAGTTTATCATCACAAATGGGGTATTGCTGCACTCAGGACAAATTGGGCAACAAAATGGAGTATTTTATTTCTTGTGAAAATAAGACATTTTGAGCTAAAACGACATATTATTGGAAGAATTTTTTATTTTATTAATTCCCAGCCCAATTCAAATACATTCTGTGAAGAAACTATGGGGTCTAAATGATCACATTAACCATAAATGAATTCCTTGAGGGGTGTAGTTTCCAAAATGGGGTCACTTCTGGTGGGTATCCATTGCTTTGATACCTCTGGGGCTCTGCAAATGCGACATGGCACCCGAAAACCAATCCAGCAAAATCTGCACTCCAAAGAACACACAGCGCTCCTTTTCTTCTGAGCCCTCTCATGGGCCCAAACGGCAGTTTATCACCACAAATGGGGTATTGCTGCACTCAGGACAAATTGGGCAACAAAATGGAGTATTTTATTTCATGTGAAAATAAGAAATTTTGAGCTAAAACTACATATTATTGGAAGAAATTATTTTTTTTTTAATTCCCAGCCCAATTCAAATAAATTCTGTGAAGAAACTATGGAGTCTAAATGATCACATTACCAATAAATGAATTCCTTGAGGGGTGTAGTTTCCAAAATGGGGTCACTTCTGGTGGGTTTCCATTGCTTTGATACCTCTGGGGCTCTGCAAATGCGACATGGCACCCGAAAACCAATCCAGCAAAATCTGCACTCCAAAGAACACACAGCGTTCCTTCCCTTCTGAGGCCTCCCATGGACCCAAACGGCAGTTTATCGCCACAAACGGGGTATTGCTGCACTCAGGAGAAATTGAGCAACAAATTTTCTTCTCTGTGAAAATTAGAAATTTTGATGAAAAATGACATCTTATTGGGAAAAATTTCATTTTTAAAATTTCACACCCAATTCAAATACGTGCTGTGTAAAAACTGTGGGGTCAAAATGGTAACAACAACCATAAATTAATTCCTTGAGGGGTGTAGTTTCCAAAATGTGGTCACTTTTGGGGGATTCCTACTGTTTTGGCACTTCAACACCTTTTCAAACCTGGCATGCTGCTTAAAATATATTCTAATAAAAAAGAGGCCTCAAAATGTACTAGGTCCTTCTTTGCTTCTGAGGCTTGTGTTTTAGTCCTCGAGCACACTAGAGACACATGTGGGACATTTCTAAAAACTGCAGAATCTGGACAATACATATTTAGTAGTGTTTCTCTGGTAAAACCTTGTGTGTTACAGAAAAAAAATGAATACAATTGAAATTCAGCAAGAAAAATGAAATTTGCAAATTTCACCCCCACTTTGCTTTAATTCCTGTGAGGGTTAAATAAACTTTCCAAATGCTCCTTTGAATACTTTGAAGGGTCTAGTTTTCAAAATGGGGTGTTTTATGGGGGTTTCTAATACATAGGACCCTCAAAGCCACTTTGGAAACAAACAGGTACCTTAAAAAAAGGCTTTTAAAATTTTCTTATAAATCAGAGAAATTGCTGTTTATGTTCTAAGCCTTGTAATGTCCAAGGAAAATAAAAAAATGTTCAAAAAACGATGCCAATCTAAAGTAGACATATGGGAAATGTGAACTAGTAACTATTTTGGGTGGTATAACCATCTGTTTTACAAGCAGATGCATTTAAATTCTGAAAAATTATTTTTTTTTATAAATTTTCTCTAAATTTTGCAATTTTTCACCACTAAACACTGAATATATCGTCCAAATATTACCACTAACATAAAGCCCAATGTGTCATGAGAAAACAGTCTCAGAATCGCTTGGATAGGTTTAAGCATTCCGACGTTATTACCACATAAAGTGAAATATGTCAGATTTCAAAAACGGGCTCTGAGCCTTAAGGCCCAAACTAGGCTGCGTCCTTAAAGAGGCTCTGTCACCAGATTTTGCAACCCCTATCTGCTATTGCAGCAGATAGGCGCTGCAATGTAGATTACAGTGACGTTTTTATTTTTAAAAAACGAGCATTTTTGGCCAAGTTATGACCATTTTTGTAGTTATGCAAATGAGGCTTGCAAAAGTCCAAGTGGGTGTTTAAAAGTAAAAGTCCAAGTGGGCGTGTATTATGTGCGTACATCGGGGCGTTTTTAATACTTTTACTAGCTGGGCGCTCTGACGAGAAGTATCATCCACTTCTCTTCAGAACGCCCAGCTTCTGGCAGTGCAGATCTGTTTCGTCACTCACAGGTCCTGCATCGTGTCGGACACATCGGCACCAGAGGCTTCAGTTGATTCTGCAGCAGCATCGGTGTTAGCAGGTAAGTCGATGTAGCTACTTACCTGCAAACGCTGATGCTGCTGCAGAATCAACTGTAGCCTCTGGTGCCGATGTGTCCTCGCTCGTCTGACACGATGCAGGACCTGTGAGTGACGTCACAGCGTGATCAGGCAGAAGCTGGGCGTTCTGAAGAGAAGTGGATGATACTTCTCATCAGAACGCCCAGCTAGTAAAAGTATTAAAAACGCCCCGATGTACGCACATAATACACGCCCACTTGGAATTTTACTTTTAAACACACCCACTTGGACTTTTGCAAGCCTCATTTGCATAAATACAAAAATGGTCATAACTTGGCCAAAAATGCTCGTTTTTTAAAAATGAAAACATTACTGTAATCTACATTGCAGCGCCTATCTGCTGCAATAGCAGATAGGGGTTGCAAAATCTGGTGACAGAGCCTCTTTAAGGGGTTAAGGAACTGTTTTAATTAATACATTCCCTTCTGCTTACAAAATAAATGTATACTCATCAATAAAATAATCATCTCCCATATTTGTATTCCCCCATATACTGTAGGTGTGCTACTATAGCAACCATCCGCTTCCAGTCTCTTAGCTACTACTTTCCACACCATAGTGTACATATACAAAGAGGGAAACTCAATCCTGTATCTTCTCCCCATTCCAGATTCCATAATTTCAAGCATGTTATAATTCTGCCAGATTGGGAATCTAGATCATAGGGCCCTAACCCAAACACTATAAATTTTTGTATTAATAATCTTATTAACTTGCGCAGCTAACAAATAGTCTCTCATTGCTGGAATTGCCAACCACCCCTATCGACCGGTTTTCTCAGCTGTTAAAGTTTCTAGGACGTTTCCCCCTCCAAACCAACTCTGAATACAAACTATCAAAAGTTTTGAATATCGCTTCTGCCAACCAAATTGGACTATTCATCAAAACATATAACATTTTTGTATAATAATATCAATTTAATCAGCGCCACCTTTGCAGCCAACCCTATATCCCGTTTTTTCCATATCTGAACCTCCTCTCTTATATATTTCAAGTGTGGGGCTATATTTAACTTTTCGTACTCCTTTATATCACTAGAGACATTAATCTCCAGATATTCAAAGTAATCTTTTTTTGCTATTCTTTTGAACTGCCCTCACAGAATATGTTCCTTTTCATCAATCGGTAAGATAGAAGATTTTCCCCAGTTAATACACACACCTGAAATTCTATCAAATTCATCAAATAAATTAAAGATAATTCCAATGGAATCATGTGTACCCAAAAACAATAAAACATTGCCCGTGAACAATGCTATTTTCTCTTTCTCCCTTACATACCTATAACCCACCATTTCTGGGCTTTTTCTTATATAACTTGCCAATGGCTCAATTACTAGGTCAAAGAGCAAGGGGGATAGGGGACAGCGAGGTCTAGTTCCTCTGTCAACCTTAAATGGATCCTATATTGTCCCATTCATAGATATCCTTACCATTGTTCCAGTATATGAAAATTGTATCCACTTTAAGAATTTTGGACCTATTCCCATATACCTCAACACATCCCACATAAAATCCCACTCAATAGAATCAAAGGCCTTGGCTGCCTCCAGCGACAATATTACTTTTTCCCCTGGATTGTCCGGCATTAGCTGAATATTCCAGTATAGTCTGGATAGGTTATCTATTGTAGATCTAGCCATTAAAAAAACAACCTGATCACTGTGGATTAGATACCCACTACTTCTTTTAACCTTGTTGCCAGAACCGTAGCCGAGATCTTAGCATCTGTATTCATTAACGAGATTGGTCTATATGCGTCCAAAGATAATGGATCCTTTCTCTCTTTTAGAATGAGTATTATCATCGCTTACTTCATGTACTCAGGTAAAAGACCAACCTCAAATACTTCCTCATATATAACTAATAGTTCCGGAAACAAGATTTCCCGATATTTGTTATAAATCTCAAATGGGAGTGAGTCCAAACTCCAGATGCAGCCAAGGCCTTTTCCAAATCCTCCAAGGAGATTGGTGATTCCAACCATTCTTTTTTTTCCTCTGTCAAGAAAGACGGCCCTGATCTCAACAAAAATGGGGCATTCTCTTCTTTTGACCCATTCCACCTTGAAAACTGTTAAAACATTAATAGCAGGCTGCAGCAGCAATCCCCAGATTGTATAGGGTAAAAACACCCTTAGAACACCTCCCAGGAATTTAGGAAGTTTAGCATAACAAATAAAAACAGTAATGCAATGCAAACAAGCAGTGCAAACCCCTCTTGTCCAAGTCCACAGGACAGAAAAAAACCACATGGTAGGAGGCGCTAGTTATGTAGGGAGGGGCTCTAGTTAATTAGTTTGATTAAATTAAAAATTCCATCTGTCCTACTAGTTCACAGGGGCAAAAAGACCCCATTATTGAGCTGCTGTAGGACATAAGGGAACTTTATTTTGTGAGTCATTACCGCAACTATATCATATATGTGTATTTTTTTTTTTTTTAATAAATAAAACCACTTTTTATGTAAAAAAATGTTTTGTTTTTTTTTTCTGTGCACCTTTATTAATTTTTATTTCACATTAATTAATTCTTTTTTTGTCCCACTAGGGACTTCACTAAGCGATCTTTTGATCACTTATATAATGCTTTGGTATACTTAGTAAAACTGACAGGCATCTATTAGGCCATGCCTCTGGCATGACCTAATAGGCATATAGCCAGGCAGGCCTAGGAGCCTTTGTTAGGTCCCCGGCAGCCATAGCAACCCATTGGTGTCTCGCGGTCGCATTTGCGAACTGCCGATGGGTGACAGAGGGCGCCCCCTCCCCCTGTAAATCCTTTCGATGCCGTGGTCGCTATTGACCGCAGTTACACAGTCGCAATCAAAGCAAACTTTGATCGCAACTATTAGAGCAGGAGCCCGGCTGTCATGAGACAGCCGAGCATCCTCTCCAGCCTGCTCGGGACACCCGTGCAGGTCATAAAATAGCCAGCCATGACAAGACGGCTACCTAGCCTAAGGTCCATTAGTGACCGCCGTGAAAAGGCATATCAGTGGTCACTAATGGGATAAATAAACACTCCATGCAGAACTGATGTGCTGGGGCAGATTTACGATTCAAAATGAATTTCTGTGCGCCACATTTATTAGCATTTTTCAACACGCTCTATAAGGGGGTATGACTTAGTGGAAAAGGGGCATGGTCTAGCAGAAAGGTGCATGACTTAAAATGTGAAACAGTGTGTTAAAAATTTGGGGGCAAAATATAGGTGTAAACTAAGCCAACCAAGAGGTGGTATAAGAAGAGAAAAATGTCTAACAGGTCTAGCAGGATGCACCAAATTTATCACACAGCATGTACCACTTTGTAAACTTAGACCAGGCAGAAAATGCGCCAAATTTATCACTATCTAAAACTTAGGCTCTGTTCACACAGAGTGTTTTTGTAGGGAGAAAAAATCTGCCTCAAAATTCCTTCAGGAATTGCCTGCATTGTTTCTGCTTATTTTGCCTGCGGCCATTGAATATAATGCAAGGACTGCGGACAAAAAACACAGCAAAAAACGCTCAGAAACAAGTGCCGCAGGTATTTTCTACCTCTCATTGATTTTATTGGCAGATCAGAGGCAGCAACCTTGGCAAGAAAAAACATTCCACTTTTTTTTCCCACAAGCGTCCAAAAGCTGCCCAAGAAACGCCTCTGCCTCCCATTGTAATCAATGTGGGGCGATTTCAACCATTTATTGACTCTGCGTCACAATGAGCTCCAAAAAACTCTGTGTGAACAGACCCTTAGATAGTTTTAGTACATCTGCCCAAATGTGTTATGGCTATTGCACGGCCTTACGAGGCGGTGCATGACACAGGGATTCAAAAGAGAAAAGTCAGGCACTGAACTAGCAAAGTATGATGGGTGATCATTATCAATAGTGGTGTACAATTCATCACTTTAACGGTGAAAATTGCACAAATTGCGCCAAATGTATGATAATGGTGAAGACGGAATGATAAGATGATTTGTCAAAACGTATTAGGCATGCTAGTTTCCTCTTCCTTAAACCATCTCATGGATGGCATACTTTACACCAATATTTTGTGCGCCATTAATATATTTGGTGCATTTTACAACTTCCTTCAGCCACATCACTTTTTTTTAGACAGTTTTCAAAAATGTCTATGAAAGTGCAAGAAAGAGTTTAAAATACATTTTGTGCACGTCATGCATTGCACTTTTTTTTGGCACACATTATGCCAGAATTCTGCTGTATTTTGTTTAGTCAATTTCCCCCACTGTATCAGCCTTGCCTGAAGTGTTACTTTAAGGTATCTAGATAAGTTGGCTTCCTCAGAACACTGTGGATGACTTCATAATGAATGAATGAATCAGTAATGGTATGCATCGATAATAAACTCCTGTAGTAATGACAAAGGTGCAGATGTCATAAATACATCTGTTTATGACATTAAGAACCCATAAAAGAAGATTCCATAAAACAAGAGTATACTTCCATGTTCAGTGCCATATTTGATGCGCCAGAGGACCTTTCATGCGGCAGAGGACTTTTGATGCATTGGAGGAGTTTGACTACGCCACAAAATGCTAAGGCTGGATTCACACGTATGTACGGACGTATTTCGGCCGGAAGTCCCGGACCGAACACACTGCAGGGAGCCGGGCTCCTAGCATCATAGTTATGTACGATGCTAGGAGTCCCTGCCTCGCTGCCAGACAACTGTCCCGTACTGTAATCATGTTTTCAGTACGGGACAGTAGTTCCACGGAGAGGCAGGGACTCCTAGCATCGTACATAACTATGATGCTAGGAGCCCGGCTCCCTGCAGTGTGTCCAGTCCGGGGCTTCCGGCCGAAATACGTCCGTCCATTACGGACGTAATGTGCTCGTGTGAATACAGTCTTACCTTGATTTAATTTGGAGTTTCTAGTAAGGAAACTCCTTCATCCATGATCGTTCCTTCTTTATCACAGTGCTGCCATCCTCTTTACAGGTGTTGTCTGCCTTAGAGAAGGTGCCCTGGTCAGTGAGGATTTCTTTAGAGATCCCAGTCTGAGAAAATATGTAAAACAATTCCTGTGCAATACTTTTAGAGGTGGTGTTTTTTAAGGGCATGGCTTCAGGATAGTAAGTTGCACAAGCCACCATGACCAAAATATATTGGTGTCCTCCGACTTACTTGACAATGGGACCCACCAAATCTAGAGCAATCCTCTCAAATGGTACCTCAATAATTGACAGCGGAACCAAAGAGTTCCAAAAGTGTGACTTTGGGGCACTTATTTGACATGGGGTTCACGACTCACAGGATTTCTTTACTTCCTTATATACCCCTGGCCAGAAAAACCTTCTGGAGAATTCTCTCCTGTGTTTTGTAAGTCCCCAAATGTTCCCCAAGTACATGATTATGAGTCATGTCAAATACCATACATCTGTACGACTAAGGCCTCATGCACACGACCGTAGCCATGTGCACGGCCGTGATTTCCGGGTCGGCTGGCCACGGAGTGACAGCCGCGAGCCGCATGCAAATCGCGGGCTGTGCACATGGCCGCGGACATTATTTTCAATGAGCCCAGACCGCAGAACACGGCCGTAATAAGACATGTCCGTTCTTTCTGTGGTGTTGGCTCCAGGGCCATGCACGGACCGTGAAAACCTTAGTCGTGTGCATGGCCCCATAGGAATGAATGGGGCCGAAATGCTCCCGTGGATTTTCGGGGGAATTGCGGTCGCAAAAGCACGTTCGTGTGCATGGGGCCTTAGGTTCCAGAAGCTGTTCAAAGATTTTACTGGTAACTCTATACAAGAGATCATTGTTCGTTGCAAAATGGTGAAGTCAGCATCCGGTTCCTGTGACAAACGATTTATGATTGTAATATCTTGCCGAGCATTTATAAGAACAGTGTCTCTCAATTTTGCAGTTCCAAAATTATCTCGGGACACCTCTAGATCAAGTACTTTTTGATCAGCAGGAGGATCATCCTCCTCTCCAGCTAAGACCTGGAATGGAAAATTGTTATCAATAGCATGCATTTCTGTCAACAAATCAACCTTTGGAAAGGCAGTTTCTCCAGGAGTTTCCACACCCCCTTCAGGGAATTAAGCTTTTTCTCGCAATTCCAGAATAGGGAGGAGCATGGGGCCCGCATGCAACCTGCCGGCACGGGCTCCCTCCATGGCCGGAGGCTCCGCTAGCAGGTCCTATGGCTGCTACAATGCGACGCCACTGAAGGGGTTGTTCCTACAAAAGACATGCATCCCCTATCCACAGTACAGGGGATACATGTGTGATCGCTGGGACGCCCAGCGATAAGGAGAACGGGAGACCGAAAGTCCCCCGAAGTTCTCCATGACAAACCTCGGACTTCCGGGGTCTGTCTGCAGCTCCATATAAATGACTTGCATACCGGTCGCGCTTATGCGCATGCGTGACCAGTGCTCCTTTCATTTTTATTGAACTGCACAGACGCTGGAAGTCCGAGGTTTGTCATGGAGAACTTCGGGGGACTTTCGGTTCCCCGTTCTCCTTATCGCTGGGCGTCCCAGCGATCACACATGTATCCCCTGTCCTGTGGATAAGGGATGCATGTCTTTTGTAGGACAAACTATAGGCCGTTTTTTTTTGTGGGGGGGCTATATGGCGTTATCTACAGGGGGGTCTGTATGGCGTTATCTACAGGGGGGTCTGTATGGCGTTATCTACTGGGGGGGACTCTGTATGGCGTTATCTATAGGGGGGTCTGTATGGCGTTATCTACAGGGGGTCTGTATGGCGTTATCTACAGGGGGGTCTGTATGGCACTATCTACAGGGGGGTCTGTATGGCGTTATCTACAGGGGGGTCTGTATGGCGTTATCTACAAGGGGGTCTGTATCGCGTTATCTACAGGGGGACTCTGTATGGCGTTATCTACAGGGGGGACTCTGTATGGCATTATCTACAGGTGGGGTCTCTATTGTGTTATCTACAGGGGGGTGTCTGTATGGCGTTATCTACAGGGGGGTCTGTATGGTGTTGTCTACAGGGGGGTGTCTGTATGGCGTTATCTACAGGGGGGGCTGTATGGCGTTATCTACAGGGGGGCTGTATGGCCTTATCTACAGGGGGGATTTGGGGCTGTATGACGTTATCTACAGGGGGGCTGTATGGCATTATCTACAGGGGGGTCTGTATGGCGTTATCTACAGGGGGGCAGTATATGCGTTATCTACAGGGGGGCTGTATAGCGTTATCTACAGGGGGATTTGGGGCTGTAAGACGTTATCTACAGGGGGGCTGTATGGCATTATCTACAGGGGGGCTGTATGGCGTTATCTACAGGGGGGCTGTATGGCGTTATCTACAGGGGGATTTGGGGCTGTAAGTCGTTATCTACAGGGGGCTGTAAGACGTTATCTACAAGGGGCTGTATGGCAGATATCTACAGCGTTCTGTTCCGATGGGGCATATTTTTACGCTACTGTTTTTAAAAACGGCCGCGTAAAAAAACGCCCGAGAAAAAGAAGTGCATTTCACTTCTTGACCTGTTTTTGGAGTCGTTTTTCATTGACGCTATAGAAAAACAGCTCCAAAAACGGCGTAAAAGATGCCATGAAAAAGGCTAGTTAATTAAAAAACAGCTGAAAATCATGAGCTGTTTTTCCTTGAAAACAGTTCCGTATTTTCAGTCATTTTTTGCTAAGTGTGTGAACACATTCTTAGAGTTTGAAAAAAAAGCCAATATTTACCCACGGGGGTTACCATAGCAATGAGTCCCTGTGTTCTAGGTGCATTACAACATCCTGTGATGACGTTGCAGTCCATGTAAGCACTACAGCCTGTGATTGGTTGCAGCAGTCACATGGGATGTAACGTCATCAGGTTGTATAGAAAACACCTGGGAAAAAAAACTACGTGTCACTATGAAAACGCCAGCAGCGTATATATGGACTTTTTTCATTAATTAAAAACGAAAAAGTTTTTTTCATATTTGCGATTCTTGCGGCGGAATCACAGTGTTTCTGCTGCAAATCGCAACATTTGCTTTTTGTTGTAGGTTTTACCTCTCAATGAATTAAATGGGGAAAACCCGCAACAAAAGAGCAATGATTCCGCAGCATATATTGACATTAAAAAAAAAATACACCGCAGGTCAATTTCTGAACATTTTTGCAGCAGATTTTTTCTGGAGCGTGCAAATGAAATTTGTTAAAATCTCATCCACTTTGTTGCTACTGTAAATGCTGCTAATTTTCCACACAGATTTTTTGCATCGGTTTCGCTACATGGGAAATCAGCCTTAGGGTATGTTCACACGCAGTGGTTTCAGATGTAATTCAGGCGTTTTACACCTCGAATTACATCTGAAAAAACGCTCCTAATACTCCTACAAACATCTGCCCATTGCTTTCAATGGGAATTACGATGTTCTGTTCCCACGAGCCTTTATTTTACGCATTGCTGTCAAAATACAGCGCGTAAAATGACGGCTCATCAAAAGAAGTGCAGGACACTTCTTGGGACGTTTTTGGAGGCGTTTTTCATTGACTCCATTGAAAAACAGCTCCAAAAACCGCCGTAAACAACTCCGCGAAAAACGTGAGTTGTTAAAAAAACTTCTGAAAATCAGGAGTTGTTTTCGCCTGAAAACAGCTCCGTATTTTCAGACGTTTCTGGTCACTGCGTGTGAACATACCCTTTAGGGTATGTTCACACGCACTATTTACGGACGTAATTGAGGCGTTTTACGCCTGGAATTACGCCCAAAAATACGGCTTGAAAGCGTCGGCAAACATCTGCCCATTCATTTGAATGGGTTTTACGATGTACTGTGCAGACGGTCATTTTATTTACGCGCCGCTGTCAAAAGACGGCGCGTAAAAAAGACGCCCGCATCAGAGAAGTGCATATCACTTCTTGGGACATAATTGGAGCCGTTTTCCATTGACTCCATAGAAAAACCGCTCCAATTACATCCGTAATGGACGCTGCGAAAAACGCCTGCACATGCCATTACGTCTGAAATTCAGGAGCTGTTTTCGCCTGAAAACAGCTCCGTAATTTCAGCCGTACCAGACGTGCACGTGTGAACATACCCTAAGGGGGCAGTGTGCACCCTTACCTACGGGGCCTGTTGAACTGCACAGTAGAACATATGGTGTGTCTGCACAAATTCACAGATTCATGGTAATGAAATGCCTAGAGCAGTAACAATATATTTTAAATGGGGGCATCGTAACCCAAAACATGACTACAAGCTGTCTGCTTTTTATGTCACCTTGAAAAGGATACCACCAGAATATCAGAGTGCTTCAACCAAATTTATTTTTTGCTTAAAGCATAATGCACACGACTGTTCATTTATATGGCCAGGCCCCATGCACACGACCGTGATGTTCACAGAACTGATATGGGGACTGCAAATATGGGCCGCGAAAACTCAGGTAATTTTACTATCCGTATTTGTGGCATGGACTCGCTCATCGTTCATGACATCCCTGCATTTTTTGAAGGTTGCACTACTGAAGGTTTTTTGAAGATAAATGGACTACAACGGATCCGGGGTTTGCGGACCGCAAAATCACTATGGTCATGTGCATTAGGCCTAGCTATTTTATGACTGGGAGATGTCAATAGACCTCTTATTCAGACTAACAGATTTGCCTATCCAAATTCGTGTTAAAGTCCACACGTTCCGAAGCAAATTAAAAACAAATCTGCAGCACAGAGGTGTAGTTAGGGGTTTAGCACAGGGGGGGGGGGCAAAACATATCTGAGTGGGCCACAACCCAGTGGGCCCCCAACGCATGTAAAACGCAGGATCAAGCTGTTGCCGATCACATCTAAGTTCATAGGAGAGGTAGCACTCCAAACAGATGTCGTCAGAAAAGTGGATTTATTCTCCCATCAGTGCAGTAAACAGCCTTCTTGTTTGGGCTGTTCACATATGGACAGTGTTGTCAAGAGCAGAGCTGGAGTAGCGCTAGTAGCGCTCTGCCTGGAACTCCGGCTCTGGGGTTGCCCTGACATAACTGTCCATATTTGGACAGTGATGTCAGGAGCAGAGCTGGAGACCCAGGAAGAGCGCTACTAGTGCTCTACCCGGAACTCCAGCTCTGGGGTTGCTCCTGACATCTCTGTCCATATATGAACAGTGATGTCAGGAACAGAGCTGGAATCCCAGGCAAAGTGCTCGAAGTGGCTCTGCTCTGGGACTCCAGCTCTGGGCAAGCCCCTGATATCACTGTCCATATATGGACACTGATGTCAGTGACTTCTCCAGAGTTCCAGAGCAGAGCCTGCTCTGCTCTGGGACACCGGCTCTGGGGTTGCCCCAGACATCACAATCCAGTCCAGGAGGACAGTCTATCTATCTGTCTATGGACAGTGACGTCAGGGGCTCCAGCAGCAGAGGAATCCTCCGTCAATGCTTCGGCAACGTTCTGACTGGGGATTCCCCTCCTAGAGGGAGCCCCAATGGAGCTATCTATCGGCGTGTGTGGCACTATCTACAAGGATTGTGTGTGGCATTATCTACAGAGGTCACTGTGGCAGTATATACAGAGAGCAGTGTGGCAGTATCTACAGAGGGCACTGTGGCATTATCTACAGAGGGCACTGTGGCATTACCTTGGGGGGTGGCATCCACAGATGGCACTGTGGCATTATTTAGGGGGTGGCATTATCTACAGAGGGCACTGTGACATTATCTACAGAGGGAACTGTGGCACTATCTAAAAAGGGGCTGCCCAATCTTGACATTCATGTGTCTGCCAACTGAGCCGCCGGACTGCATTTAGGGACACTTAAACGGCAAAACTGGAATATTAAAATAAGCATGTGGAGAAACCGGGCAAATTTCCGTTAAGTTTAAACATAGCGGTATTATTATTATTATTATTATTATTATTATAGTAATGTAGTATTGTTATTATAGTTCAAATAACTAATTGATTAAAGATAATTTTGTATCAAATTTGTGAAGTAATGTGGCCCGTCAACTTCAAATTTTTTCTATATGTGGCCCACTTACCCGGCCGAGTTTGAGACCATGTTCTATAACCAATTAATGATTAATCATTAAGTGCAAAAACCTGAATATAACATGTCCACAGGGTTATCACATGTGCCAATTTGTATCATCAGCAATATAAATGTAGTTTCACAAACCCCCTTTATAGATAGTGCCACACTTTGTAGATATTGCTAAACTCCCCATTTGTAGATAGCGCCACACTCCCGCCTTTGTAGATAGTGCCACACAACCAGGGACGTAGCTAAAGGCTCATGGGCCCCCGATGCAAAAGTTCTTCTTGGGCCCCCCCCCCAATGTTCTCCTGGTCGATGGCCCGCATCTTTCAGCTGCATCACTGGGTCTCCTAAGTAACCCAACAATGCAGCACTAGCAGCCAGGGGCGTCACTAAGGTCTTAAAACGTCAGGAGAAATAGCCCCTATACATATGTCCCCCCCAAAAAAGTGTGTGCATGTTTGTATATGTGTATGTATATGTGTATGTATACATGTGAGTGTGAATATATATGAGACAGCATATCTATAGATCTACGACCCCATAGCTATGGATAGGATTAGATACAGTGGCTCAGCAGACAGTATCACATATGATGTGTTTAGATATAGGTTCCAGCTCGCTGACATTGCGGGTCCAGCGCTGGACCGGGACTGGTAAGAATAATAATTGTTTTGCTTTTTTATATGTTACTAATTATTTTTGTGTGTTTGTATTTTTTTATAGGCTCAGTTGTTGGACTACATCAGATTCTGGGACTACTTCGATGACAGCGTTTTTTTATTCTCAATAAAATGGTTGTGTTTTTTTTTTATTTCAATAAAATATTTTTTCTATGTCGTTGTATTGTTTTTTAAACGTTATTACTACCTCCATAGTAATGGCCGCTGGCTGATTGACATCGTCCATGACTAAGGCGGGGCTTAATGTTAGCCGGTGAAGAGGCTAACACTAACCCCCATTATTACCCCGGTACCCACCGCCACAGGGGTGCAGGAAAGTGCCGGGTAGGACCCAGTACCCGACCATCTGTAGGGATGTTCAGGCCCTGGGGTGGCCGCATGCTAATATTATTAGGCTGGGAAAGGCCAGAAACAGTGGCCCTTCCCACCCTGGTAATGCTAGCCTGCTGTAGCTGTGTTGTATCTGGCTGGTTATGAAAAATGGGGGAACCCCACATCGTTCTTTCCAATAATTTTTTTCTTTTTAAAATACTGACGTGGGCTCCCCCGATTTTTTATAACCAGCCAGATACAACATAGCAGCAGGCTAGCATTACCAGGATGGGAAGGGCCACTCCCATGTGGTAGGCTTAAATACAGGGCTCATCAGACAGGATCACACATGGGCCCTGTATCTAAGCCTACCATGTGGTTGGCTTAGATACAGGGCTCAGCAGACAGGATCAGACACTGTGTGATCCTGTCTCATGGGCCCTGTATCTAAGCCTACCACATAGTAGGCTTAAAGGGGTTGTCCAGTCCTTAAACATTGATGGTCTATCCTCAGGATAGGCCATTAATAGCTGATGGGTTGGGGTCCGACTCCCGGGACCCCCGCCAATTGGCTGTTTTGAACGGGGTGCAGCGCTCGTACTTCCCCTTCATTTCCCTTACTTGCTCACTGTGAATCGCCAACAGGTCCGTGTCGGGGATTCA
Organism: Rhinoderma darwinii; assembly: GCF_050947455.1. NCBI lineage: Eukaryota > Metazoa > Chordata > Amphibia > Anura > Rhinodermatidae > Rhinoderma > Rhinoderma darwinii. Next base: position 330,643,307 of record NC_134690.1, read on the forward strand.
CATTGTGGGCAAGTGACCGAAATGAAGGGGAAGTAGCGCTCGTACGAGCGCTGCGGCCCCTTCAAAAAAGCTGATCGGCGGGGGTCCCGGGAGTCGGACTCCGATCTATCAGCTCCAGCAGACAATGATATTAAACTTACCCACCTCCCCGGCTGCAGCGGAGGTCCTGACTCCATCCAGGGTCGGGATGTTGTGAGCGGCGCATAGCGTTGTGATGTCATGCACTGCGTACAGCGTTGTAACGTCAGGACCTTTGGTGCGCATCGGAACGAGGAGGGTAAGTACTGTCAGTTACTATAGTAACAGGGGCCCGTTTAGTATATTACATGGGCCCCAGTTACTATAGTAACTTTTTATTAATATGGTGCGGGGGGCCGCGGGCTCTTCTGGCTTCGGGGCCCGGTCGGAATTGCGACTGCTGCGACCCCTATAGTTACGCCACTGCACAAATCCCTGTAGAGAGTGCCACACAGCGCCTTGTAGATAGTGTCAGCCACAGCCCCCTTGTTGATAGCACCAAACAGCCCACCCTTGTAGATAGTGCCACACCCCCCCTATATAGATAGTGCCACACAGTCCCGCTGTAGATAGTGCCTGGGTGCCCCCAAAACAAATAAAAAAATGTATATCCACCTAGCCCCGTTCCGTGCAGAAAGGAGCTCCACAGCCCATGAGGCTTGTATCTGCTTCCTGAGGACACAGATACAAATGAATGTGGCAGTCACCCGGGCCATCAGGCCAATGCTCAGTGCTAATGACACCACTAGTATGTAAGGGCCTTCCAGTCCTAGTCACAGGTGGATATCCGGGCAACTTGGAACAGCCCCTGCATTAGATCCTAGTCATATACTAGTCCTTCTCAATTAATTAGAATATCATCAAAAAGTTAATTTATTTCAGTAATTCAATTCAAAAAGTGAAACTCATATATTATATAGATTCATAACACACAGAGTGATCTATTTCCAGCATTTTTTTTTCTTTTAATGTTGATGATTATGTTTTGGTTAATAAAAACCAAAAATTTTGTGTCTCAGAAAATGTGAATATTATATAAGCCCAATTTCAAAAATTATTTTTAAGACCGAAATGTTGGCCTACTGAAAACTATGCACAGTATATGCACTCAATACTTGGTCGGGGCTCCTTTTGCATGAATTACTGCATCAATGCGGCGTGGCATGGAGGCGATCAGCCTGTTGCACTGCTGAGGTATAATGGAAGCCCAGGTTGCTTTGATAGCGGCCTTCAGCTCGTCTGCATTGTTGCGTCTGGTGTCTCTCATCTTCCTCTTGACGATACCCCATAAATTCTCTATGGGTTTAGGTCGGGCGAGTTTGCTGGCCAATCAAGCACAGTGAAACTGTGGTTATTAAACCAGGTATTAGTATTTTTGGCAGTGTGTGCAGGTGCCAAGTCCTGCTGGAAAATGAAATCAGCATCTCCATAAAGCTTGTCAGCAGAGGGAAGCATGAAGTGCTCTAAAATTTCCTGGTAGATACTGTTGCTCCGTGGTCTAAAGTCCTGTTATCAGAGGAAAGTAAATTTTGCGTTTCATTTGGAATTCAAGGCCCCAGAGTCTGGAGGAAGAGTGGAGAGGCATCAATCCAAGTTGCTTCCGGTCCAGTGTTAAGTTTCCACAGTCACTGAAGGTTTGGGGAGCTATGTCATCTGCTGGTGTTGGTCGCACATACAAGTGAATGTGGCTGTCACTAGCACCAGAGCCCCCTCCGGTACTAGCGACGCCACTGCATCCGCCCGCCGCTCGTGACAGTGCGCAGGCTTTAAAGTTTAGTGAGCGGGCGGATCGTGGAAGGAGCACCTTCTAGGGAACACTGCCAACAATGCAGACGAGCTGAAGGCCGCTATCAAAGCAATCTGGGCTTCCATAACACCTCAGCAGTGCCACAGGCTGATCGCCTCCATGTCACGCTGCATTGATGCAGTAATTAATGTAAAAGGAGCCCCGACCAAGTATTGAGTGCATATACTGTACATACTTTTCAGTAGGCCAACATTTCGGTATTAAAATCATTTTTAAATTGGGCTTATATAATATTCTAATTTTCTGAGACATTACATTTTAGGTTTTCATTAAGGGTATGTGCACACGTTTAGTAAAAAAACATCTGAAAATACGGCGCTGTTTTCAGGGGAAAACAGCTCCTGATTTTCAGACTTTTTTTAGCAACTCGCGTTTTTTGCTGCGTTTTTTACGGACGTTTTTGGAGCTGTTTTTCTATAGAGTCAGTGAAAAATGGCTCTAAAAATGGCTCAAGAAGTGACAAGCACTTCTTTTTCGTGGGCGTTTTTTTACGCGGCCATTTTTAAAAACAGTAGCGTAAAAATACGCCCCGTCGGAACAGAACGCTGTATTTCCCATTGAAATCAATGGGCGGATGTTTGGAGGCGTTCTGCTTCCGATCTCTCTGCTGTTTTTCGGCCATTTACGGCCCGAAAAACGTCAGAAAATAAGCTGTGTGAACATACCCTAACTGTTAGCCATAACCTTCAACATTAAAATAAAAAAATTGCTGGAAAAAGATCACTCTGTGTGTAATAAATCTATATAATATATGAGTTTCACTTTTTGAATTGAATTACTGAAATAAATTAACTTTTTGATTATATTATAATTCATTGAGAAGGACTAGTATATCCAGGGTCTCCTCCACACTTAGTACACAGTGCTCCATTGCTCCGTCTTGGCGTCCTTCTCAAAGGCACTTGTTCTCCTCACACTGATAGCTACGACTGCCCACAGTGAACGAAATTCCTTGGAAGTCATAATCCTTTCAGAAAATCCCATCTCTGAATTTGGTGCAACCTTCAGGTAAAGAACCACGGAAAAAAAGACCAGATTAAAAATACCAAACCCCACTTCTTCTTCTTTATTGTACTTACAAAATATGAAGATTGTACCATAGCAATTAATGCCAATAAAGGCAATACTAACCAGTTATACAAGAGTAAGCCATATGCATTTCTAGATTTAAAATTATGATCATCTTTATTCCAGTAGACAGCACATGTTGAGGAATATTTTTATAGCGACTCTGGCTAAAAGTATTTATGAAGAGTTGCAAACTTGACACGGCGAATACTTCTGAATGTACATTCAGTTGCTTGACTATCCGAATTTAGATCTGTTCCACGCTATCCTCCTCTCAAATTCAATTGACAGCTCTCATTGAAACAACAGATGATTCAAGTGGCAGCTTCTATCATACGTAGGAAGAGCTCGCAAAAAAAGAGATACGAAAAATATTGTTCAAACATACATAATCATATAAACATAACAGCGTAACAAAATAAGATGTTTTTAGAGACAACCACAAGATTAAAACATGGACAACATCACTTAAATAAAAGACAATAGCAATCTGTTGTCAGAGGACATTAGCAGAAAAACAAGGCTATTGTTTTACTTTATAGGAGCACACTTCATTGTAAAACTATATTTGCAGGTACTTTTTCGTCCCCTAGGCTTAAAAAATTTAACCTATGTTTTCTGACCAAAGATGCAATTCCCAAATTTTAAGCTTACACACAATTCCCCATTCACTGACAGAAATGACACTATCCATTAAGAATCTCTTATTAAAGAAAACACACAAATATAAAAAACAATATATAATAATAATAATAAGAGTCAGTGGTCAGAAAAAATAAGCAGATACACACAACCGTCGTTTTCACCTATAGGGGTCACCATTTCCCATAGTGCTCTGTTTTTCGACAGGTACTCGGTTACCCGCAGGACGTAAAGATTTGATCGACTTTTTTCTAATGACACAATTTTCACATTCAAAACATCACACACAATTTCCCATCCATCCCCCCAAAAATGACACCCTCCCCAACAACATTATAACACTGTTATTCCATATTTTGTCATATCAAACATAATATTTATTCCCATATTTCCTATATTGTAAATATCTCTTCCTCTATTAATAACCTTTCATAAAATAAACTCTCAAAAATACAACTATTAACAGTTAGTGGTCAGAAAAATAGGAAGATACACATGTCCGTCGTTTTCACCTATAGGATCCACAATTTCACATAGAGCTCTGATTGCCACAGGTACTTGGTTGCCCCAGGACTTAAAGATTTAATTTACTTTTTCTGACTAATGACACAATTTCCATAATATTTATGCAAACATAATATTTATTCTCATATTTCCTATATTGCTAAATATCCCCATTTACAAAGATCTCCCCATGCTACATATCTCTTCCTCTATTATTAACATTTCATAAAAAAAACCTCTAGAAAAATAAATAACAACAGTCAGTGGTCAGAAAAAATAGAAATATACACACGTCTGTTGTTTTCACCTATAGGAGCTACAATTTTCCATATAGCTCTTATTTCCCACAGGTACTTGTTTGCCCCCAGCACTTAAAGATTTGATCTATTTTTCCTCTGACTAATGACACAATTTCCACATTCAAAACATCACACAATTCCCCATACAACCCTCAGAAATTCCACCTTCCCCAACATCATGTTTAACCTACAGAATATCTGTGAATTTATATTTTGTCCTATCAAACATATTTATCTCCATATTTACTATATTACAAAATATTTCCCTTTACAATGAACTCCCCATGCTACATATGTATTCCTCTATTAATAACCTTTCATAAAAGAAACTCTAAAAAAACAGCAACTAAGAGTCAGTGGTAAAAAAAATAGGAGGATACTCAATTCCGTTGTTTTCACCTATAGGAGCCACCATTTCCCATAGAGCTCTGATTGCCCCAGGACTTAAAGATTTGATCCACTTTTTTCTGACTAATGACAATTTCTACATTGAAAACATAACCCCCAATTCTCCATCCATCCCCCAAGAAATGATGCCCCCCACATCATTACTCATAACCATTAGAATATTTGTAACATCCTAATTTATCCTATTAAACATAATACACTATACAAATAAAAACATTAAAACAGTCAGTGGTCAGAAAAAATAAGGAGATACACACGTCTGTCGTTTTCACCTATAGGGGCCACCATTTCCCATAGAACTCTGATTGCCCACAGGTACTTGGTTGCCCCTAGGATTTGATCTACTTATTTTCTGACTAATGACAAAATTTGTACCTTCAAAACATAACCCACAATTCCCCATCCATCCCCCCTGAAATGACAAACTCTCCAACATCATGTTTAACCTATAGAATTTTTGTTAATTTATATTTTGTCCTACCAAACATAATATGTATTCTTATATTTCCTATATTACAAAATATCCGCACTTACAATGATCTCCCCATGCTACATATCTCTTTCTCCTTTAATAACCTTTCATAAAAAAAAAACTCTAAATAAACACCTACCGTGTTTCCCCGATAGTAAGACACCCCCGATTGTAAGACGTATCGGGGGTTTCAGGGGGGTCGGCTAATATAAGCCGTACCCCGAAAGTAAGACATATGTCTTACTTTCGGGGAAACAAGGGGGTATTGCCGCCTCCTGCCCACTTCCGCGCCGCCCCCCTCTCCATACGTCACCGCGCCGTCCCCTGCACTTGCTCCTGCTGCAACTGCCGGAATCGAAGCGCGCGCCGATTCCGGCAGTTTAACCCATTAAATGCCGCTGTCAATAGTGACAGCGGCATTTAATGTGTTTGACAGAGGGGGGAGCTCCCTCTGTCACCCGATCGGCGCCCCCGCAAACAAATCGCGGGTCGCCGTCGGGTTTCCATGACAGCCGGGGGTCTAACAAAGACCCCCAGGTCTGCCTTCAGCATCTGCCTGTTAGGCGATGCCGGAGGCATGACCTAATAGGTTGCCTGTCAGTTTTACACTGACAGGCAATAATGCTTCGGTATACTAAGTATACCAAAGCATTATATATGCGATTGACACATCGCATAGTGAAGTCCCCTGGTGGGACTAAAAAAAAAAATGTAAAACAGTTAAATAAAGTTTGTGAAAAAAAAAAAAAATAATAATTCGACAATTTTTTTACAATATAAGACATACCCCGAAAGTAAGACATAGTGGGGCTTTTGGGGATAAAAAGAAAGTAAGACACTGTCTTATTTTCGGGGAAACACGGTATTAACAGTCAGTCGTCAGAAAAAATAGGAAGATAACAAACGACCAACGTTTTCACCTACAGGAGCCACCATTTTCCATATAGCTCTGATTACCCACAGGTACTTGGTTGCCCTCAGGACTTAAAGATTTGATGTACTTTTTTTTGACTAATGACACAATTTTTACACTCAAAACATCACATACAATTCCCCATCCATACCACTAGAAACGACACCATCCGCAACATCATGTCCAACCTATAGAATATTTTGTCATATTAAACATAGTATTTATTCCTACATTTCCTATATTGCTAAATATCCGCACTTACAATGTACTCCCCATGCTACATATCTCTTCCTCTATTAATTTCCTGTCATAAAAAAAACAAACTAAAAAAAAACCATAATAACAATCAGTGGTCATAAAAAATAGGAAGATACACATGTCCATCTTTTTCACCTACAGGAGCCACCATTTCCCATAGAGCTCTGATTGCCCACAGGTACTTGGTTGCCCCAGAACTTAAAAATTTGATCTACTTTTTTCGGACTAATGACACAATTTCTAAATTCCTAACATAACCCACTATTCCCAATCCATCCCCCCAGAAATTACACCCTCCACATCATTACTCATAACCTATAGAATATTTGTCTCATCCTAATTTGTCCTATTAAACATAACACCCCTGTACAAATAAAAACATTAAAAACAGTCAGTGGTCAGAAAAAATAGGAAGATACTCACGTCCGTCGTTTTCACATATAGGAGCCGCCATTTCCCATAGAGCTCTGATTGCCCACAGGTACTTGGTTCCCCCCAGGACTTAAAGATTTGATCTACTTTTTTCTGAGTAATGACACAATTTCTACATTCAAAACATCACATATAATTCCCTATCCATCCCACCAGAAATGACACCCTCCGAAACATCATGTTTAACCTATAGAATATTTGTTAAACCATATTTTGTCATATGTACTTGGTTGCCGCCAGTTTGAACTACTTTTTCTGACTAATGACACAATTTCAACATTCAAAACATTACATACAATTCCCCATCCATCCCCCCAGAAATGACGCCCTCCCCAACATCATGTTTAACCTATAGAATAATTGTTAATCCATATTTTGTCATATCAAACATAGTACTTATTCCCATATTTCCTATATTGCGAAATATCCGCACTTACAATGATCTCCCCATGCTACATATCTCTTCCTCTATTAATAACTAACCTTTCATAACAAAAAAACCTCTAAAAAAAACCATAATAACAGTCAGTGGTCAGAAAAAATAGGAAGATACACATGTCCGTCGTTTTTACCTATAGGAGCAACCATTTTCCATATAGCTCTGATTGCCCACAGGTACTTGGATGCCCCCAGGACTTAAAGATTTGATCTACTTATCTTCTGGCTAATGACACAATTTCTACATTCAAAACATAGCCCACAATTCCCAATCCATCCTCCCAGAAATTACACCCTCCATATCATTACTCATAACCTATAGAATATTTGTCACATCCTAATTTGTCCTATTAAACATAACACCCCCTGTACAAATAAAAACATTAGAGACAGTCAGTGGTCAGAAGAAATAGGAAGTGTTAGAGTGATCTCCATCAATCTTGAGTTCCTTTTCTAGATAACAGAATTTGTCCAGGATTCATTCAAATTCACAAAAATGACAGATCGAGAGAGATTTCACATACAATGGTTTGATGTACAGAAATCTGAAATGGCTGTGAACGGATCCTTTATTTATAGGTTCACGCTTTCACTTAACACACATTAACCAATGCCATGTATACAAATGCATGCATTCAAAAATACTTCTATATAAGGTAATGACTTTCTTCCTAGAATCCTTTCAAACACATCCTGTATTTATTAGTTTTGATTGCTAGATGACGTCATCTTAATTCCATGTATTCAAATGATGGGGAAAGGGAATGGAAATGTTCAAACATTTTTTTATACATATCTCATACATATCTAATTGAATATAATGCAGTTATTTTGATCATTTAAACAATTTATACAAATCATTTTAATAATTTACTGCATCCAACTACTCTATCCCTATGGGACCCGATATTCTCTGAAGGTGAAAACTTGGATCCTCCTATCCCTTCCTAAACTAGTATAGTGGCCATTAAGTTGGGGAATCTACCTATCATGAGTTATAGTCGAAACTGTGGTATATCACGGATTATACGGGTAGCCATATAAACAGTGGGATCATCAAACTTGCCTTGAGATCCTTTCCCACAGATCATCTATAAATCATTTACCTAAGAGTGGAGTGTTCCTGGCCACACAAATTTATCCCTAATGATCTGATTCCTTCCTCACAACACCACAATGGACACATATGTCAACTTGAGAGGGGTTCCATTCATCACAGTAGACGCATATCCATCGAGGCATGGGAACTGCTACTGGGAGAAAGGATGTAGAAGTTATTTTATGTCCCAATGTTACTCCTTTTTCTACACATGGAACTTTAATCTGTGTTGGGTTTTTCTAACAATTACAAGACTTCGTCATCAGTATAAAAATTTGTTTGACAATAAGATAAATCGGTATTCTTATAATAAATAGCTGCAAAGCTACATGTAATATTCCGTAAAACCAAGCACCTATTCCCTTAAACCAGTTAGCTGTTAGCCAACTAAGCCAATCGGGCAATATGAAATTCCAGTCACCCTGAGAGTTAACTTTCTTGAACTCTTCCTTAACCCTCTTCGCCTTGATATCACATTTGACTTGCAACAGTCCAGAGGGTTCTATATAATGGCAGCAGGCAGGGCCTACTATCTGACACGTACCGCCTTGGGATGTTATCCGATAGTCCAGGACCAAAGCATGCTGATTAGTTACTAAGATAAGCTGACTGGTAAGTGTGCTAGTTATATTTAAAGCATCATAAACATATTCTGCAATATGTCAGCAAGCTTTTCAATATTATGAGTGATAGGCCTAACCTTTCTTGCCAGGAAACATGTACTAGGGATTTAGCCTTACTTGGGTTGGCTTCCCTCATAAACCACATATGATTTGGTATGTCACTGTAAGGAAAATCATTATTTTCGCATACCCATGTGGGAAGCTGGAGTCTAGCAATTGTACATGTTCGTTTTGCTCCCATAGGTATCCATTTATAGGCAATATGACCACAGAATACATAGATATAATTTGGAAGCATATAGACGCCACTTATATGATGTATCATCAAATCTGCCAGTTCCCCAAACCTTAGGGAATTATGGAAAAGGCACCATGGTTCACTAGTCTTGTTACCCATGGGGCAATGGTATCTTTCCTGTCGGTATATAGAAGGATCACTTTGATAATAATTATCCCCAAGATTAGGAATAGCTCCCTTTTGGGTATAGGTGGTATTTTCTCCTTTCGTGAAATTTAACGCACATCTCCAACTGGATCATGCACATACCGGCCCAAACATTCTTTTGAATATGGCATGTTACAGCCTAGATAGTCTGAAGCCTTCTGGCCACCTCATCTGCCATTCGGTTACCTACGACCTCAGGTGACTGTTTCATTGTGTGCGCCTGGACTTTTATAATGGCTGCCTTTTTAGGTAGCTGTTAGGCTCTGAATAGGTTTGCTAATGTTTCACTGTTTTTCAAAGGTTTACCTGATAAACCAACAAAATCTCTGCTCCTCCAAATTGGGCCATAATCATGTGCAACGCCCTCACCACTCATTTTAACCTATAGAATATCTGTTAATTTATATTTGTCCTATCAATCATATGTATTTTTATATTTCCTATATTACAAAATATCACCATTTACAAGGATCTCCCCATGCTACATATCTCTTCCTTTGTTAATAACCTTTTATAAAAAAAACTCTAAAAAAAACAAACACCTAATAAGTGTCAGTGGTCAGAAAAAATAGGAAGATACACACGTCCGTCGTTTTCACCTATAGGAGCCACAATTTCCTATAGAGCTCTGATTGCCCACAGGTACTTGATTCCCCCAACACTTAAAGATTTGATCTACTTTTTTCTGACTAATGACACAATTTCCACATTCAAAATATCACATACAATTCCTCATCTATCCCACCAGAAATGACACCCTCCGCAAAATCATGTTTAACCTATAGAATATTTGTTAATCCATCTTTTGTGATATCAAACATAGTATTTATTCCCATATTTCCTATATTGAAAAATATACGCACTTACAATGATATCCCCATGCTACATATCTCTTCCTCTATTAATAACCTTTCAAACTGTCAGTGGTCAGAAAAAATAGGAAGATACATACGACCAACGTTTTCACCTACAGGAGCTACCATTTTCCAATCCATCCCCCCAGAAATTACACCCTCCACATCATTACTCATAACCTATAGAATATTTGTCTCATCCTTATTTGTCCTATTAAACATAACACCCCTGTACAAATAAAAACATTAAAAACAGTCAGTGGTCAGAAAAAATAGGAAGATACACATGTCTGTCGTTTTCACCTATAAGTGTGCTAGTTATATTTAAAGCATCATAAACATATTCTGCAATATGTCAGCAAGATTTTCAATATTATGTGCCTACTAGTGTAAGTGATAGGCCTAACTTTTCTTGCCAGGAAACATTTACTAGGGACTTAGCCTTACTTGGGTTGGCTTCCCTCTTTAACAACATATGATTTGGTATGTTACTGTAAGGAAAATCATTATTTTCGCATAACCATGTGGGTAGCTGGAGTCTAGCTAATGTACAGGTTCCTTCTACTCCTATGGGTATCCATTTATAAGCAATTTGACCACAGAATATATAGATATCATTTGGAAACATAAAGGCGCCACTCATATGATGTTTCATCATATCTGCTAGTTCCCCAAACCTTAGGGAATTATTGAAAAGGCACCATGGTTCACTAGTCTTGTTACCCATGGGGCAATGATATCTTTCCTGTCTGTATATAGAAGGATCACTTTGATTATAATTATCTCCAAGATTAGGAATAGCTCCCCTTTGGGTACAGGTGGTATTTTCTCCTTTCGTGAAATTTGACGCCCATCTCCAACTGGATCAGGCACATAGAGGCCCAAACAGTCTTTTGATTATGGCATGTTACAATCTAGATAATCTGAAGCTTTCTGGCAACCTCATCTGCCATTCGGTTACCTACGACCTCAGGTGACTGTTTCATTGTGTGCGCCTGGACTTTTATAATGGCTGCCTTTTTAGGTAGCTTTTAGGGCTCTGAATAGGGATGCTAAATCTTCACTATTTTTCACAGGTTTACCTGATAAGCCAACAAAATCTCTGCTCCTCCAAATTGGGCCATAATCATGTGCAATACCCTCACCAACATTATTTTAACCTATAGAATATCTGTTAATTTATATTTGTCCTATAAATCATAATATGTATTCTTATATTTCCTATAATACAAAATATCCCCATTTACAATGATCTCCCCATGCTAATTATCTCTTCCTCTATTAATAACCTTTTATTTAAAAAAAACACCTAATGAGTGTCAGTGGTCAGAAAAAATAGGAAGATACACACGATTGCCGTTTTCACCTGATTGCCCCAGGACTTAAAGATTTGATCTACTTTTTTCTGACTGACACAATTTCTACATTTAAAACATCACACTCAATTCTCCATTCATTCCACCAGAAATGACACCCTCCACATCATTACTCATAACCTATAGAATATTTGTCACATCTTAATTTGTCCTATTAAACATTACACCCCTATCGAAATAAAAACATTAAAAACAGTCAGTGGTCAGAAAAATAGGAAGATACACACGTCCGTCGTTTTCACCTATAGAAGCCAACATTTCCCATAGAGCTCTGATTGCCCACAGGTACTTGGTTGCCGCAGGACATAAAGATTTGATCTACATTTTTCTGACCAATGACACAATTTCTAAATTCCTAACATAACCCACTATTCCCAATCCATCCCCCCAGAAATTACACACTCCACATCATTACTCATAACCTATAGAATATTTGTCGCATCCTAATTTGTCCTATTAAACATAACACCTCCTGTACAAATAAAAACAATAAAGACAGTCAGTGTTCAGAAAAAGTAGGAAGATACACACATCTGTTGCTTACCTAAAGGAGCCACCATTTCCCATAGAGCTCTGATTGCCCACAGGTACATGGTTGCCCCAGGACTTAAAGATTTGATCTACTTTTTTCTGACTAATGACACAATTTCTACGTTCAAAACAACACACACCATTCCCCATCCACCCCCCAGAAATTACACCCTTTACAACATCATGTTTAGCTGATATAATATTTGTTAGTCCATAGTTTGTCCTATCAAACATAGTAGTTATTCCCATGTTTCCTATATTGCAAAATATCTGCACTTACAATGATCTCCCAACGCTACATATCTCTTCCTCTATTAATAACCTTTCATAAAGAAGCCCTCTAAAAAAACATAACAGTCAGTGGTCAGAAAAAATAGGAGTATACTCAATTCCGTTGTTTTCACCTATAGGAGCCACCATTTCCCATAGAGCTCTGATTGTGCACAAGTACTTGATTGCCCCCAGGACTTAAAGATTTGATCTACTTTTTTCTGACTAATGACACAATTTCTATTTTCAAAACAACACACACCATTCCCCATCCACCCCCCCCCAGAAATGACACCCTTTACAACATCATGTTTAACCAGAATAATATTTGTTAGTCCGTATTTTGTCCTATCAAACATAGTAGTTATTCCCATATTTCCTATATTGCAAAATATCTGCACTTACAATGATCTCCCAACGCTACATATCTCTTCCTCTATTAATAACCTTTCATAAAGAAGCCCTCTAAAAAAAATATACCAGTCAGTGGTCAGAAAAAATAGGAGTATGCTCAATTTAGTTGTTTTCACCTATAGGAGCCACCATTTCCCATAGAGCTCTGATTGTGCACAAGTACTTGGTTGCCCCCAGGACTTAAAGATTTGATCTACTTTTTTCTGACTAATGACACAATTTCTAAATTCCTAACATAACCCACTATTCCCAATCCATCCCCCCAGAAATTACACCCTCCACATCATTATTACACATAATCTATAGAATATTTGTCTCATCCTAATTTGTCCTATGAAACATAACACCCCCTGTACAAATAAAAACATTAAAAACAGTCAGTGGTCAGAAAAAATAGTAATTTACACACATCCGTTGCTTTCACCTACAGGAGCCACCATTTCCCATAGAGCTCTGATTGCCCACAGGTACTTGATTGCCCCCAGGACTTAAAGATTTGATCTACTTTTTTCTGACTAATGACACAATTTCTACATTTAAAACATCACACTCAATACCTCATCCATCCCCCAGAAATTCCGCCCTCCCCAACATCATGCTTAACCTATAGAATATCTGTGAATTTATATTTTGTCCTATCAAACATAATATTTATTTTCCATATTTCCTATATAACAAAATATTCCCTTTTACAGTGAACTCCCCATGCTACATATCTCTTCCTCTATTATTAACCTTTCATAAAATAAAATCTAAAAAAAAAACAAATAAGAAGAGTCAGTGGTCAGAAAAAATAGGAGTATACTCATTTCTGTTGTTTTCACCTATAGGAGCCACCATTTCTCATAGAGCTCTGATTGTGCACAAGCACTTGGTTGCCCCCAGGACTTAAAGATTTGATCTACTTTTTTCTGACTAATGACACAATTTCTATACTCCTAACATAGCCCACTATTCCCAATCCATCCCCCCAGATATTACACCCTCCACATCATTACTCATAACCTATAGAATATTTGTCTCATCCTAATTTGTCCTATTAAACATAACACCCCCTGTACAAATAAAAACATTAAAAACAGTCAGTGGTCAGAAAAAATAGTAATTTATACACATCCGTTGCTTTCACCTACAGGAGCCACCATTTCCCATAGAGCTCTGATTGCCCACAGGTACTTGGTTGCCCCAGGACTTAAAGATTTGATCTACTTTTTTCTGACTAATGACACAATTTCTACATTCAAAACAACACACACCATTCCCCATCCACCCCCAGAAATTACACCCTTTACAACATCATATTTAGCTGATATAATATTTGTTAGTCCATATTTTGTCCTATCAAACATAGTAGTTATTCCCATGTTTCCTATATTGCAAAATATCCGCACTTACAATGATCTCCCAACGCTACATATCTCTTCCTCTATTAATAACCTTTCATAAGGAAGCCCTCTAAAAAAACATAACAGTCAGTGGTCAGAAAAAATAGGACTATACTCAATTCCGTTGTTTTCACTTATAGGAACCACCATTTCTCATAGAGCTCTGAATGTGCACAAGTACTTGGTTGCCCCCAGGACTTAAAGATTTGATTGACTTTTTTCTGACTAATGACACAATTTCTACATTTAAAACATCACACTCAATACCTCATCCATCCCCCAGAAATTCCGCCATCCCCAACATCATGCTTAACCTATAGAATATCTGTGAATTTATATTTTGTCCTATCAAACATAATATTTATTTTCCATATTTCCTATATAACAAAATATTCCCTTTTACAATGAACTCCCCATGCTACATATCTCTTCCTCTATTATTAACCTTTCATAAAATAAACTCTAAAAAAAAACCAAATAAGAAGAGTCAGTGGTCAGAAAAAATAGGAGTATACTCATTTCCGTTGTTTTCACCTATAGGAGCCACCATTTCTCATAGAGCTCTGATTGTGCACAAGCACTTGGTTGCCCCAGGACTTAAAGATTTGATCTACTTTTTTCTGACTAATTACACAATTTCTATACTCCTAACATAGCCCACTATTCCCAATCCATCCCCCCAGATATTACACCCTCCACATCATTACTCATAACCTATAGAATATTTGTCTCATCCTAATTTGTCCTATGAAACATAACACCCCCTGTACAAATAAAAACATTAGAGACAGTCAGTGGTCAGAAAGAGTAGGAAGATACACACATCTGTTGCTTTCACTTATAGGAGCCACCATTTCCCATAGAGCTCTGATTGCCCACAGGTACTTGGTTGCCCCAGGACTTAAAGATTTGATGTACTTTTTTCTGACTAATGACACAATTTCTACATTCAAAACAACACACACCATTCCCCATCCACCCCCAGAAATTACACCCTTTATAACATCATATTTAGCTGATATAATATTTGTTAGTCCATATTTTGTCCTATCAAACATAGTAGTTATTCCCATGTTTCCTATATTGCAAAATATCTGCACTTACAATGATCTCCCAATGCTACATATCTCTTCCTCTATTAATAACCTTTCATAAGGAAGCCCTCTAAAAAACATAACAGTCAGTGGTCAAAAAAAATGGGAGTATACTCAATTCCGTTGTTTTCACTTATAGGAGCCACCATTTCTCATAGAGCTCTGAATGTGCACAAGTACTTGGTTGCCCCCAGGACTTAAAGATTTGATTGACTTTTTTCTGACTAATGACACAATTTCTACATTTAAAACATCACACTCAATACCTCATCCATCCCCCAGAAATTCCGCCATCCCCAACATCATGCTTAACCTATAGAATATCTGTGAATTTATATTTTGTCCTATCAAACATAATATTTATTTTCCATATTTCCTATATAACAAAATATTCCCTTTTACAATGAACTCCCCATGCTACATATCTCTTCCTCTATTATTAACCTTTCATAAAATAAACTCTAAAAAAAAAACAAATAAGAAGAGTCAGTGGTCAGAAAAAATAGGAGTATACTCATTTCCGTTGTTTTCACCTATAGGAGCCACCATTTCCCATAGAGCTCTGATTGTGCACAAGTACTTGGTTGCCCCCAGGACTTAAAGATTTGATCTACTTTTTTCTGACTAATGACACAATTTCTAAATTCCTAACATAACCCACTATTCCCAATCCATCCCCCCAGAAATTACACCCTCCACATCATTACTCATAACCTATAGAATATTTTTCTCATCCTAATTTGTCCTATGAAACATAACACCCCCTGTACAAATAAAAACATTAAAAACAGTCAGTGGTCAGAAAAAATAGTAATTTATACACATCCGTTGCTTTCACCTACAGGAGCCACCATTTCTCATAGAGCTCTGATTGTGCACAAGTACTTGGTTGCCCCCAGGACTTAAAGATTTGATCTACTTTTTTCTGACTAATGACACAATTTCTAAATTCCTAACATAACCCACTATTCCCAATCCATCCCCCCAGAAATTACACCCTCCACATCATTATTACACATAATCTATAGAATATTTGTCTCATCCTAATTTGTCCTATGAAACATAACACCCCCTGTACAAATAAAAACATTAAAAACAGTCAGTGGTCAGAAAAAATAGTAATTTACACACATCCGTTGCTTTCACCTACAGGAGCCACCATTTTCCATAGAGCTCTGATTGCCCACAGGTACTTGGTTGCCCCAAAGACATAAAGGTATGATCTACTTTCTTCTGACTAATGACACAATTTCTACATTCAAAACAACACACACCATTCCCCATCCACCCCCAGAAATTACACCCTTTACAACATCATATTTAGCTGATATAATATTTGTTAGTCCATATTTTGTCCTATCAAACATAGTAGTTATTCCCATGTTTCCTATATTGCAAAATATCTGCACTTACAATGATCTCCCAACGCTACATATCTCTTCCTCTATTAATAACCTTTCATAAAGAAGCCCTCTAAAAAAACATAACAGTCAGTGGTCAGAAAAAATAGGAGTATACTCAATTCCGTTGTTTTCACCTATAGGCGCCACCATTTCCCATAGAGCTCTGATTGTGCACAAGTACTTGATTGCCCCCAGGACTTAAAGGAACAGTGTCATCACAAATTATTTTTTTATATGTTAAAGATGTTAGTGCTTTATTAAAAACGTTTATATTCATTTGTGTGTTTGTGTTTTACTTTTTCTTATTTTTACACTTTTTCTTCCCTATGGGGGCTGCCATTTTTTGTTCCATTTCTGTATGTGTCGATTAACGACACATACAGACATGGAATACGGCAGCCACAGTCCCATAGGGACTGCGAACGGCTCCCGTCCCATTGACTTCAGTGTACGGCGTCTGTGTGGGAACTGCGCATGCGCCGCTCCCACACAGTCCAATTCGAAATTGGCGCCGTCCGGCGCCATTTTCCTGTGGACCGGAAGTCGCGGCCGGACAGTAATATTACTACTTCCGGTCGCGGCTTCCGGATTTGTGCACTTGGACCAGCGGCAGCAAACGGAGCGGACGGGCCGGAGGGAGCCGCGGCGGCAGGAGCAGGTAAGAGATTTCAATGTATGTTCGTGTTTGTGTGTGTTTACTACTGTATGTAAACCTACTACACTGTGTGTTAGCTCAAAAAATGGCGACACACAGTGTAGGAGGTTACACCGTTCAAACCCCTCGTTTATCCCGGCACTAGCCAGGATAAAGGAGGGGGGGATGCTGAGAGCTCACTAGAGCGAGGGCTTTTTACCCAATTTTGCAATGCTGCAATTTTGGGAATAGCTCCATCTAGTGACCAAAAATGGGTAGTATTATAAATTAGAATTAATTTATAATATTTCCTGACTCGTGAAAAAAATAAAAAAAATTTGAACAATGTTTAATCACCCACACACTAAATGTTTAATTTAAAAAAAAACAACATGTTTTTCTGGCAACACATTCCCTTTAAAGATTTGATTTACTTTTTTCTGACTAATGACACAATTTCTACATTTAAAACATCACACTCAATACCTCATCCATCCCCCAGAAATTCCGACCTCCCCAACGTCATGCTTAGCCTATAGAATATCTGTGAATTTATATTTTGTCCTATCAAACATAATATTTATTTTCCATATTTCCTATATAACAAAATATTCCCTTTTACAAAGAACTCCCCATGCTACATATCTCTTCCTCTATTATTAACCTTTCATAAAATAAACGCTAAAAAAAAAACAAATAAGAAGAGTCAGTGGTCAGAAAAAATAGGAGTATACTCATTTCCGTTGTTTTCACCTATAGGAGCCAACATTTCTCATAGAGCTCTGATTGTGCACAAGTACTTGTTTGCCCCCAGGACTTAAAGATTTGATCTACTTTCTTCTGTCTAATGGCACAATTTCTGCATTCAAAACATAACCCACAATTCCCATCCCCTCAGAATTTACAACCTCCGGATCATTACTCATAAGCTATAGAATATTTGTCCCATCCTAATTTGTCCTAATAAACATAACACCCTATACAAATGTAAACATTAAAAACATTTTGTGGTCAGAAGAAAAAAGGAAGGGTTAGAGTGATCTCCATCAATCTTAAATTATTTTTCTCAATAAAATTCCGCCCTCCCCAACATCATGTTTAACCTATGGAATATCTGTGAATTTATATTTTGTCCTATCAAACATAATATTTATTTCCATATTTCCTATATAACAAAATATTCCCTTTTACAATGAACTCACCATGCTACATATCTCTTCCTCTATTATTAACCTTTCATAAAATAAAATTTAAAAAAACAAACAAATAAGAAGAGTCAGTGGTCAGAAAAAATAGGAGTATACTCAATTCCGTTGTTTTCACCTATAGGAGCCACCATTTCCCATAGAGCTCTGATTGTGCACAAGTACTTGTTTGCCCCCAGGACTTAAAGATTTGATCTACTTTTTTCTGACTAATGACACAATTTCTACATTCCTAACATAACCCACTATTCCCAATCCATCCCCCCAGAAATTACACCTTCCACATCATTACTCATAACCTATAGAATATTTGTCTCATCCTAATTTGTCCTATTAAACATAACACCCCCTGTACAAATAAAAACTTTAAAAACAGTAAGTGGTTAGAAAAAATAGGAAGATACACATGTCTGTCGTTTTCACCTATATCAGCCACCATTTCCCATAGAGCTCTGATGGACCACAGGTACTTGGTTGCCCCAAAGACATAAAGATATGATTTACTTTCTCCTGGCTTCTACATTCAAAACATAGTCCACAATTCCTATCCCCCCAGAAATTACACCATTCAGATCATTACTCACAATCTATAGAATATTTGTCACATCCTAATTTGTCCTATTAAACATAACACCCCTGTACAAATGTAAACATTAAAAACAGTCAGTGGACAGAAGAAAACGGAAGTGTTAGAGTGATCTCCATCAACCTTAAGTTCCTTTTGTTGATAACAGAATTTGTCCAGGATTCAATCAAATTCACAAAAATGACAGATCGGCAGAGATTTCACATACAATGGTTTGATGTACAGAAATCTAAAATGGCTGTGAACGGAGCCTTTATTTATAGGTTCACGCTTTCACTTAACACACATTAACCAATGCCATGTATACAAATGCATGCATTCAAAAATACTTCTATATAAGGTAATGACTTTCTTCCTAGAATCCTTTCAAACACATCAAATATTTATTAGTTTGGATTGCTAGATGACGTCATCTTAATTCCATGTATTCAAATGATGGGGAAAGGGAATGGAAATCTTAAAACATATCTTATACATATCTCATACATATCTAATTGAATATAATGCCGTTTTTTTGATAATTTATACAATTTATACAAATTACTCTAATAGCATCCAACGATTCTATCCCTATAGGACCCGATATCCTCTGAAGGTGAAAACTTGGATCCTCCTATCCCTTCCTAAACTAGTATAGTGGCCATTAGATTGTGGAATCTACCTATCATGAGTTACAGCCGAAACTGTGGTATATCACGGATTATACGGGTAGCCATATAAACAGTGGGATCATCAAACTTGCCTTGAGATCCTTTCCCACAGATCATCTATAAATCATTTACCTAAGAGTGGGGTGTTCCTGCCAAAAAAAAAACAGATCCCTAATTATCTTATTCCTTCCTGACAACCACAATGGACGCATATGTCAACTTGAGAGGGGTTCCATTCATCACAGTAGACGCATATCCATCGAGGCATGGGAACTGCTACTGGGAGCAAGGATGTAGAAGTTATTTCATGTCCCAATGTTACTCCTTTTTCTACACATGGAACTTTAATCTGTGTTGGGTTTTTCTAACAATTACAAGACTTCGTCATCAGTATAAAAATTAGATTGACAGTCAGGTAAATCAGTATTCTTATAATAAATACCTGCAAAGCTACATGTAATATTCCGTAAAACCAAGCACCTATTCCCTTAAACCATATAGCTGTTAGCCAACTAAGCCAATCTGGCAATTTGAAATTCCAGTCACCCTGAGAGTTAACTTTCCTGAACTCTTCCTTAACCCTCTTCGCCTTGATATCACACTAGACTTGCAACAGTCCAGAGGGTTCTATATAATGGCAGCAGGCAGGGCCTACTATCTGACACGTACCGCCTTGGGATGTTATCCGATATTCCAGGACCAAAGCATGCTGATTAGTTACTAAGATAAGCTGACTGGTAAGTGTGCTAGTTATATTTAAAGCATCATAAACATATTCTGCAATATGTCAGCAAGCTTTTCAATATTATGTGCCTACTAGTGTAAGTGATAGGCCTAACTTTTCTTGCCAGGAAACATGTACTAGGGATTTAGCCTTACCTGGGTTGGCTTCCCTCTTAAACAACATATGATTTGGTATGTTACTCTAAGGAAAATCAGTATTTTCGCATACCCATGTGGGTAGCTGGAGTCTAGCTAATGTACAGGTTCCTTCTGCTCCTATGGGTATCCATTGATAGGCATTATGACCACAGAATATATAGATATCATTTGGAAGCATATAGGCGCCACTCATATGATGTTTCATCATATCTGCTAGTTCCCCAAACCTTAGGGAATTATTGAAAAGGCACCATGGTTCACTAGTCTTGTTACCCATGGGGCAATGATATATTTCCTGTCTGTATATAGAAGGATCACTTTGATTATAATTATCCCCAAGATTAGGAATAGCTCCCCTTTGGGTACAGGTGGTATTTTCTCCTTTCGTGAAATTTGACGCCCATCTCCAACTGGATCATGCACATACCGGCACAAACAGTCTTTTGATTATGGCATGTTACAATCTAGATAATCTGAAGCCTTCTGGCAACCTCATCTGCCATTCGGTTACCTACGACCTCAGGTGACTGTTTCATTGTGTGCGCCTGGACTTTTATAATGGCTGTCTTTTTAGGTAGCTGTTAGGCTCTGAATAGGGCTGCTAAATCTTCACTGTTTTTCACAGCTTTACCTGATAAGCCAACAAAATCTCTGCTCTTCCAAATTGGGCTATAATCATGTGCAACGCCCTCCCCAATATCATTTTAACCTATAGAATCTGTTAATTTATATTTTGTCCTATTAATCATAATATGTATTCTTATATTTCCTATATTACAAAATATTCCCATTTACAAATATTTCCCCATGCTAATTATCTCTTCCTCTGTTAATAACCTTTTATAAAAAAAACACTCCAAAAAAAACCACCTAATAACAGTCAGTGATCAGAAAAAACTAGGAAGATACATACGACCAACGTTTTCACATACAGGAGCCACCATTTTCCATATAGCTCTGACTACCCACAGGTACTTGGTTTCCCTCAAGACTTAAAGATTTGATGTACTTTTTTTGACTAATGACACAATTTTTACACTCAAAACATCACATACAATTCCCCATCCATACCACTAGAAACGACACCATCCGCAACATCATGTTCAATCTATAGAATATTTGTTAATCCATATTTTGTCATATTAAACATAGTATTTATTCCTACATTTCCTATATTTCCAGCCGTAGTTTGGTTCAAACACCAAATATTTCCAACCAACAAATATTAACCACCACCAAGCCATCCTCCATAGTCCAAAACACTTGTGTACCCCAGACCCCCATTACCCCACATAATGGTGCACCAAATCCTAAACCCCCAGGCCCTATCCCACAATTCGCTTTCAAATCATATGACTTAGATGCACACCTCCTTCTCCATAACCTCCTTCCTAGCACTCCTCTAGGTTTTTCTCCCAATCATTCCATGCCCAACGTATCTGGTAGTATCACCATCACTCCGGATCAGTCACCATCCCTCCTGGATCTCACTACCCATTTTGTCGGATCCTCCCCCATATTAACCCCCCAAAATTTTCCCTACTGTTCAGGTCCAACCAATTCTACCAACTCCCCCTCTTTTTTAGGCCTTCCCCTTGTCCCCACGATGCCTCCTATCCCGTCCATCTTCTCATCCCGGGAGGGGCAGACAACCCCATCCCAAACCATAAATTCATATTTCCCACTAGTACAAAGAACGAATTCAAAAAGAAAATTAGGGCTAGATACAGAGGTTGTAGAGGGGGGAGACATCGTACCCAGAATTCCACCATTATCACTAAAGAAAAAACAAACTAATTTAACAAAAATCTTCAACTTATCCA